>NC_138575.1:94946876-95546876 GCF_964289735.1 Phaethon aethereus | reverse complement strand
GAAGTTGCAGGGAGAGAGGCTGCAAACCACTGGTAAACTGAGCAGTGAGTTTACAAGAAAAGAATGTTGGATCAACAGTTGATGCTTGGGTAAGCGATTCACAAAAGAATCCTCCATCTGGAAACTGAAAGGAGAAAAAGTTTATTTAAGGTGGCCTTTAAAAAAAAAAAAAACAACTTCTCTGGTACATGGCTGCAGCTATATATTTTGCAGCATGAGTCATGGATGGCTTTATAGTCCTACATCCCCTTGCATAGGAGGAATAAACTTTGGAGAAGAGGAAGTTAAGAGAAAACAGAAGTGTGAATAACTGCTAATGGTGCTCTCTCTGGCTCCATTCAGTCTGCCATTTCATCATACATGAAGGGGGTAATTCAGAGATTCCTTTCTTGGCACATAAGTGGCAACATATGTTTGAAGCAGTGAATGGAAACTGAAGGAAAAAAATGACAGGCATATGGCAATAGGAAGGCAGGGGAAAATTGAAAATTTGTTGCCCTAACGTTAGCCACATAATTGGTACACTTAACTTTGGAGGGACTTGATTTATTTAAAGGCAAAATTGTATGCTCTATTTATTCAGGTTTTCTCTATGTAGCTCATATCTTGTAGTTCCTTCATGATGTCTGTCCAAAGAGCTCTCTGAGGGAGTTGAAGGTGATGTGTGAGGTTCAGAGCCTCTCTGCCAAGGAACAGAGGGAAAAACCTGGATGAAAAAAACACGAACTTGCCTTCATTCACATTCTCATTGTAAAAGAGGGAAAATTGAAAACCTCGTGTATTTTAATACTCAATTTTGTGGATTTTTTTACCATGTTAAGTTAGAAAGAATGTTTATGGCTTAATGCGCCTTAAGATTTACTGCTTAGAGAAAAGGAGAGCCATCCTGGAAACAGGCATCATCCAAATGATGTTTCCAGTGTGAAGTACATGCTGAGGTAACCTGCTAACTTTAGTCAAAGAAGCATTTCTACCCTTTGCACACATCTGTGCATAATTGTAAGCAAAATGCAGTCTCTTAAACTATGTGATGTGGAGAAAACATGGGTAGCTCTTTCTGCTTCCTCAGTTAATTTTCTTCCTTGAGTTAAATAATCAATTTCAAGTAAGAGTGTTCTTGGGAAGGTCAAAATCAAACCTGGTGGTCTGTTGACATGCGAAATGTCTGTTTAGGAACGAACTTTGGCCTGCAGCAGAAAACTCTTCAATCCAGTGAATATGTTCTCAAAAATGCTTAGGAGGAAAGCAGTTTGTTTTCTTTCTATTGGAAAAACTACTGATCAGAATGTGAGAGAATGTCTCCCACCATATTTGCTTTCAAACATGGCCTCTTTTCTGAAGGGTGGTGAGGCCCTTGGAAAACTGTAACTCAGTAACTGATCGGTCATGTTATGGCCCGTACTCTGAGGGGATCTTAATTCTTGCATGTAAAAGGAAAATTGACTAAATGACATTTTAATTTTGTCCACTCTTCTCTCTGACCTCTTCTGGCTCTGGGATTTTATGGTCTAGTGATTTAATTTTGAGATAGTAAGTCCTATGTGAGATTATAAAGAAATACTCATTTATAAGTTGGTTGTATTGTGCTAGCCAATGTAATTTATTCTGGGGAGAAGGACAAATCTTGCTTAAATTCAGAAAGTATGCCGTGTTAAACTTCTAAAAATAGATAAAAAGTCAGCTCTAGCTTTTTTTTAAAAAGAAACCTCCATAATTAGTACTCTGTGTTAACAACTAACACCCCGAAAACTTGAAAAATCTGAGCTAGTTTCTTTAACAGAGTAAATGACATCACAAATACTGTCAGCAAAAGGAATGAAAACAAATGTTTTGAAAGGAAACCTATTTATGTTATTTTGGTTGTCACCCATGTTAGCAAAAAGCCAGAGAAATGCATCTGGAATTGTAGAAATCGGTGGAGTTGGTTAGGGGTTTTTTCTTCCTTTTTATAAATATGTCTGGGGGGAACGTGTTTTTTTTCCCTCGTTGTTTTTAAACATCAAAGTTTAATAATGCACTACTTCTTTTGGAGGAAAGAGGAGGCTTTTTTGAAGAAGTTTCAAGAAAATGATTAAATATGTTCTCTGTGGTAGCTTCTGTATGTCTTATTTTACTTAAGTGTAAATGCATTTAGTTGTCCTGAGGTGTTTTGGTTTTTTGTTTTTAGTAAGTTGACTTTGGTGGAATCACTTCCATGTGCACAGAATCCTGTAACTAATTATGTGTGGGCTAGAGTGATGCAGGTCAGAAGGGACAAGGACTTGGATCCTTGTGGGGCCCTGCCTCCTAATTATAAATCAGTTCTGTAGCGCACATTTAAAGAAGTTTGGTCCTTATGCTCTTCTGTTTGAGTTTCAGTTTCTGATCAAGTAGCCGCTAAGGAGATAACTACATTTTGTATCATAAACCCTTCAGCCAATTTGAATTTTTCCATGAATTGGCTGTCATACCAGCATAAAATTCTGTGAGGACTTGTCCTGTTTGAGGTAGCGCTTTTTGCTTCAGTATGTTTGTTAAAATATGTCCACTAATACCCCGTCAGGTGGCAGAAGACGGTCGATGCATGACTCTTATGTTACAAGACTTGACATTTTTATAGTGTGAGAAACTCCAAGTAGTTTGTACAGCCTTTTTAAGCAGCAGGGTTGCAGCATGTCTGTGCGCCATGACTGGCAACCGTTGCCGCACAAGAGCAAGTTTCAGATATGCGCGGGCTACCTACTGGGCATGGGTAGTTATGCCTTGTGTAATGCTAACAACCTTTCCAGCACAAGTGAACTCATCCTTTTTTCCCCTTCCTTTTCCTCGTGTCCAACAGTAACTCTACTGCTCCATGTTACTTCAATCCCTGTATAGCGAAGGCAGGATGAGAGCCAGCCGCTGCTGCTACTGCCATTCCTTCCCCATTGAAGGCTGAAATCTGTGTTTTATACCACTAGGAGTCTTACCTTTTCCTAATAAAGTGACATATCCTCCTCTAGATCAGCTGAGCTTTAGGAACCTGTTCTTACCAGGAGACCTGGCAACTAGTTGCCCTATAAACAGGTGTGCTGTTTTTTTTTTTTTTAATGATCTATTCTCTGCTTAAAACTGCTTTGGAGCTTTGAAAAAAGGTTCATGCAGGTGTGTAGCTCTGACTTCTGAGTACATGCCCAATTTCTGCCTGCTTTGTAGAGAATTCAGATAGAGAATCTGTTCAAGTATGAGTGGAGTGATGCTCATGTTCAAGTTTGTGAATACATTGTTTTTGAGAAAATTTTGGCCAAGTGTGCTCCTGAGAACTAATTCAGGAGCTGGTTTGGGTATTTGTTGGATGAGTTGCGGGGGGAAGGAGCTTGTTGTTTTCCATGCTCTGAATTAAGATCTATCTGATGCTCACTTTTCAGCAGACTGATTTATTTGTATACTCAACTAGTAGTGCTGATAAAATTAGTGCAGTCTTCCTGTATTTAACGTGTACTTGTCTGGTTTGCCATCAGGGCATTGGGAGAAACCCTTTTCAATCCTGGTCTACCTTTTGACTCCTAGAACACTAGAATTCTGGGGCGTTGATCAGAAGTGTAGGTGTCTCCTTCACTTACAGCCCTGCTGATGTGAAATCCCATTAAATTTGCCCAGAATTTGGAATGGAGCAATCTCTTCATACATCTCTCCCTACCCTCCTTAACAAAACCTCTCTCTTAGTTCACTTGATGCATCTTTCTACAGGACACAGAAAGATGTCTAAAGATCTAAATTATTGTGAGGCTGGCCACCAACAATTTAGTTGGTTCTAAAAACAGTGGCATGATTAAACAGTGCTGACCTGCCTGCTGTGTGTCATACCTGTGCTGTTATACAGCAGTGGGTATGAGCTATTTTGAGGAGAGTCAAAAATTGGCTTTGCTTTGGATACCACAGTCATGTTTGGATTCAACCTGCCTTTTCTAATACTGAGAAGATGGGATGTTCTCTCAGCTGAGACTACTAACGGGGGTGGATTTGAGCTTCTTCAAAATTTAGAATTCTTTAAATCCTTTTGTCTAGTGTCTTGGAGTTGTTTTTTCAGGACTCAATATAGGCTGTGTTGGTTTGCTTTACTGACACGAATTTTTTCTCTGGGTCTTGGGGATGAGCTTTCTTGTTTACTTCCCCATCCTGCCCGGATTGCTCCTACTGTTTTAGGTTGTTTTCTATGTTGAAATTTTGTGTAAAGACGATTAAGAATTGCATACTCTGAAGAGCTCTCTGGATAAACTAAAAAGACAACAAATCTAATGCTTTTGGGGCTTTATTGCAAATGATAATTTGAAGTTTGTAAATATTCTAAGAGGAGGATGCAACATAATTTGAGTAGAGAACCTATGTAAATATTAGTTTTTTAAAGTCTAGAATGTATTCTCAGGCTATTTTATACCATTTCCTTTTAAGCAGAATGCTTGTATGTTTTTAAAGGATGTAAACTACTAGGATATTAGTTAATTAGTGTGGAGAAATTAAAGTGTATAAAAATAGTATACATGTAGACGAATGAATTAAATATTTCAACAATAGATGACAGTAATTGAAACATAAAGTCACTTTTTGAGATTATGGTCACCAGGTCAGGAATTTTACATTTATGGTTGATTTCCCCCACCCCCAAGAATAGGAATTGCAAAATTCTTTTCCTTTGTTCCCTTTCCCTTCCAGGAATCCAAAACATCCTAATTTCATTTTTTCATATTTGTTTATGTGTATCTTGGGCACCAACAACAGTCACTGCCATTTCATAGTGGTTTGGTATTAGAGAATAAAAAGACTGCCTAAACTAAGTTCAGTAAAATTCACTTTAGTATTTCCTGGTATTTTTTTGCTAATTGCAGATAGAGATTTTCTGGCCTTTTCAGAATGTTACTAAAGAAAATTAAAAAGGAAGTGTGAAATGCACTTTTGTGTTTGAGAAAGAGATGAAACACATTGCTGTGTGCAACTCTTTTTATGGAGGCTGCAGCTTTTCTTATTTGATGGATATCCTTGGAGATGAAATTTTACTTTATTTGTTGCGCTTGCAGTAAGAACTCCTTCTTGTCAGACAGCTAAAGTGTAAAGGTTTCAAATATGTCATTTTTTACTCACTTCAATAACCTGCAGCAGCACAAAAAAAGGCAGTGGTCGGGTGTGTAACATAACCTTTTCTACGTGTAATCCTGTGTGGGTTTTGTTGATACTGCCAAGTAGAAGGCAATCTATAAGCATAAAATTTAGGCAAATCTAATCTAGTTTGATTGGAAAAGAAGAAAAATGGCAAAGTCACATAACAGGTTCCTAAATGATATTTTTTTAATGAGAAACCACAGGTCAAACTCTTGTGTTCTTTGAGAGGGATAAGCAGCGGATGGTGCAGGTCCCAAAGCTGGTGGCAGAACACATTCTGGAATGGTGTGCGGCAGCACCAGGGAGTAGTCCTTGCCTCCTGACTCTCACAGCTTTAGTTGTTTCTTCCTCCCAGGCAACGTATTGCTGGGGCAGTTTATAAGAACAACAGATAAACTGTGAGCTTGCAGGATGTGTATTTTGTACAGCACAGTCTATAAGGAACCCTGTGCCAGACCTCATCCCAAGTTTGTGCATTTAAGTATAACTTGAGGCTTTTGGTTGATAAATACGTCTTCCCAGTTTTTCTCCAAAACCTCATTTCAGATCAGGAGAGCCCGTGTGTGGCCATCAGGGTTGGGCAAGGCCTGCCAGAACACTTCTCCAGGCTTTTTTTTCCTTTTACTGTCATTCCTCAAGACAAAGAGTCCTGTGTGGGCTTTATGATTTGTCCTTCTGGCCTGTAGCCTCTTCTGTGCTGCCCTCCGTGAAATGAAATGAACGTATCTTTCAGGCTGGACAGCATGTGCATTATAGGGAACACCAGCACTTTGGTCATGTAATGTAGTCACACAGCCTTTCCTGTGATGTTACATAGACACTGGGCTTTGGACCTTAAACAGGCTCAGAGTAGGTTTTGTTGTCCTACTTTAAGAGAAAGGCTAAGCACTTTTGCTCCAATATAGTAGAATGGTTTCTTCTGTTGTTCTGTTTTTAATTTGTTTCTTTACTTTCTTTGTTGAGCTGGCAGCTAAGATACAGATAGGGCTGCGGCTGAGCAGATGCTCTTTCAAGGAATTGGATGTTGCCTGTGTGACATGCATACGTACACCTTTAGAGTGGGAGGAGCACGAATGGCACATTTCAAAAGATGAGGACAGCTGTGCAGTAAGAAATCATGCCTTATGGCAAACGCTCCAACCAGCCTGTGCACCCTTACTCTGCACAACCGATGAAAAGCTCTATTTTGAGAAGAATCGGTATTGTCTGCTCCTTAGAGCTTGTGTGGTGTCTTAAATTTTTTAAGGTGCACAATTAAAGAAACCACATTCAATGAACAGCTACAGTATATTCTGAAAGACATTTATATGACATAGCCCAACCTCCCTTTTGGTCCTAAATAAAACTTAAAACTGATGGTACGTATTGAAATCAGAACCTACATACTGCTATGTTAGGACACATATTCTAGCACAGTATCAGGACTCTTGACGATGACTGACATAGGACGGCTAACAAATGTGTAGGAGCCAAACTGTAGGGTAAGCAGGGGCAGAATAATTTGTTCTATGACAATGTCTCATTTTGACTTCTAAGAGGAGATACATTTGATCTCAAAATAATAATTTTCCTTTCTTTTTCCTGCTCGCTGCTGAATCCTCAGAAACAACTGTTAACAATTTCAGTGTCTTTGTTTTGCATCTAAAGGCTCAGTAGAATTTCCTAAATTCTTGGACTTGGAAACTTCTGGTAAAAGTGAGTGTCATAACCTGATTATCGATGAAAGAAACACAAATTTTTTTATATACTTTTAGTTTTGGAGTTACCATGTTTTTATGTTAATAGAGGCTGTCTTTCTCCATAATGTGAGATAAACCAAAGAACCGTTCCTGAACAGCCTTCACTCCGTTCATGATGCATTGTGTATGATGCATTTGATTGTGTCCTCTCTTAATATATAAAACAAGAATTTCTGCAGAGAGAGTAGGCAGACAAGTGAATGTATAAATCTGTATAGAAATTTTACTGCATATGGACATTTCAGTTCAAAGATGGAATGCGTAAAGAACATCAGATGTGCAAAACTGTCCAAAAAATGTAACTCAATATATGTGCAAAAATATGAGCATGTATATATGCAGGTTGTATGTATATATACAGACCTATGTTCATCTCATTCAATAATGTCAGATTCCCAAAAACGTGGTGACAAGAGAGGACCATTTTAGCTCACATCAAGACAATGTGCTTTAGTAACTTCTCCATCCCTGGAGACCTTATTAAACACTAAACAAAATGTCTCAGAATGTAACTGAATGTTTTAAGTTATTCACTTTTGTTTGGCTTTTGGCCAGCTTCTCATTGTAGATGGCTATGGCAAACAAAACCTGTAATTTACACTGACAATGATAATACACAGTTTATTCTGCTAGCTTCTCAACTCAGAGCTTTTATAAAGTAAACATTCAAACAAAGCTCAGGTTCTTAATATAAACACATTTTGTAACTCTAAACTGAGCCAAATGGTTAGAAATCAAATAGTGATTGTATTTTTTCCCCTTCCCATGAAAATGTCATTATATATTTTTCCTTTCCTTTCCTGATAAATAGGGATAACCCAAACTGAATAACGAGAAAAGACAGCTGTAATCTAAGAACTTTTTTTCCTTCTCACATTTCTTTTTTTTAACCATGTGGGTTTAATACCAATTTCCTAACCATTTTATCTTTTACTAGCGAGTGTACCCTTGTGAGAATTGACACAACTTCCACCATACCTTGCATATCTGCTTGTCACGTTCCACTTGCTCCAGAGTGCAGAATGGAACTTAGTGGGCTTCTGTAAAATCTGTAATTTGCAGATATTTCTGCAATTTTGCTGTTTGCTTTTTTCCTTGTTTTTGTTTTCATTTGCTGATTTCATTTTCTTCCAAAAAGGTGTTTTTTTTCCTCAAGAACTGAAATGTGAAGTCTGATTGTATAAACAGGAGTAGAATGGTAAGAAATCTGAATGGGCAGATGCAATAGATATGAAAAGGTTAAGCTGGATCGGGGTCAGTGGTCAATACCGGCACATGAGGGAGAGGTACAAGAAACTGTGCTGCAAATGATTGTGTTATAAATGTAGTAAACAGCCCAGTAAAGATTTATTTTGCAAATTGCCTATTCAAAGAGAGGTTACAGAAAGCAGTAGTGACCCTAGCTGAGTTATCTACAAGTTACCACTTTTGGAGTGATATTTTAGCCCATGTGAGACACCTATCTTCAGTCACTTGAGTGGAGCTGTCTGAGTACATGTCCATGGACAGTGCTGGGAGCTTAGGCGCCTGCCTCACAACAGAGGCATCCAAAGAAAGTCACTTACTTATATGTCTTAATCTATAAGCTGAATCATGCCTTTAACATCATGCGTGGATCAAAATTTACCTTTTGTTTCTGAACATAATTTACAGCTCCAGTCAAAAGCAGAGAGGGGAACACGAGCACTAAGAGGGCAAAATTTGCTCCATGTTAAGTAATCTTACTAAAAGGTGAGGTAATACACCTATTATAAGATAGTCTTGGATACCTTGTATAAGAATGGAGAATCGGAAATATCTGAAAAGAAAGTGAAGGTTAGGATTCTTTTTGAGCTGCAACCAAAAATACACATTTTGCCATAATGGCTGCAAAAATAAATACTCTAGAGCTGATGACAAGAACCAAAAAGGAAATGAAATTGAATGATTTTAATACTAAAGACTGAAGTATCTGAGGACAGATAGATCAAATAGAATAACCTTACTTAAAAAAAAGAAACCAATGCACAGTGCTTTCATAGGAATGTCTGGTTAGTATATACTTTATGAGCTGTAGCACATAGTTGTGTGTACTCTCTTGTCTTACTGTATTTGTCCTGAATGCAATGACAGTGGATAGGACTTGGCACCAGCAATGACTTACAGTGTTGTGTCATCGATCCATTTTACGCTTGAGGAAAGTATGGTGTTTGTGTTAAATAAGGAAGTGTAATGACTTCTTCAGTGTTATACAGCATATCATCAGCTTTTCCCTTTCCCACTGTAATTATAACAGCTGAACAAACAAGATAACATGAGGAGAAGTTTCTTAAAGAATTAAGGTAGAGGTCTGTATGCTACAAGACGGTGGAATGGTGTTCAAATGGTTCAGGAAGTTTTTTTTCTTGCATTCATGGTCTCAGTGTTGTCTTGTATTGGGATACAAGTACTCCTGTGTCATAAATTCTTGAAGATATTTCAGTGTCTCAAACATTCATCATATACATTTTGCCTTCTTGCATTTTTTTGTGGATTCAGCTGAAGGGGACTTGTGATATGTTCTCTCCAGCTTTTTTTAAGATAAATGTAATTAACATACTTTTAGTATTTTTCTTTTAAAAACAAACAGCCCTCTCCCTTTCTTCTTGGAGGTGGGAGAGCTCTGCTTTATTTGGAATAATTTTTAAAAGCCTAACTGTTCGAGTGAGCTCAGCATCTTCATTCGTCTCCCCATTACTGTTATGAACTGCTGCGTGCCTGAATGCACTGGGAAGTGTGGCTGCAGTTCTCCAAGAGGATGAAGGTTGCATGCCTGAGCTCTTTTGAAACTATGACTCCACACATTAGTACTTATTTCTTGAAAATTTGACTAAATATTTAATTATAGATGTTTTCAGGAGATTTGTACATGGGTTCCTATCATCTCATGCTTTGATTTTTAGAAAGAAAAGAAAGAAAAATTGAAGATTGTGATGTTCTACAACTATCCAAATATTAATCTTTTGCAATAAAAATAAAGATTCTGATTTTACTTCTTCATTTCAGTGCAGTAAAGATACGTAGCTGTTTCCATAAGGTTTGTAAAAACAGCATTATTTTCTGTGAAATAAAATAATTTATGGAGGTTTGTTTCATGGCTGGGTTTTTTGAGAGTCCAATAATGTGCAAGCTTTCCCCCTGTTAGGATGAACACAAAGCTTTTCTGCAATGTACTTTTATCGGGGTCAAACTGGACTCTTGCTTAATATCCTGGACACTAAAAGATATCTGTTTTCAAGAGCCCTGTAGGCATTTCATAATTTAGAGGTCTTTGCTTCTTTCTTGCATTTAATTTGAAATTAGCTGAGGGATGAGAAAATGGGATGATGATGGATAGGCACACAGCCATAAGAAACTCAATTAAAAATTGGCCTTTGTAAACATTTATTTCAAACAATTGTAAGTAACTAGTCAGACCCTTGAGTTTTGTTTTTATGCATGTCAAAGTGCATGAAAAACATACTCATGCCGGGAAAGGGGTAAATGAACTGCTGTTGAGCTCGGTTAGTCTTGCTTCAGTGCAGATACCAGGATTAACAGGAGGATAGAAGGGCGAAGCATTACTCAATTTAAGGACAGATGGGGGAGAGCAGACGTGGCACACAGTTCTGCTTTCCTCTCAACTGGCTGGAGTATTTAGTGTTTGCCTGATACCTGTCAGCTCACTTCTTTGCTATAGTTTCTTCTAATTCGTTGGTGAATCAAATGAATGGGCCTTGAGTTCCACTTGAGTTATTCCTAGAATCTCATGTTAAAAACTAGTGCTGCCTCCCATTTATCTGGCTTTTTTAAGGGAGGAATTAACCACTTGGCCAATAGTTCATCAGTTTCTCATGCAAGTTCTTTTAGAACACTTAAATATCGTTTAGTCTGTTATCAGTTCAGCTTCAGATGGCTTTGCAGACTCTTTCTCCATAAATGGAGTCTAATATGAAAACCTCCTTGACTTCCCAAACAGTGGAATCCAATGCTGTCTTTTAGAGGGGGGGGAGTGGGACCCAAATGAAAAAAGAACTCACGTTATGGCAAATGAACCAAATGAATTTTATGCCTCAGTGGTCAGAGGAGAAGGGTGTCCAGAGCAATTCCATGTTCTCCACTTTGAGTAGGATGCAGACTTCCCCCTTTTGATGGATGGATTTTAACATACCAGCATTTCTATTTCTTGTATGTTATCTTTGTTTGCACATATTTTCCCTTTTAAGATGTCTTTATACTTAATTTATTTTAATCTGTTGATAAATTGCTTAGTTTGCTTTGGGGAGAGCATTTTACAGAATCACAGAATCACTAGGTTGGAAAGGACCTTTAAGATCATCAAGTCCAACCATTAATCCAGAACCACCATGTCCCCTAAACCATGTCCTGAAGCGCCACATCCACACGTTTTTTGAACACTTCCAGGGATGGCGACTCCACCACCTCCCTGGGCAGCCTGTTCCAATGCCTGACCACCCTCTCAGTGAAGAAATTTTTCCTAATATCCAATCTAAACCTCCCCTGGCGCAACTTGAGGCCATTTCCTCTTGTCCTATCACTAGTTACTTGGGAGAAGAGACCAACACCCTCATCGCCACAACCCCCTTTCAGGTAGTTGTAGAGAGCGATAAGGTCTCCCCTCAGCCTCCTCTTCTCCAGACTAAACAACCCCAGTTCCCTCAGCCGCTCCTCATAAGACTTGTGCTCCAGACCCCTCACCAGCTTCGTTGCCCTTCTCTGGACACGCTCCAGCACCTCAACATCCTTCTTGTAGTGAGGGGCCCAAAACTGAACACAGTATTCAAGGTGCGGCCTCACCAGTGCCGAGTACAGGGGCACAATCACTTCCCTACTCCTGCTGGCCACACTATTCCTGATACAGGCCAGGACGCTGTTGGCCTTCTTGGCCACCTGGGCACACTGCCGGCTCATATTCAGCCGGCTGTCAACCAGCACCCCCAGGTCCCTTTCCGCCGGGCTGCTCTCCAGCCACTCCTCCCCAAGCCTGTAGCATTGCATGGGGTTGTTGTGGCCAAAGTGCAGGACCCAGCACTTGGCCTTATTAAACCTCATACAGTTGGCCTCTGCCCATCGATCGAGCCTGTCCAGATCCCTCTGCAGAGCCCTCCTACCCTCCAGCAGATCAACAGTCCCACCCAACTTGGTGTATTCTGCAAACTTACTGAGGGAGCACTCAATTCCCTCATCCAGATCATCTATAAAGATATTGAACAAGACTGGTCCCAGAACCGAGCCCTGGGGAACACCACTCGTGACCGGCCGCCAGCCGGATTTAACGCCATTCACCACGACTCTCTGGGCTCGGCCATCCAGCCAGTTCCTCACCCAGCGAAGAGTAAACCCGTCTAAGCCACGAGCCGCCAGTTTCTCCAGGAGAATGCTGTGGGAGACGCTGTCAAAGGCTTTACTAAAGTCCAGGTAGACAACGTCCACTGCCTTTCCCTCATCCACTAGGCGGGTCACCTGGTCATAGAAGGAGATCAGGTTGGTCAAGCAGGACCTGCCTTTCATGAACCCATGCTGGCTGGGCCTGATCCTTTGGCTGTTCTGCAGATGCCCTGTGAGCACTCTCAAAACCAACCGCTCCATAATCTTCCCTGGAACAGAGGTCAGGCTGACAGGCCTGTAGTTCCCAGGATCCTCCTTCCGGCCTTTCTTGTAGACGGGCGTCACATTGGCAAGCCTCCAGTCTTCTGGGACCTCCCCTGTTAACCAGGACTGCTGATAAACGATGGAGAGTGGCTTGGCAAGCTCCTCCGCCAGCTCTCTCAGTACTCTTGGGTGGATCCCATCAGGCCCCATAGACTTGTGGGTGTCCAGGTGGCTTAGCATGTCCTTGACTGCTTCCTCCTGGATTATGAGGAGTACATTGTGCTCTCCATCCCCGTCTTCCAGCTCAGGGGGCTGAATATCCTGTGGATACCTGGAGTGGCTATTAAAGACTGAGGCGAAGAAGGCATTAAGTACCTCAGCCTTGTCCTCGTCCTTGGAGACAATGTTCCCCGCCATATCCAGTAGGGGATGGAGATTCTCCTTGCCTCTCTTTTTGTTGTTAATATATTTGTAAAAACATTTTTTATTATCCTTTACGACTGTGGATTTTAGTTGCTTTTGATTTGCTGATACACATTTCCATTGAATCTGCTTTTTCAATATTGTTAAATTGTTTCTGTGGAGCCTTCAAGAGATTTACTCTTCGATGGTCTCTTTAGATGGTTTGGTTAATCGAGTTTCCGTTGGTGTTATGTGTTCATCCCACTTAAAGCTAGATACGATAGTTGTTTTTTGTTCACTCTTACCTCAAACAGGTTGAGTCTGAGAATTTACTCATCTCTGACTTTTCAATATTTAGTGTGGACTAGTTCATGGCTCTAGTAAGAACAAAAACCATAATTTGCTCCTACTATTGAAATTTATGATTAGATGCTTTACAAAAAGTGTTTAAATAGCACACTAGAGTATAACAGAGAATAGCTATTTAAACATGTAAAAATAACTCCAAATTCCCCTTATTTCTGCCCTTTCTACCTCTCATCACTATGTGATAAGTGTCATTATTTTAAATTGATGGTCAGTAGTCTAACATTTATATGATTTTCTCTTTATATATGAGTGTCAACTCAGAAAACACCTGGATATGTTTTTACAGAGTTAAATACGTTCCTCTTATTTCACTCTCTCTACTTTTCTTCTCTCCTTTTTTGTTACAGCTGTACAGCTCCTACATCAGAATAATTAGTTCTCTCATTCTGACTTTAGTATAATTCTATTCCTCTCAATGTTTTCGTCTCACACACTTTGAGAGGCATATTCTATCCGTGCACACATTTAAAGCTAGACTGTCTGGTTTTTATGTTGGATTCTTGGACTTGAATTTGTATAGGAGACCTTGCACCCTTGTTCTTTGTCTGTCTTTTTTTCTTTTTTTTAAAAACTGTGCTCTGTTGAAACACTGTTTTGTTAGACACAGCTTTGCTATTTCCTGTTAAACTTCATTAACTACTTTAATGTTTTATTTCCAAGAATACAGAGTTTTAATAATTGCATCCCTAATTGATGTGTCATCCTGAACTGTGCATGCCTTTGCACCTGCGAACTTTCTGCTAAGTTTAAATAGGCTTCATCTTAATTTTAAACTGAAATACCAGCAGCTTATTTTTGTTTTGTTTTAGGTAAAGTTTGTGCATCCTATTTCAAAAGTCTTTCCACAGTCTAATAAAAACCTGAACCCTTTCTTCCTGCATCATTTGCTCAACTATTTACTGAAACACTACTTTACTGTCTAAACCTGTGCTTTGGTACTAGGACCATTTTGAAGATGTAGCCATGGAGGCAGTCTTGTAGTCAGGTGGCTAAAAAGCTAATTTTGTCTCCAAGCACTTTGCAAATTCCATTATATGTTGTTATTTTTATCATGAACAGCTTCTTCTCAAGAAATGCTCTGGATGCCTTCTGGGTATCATAAAACCAACTATCTTTGCATTTAGTAATCAGAATACCCAAGGGTAAGATTATGTATACTGTTTTGAGACTCAGATCTTTGCATACGTAAGTGTTAAACTACACACTTTAATGAAATGCTGGCAGTGAAATCTGAAATGAAATGAGCTTAATTTTAAGATTGGTTACAGGCAAGAAATTTAGACCAGAATAATATTAAAATTTGATGTGCTTATAAGCATGTATAGAAAACAGCCTGGTATATAATTCATGTAAAAGAAATGTTTTATTTTATGAAACTAGTAAAACCTCTGTTTGGAGTGCCTTCGTTTCTTTCTTTGCATCTGACATTAATATAGAGCTAAAAAAGATGGGAATTCGTAGAGGTCAGGATCTTGAATCTAAGGTACATTCCTTCAATAAAACTCATTTGAGTTACACACCGCACTGTTGGATGTTCGCTATTGCGAGAAATGATGCTTTCCAGAATGGTACTTTAAACCTCCTTACCCTTTGGAAAACTGAGGATTTAGGAAGCTAAATCAGCTCAGTATTTGTGCCCTTCTATAGGTTCATTACTGTATATTTCAATCATCTTTTATTTCTAGGCCAAATACTACACTCAGTGAAACCTAAAGGACATGCAGACGATAGCAATAGTCTTCACTGCCTTTTCAGGAGAGTTGAACTGTATAAACTCAGGGTTTCTGTGTTTCTCCTTCAGTCAGAGCTACAGTGTTGGCTGTTACATTGTGTTCAGAGACCATGAGAAAAATGGGTTCTGAACCAAAGATGATCTATGTAGGACTGATATTTCAATAAGAGTTGTGGATGACTAGCGATTAATAACATGGATTTATGGATGTGGTGCTGTATGACAATGGTGAAGCTTTGATGAGCGTGTTTACAAGGTCCTTTGAGTTTTAATATAATGGTTTTCATTAAGTTTATTTATAATCTATAGTTTTTATTGGCTATACTTAAATCTAGTCTATAAGGATTTTGAAGGTTTATAGCAAACTTAAAGAGATACAAAAAGTTAAGTAACTTTATCCAGTGAGTGTGTTTGTCCAAATATGTCATCAAACTTCTCCATTTCCTTTTTAGAAGGCCAGTTAGGGACAGACTGACGCACTCTCCTGTCTGACAGAACGCAAAGACATCTAGGGTTTAGCTGGCAAGACTATCGAAAAAAGGGAGAATTTTAGGATTTCAGGGACTGTGTCTTGCTTCTCAGTTCCCTAATTGGATGTAAGATAAAATTTTCAAATGAGAAACATGTGAAATCTTGTCTAAACATTTGAATAAATGATTTCCAAATTTCCTGATGACTTAAATGCAAATTGTAGGATCTGAACGTTCCTAAAAGTCATCTTAGTCATAAATTTATATATCAGAGTAAGGTTGACAGTGCTAAGAATTTTCTGATAACCGTAAAATTCCTAGCATACTAATAAAATTAAAGGGAGAGGAGGGTGCACAGCCTCCATTTCTGCTAGGTTTTATTTCCTTTTGCACAGGATGGTCTGGTTTTGTTCAGGTTTTTTCCAGGTTATGAGGACGAAAGAGGTTAGCATAGCATGTAAGGAAGTGCAAGTGAAACGGTAACAATTATGATTGACTGAAACGGGAGGAAGGAAAGGGAGAAGGAAGGAAGGAAAATGCTGTTTTGTTACCTATACCCTGATGATGTCTGTGGGACATGTGTCTTTCACAGTATCTTCAAGTAACTCTGTAAGCAAAGTGCTGAGGCTAAGGAATTTCCCAGTGGTGTATGAGAGACCAGATTGACTGGTTTTAAAAGTGAAGAGCTCTGTTAAAGTTGCAGGTTTCTAATCAGCTCTCATAATTTCAAGCAAAATGTGTAACTTAAAAGGTATTGGCAAGGAAATAAATCAGGCATTGTTCCAAAGAGCAGATTTAGTGATTTTTCTTTTGCAGTGCCATAACTTGATGCTGTCTCTGCTGAAGCTGCTAATATCTTGGGCAGAGAATAAGAGCAGGCCTGTGCAAGGTATATCTCGTTACAGTCATACGCACATTTGAAAACAACCATGTTTCTGGGTTCAGTGACTTTCCCTTCTTCTCCAACAGTTTTGGCAAAGGTAGAGTCTGGGAGAAGGTAACTGATGCTAGGCCAAATTTGAAAGACATAAATCAGTTAGGTGTCTGGGTATTTTCACTGTTACTCTCCCTTTGGCACTGTTAATTTCCTATTTTGCGGGGGGGGGGGGAATAAAACTTTTCTATGGCAAAATACTTCCCCTCTCCCCTTTCCATAGGCTGATCACAATGACTCCATCACAACTGTTGGTTTTGTTTTTTTTTCTCTGATGGTTCAAGTGACGGTTCAAGAGCCTTTAGTGATGGAGCCTTCTGTTGGCAGTATGTCTGTACAAGCTTTAGCTTTTACCAGTCGTGTTCCCCAGCACAGACTTTTCTGTGGGAGAGTGAAGGGATTGGTTAAGTCTGTCTGCTTGCTCAGTGTTTGGAGTTCCTTCAAATCGTGCCTCACAGGGGCCATTGTGTCAGTTTTATCCCAAGGGGTGTGTAGTTGAGACCTACTGTGGAAGGGGAGTGGGCAGTTCTCCATTCGGAATCATCCTTAAGCAGCAGACCTTGCTGCAGCTCATTCAAACTTTGATCTTAGGGTTTTATCTGCTGTGGATCTCAGCTGGGTCTGTGCCTGTGACCAAAATGGGTGCCTTAAGGGTTTTTTTTCAGTCCTAGCCCAAGTATCTAGAAATCTTTCAAAAGAGTAACAATCCCATAAGGAAGGACTGTCTTGAGTTGCTAAAGACAATGAATTACTGAATGCAAAGTATAATTTTATTTATGACAATGCAACTTTTATAGCACAGTTCTACAGGGATTGAGGCCTTTCTGTGTTTTGGACATTTGAAATGAAACGCAAAATTGTCGACAGTATGTTTGGAGAACAACCCTCTGTTGCCAGGGATGAGACTGGATGATCTAATGGTTTTTCTTGTATCTGCTTCCTATTACTCCCATTTCCTACTCTGAGCCATCCACCCGTCCTGTCCCCGCCATGTAGGAGCCTGAAACAGAAATTTTAAAAACAAAAGCTCATATGTCCCGCCTGACCTTTTAGTTTGTTTCTGAATTTATACGTATTCTGTGGCTTTTTTCCAGTCTTCTTAGCAGAAAGGTTCAAATATTGAACATACTTTTTCAATGCATTCACACTTTCAGTCTTCAGACACTAAATAGGTTATGTGTTACCTTGTCCAAGTGTGTGGTGTTTTTCTGAAAGGTTATAGAGTATACATTTCAGGCTCAAGAAAAAAATAAGTAATGTACTAACTGTGAAAATAAAAATTACCGTGTAAGGTGATTTTGGTGTTTATTTTTCACAATTTTTTTCAGTAATCCCTGTTCTCAGCAGATTTAGTACTACTGATTTTCTTTTTTATTCTCTTTTTTAAATTACTGTCTTAGCACAGCGACTGAGGCTGTGACTTTTTTCTTAAACTGCTTCAGTCTCCCATGCATGCTTCTTTCTTATGTGTACATAATGCTCAGAGATTTTTTGTAGCTTGGCATAAATGCACTGAAGCTCATAGTACGCCATGGGAAACTTGGTTATGAGTTTAGGCTGCAGGTCTTGGTAACTGCATTCTCAGTTCTCATGGCCATTCTCCTCTTGCCTGTTCTCAAGATATGAAACTAGTTATAGCACATATAAGTCACTTAAGATCTTTCTTGTGGCAGAAAAATTTAACTTCATTAAGATTTCTTTTCCTCCACACTTGAACGGGAATATAACTTTTCCCATAGCAATGGTTTGTTCTGGAAAATTATGATACTGTCAAACTCTCTATCTCAGAGAATGATTTATAGATTTTTCTCTCTGTCTGATGTTGTGTGTTTTCTTTTCAAACTCCAGTTGCACAGTCCTGTGCCAATTTCTCCCTCTCTCACAGCCCCACCCTGCAATGAATCAGAAGTGCACCGTGTCTTTTTTTGGTCACAGGTCTTGGTGCAGTCATCCGCTTCTATTGTTGCTTCTGATTAGACTAGTTATGCTGTGCTGCACATGGAGCGGTGCACTCAGTCTTATTTGGAAATGTAAATTGGTGATTAGAGTGAGTGCCCCATTACTGAGGGCAGCGCCTCGCCATGAGCATATTTGGCCAGTGCTTCATCGTCCGTGCTGGTCACTGGTTAGGTTCCAAACAGAGTATATGGAGTTGGTGTTGATTTACAAGAGCCATAAATATTCTGAGACTTGCCAGCTTAGAAAGATCATCTTTCCCTTTGAGCTCTGACACTATGGTTAAAAGTGCTGACCAGACCTGCCACCAGAGCGGTTTTCCGCAATCACTCATGAGGAGAATTTATACCCTTTTGTAGGTAGGGTATATGGCATCACTTTCCCCACTTACAAGGGGGGAGAGAGAGAGAAGCAGTGTAGGAGAACATCATTTGACTGAGGTTTTTCATTGTGTCCACCCTGGCCTGAAAGTATGCAATGATAGTATTGGTTGGTAATTGTGACAGTATGCCTGAAGCAGCGAACAGGCATCTTACACACTCAAAATATATAAAAAATTAAATGTAAGCCTCACTTCTCTCTGTCGTTCCATCACTGTCAGTGGAGTTGCATGAGACATAGTTATCACCTAGATCTTGCACCTGCTTGCTGATTACAGGAGGTGCAATAATTTAGAATTACACCATACATCTAGAGGATTTCTCAGTTATGTTACCACTGAGTTGAAAGCCTGTTTCTATTTGTATTTATTCTTAACCTTTGTTTTGAATAAACTTTGTTACCTTATTTAACAGTTTTGGGATTTTTAATCCTTTGTTAATCTGGATTCTATTAATTTATTTGCTTTAAGATAAAGTATTTTAACCTTCCATCATGTGCAGAAACTGTTGTAGAAATCTTTGAATCCTTGAATTTTGACAAGGGTTTGATTTCACAACATCTGTTGAAAGTTATGTAGTGCAATGGTACATAGTTTTTCACGTACGAGCATGAGGTAATTAATCTGTGTACATCACTTCCTTGAGTCTCTCTCCATGCCTCAGTGGTATTATTAGTGGGACTGTCCCATCGGGGTGTAATGTCAAATAAGAATGCTAATGTTTTGCTTGTGGTGGGTCTTTGTTACTCACCTACAGAACACTAGATACCCATGAAAAAGGTCAAATGTACAGAGATCTGGCATCCATTTAACAACTTGCAAGACATAGTCTCAGGCATATGTAATATATATAACTCATTGCCAGAAAGCTAAAAGGAAATGATTGCATTTGAGTACAATGCAATCTACAACAATAGTTCAGTGTGCATGAAATTAAAAACTGCTGGTAACACATGTAGAATAAGTAAGTCAACAGTATTTATTTTTACTGTAGCTTTCTATAGAGATAAGATCCTGCTTCTTATAATATTTAATTGGCTTCATTAAGAAAAACAGCAAATATTCATTATACCCGCTGCTATAGTGTATTGAATTTTCCAGAGCTGGATGCGCAATATATTGTTGTTCCAATGTGTGAATGTGTCCGAATTAAAGGACAGCAATGTTAGACTGACAGCATACTAACACATTTCACCTTTTAACTGAGATGGTGCCTTCTCCTTGATGCCCTGTCCCAGTTTTCAAGCATTGCTCACTTGAACTACTGTGTGTAGCAATTACTTTCATCTGACACTTTAAAAAAAAAAACAAAACAAACCACTTAACCTAGAGTACTCAGTTTTATGAAATCACATTTCAGAAACACAACACACATACTAAATACCTGGGCAGTATTATCACAGAATACGATTTAATTTTTTTAATTTTGGTACATTTTTATGTGGTGCTTAGTCCATATAATAATATTGTATGAGAGGGTAAAAGGGTGCTGTAGAGGTACACAGGAGGAAATTAGTACCTTAATGCAGTAATGAGATTGCATCCAGTGAAGAGACGTAGAGGGGTGAAATAGCTAATGTGGAAATGATAAAAAAAAATTTCAAGTGAGGGCCTGGAAAAAGATTTAGTTATTTGGATGGATAGAAAGATATGTTTGGTTTATTTGTGTGGTGGGGTTGTTTTGTTGTTGTTGGATGGTTTTGGGGTTTTTTAATTTATTTTTTATTTTCTTGGAGGTGCTATGGAGAAGAATTTCTGAGACTGAAAAGTAGAAACGCTCAGGTAGAAAATGTGCCTGGGTATGACAGGCTGCTTGACAAGCAGTATAACTTTGTTACCCCAGTTTTGAGAACTGGGGTATTAAAGAATCTTAAGGATGAAGCCAAGGGCAGGAGGATAAAAGACTGAGGTCCCTTCTGGCCTCATGGAGCTGGGGTGATGGCAGGTTTTTCACTATTTGTGAGATTTGTAGTTGTGGTGGTGGTTGGAGTAGACTTGAATCATCAGCATAGAGAAGATGGCTGGCACTGAGTTTCTGTGAGGAGAAGTACAGAGAGTGAATGGAGTAGCAGAAACTCTGTGTGAGCAAGGTGGCAAGGAAGTGCTGAAAGCTCATTTGTGTCCAAGGCAGCCAAAAGATCAGAGACAGTGAAGGTGGATTAGATGCAGAGGTTTGCCAGAAGGGAAGTTATTGAGCCTTTTATGAGAGCATTTTCAGTTGAACAGGGCTAGAAGCCAGACCAGAGTGATGCCTACACTGAAACTGAGGGAAAGGGTCTCCTGGTGAGGATGGCAAAGACTGCATCAGGAGCTCAGGCAGCCAGCAGAATCAGTGTCCCTTGGGGATCTTCAACAGTCAGGTAGACAAGGGTCTGAGCAACCTGATCTGACTGTGAAGTTAGCCCTGCACTCAGCGGGTTGTGCTGGAGACCTCCAGAGATCCCTTCTAACCTGTATCACTCAACAGGTTGTCATATTAATGGACTGACCTTGAGTGGGGCAGCAGTTGAAGCAATAAGCACAGCTTTTTGAGGTGTTTTGTTAGATGAGAGAAGCTACAGTTGTGAGACTTTTGCAGGTTAAGTTCCATTTTTTTATGTTTGGTGAATGCCGACTCCTTAGATGGGTGTAATAATAACTTTTATCTTAACACTGAAAATGCCCTTTACTTGATATTGTAAGAATAAATGCTTTGTATGGTGGAATAGTTTGGTTGGCTGGCTTAGGTTTTTTTCCCTTGCTTAGAGCACAAGGAGTAAGTTTCCTATTAGGATATGTTAGGATTATCTTATATGCAAACAATTGTGTTTTCTTCTGCTTTGGACTAGGTTCTCTATATGACCTTTGTAAGTGTGAATTCAGAGCTAAAACAAAAACTTATGATGGTATTCCTCTCTCTAAAAAAACCCTCCTCTTAGTAGATGATCCTTAAATTAAAGAGCTTATTAATTGCTGCTATACCAACCTGCAAAGTTTTGTGTTACTATTTGAATTCCTCTGGGCAACATTTACCATAACTGCATTTAAAAATCTAGTTACATTGCTTATTAGCAAACTGCTATTTTTTCCTGTCCTGTTGAACAACATTCACAGTGTACCTTCAGAGTAAAAGTTGAGAGTCTATATAGTATATAGAAAGTTTGAAGATGGAACGCACCTATACATTGGGAGATTTCTTCCTTTCCTCCAATTTAACCCTCAGGTACCTGTGACTGGTTTATTCCAATCATACCTTCATTTCCTTTCAGTATTGATAAAATGGGGAATAACTGTGCTTATGTAATATTTTAAAATCCTCAACATTTGCAGAGCAAAAAGGCTGTGTAAGTGCTAATAATTTTACTATTTTACTCTTTTGTTTCTTTTTTTCTTGGTATGGGTTGGAGAGTAATATGTAAACGCATAAGTACTTGCATGCATATGGCATGTGTTTTCAAACTTGGAACATGCGTATCTGGAAAACCTTCTAGTTTCATATTTTAGCTTTGTAAAATGTTTTCTAAAATAACATTTTTTATTGTTTATTTGTACTGCAAAAATATGGAATGTGGATAAATATATTTGGACAAATTAGTACATTGTCAGAGAAGATACAATGAAATCTGCATTTGAATGTATTTGAGTAAGTATTCTTTGTAGTCCGTGATATTACCCTCCTTCCCCCAACCCCATGAAATACAAGAGCTTCTAAACAAGCTCAATGGCTTTTATGCTGTGGTTCTTCAGTGCACCTGGTAGTCTCTGTATCCGACTTCTGGAGGTTTTTTTACATTCCTGTGAGTCTGGATGCCGCTATTTCTTCAGGATCCATCAATACAATAAAATTTGCTGTTCTAGACTCTACTAGACTTGATTCGGTACACCACCACACTAGCTTGCGTTCCTGTCTGATCTGCGTACATACAGAGTACAATCCATGTTGAAGTGCAGGAAAGACCTGTCCAGTCATTGCCCATTGGCCTCCTTTTCTCCACAAAACTGTTCCTTCTCTGATAGAGCTTTGTCAGTGGCTCCGTGCTTTAAAATTACGTATGACTGAAGATGAATAAATATAACGATAGTGGCATGATTTTATCATTCTTTTATGGTGAATGTCTGTTGTTAAGTATTGAGACTCTTACCAGTTTGGAAGACTAATCTTTGCCTCCTAAGTACAGCAAGACAATGGAGGATTAGTTTTGGCTGGCAACAAGTAAAATGCTAAAAATGCCTAAAGGGTTAATGTTAAATCCTAACCCAGTTCTCATATCTATAAAGCTGTCACTACTACTATCATAAGCTTAAACTCCCAAATCTGACAATGTACAGTTGCTGAGGCCAAACTTAGTCTTGTTGCCTTGCTATGAAGTCAAAGGTATTCTCGAATGATTAAGGGGAAGAGTTTTTACTGAGTCAGTGAACACTTCTAATATTTTGCATGATCCAAACATATTTTTTAAGTTTTTTTAAATGAGAAATGTCATGCATAGAGTGTCTCAGGCAGCAGAAGGGCGCTAGAGATGGAGGCTTGCCTAGTATTTGTAAAACATTGTAATCTGATAAATCAGTTCATCAGTAAAATTTTCATTTAAGAATTCTTCTGTTCCGTTCTTCCTGAGCCCATATGTAAGAAAGAGGAAACGCTTTCTCTCCGCCTTATTTGGAAATGTATTGAGTCATATGTAAGAGTTGGACCTGACTGGCCCAACCAGTTTCTTTATTCTTGCTATCAGTAGTAGTTTTCAGTGCTTCGGCATCACTGTCCTGTAACATTTTTTTCATTTTGATCACATAATCGCTTATTATTCATGTACCTTGTTTGGCTTCCATGCTTTCTATACTCCTCAAGGATATCTTTAGCATATACTGTAGCCTTTCTCTTTGATACAAGATACTTTTTTTGACTAATTGAATGGAAGTTCAGGATTTTGCTTTGAAACTGAAATACTATTAGGAATGCTATATACCCTTCCACACTTGAGAATATTGCTTCTGGCTGAAAAGAGAAGAAGGTTCATTGATGAATACTTACTGCTTTTCTGATTTATTTTTTTAATTGAATTGTGGGGGGAAGCAAAAATTAATTTGTCATTGATTTATGTATGAAACCTTTTGTAAAGCACATTTGGATTAAGAACAAATAGAAAAAATCACATCCTGAGAAGATTTAAATTGGACTAAGGTTTTCGAAATGGCATAAGAGGTCACTTTGCTACATATGGGGGTGTGTTCTGAGTGTCCAATCAGGCAGGCTAATGTAGAAAGAGCTGTGCCTTAACTTGCTGAGCCTTTTTTTTGGTTATGGGGTTTTTTTGCTGGGTTGGTTTTTGTTGGTGGTTTTCGGTTTTTTGGGTTTTGTTGTTGTTGTTGTTGTTGTTATGGCAGGCAATTGCGTGGAGATCTTGATGGTGACATCACTTGGCAAACATTTTGGAATCAGCTCAACATGTGACATCACACCCCCTTAAGGTTTTCCACATAAAATACCTCCTCCAAAGAAAATACAAAAATTGAGACTTAATCTGAAATCTGTTACTACATCCTCTAAGGTCTCATTAGGCACCTCAGTATTTCCCACCCCCACCTCCTTTCCAGGCAGATAGAGTAAATGTTGCAGATAATAGTGGTAAATGTTTTATAGTCTTCTTGGGGGGAATATGGAGGAGGGGCAGGGAAGAGAGTTTTAATCCCACATCTACCCTGTTTTCACAAGAAAAAAAAAAAAAAGAGGATTCTGCAGCTTTTCAGGCTGTGTGAGCATGTCTGATGTAACATTTTGCCACTTTTAGTAACTGTAGCGCTGTGTCTGAGATGAGTGTCTTAGTTTTTGACAACAGGACAGCAGAGATGAAAACTCTTCATTAATCTCAGGTTTTGGTTCCTGATATGATGATGTTTCACATTGCAGAGCTCTAAGAAAGTCAGTTCTGTGCCTTTGTGGGGGGACTTCGTATGTACTTTCCTGTGTGTGCCTGTGCTTGCCTGCATCTGTATACATTTTTCTGAGAAGCAAAGTGTTTTTTTCCTCAGCCTTTTTAATTGCATAACCCATAAATATAGCTGTGTACTTGGTGGGAAGCATATGTGCTGTCTTTGATAGACCTGCAGGAGAGAGGTGGAGTGCGAAGGGTGAACACTGCCAAAATACGGGGAACATGATGTTACACAGACAAAGCAGAGGAAGAATTATCTATGCATAATGTGAGTTTAGAATAGACTTGACGTTCTCACACCCAAACATTTCCATCTGGAAGCTGTTCCGAAGCGAAAGGAAACAGAGACAATATTCTCCTATCTTCTGGGGTAGCTATCCAGGGAATAGGAAATGTTCTTCAATTTTTTGTTTTTTTTTTCTGTAGGACGTGCTCAGTTTTACTTCACATTCAGAGAAGCCACAGAAGTTTAAAGTGGCAGTGAGTGACATTAAATTCTTCTTAATCCTTCTTGGAGAATTGGTATTGAAACCCTCACACTGTGCTTAAACAAGCTGTGGCGTTTTTAGGTCACACTTAAAAATAAAGTTAAGTGTATGATTTTTATGCCAATCCTGGTATGAGAAGTTCATGCCATTCTTATTTTCAAAGCTTTCTGTAAATTATCCTCTGCCTTTGCTTGCGCTCTCTGTATTTCTGTGGTCTGTTCAAACACTTAGTTTTCCTCATATCTTTTTCTTCTGTCATTAAAGGCTGCATGCCTGATTTCATATTCTGTAACTTATGTGCTATAGTGTACACTGAGCATCTTAAACATCATGAAAGGTTCATCTGCTTCATGTTGGTTATAACTTTACACATTTGCATATCGTCCTGTATTCTCTGTAGTGTAACATACCTGTCATCCTGCAACAGTGATGAAGAATCTGCCAAATATTTGACCTACCTCACTTGCTGATGGAGATATAGACTTTA
This sequence comes from Phaethon aethereus, assembly GCF_964289735.1. Classification (NCBI taxonomy): domain Eukaryota; kingdom Metazoa; phylum Chordata; class Aves; order Phaethontiformes; family Phaethontidae; genus Phaethon; species Phaethon aethereus. Next base: position 95,521,283 of record NC_138575.1, on the reverse strand, counting down.
CTGTTATTTAGGAGTAATTAGTCATATTTTCACAGCTGAACTTTCAAAATACAACTCTGCAAATATTTCCGATTTTTAATGGTTGCAGAATAAGAAAGCGGCCAGATCCTTAGCCGTAATGTTAAATTGTAGGTATTTCTTAGTACTATGACAAGAGGTAACCTTACCTTTCACATTCTTGTTCCAGTAAGTTTGTAAACTCATCACTTTTTTCCATGTATTTGCTGTGCTTCTTCTTTTCTTCCTCTAGTTCATACAGTGTCTGTCTGTGTGATTTTTCTGCCATTAGAAGTTGCTCCAGCATTCGTGCATGAGTTTCTTTCTGTTTCTCTACAACTTTATCAAGCTACAAAAAAAGCAAAAACTCATGAAGTCTTTTGAAACTCTTACTTGCTCAGGCATTTATTCACGAAAAATTTTAAGAGAGGCTTAATAATATAGAATGTGTTTAGTAGCCTAATGGGCAGGTCCTTTGGTATCTCTTTGGAAAGGGTTATTTAGTTCTGTCAGTCTAATTCTGACAGATTAGAAAAATAAGGTATTGTTTTGCAGGACCCTCAGTCACCTTCTGTTCCTCCTCCTGCCATGACTGATCCTCAACACCTACTAATTAACAGTTACTGTTCCCTGGACTGTTCTTTTCTCATTGATCATTGTGGTAGAGAACCAGATGTCTTCACAGAAGCTTCTTCTGCTTCACACAGTAGATGACTGACTTTTAGTTGAATAGAAATAGCTGCCTCATTTGTAGCTGCATAGGAAACAAGCATTGACTTGCCTTTGTAAGGTAGACAGGTAGGTCAAAAAACAGTTTTCCTCTGGTTTCACAGTAAATGTGTGGTAGAACCAAGAATGGAAAACAAACCTGTCTCCTGTGCTTACTCTGAGCATGACTCTTGGTTTGCAGAATAAATAAGTGCTGAATTTTTAAATAGTTGCAAGTATTTTTATTTAATGGTGGCATTTCCTGTTTTGTTCCTCAAATTTCACATGTTGTAAAGGGGTTTGCCTTGCACATGGCACCTTTATAGCACACTTTGAGCATCAAATTCACTCCCTTTCCTCAAGGATTTCTGCTGAGTTTCTAAATATTATTATGTAGGGATATTTTAATTTAAGTAATCTATTTTAGGTTTTGGTAGTAATTTTTAGTTTTCTAAATCACGGAGGTGTTGGCATAACTGTTCACTGGAGTTATGCTGTTAAACAATTCTCTTATAATTTTGAATTCAGTATGTGACAGAGTTATGCAAGTGTGTGTATGAAACCAGAAGGGGTTTTCCTCCTTAGGCATTACTGATCTAGCTGGAGTTTCAGGCAGAATCACTGAAGGCCATCTAAAGACCTGGGAAGAGTCTGTATTTGTGAGAATCTTTGTTCCATGCTCATTCCACTTCCCCTGTGGAGACTGCCTCCCTCACCAGGTCAATGTAGGAATTCTCGTACCCTTTTTGGAAAAGAGGAATTTTGAGCTCGAAGCCCTGTGCCTCCTTTTAACCACAGTCTATTCTAGTAGGTCAAGCTGCTTTACAGTGCTTCACTCTATTAATAGGAAAGAATTCACAAATGGGTAGTGTGGGAAGCAAGGCTGGTTCTGGTTCTCCAGTGTTTCCCCCACAAGGAATTCCATGTGCCACAAGAAACATTGGGACTTCAGATTCTTAGGGCTACTGCTTATTTTGGACAATTTGATTCCAAGGAGTAAGATTGATTATCTTTTCCTCATGTTTATTCACAGTTTGGCTGGTAGAAGCAATGACAGGAAGAGCTGGAATGCCTGAACATGAGTTTCTTGAATGAGTGAGAATATCATCACTTTCTGCATGAGCTTCCAAGTCCCCCCCTCCTTACCTCAGCTTCTTTTTATACTTTATGTATTCTCTTATGTTTCTCCTAAATAATTTTTAACTTTTTTGGTGACATTGCTATAAATAAGGAAAAAGGAACTATTGTCAAGACTTTGAAGATGGTTTGAGTGCAAAATATTCCAACAGAAATGTGGACCATTTTGAAAATTGCCTGTTTTTTCTGCATATGATGTTATAGAGCATCATTCGGTTGTGATATAGCTGAGCTCATTTCATGCATGATGAAAAAATGTAAAGAAACCTATGATTGTCCTTTTTGGCTGTTTTGAGGTGCTCTTTCAGTAGATTAAGTTGGGTTTTTTTTCATCTTGTTCACTCATAATTTGTGCGCTTTTACACCAGCAAGGTCAATGCTTTCTGGAATCATGATCCTGAAGTAGGACCGCTCTTGGGAAAACATTTCTTGCCTAAAGCCTTGCATATGCAAGCTTTCTCAGTAAGCAAGTGCCGCCTTATACAGCAATCTCTTGGCTGTGTTTTCTATGTCTTTTACAGAGGTTGAACACTGAATTGCCTTAAAAGGTCCGGTTGAAGAAAACTGGCCATTTTTAGTTTCTCCACACTTGCCCTTCTTCCACCAGAAGAGGAAATGTAAAAATTTTAAATGTTTTGTTCAGCTACTAGCTACCAGAGAGAGATAATTTTCAGTGTTTTATCAACTCTCCTCCCCCACCAAGATTTCAGAGGGTTTTTTTGGAACAGCTATTGCACAGATGCATGAAGCACCATCACCTGACTTTCTGATCCTCGCCTTTTTAAAGGTCATGCTGTCAGGTGAATATATGCTGTTCTCAGAAAGCAACCTGCCTCCTGTTTTTGATGAAGTTCTTATGCAGTGCTGCATGCAACTGTGGCCCTGTCTTGCTTAAATTGATATGACCTGGGCATCAGCCTTGCTTGGGACCAGTGCTTGCTGGTCTCAGCCCTCAGTGCGAGGTCAGGTGGGGAAGGCGGCAAAGGTGTGAACTTCTGATTTTTTTTGGCAGGCAGTCTGCATGGATGGGATTAAGAAAGCAAAGTGATGCATTTGTATGGATTGGATCACTGCTCAAAAGTATATGTAAGAATCTGAAGGGATGTGTAAATTGCTATCATAAGAAAACACTGAGATTTCTGTCTACAAGCTGATTGTAAATCAAATTACTCCTGTTTTCAAACATATAAATGCCTGATGGAGGCGAGGGTTAGTCGTCAACACAAACAAGATTAACCAAATAGAGAATAGAACCAAATAGAGAATAGTCCTGTTCCTGCACTGTTGGGTGTGAAGGATGTGGGATCTGCCAGCAGTGTTTCATGGGTTCAGGATATTTTGCTTGCTGTGCAGTATTTGTTGAATGGCTACAAGAGGCTAATTAAAGCAGTATTCCACGCAGCATGTATGCAAGAAGGGTAGTAACTCCAGGTTTTTGTTTTGCAGTTTTCAATGAGCAATGCCAGTGCCTTTCACTTCACAGTTGTGCTCTTGTCAGTACTGAGATTAGCAGTTTGGATTACAAACTGGTATTTGGGATGGGTGAGGTATGTATTCAAGGGAGGGAGGTGGAACAAGGAATTTGAAAGTGGGTAGAAGAACAGTAGTGTCCTGGGGAGACCTGCTTACATGAAAGGTTAAGAGACACAAGTAAATAAGCTGCTGCATCAAAGCTGTTTTCATGTTGCAGTTTTCTCCTATTGCTCAGATTAGAAGATGTGTTTAGGTTTTCTTTTCAAGAATGCTGTCAAATCAATTCTACCATGAGCATTTGCAGCTGGCATGTGGCTGTTGTGGCTGTGGACAAGGTGGAGAGCAAGAGCCTGGGATTCCACTCAGGAGAGAAGGGAAGAGATGCTGGACCTGTCTCCTGGTACAGGGGGGTGACAGAGAAGAGAATTGGAGAGGCAGAAGATCCTACATCACAGTTACTGCAGACACTTGAGGTCTGCACGTAGGCTGCATAATGGGTCTGGGCATTTGGCCTCGTGACACTTTATGTGTGTTATTGTGCATCTTATCTCTGCCTGCAGGACCAAGCACAGCATGGTGCTGCTGGGTTGCTGCACTTCCGTGTGGTTTGTTTGGAAGCTCTGTTGTGTCCCTCTGTGAGATAAGGGCACTTCCCTGGGGAGCAAATTTGACTCTTGTACTTTCCCTGTGAGATCCTGGGGCTGACTCCCACGTATCCAGCAGAGGAGAGAGGGAAGTCATGTGAACTCCTCCTAGTGTGAGATCTTCGCACAGGAGCGGTCTCCAGCAGCCCCTGGTTCCTTAAATTACTCTGTCCAAATGCTAAATCTGTGCATGCAGAAATATCCATTTACATTTATGCACGCACGTTTACTCAGCATATACAGTTCTTGGCTGAAAACTGCAGAGGACTAATAAGCAGCAGTATAAATGTCTTCTGTTGAAAATTAAAGTGATAAAATCTTAATTAAATGATTTGTTGTTTTGTTCTTGCTAACCATATGGGTTTTTGCTAGAACTAATACTCGAACATACTGTACGATACAATGGAAAATAAGAGGCATGGTCTTACGTAACTGTGAATAGTTCAGCAAGCTAAAAATTCACATTTAAATTTCATCATGTAAATACATTTTGCCACCAGTTCATGTCTGAAGTTCAGCTAGGATGATGTGTCTCATATCCATCACCTTGGAACTGAACTTTTCATCTTTCTCTTGTTAGACTGTTTTGTGTTTTGCACTGTGCCAGAATAAAATCCAGGTTAGTTACATTTTCGTATCCAAAGTTCAGTGAAATATTATTCTTGTTAATAACATCCTCATGGTCATTGTTTATAAACATATAATCCTGAGTTTAGGATTACTGGAGGTTATGGGCACAGTTCCTCCCTTGTCTTTTTCAACCCTAGCTCAGCCAAATTTCCATGTGGATATGTTGGTCTGCTTTTTCTGAATGCCACGTTGTCAATGTTATTGTTTCAGTCTCTTCCTATGACTGTAACTTATTGGTGCCCTACAGCTGTTGTTGGAAAGTTGTGACCAACACTTGTAAGACGTTATGAGGATGCAATCAGATATACTTTGTTAAAAGCCTGCTGACAATGCATCTTTCCCACGTTGATTGGCACTGGGATTTTAAAAATTAATTCAATTTTTGATTATCCTTGATGGCTTCAGAATATAGGCTTTCCTCTAGTTTTGATGCTTTTAGAGGAGTTCTTAAAGTGGTAGGAGGTATTGTTCATCACATTATAAACAGTGAGGCACCAGATTTTTTTATCTTTGACTGTGTTATTGGAAGCTGGGGAGAGTTAGAAGCCAGAATTGTCTTTGTAATTCCATGAAGGTTTGAAACATGAGTAAGGCACTGTAAATTCTGCAGTATCTTCCTCTTTATCTCTCTTTTCCTACACCACCTTTGCTGATGATTTTTGGATAATTTTTAATAATTTATTTATTTTTGAATCTGGGAAAATAATTCTTATGCTATTAATCTGTATTTACTAGAATGCTGAATGCCATTTGTTTTCTATTCAAGAGAAGTGGCAATTGATCTGAAGCCAGAATTTTGATGAATAACTGACTCAACCTAAATCTGTAGACTACAAAAAGAGGGAAAACCTTTACAGGCCTTTGTGTCAGACAGAAGCAAAACCAAAATAAAAGTCTATTTTTTTTTTTTTCTTTTATGCCCCTTTAAAGGTAAAACAATATTGTATCCTCAAGTGTGAGGAAGGTGGGGGTGGGGGGGAGTGTATAAGCTTAAGGGATCAGGCTCAGCCAGCACAGGTTCATGAAAGGCAGGTCCTGCTTGACCAACCTGATCTCCTTCTATGACCAGGTGACCCCCCTAGTGGATGAAGGAAAGGCTGTGGATGTTGTCTACCTGGACTTTAGTAAACGCCTTTGACAGCGTCTCCCACAGCATCCTCCTAGAGAAACTGGTGGCTCGTGGCTTAGACAGGTGTGCTCTTCTCTGGGTGAAGAACTGGCTGGTCAGCTGAGCCCAGAGAGTTGTGGTGAACAGAGTTAAATCGAGTTGGTGGCCAGTCAAAAGTGGTGTTCCCTAGGGCTCAGTTTTGGGGCTGGTCTTGTTCAATATCTTTATTGATGATCTGGATGAAGGGATCAAGTGTTCCCTTATTAGGTTTGCAGAATACACCAAGTTGGGTGGGACTGTTGATCTGCTGGAGGGTAGGAGGGCTCTGCAGAGGGATCTGGACAGGCTGGAATGATGGGCCGAGGTCAACTGTATGAGGTTTAATGAGGCCAAGTGCTGGTTCCTGCACTTGAGTCACAACAACCCCATGCAACTCTACAGGCTTGGGGAGGAGTGGCTGGAGAGCTGCCCAGTGGAAAAGGACCAGAGAGTGCTGGTTCACAGCCAGCTGAACATGAGCCAGGAGTGTGCCCAGGTGGCCAAGAAGGCCAACAGCGTCCTGGCCTGTATCAGAAATAGTGTGGCCAGCAGGAGTAGGGAAGTGATTGTGCCCCTGTACTCGGCACTGGTGAGGCCACACCTTGAATCCTGTGTTCAGTTTTGGGCCCCTCACTACAAGAAGTACTGGTGCTGGAGCGTGTCCAGAGAAGGGCAGCGAAGCTGGTGAAGGGTCTGGAGAACAAGACTTACGAGGAGCATCTGAGGGAACTGGGGTTGTTTAGTCTGGAGAAGCGAAGGCTGAGGGGAGACCTTATCACTCTCTACAACTACCTGAAAGGGGGTTGTGGTGAGGTGGGTGTTGGTCTCTTCTCCCAAGTAACTAGCGATAGGACAAGAGGAAATGGCCTCAAGTTGCACCAGGGGAGGTTTAGACTAGATATTAGGAGAAATTTCTTTACTGAGAGAGTGGTCAGGCATTGGAACAGGCTGCCCAGGGAGGTGGTGGAGTCACCATCACTGGAAGTATATAAAAAACATGTGGACATGGCACTTAGGGACATGTTTTTGTAGGCATGGTGGTGTTGGCTTGATGGTTGGACTTGATGATCTTAAAGGTCTTTTCCAACCTTAGTGATTCTGTGATTATCTGGCATTTGTTAGGCTGCAGAAAGAACTAGCCGTAGAGCAAATTTGGCTGAAAAATACCTCTGCTTTCAAAAAAATTTTAAAAATCTCATAGCCAAGGAAGACATGGTTTTACTCTGTCAAACTCCTCATAGGTTTTGCAAAGGAAGATGTGTTAGTACTGTTTTTTTATTTTGCTACATCTCTTCACCTATGAATTCTATTCCTAGTGAGTAAAGCTGTCCAGTCACCAAATCTTCCCACTACATTCTTAAACAAATTTTCTAAGAAACTTCATTAAGTTCAGGATAGATGAGTGAGTTGTGAGAGGACATTAAAGGAGAAGTAGTCTTACAGATGCCTTCTGAAATTCACTGTATTTTCAACTGAGTTTCGGGAAGATCCTCAGTGTTGAGGGCTACAAGGCTAAGTTGTCAATGGTGAGACACACATGCTCTAGAGGAACTGGATCAGCAGAGGTTTTGTAGGCAGAGGCAAAGGTACATTGTCATGGTGTCAAAGGGGGAATTTAAATGGTCCATTCGCATACTTTTTGGCTGGTTCCACCTCTCCCTTGGTTTTTATGAGTGTTTAAAAAATACAAACAAAAACTAAATGGATCTCTGACTTAATTTAGGGGGATTTTGAAACTGAAATTGTGGAATGCCTGCCGATTATGGCGTCCTTTGATTTATTACCAAGACACATGAAGTGCCAGTGGTCCTAGCCTTTCAGTTGCTCTTAGGATGTTTACCTTTGCCTTTTGGAATTGTCAAATCCAGTGGTGTTAGAAATCCTTTCTTTGACATTAAGTGTAAGAAGGAAAAAGCATGTATAAACTTATGTAAAGTAACAGACTGAACTTATGTTTTCAAACTGTTTTGCGCTTCTCTTCAAATCATTTCCATTTATGCTCAAAGTTTCTGTGACATAATGCCACAATGTTCTAAAATAAATTAACCTCCACAGTTGAACTATATCTGTTTCAGATTATAGCCAGAGATTTTAACCTTCGAACCTCTGAAATGGCCATTGACCTTTTGCCTGACATAATTTTCTCTGAAATGAAGTTTGTATCCATAGGTACATTTCTGTTCAGAAAGTTTGGAAAACTCTTGGTGGAAGAATTTTATTCATAATTTCTGCACTTATTTTAATGTTGATTATCTATACTGAGGAGTATATTAAAAATGTTTGTCTAAATTCAAGAGGAGACAGTTACTTGGGAAAAAACCACATATTCTGATACTAAGGGATTTTAATATCCAGTGATTTGCATTGCAGGGCAGAAATGAAATTTGGATAACTTTGTTCCGAAAGTATCGCTGCTGCTGCAGTGTAATAAAACTAAAGGTTATTTAGGTATAATGTGAGAATATTAGATTTCTGCCTGGATGAAGTTTCTAATGACAGCTTATTACAGTAGCTACTTAGACCAAGCACGTATACCTGTGACTCCCCCAGAATTGGTGGGAGCTGGGATATGTAAAGGCAGACAGCTGTGCCATTACTGATGAATGGGCCCTTACTGGCCATCGGGAAGGTGGCCTCAGTGAGACCAATGGGGAGGCATCTGTTTGTTTGGGTTGTGAATTTAGATAATGGAAGGGGCGGCGGGGTTGGGGGGGGGAAGAGGAGGGTATCAAAAATAGAAGGCTGATTATCAGAGTTTGAGTTAGACAAAGTTGTATCTGTCTGTGTTTAAAGTCCTCAATGTGCAGTATAGATGAGGATCATGAGATATCTGTTTTTATTAGGGACCCCACTGGACTTTGTCCTGCTGTTGCTTACACTCATGTTATAGATTTAGAGCTCATTTGCTTTCGTCCCCTGAAGTTAGTGAGGTGTTTTCTCTTGAATTTGGTGGGAACTATGGTTAAATATCAGTTACACTGTTCATACCTCTCCCATAGGCTTTTCGTAGATATCTTCTTGCCATTGCTCAGCCTTTGTTTGAATAGCATCTCGCTGGAGGGCCTCTAACACCTTTTTAGGAGTAACAAAGCCATACTGTGCTTCAAGCAAAGCCAAGTCAATTTTTTCAGCCTTCAGGACTCCTATAACTTCATCTTGAGCCTGCAGAAACACAAAGTAAAGTTTTATTTTGTTAAACTGTATGTGTGTATTTACGGATTAGCTTTGTACTTTTGATTTTAAGAAAACTAAAAAACTTTTTAAAGAATGCTGTGTATGTACAGTGCCCCAAAATAGTCGGTAACATGAAGACGGTTAAAAAGCATTGAGGGAAGTATTGGTCTTTGTATTTTATTAGTTCTGCAGAAACTCCAACATCATCTCTTGCAAACCCTCATCAATGCTTAAGTACTTTGTTAGTGATTAGACTGTATTGCTGCTTCTGGACCAGTGCGTAGCACTCACAATACAAAATTTCAGGGCAAAGTGTGATACGTGGTATTAGAAGCTGATTTTAAATTGTTAGTGCAAGATGTTAGGATGATTCTTGAAGCCTGGAAGTGTTGCACATTCTGTGTATTCTGGGTGCAGAGGTGGCTTCTGTAGTTTAAATCCACCTGGGGTCATCTGCTTCTTTTGTTACACTGAGCTCATTGGAGTGGTGAATGTAGCGAGATGTGGGATGCAGGAGATGTGACCCTTCACAACACGCATTCCAAAGCCATGCAATAATGACAGTTCAAGATTAATTGCCTTCAAAGCTGGCAGTGGGGTCCTGTGTGCATGTATATGTATGTTTGCATGCATGTGTGAAACCATGCCTTATGTATTTATTGACATTTAGGTGTACGCACACTCATGTACATGCCCTCAGGTAATAAGCAACCTTGCAGCATCAAGTTTTTTGGAAGTAACTGCTGCAATGGTATTCTCAATTTGTGAGTGCATGCTGGAAAAAAAAAAGGCATTTTGAAAGGTAATAGTTAAGAGAAGGTGGTGTTTTCTGGTTTCCAAAAATCATGTCGTTTCAAAAAGTATAGCCTAAAAATGTGCGTTATACTTTTCCTTTTTTTTTATGTCACTGCATCTGTTTTCCTTAATCTTATAAAAAAACTGATGACATCCTGTTACCAAAGAGTAGATATAGTATGTTCTCAGGTATGTTTTCAATATGTTCTTCTGTTTATGTATTTCAGGAATTCTTGCACAAGCTGGCAGGTGCTCCTAGGCATTAAATTGGAGGGGGCAGAATACCTCCTGCAAATACTGTGCTAATTTTCTCAAAGTCCCACTTCTAATGATAATGTTCTTTCATGAGAATATCTGATTATGTGAATGTTTCCGCTGTGTAGGGGAAACTGGTTTAGGTCACCGCCTCTCCTAGAACTGTGTCCATCTCTCGTTTTGTTTTGTTTTGTTTTGTTTGTTTGCTTTGGGTGTTTTTTGTTTTTTCCCTGCATCCTCTGGTGGTGGAGGTTGCCCCCTGCCTCCATTACAGTGACATAACTACATGAACTGTCTCAAACATCCATTGTCTACAATGACCTGAGTTAAAACCAAATACATGCTAATCCTAGAAGGATAGAATGGGAGGGGAGGAAATCAGAGAGAGGGGTGTATTGGGAGAGGGTAACACTTTCAGTCTGAGTGCTCTTGGCTGGAGTACTTCTGTATCTCTATTTGTGACTGTGTTAAAAAGTATAAATTTAATATAAATTAACATATCTAATCCATATCATTGTGGAAAAAAACAAGAAGAGTGATCTTTGTGCATCTCAAATGTTCTGGAATCGGAGCGTATTGGTGTCTAACTTCAAAACTTAATATGGTTGTCTTGACAGCTGATCTTGAGATTCTGACTTGGCATTTACAGGAGGTGGAAAATTAGGAACAAAAAATGACTTCTTGCTTTTTTAATTCATAATGCTTCCTTTGGAATGTCAGACGATTTAAAATGTTCATGTCGGGCTCATTGTTTTCCAGTTTCTCATTTCACTCTGCTCCAGTTTTAAATCTTAAAAATTGAAAAGTGTGTGCATATATATATATTTTTATCTATTTGTATTACAGAAGTGTAAAGAAGTGTGTGGGTAATATAAATATATATATAAAAATATATATACACAAGCATCTTTCTTGTTTTGAGAGGGAGAGAGAACTGTTTTGGAGGAGTGTGTGACATCTAATTTTATGAATTTTAATCTAAATTAAGAAAGAGCAAGTGAGCAGGAGAGAAGTGTTTTGCGAACACATAAGCCATTCTGTTTGCATAATGAAATGTTCTGTAGAAGTTTGCCTTGGATCTACTGTCAGAGATTGGTACATCTATCAAATACTCATATTGCATTTTTTTTCTGTTAGGCAAGTATGTATTGTTATGTAAATATATATGCATATGTTAAGAATGGAACTATCCAGGTACTGCCTAGGTAATAAACTCTGAAACCACGTGATACACCCATTTATGCCACTTTGGCCAGTTTGCTCTTCCCACTGCCTGTGAGCAGTTTTAAGTGGCTGTCGCTACTTTTGTGCAATCAGCCTGCCACAGAAATATTCTTTCAGCTCACTGGAATTCTGGTTCCCACTTCCTGAAATTATGTTTGACCAGGTTAGGCATCATTTACCACTTGGCAGCTGGCTGCTTTTCCAGATAGAAAAATACTCACTCTTCAAAATCCATTATCTTGTGGGCTAAGTGGCATGCATCACTTATGCTTCATATTATGGGAAATAAAATGGCTATTTTGATTTTTCTAGCAAAAGGTGTTAGACTACTGTTGAGTGAGTTGCTTCTTGTGATCTGGCACATCTGGTTTCATAGGGAGTAATGCTCATGACTTCATAGGAGAGGGGAGATGAGAAATAAGTAACAGATCAGAAGAGGTTCTAGTATGTTCTCCCTATAGGTTTTACAGTGAAAAATACTTTGTATTCAGAGTACTTAGAATGGGCCAGCACGATAGGAGAGTTTTGTGAGCTCTCTGCTTTGGGAGTTATGTCATCCTTCACTGTGGACCACGAGTGTTTTTAGTGTGATACTGGTACACTGTGAACAAATTTTATTTGCATTTAGGGGTGCTGTAAAGATCACCTTTTCTGGCTGATAGCTATAATAATAGCCATAATTTGTGTTTTTATGTAGTTTGCAGTTTATATTTGTCCTGTATCAAATTATGTAGGGTGTTCCCTTAACATGAAAGCAGCATGTGTTTCTGGTAAATTGGGAAGTATGTGTGTTTTAATCTAGAATATAAAATAAGACAATAAATCACCTGTAATTCACCCTCGAGGACACTAAGAAGAAATAGCAAGTCATCACGAGAGAGATCCTCTCTTTTCTTGAAAGAACTTCTTTGTTTTTTCTCTGCCTTAGGGCTTCTTAGGATGGTACTGGCTTGGGCTACATCGTCCTTCTCCTTCTGCCTTCTTTGCACATTTCCTCTCCCACTGTAATCAACCTCTTCTTTATGGTGGTCCTTTGGCCTTTGCTGGCTCAGCTTTGGTCTGGTTGGGCTTTCTGTGCTGTTACTTCTGGAACGCATGGTTTATATCTCTGAAGCTGAAGGAAGGTGGGGAAAAAAAGTAATTGTTTTAACTAACAGAGACTATAAAACTGTTACCATAATTTATGGTGGGTATGATTCTTTCCAGACTGGTAGTTTTCCCTCCCACACAAGGCTGTTTGTCATTTGACAAAAGCTGATAACTTCATGTAAGCCAACAGGACGAGGCTGTGATCCTTACTGGATGTACGTAGTGAAGTGAGTCTTAACTGGTCTTATGCAGTTGTAACAATTCCCTCAATATTTGCAAAGGCAGCAACTTTAGCAGCAGTACTGTGCACATCACCGCAGACCACTTTTCCCTTATTAGAGACAGTGCCTACCTCAGCTTTCAGGTAGACACTTACAGTGATGAGGCAAATTTAGGTTTAGAATTTTTTCACTAGGAAGATCTTTCTGTTCCAATTTCATAACATCCCAGTCCTTACTGTATAGCCATGTTTCAGCCCTTAGTGTATAGCTGTGTTTTGTTTTTCTTTCCAAGGGAGAGAACAAAAGCAGCCCCCCACTACTACGAGTTAGGCAGTTGCATTCCCTGTGTTGGGCAAAATGCAGGGGTTAGCACATCTAGACTGCAAGGGGTGAGCCTCCTTGTAAACACCCTCTCCCCAACAACACCACCTCCAAAATCAAACTGTCTTGCTGATCGTGGTGTCCCCCCAGATAACCATGCAGTATGAAACTTTACTACTTCTTTAGTGCTAGACTCTAGCACTCCAGAGGTGTTAGTACCTGGCCAAAGGGAGACCTGTCCTACCGAGGCCCCTTTGAAGTGCCACTGTTAAGTAAACATACTCTAATGCCTTTGCAGAAAAATGGCTACCACTGTATAAATATTGATTAACCTCAGGAACTCTGTTTTGCTTATAGCCACTCAGATTAAAATATGAATGGATTATAGTCCACCTGAACAGGAGGACTGTGGTCATGGATACTGTCTAACAGACAAAAGCCTCATCATATTTAATTTCACCTTTGAATCACATGTTCCAAATACAAATAAGGCACATTTTTTTCTTACTAAACCACAAAGCTAATTGCTGAAAGGTCCAGAAAATTGTTATGGGCTATGGTATGCAGGAGATGATTGTGCTGCTGCTTTTTGACCTCACAAATCTGTGGCTGATAAAGTTCTTTCAGAACTCCCCCTTACGCCAGGTTCTGACTCTAAACCCTAATCTCTGACTGCACTCCTTAACTGTGGTAATTTTCCACTGAAGGCTACAAATACTTCCTTTTGTTGTTTTTCTGCAAGAACAGAGGAGGTGAAAGAAGCTTTTGGTTTGTAATGGATGATGGCTTGAGAGTACGGAGAATTTATCAAAAACATCACAAGAAAAGCAAGTGACATTTTCGATAATGCTGAATCTCTTCTAATTCAATAGACTATACTCATAATACTTGTATTTCATAAGAAAAACTTGTTTCTCCAGGTCTCCAAAAACCAAGGTGTGTCAGTTTTGCATGGCAGGGTGCACTGGAACCTATTTTGTGAAGCTGTGCATCAACAATGTCAGGTTAGGATGGGAGCTTGTTACAGTGCATGTAGGAAACCGAGAGTTGTTCGTAGCAGGACAGCAGTGATGTTAGCTGATGATGATTAGTTTAAGTTGGTGCTCATCCTGTCCTTTCAGTTGAATGTACTTTCTCTTTGCTGCGGTCTGCTTATTAGGCTTAGTCACCTTTTGCACCTTGCTTACAGATTATTACTATTTTGGAAGAAGGATGTTGGTTTCCTTTGAGCATGAAATGCTGAATGCCTGCTTGGCATTTGCGTAGTGTTTGTAAGATCAAATGCAGGAGCTGAGAGTTAAATCAGGTAACTTGAACGCACTCTGAGCTTGTCCATGCGCTTTGATGCCGCAAGCACAGGACGCTATAAAAATGCATAAATAATCGAAGAAGTCCTTGCATTTTTCCCCTCATGCGTGCCAGGTGCAGCAGCAGTCTCAACTAGACATCAAGCTACTGTCGAACTTCTTGACAGCAAGTGTCAATATGGCATTCCTTGCGGAAGGGGGGAGGAATCACTGCATAAGGAAGAAGTTTACATGTTTTCAAGCTTTGTGAGTTGGCTGCACCTGGAAACAGGATCCTGAACTTGAAAGGACAGTAGTCTCAGCAATCCTTCCAAGAAGGAAGCCCTCCCCCATGTTTCCTCTTACACTATGCACATGCTGTTGGCTTCAAGGCCGCATGCCACAGTTTTCACAGCTGCAAAGAACTAGCTGTGATTCCCTGACCTGCCAGATAGGTTACCCTCCTGTGGAGATGATATCCTTGCAGTGTCCTAGAGTGGATTTTTCATCTTTTCTTGTTAAGCACAGTTGTTATGTACACTTCACCTGTATTCTGTTCTGGCATTCCTGAATGCCAGTGCCTACTATTGAATCTGCTAATGCAAATATTAGATTTAGCAATTAACATGAATGATTAGAGATTGAAGTGGCATATGAAATGTATGCTTTAAGCACTTTTTTTATTGGTACTTGAATGCAGCTGACAAGAGGCACAAACACTCTGGTATTAATTAGTAGGCTGTCTTATTAATGTATTCTTTCTCTGTTCATTTATCTAAGCCTTCTTATTACCTGTACGTTGGCTGGCGTTCTTATTATTGGCAGTGTTTTCTGTTTACATAAGGATGTTGGTGCTAATGGGGTGGTCAAAGGATGCAGGTATGAGTAACAGAAGGGCAATTCAAAGCTTCACATTACTGCAGACAGTGTGTAGCTGCTGGTGCAGCTAGCGAAGTGGCACTTGAGAAATGGACAAAAATAAACATCCCATTCATCAATCCTGAAACTCCTCACCACCTTCAAATTGTCAGGCCCCTAGATGTGGCACCATCTGAGGGACTAACCCTCAAACTGCACCTTACATTTTGGACGCAATATCAGCTGCTGCATCATGCCCTTGCACAATGGCAGACAGATGATCCATTCTAGTCCAGAGGGTGCTGGTTTTCTGAAATGTTATTAAGCCCTTGAATGGTCCTAGTGTAACATTCAAGATAGAAGCAGTGTCATTTGAAATTTTCCAGCTCTGTGTTTTGGTATGTTTGGTTATTTTCTACTTTGAACAGCTCTTTCCGTATTCTTGAAGGTTAATGAAAAACGTCTTTTTTTTTTTTTTCCCCCTAAGTTAAAAATGTTAATAGGCTCATAAAATTTGTGGATATCCATTGTCTCATGGCACCCAAAAAGGTGTCTCATCCCTCCTGAGCCCAGGGTCTAGAGACTAGACTAATGAGTGGAAAACTTGCCTTTTTGCCTATCTGTGTCTCAGCCAGTTTTCACTTTAAATTACATCTTAGTGGGGTTTGTGTACAAGAAAGCTGACTTGCAAAAAATAGGTAAGGAAGGATAACAGGCATAGTAGCTCACAGAGTCTCTGGTTTCTCCTGGACGACGGACTCTTGCATCTTCTGGCAAACTTCTGTATAGAAGCTAACTTAAGCCCTGTTTCTCTGTACTACCAAGAAGGATGACCGTATAAGATACCTTAGAAAACAGTAAACAGCAACTGCTAAGAAGAAAGCAGGTGAGAAGATTTGGTTGGGCGTGTACGCCTTGCGTTTGTGATCTTTCATCTGTTTTAGATCAGTTACTATACAGCAGGGTTGTAACTGCATGAACAGAAGAAACAAGGATACTTGTCAGCATTCTTATACGATGCTTTACATACAATCTGGGCAATACCTGCTTGCATCAAAAACAAAAGAAGATTGAAAGGGACCATCCAGATCATGAAGTCACGTCTCCTGAAGTCACAGACCACCATGTAGTGGGTACTTAATAGAGGTTAGTTTACTGCAAATGTGCTAATTGAAGAGCACAAGCCCTGTGTTCTGCATTATTGTGCTTTCCTTCATGTTACGGGGTGTCTGTTTTACTGAAGATTTTGCAGTGGTATCTTGCAAGTCACAAGGTCATGGTTCCCAGGCTCATCAGATTCAGTGCAGCTTGGTAGACTGGTTCCAGACTGGAGTAAGTGTATTTGACGTTGAAACATTCTGGTAAATCCAATTCTTCCAGGTAACATACTCAGCAAAGTTTGAATCTATTCTCAGTGTTTGTGTTCTTGTTCTTTTTATAGGTTTTTTCCTGTTCTGTTTTTTAAAGAACTTGCTCATCTCTGAACATGTATGCTGCCCTTCTGCTATAAATGAGAAATTTTCCTCTCCTTGGTGATGAGCAAGTAATCTGAGGGATCAAAATATACTTTCCTGAAGAGCCAGATGAATAAATGACCAAATGTTTCTATGATGCTAACTTGGTCTCCACCCTCTCAATCATATTCTGAAGGAGATGAAACTGCATTTGTCTCTTTGGCAGCAGTGAACAAGCAGGTGGTTCAGAAAACCCTGCACTTTTGTGGGAAAGACTGAAATATCCTTCAGAGATGATTTCATCAAGGACACTGTAGAGTTTTAAGAGACATCAATTTTTTTTCCATCTATTTTTCCCTTTAGCTTTTTGTCTTTAGTCAGTGATTGACTTATGAGCTAACAAAATTCCTCACAGGACCAAATCTTCCCTTAATCCCAGGGTAAGGATCCTGAATAGTTGAGAACTTGCTGTTTCTTCTAAAAATCCGTGACTAAGCAAGGAATTATGTCTTTCTGGTTTTTTTTAACATCCCTTAAAGGGATATGGCAATGCTTTTGATTCACAGAAATTCATAGGACTCCTACCAACAGTATGGCTTATAAAAGGAGTTGAGATGTGATTACTCAGCATGCCAATGTAATGGAAAAGCACAAAGCACATGATGTCATTTGGTGAGAGGTCTGGAACCCTCTGCCCATCACTAGAAATGTGGTTTGGGGCAATGTGGTCTCATCTTAGGTACTACAGGGCTTACAGGACATTTCTTCCTTTCTTGTGTAGCAAAATCTACTTTGAAGCATCATGTTCAGCTTAGTGCCACACATACATGCCTAAGGAGAAATTAATCTCCTGTCCTTTCTTGTGTGGCTGTGTGCCAGGTAGTGTCCAGGCATGGGAAGGGGCTTTTGGTTAGGCCACATCATGTCCTCCACCAGAGAAAGTAGCAGGTTTGCCGTGTTCTCCTTCTGTAGTCCTGATATGTCCTGTGGGCCAGCAATTGAGCCATGCTGAACCATGGGAGAAGATGAAAAAGTCGCCTTAATAATCAGAATCCCAGGATCTGGCCATTTCACAGCGTCACTGCTCCTTTTTTTGGAACTGGTGCCTTCTGACAGAATGTGTTTGGGACTTTCATCCTTCCCCTGAGTGGAATACAATACTTTGTGGTAGATTTGCACCACTTCCAAAGATACAGCCCTTACTTTTGGGTAGGCTGCTTTAGCGTTTTCCTGAAAAGCAGTGGCTTCTATCCAGAGGGATGTTCTGTTGCACCATGGCAGAATATCTCATTCGGGCTGTGTTTTTATTTACAGTAGGCTGTTGTGCTGTCTTGGTGCTTAGGCTGGGCAGTAAGTGAGAAGAGACTTCTTTCCTTTAATGGGTTCTTCGCCAGGGACTCTGGGGTAAGTGTTTCCATCCTGGCATGGAAACCGCAAGAGTAAGCTGTTTATCTGTGAAAACTGATGCAGGAGTTCTTACCTGTGTAGTCTGATGCATCTGTTGGCATGTGCAGTTGCAGGGAGTCAAGCAGGAGAAAGAAAAGAAATTGGCAGTCTGTTTCCCCTCTTGCGGGGTCACGTCAAATTTTGGTCTTTGAAGCCTTGGGGATCCTGCAAGCACAGCAATTACTCAAATGAGAAGAAGAATCTGGATTCAGCAGAGGATGTAAACACTCCCAGGCAGGAAAAGTGCATGGTTGAGAATTGGATGTCATTTTTGTGCTGGTCGTGGTTTATGCTCATCTGACCACAAGTCAGATTTCTCATCCCTTGGAGACAGGGAGCCTCTTCTGAGACAGGAAGATGCCTTTTGGACTGTGTTAGAGAGTTGTCATGTTACTCTGCTGACGGTAAAGGTACTGTGAAATTTCCACCATCTGTTGTCTCCTCCTCCCCCTTCCAATTCTGTAGTGTTTGGCACATATGCAGTGATTGCGGTTAGGTAAGATCTTCCCAAGTCCATTTTGCCTATAAGGTCTGTATAGGCTTAGTCGTCTTTAGAAGGCTGCGTCTCTGTGGGAGGTTTTCACCAGGTCCTTTTGAAGAATGTATCTGTGTCAGTTCTCTGTCATTTCAGTATTGGTGTGTGAACTTGTGATCTGGTCTTCACTGTTGTAATATCTCTAACTACAGAGATATATATATACACACACACACCCCCCACAGGGTTTTGCACCCAGAAATAGAGAAAAGAGCCTGTACCATGAGGCCAGTTGCTGGTTTTGTGGCTCTGAGCTTGTTAGGCCCTTCCTGTAGATTAACCGATCTCAGCCCATCTCCTACTGAGGCCCAGGTGGTGTTTGCCCATGTGTTCGAGTTCATACTCTGGCAGTTTATAGTGCGCCCATTCACTGTGCTCTGCATGAAAGCATAAGCTGCTCAGAACATAACTGAAATTTTCATATTAAGAAAATATGGTTAGGAATGTACGCTCCTATTGAGAAATACCAAACCTTGTTCTAAGCAGGGTTCTTCAGATAGTCCATAAAATCAAGTGGTCTGTGTACTAGACCTCTTTGTGGTGATCCATGAGAAAATAAAGAGTTTGGGCTCCCAGCTGCATCGCGTAACATTTCTTGGACAAAACTGGGTAGCTGTTCTGAAAGCTGAAATGAAGACCTGGATTCCACAGAGGTTCCAGTTCAGAAATCAGCACTTTGAGAGTTTTCTGACATGGGTTGATTTTCCCTTGTCTCTGGTAATACCGTGGAACAACTTCTGATCGTACCTAACACTCAAAGGCACTCGCATCACTTTTTCCTCCTGCCTAAACCCTTCTTCTATCTCCTCCACAGGAATCCAGCTCTCCTAGTTTGTGGTCCAGCATTCTGCTAAGTTGAGACTACATGTGGTAGTCTTAGAAAATTACAGTATATTACATTATATGCATTCAGTTTATGCAGCAAATAGGTTAGACACAGTAGATTTGTTTGCAGTTATTTGTCTTCTTGGTGAGGTA
The DNA here is from genome assembly GCF_964289735.1 of Phaethon aethereus. NCBI lineage: Eukaryota > Metazoa > Chordata > Aves > Phaethontiformes > Phaethontidae > Phaethon > Phaethon aethereus. The sequence goes on along the minus strand of NC_138575.1, from coordinate 95,501,911 downwards.
CTACACATGCTGTAAGGCCACAATGTACAGCTAAGGATTTAGTTGTAGTGGGAGAATGACTGAAGTTGTACGTCCACTGTAGTTTCAAAGTGCTGCTGCAGGGTGACAACACTCGTATAATCCCATGTTTTCATGGGTTCGAAAGGTTGAGGAGGAATCAAAATTAAAATAGCTAGAACTTCCTTAACTTTCTACTTCTGGGAATTAAGGGTTGTGGGGAATTTTATGCAATTACACTGAACTGCTTCTGAGAGATTAATATGGGGAAGTTTTTCTCTGCTTGATTGGGTTTAGGGGTGGTTTTTTGGTTTTTTTTGGTTTTATTTTTTTTAAAGTAAAATGTTTCATACTCATTTTGTAATTAGATGCTGAAAGTGGATTATTTATAAGGATTAGTGCAAGACAGATTTCTGGTGCATGTGAAAAAGTGTTACTATAACATCAGGTTCATCTAAGTGTTTGTTTCAAAAGGTAAACTCTGCAATGCCATATTATCTGTTTCTCTTACTAAATAATAGAGTGAATCTTTTAGTTGTCTGTGTGACAGATTTTTATTGTAAAGTACACTGAAATAACTAATCTGCTTCAATTTCTTGTATATGAATTTTCTTGCCAAGTATAGAATTTTCTATTTTTAAGAGCATAAGAAACAGTTAACATTATTTAATGCAGTGCTTGTGCTTTAATACTTATTATTCAGCTGCTGTAATTTTGGCTCCAACAGATAATTACTCTGTAATTTCAGTATTCTCCAAAGCAAAAATGGGAAATAGTGCTACATGAAAAGAAAATGTTCCTATTTGAGAAACTGTCTATCAAAACTCATCCTTTTTCCTGAATATCTTGAAATGAACTGGACTGTAGACATTTATGTAGCAGGATAAATTGGCTCCAATTTAGGTTAAGTACTGTAGTGTCTACGACCAAGTATATATTTAAAAATTAAAAAAAAAAGGGAGGAGGGAAGAAAGAAGCTGTTTTGAGAGATGTACTAATGGAGTCTGGTTTTCTGTAAATCTGTGCCTATAGAAAGGCAAAACCAGCAGCTACCGCAGCTGAGTTTGAATCCCATGTTTCAGTTTTTCCTCACTGTGGCTCTCTCTCAACTCTTTCTGCTGGCACCCTGAAATCTGTCAGCGTCTTGCCCTCTCTCTCTGACTTGTTTGAAATTGGTAGTGGTTCAGGATGGGACCCCTGGATAGTCAAAGTGCACAGCCTCCTTGCCACAGCGAAGCAAGCTCAGGCTATCTGAATACACTGGAAACTTTTGTTGGCTTTTTCCCAGAATCATCTGTCATGGGGGTATTCATGAAGCTGAAGGGTGGCATTTTCAGACTTGTGAAACAAATAGGTTTTTGCATGGTGTATAACATGTTTCTGTAAATCCCACAAGCGACAGCTAAAGTAGGGTATTTGAGAACTTGAGAATGGGCTAGCTATCTTGTAAAACAACAATATGAAGATTGAAAAGAGAAAGCAAAAACCCCAGAGCAAAAGTTTTTACATTTTGGGTTTCAGGATAGGCCAAAATGTTCTGTATGATAAGTCACATACCTTCTGTCTACTGAATGGTAGGGTTTTGGGTTGTTTTGTTTTCGTTTGTTTTTTGCAACATTACTTAGGGTTTTTACTGGCTTTTTTTTTTTCTGTTTTGCAGGTTATTGATGTGACGTAGTTCATACATTCATATCTCATTTCTGACTCTTTCACATGAGATCCGTGTGCCTCTCAGGTCAATACCTATGTTTCTGGCTTTTGCTTTCTCCCTTCCTACTAGAGACTTACTAAATGAAATCTTACAGAGGTCCGGGTCAAGATTAGTATGTCCTTGTGCCAAACACGGTGCAAAGATACCTGAAGGTATTGTCTCAGAAGTGGAATTAATTTTGTGCAAGTACATGACAGTTTTGGCAGAGTTTAAAATCTATGGGAAGTTTCTCAGTGCACAAGGCTCTCTAAATGCTCCACGTTTTTGCTTGTCTGCCAGCTGGCAGGTATGTGCCCTTCTTTCCCCAGGTTGAACATGCTTTTGGTAAATGGGGAACCTGCAAAGGCAGCTACCTCTGACTTCCTGACAATATATGTTATTGCCCACACTTCTTTTGCTGTCCTCAGCAGAGCTGATGTAGCCAAAATGCCATCATTATGTGGCAATCTTATAAATACTTCAAAGTGAGTTCTGTGATACCAAGTTTTAAAATGAAAAAACCCCCCACATTTTTATAATGTTCCCTCCCACTTCCCACAATTTCCTGTCACCCCCAAAATGGGAACATTTAATGTTCTATTTTAATCATCTAAGCAGAATTTAAAAATTTCCATATTTTTCTTCCAATTTTTTAGTAGCATGACAGATCTCTTCATTTTAAAACTATTTTTCAAAGTAATAAACAAAACAGAAATATAATGAAGTCTCTAAGAATAAAAGACAAAAGTTCCTACAGTCTGGTGCAATTTTTACATCTCTGACTTCAGTGATTAACTTTCCCTGCACATACGCATGTGCATGTACAAACACCACTTCAGTGGTCAGTGTGTCTACTCTAATATGATCCTTCCTCTCTGTTGGAAGGTAGATTGACTCTGGCAAAGAAGTGCTTGCCCTTAAACATGCTGGTAATGTGGTATAAGGTCATTTTGAAAAGCAGCCTATAATCACAATTCTCTAAAGAGAATCTAATTGAAGAAATACAGTGTTATGATATTATTAGCTGTAATAGCTGTAGGCAAAAGAGAAGGAAGAAGCCAATGTATTTCTTGTATTTCAGCGTGTCTGCATGTATCTCCGTACACACACGTAACATTTTAAATAATGTATTTGCGTATCAAGTGTGTGTCTATGTAATTCTCTTGTGCTTGGTGCACATGACAAATAAAAAATAAGTGGTCCTTTATAAGCTTTCAGCAAAAGAGCAGTAGTACACAGAGTTGAAGTACCTTTTGTTTTCAGTGAAAAATGTATGGTTAGTAAGCAAGGATTATCTAGTATATGTTATCTAGTGTAAGTTAATTTGTTACGCCACAGTAATTGGTCTGGGTGTCCAAGACCCAAGCTTCTTAACCCTTGCAGCCATTTTCATTTCCATTTTAGTCTTTTTTTTTTTTTTTTAATCTGCTTGGTGTTTGCATGGAGTGCCACTCATCCATGAGTCATATTATAGGCAGCAGAGACCATAGTGAGTACTACAGAATAAAAATGTACACCTTCAAAGTGAGTATATATTAAATTTTCTTCAAGGGTATTTTTGACAAGTGTAGCTTTGTTGAGACATTTCTTTGTGTGGGAGTGTTCGCTTCAGTGTTGCTTTTCCCCACACATGAAAATAAACCACAGACTTTTAAATATCCTGAGAAAAGTTTCTTCAAAGAAAGATCAAAAGTCTTTACTAACGTCTGAGGAAGCTGCATGACTGCCTCTCTTGTGAACTCATGTCTATGGAGAGCTGGCTAAGACAATCAAGATCATTATTCTGTTGATTTGATAATTTGCAACCTACTCTGAGAGGACATGCCTTGTTTGGAGAAAGGAGGAGGTGGGGGAATCCACAGATGCCCCCTAATTTTACCAAGACAGACATGAATAAAATAACTTTTCAAAACCAATTCTGTTGTTTTTCTCACTGTATTGTGTGGGATGCTCTACTTCAAACGGTTGTCTTTAGCAGTGCATGTTGAAGACTTCTGTGTAAGAGTGAGTTGATTGATATTTTTAAATTACGCAATTTTATTTGCTTTTGTGGCTGTTGAAGTTATGTGAAATGTCCAGGTACGGCTTTCAGGGCTTCACAGAAATTGTAGATTTGATTTTTCTTTTTGTTTGCTCAGCTGGTTTTGGTTTGATTTGTCCAAAAATCTCTTTTCTTCTGTTTTTGCATCTAAGCAACACAGAACACATATTAGCTAAGCTTTGAAAGTTTGTGAACTTCTCCCTCATCTGGAATTCCCCACCTTTAGACAGCTTTCAGGAAAAAAGATTAATTTTTGTTCTTCCTAAGCCCTGGGTTTTCTTTCTCATGTTTTTCTTAATCTTTGTTTGCCTTCATTAACTGCATCTTTAATACTTTAAGACCAATTCTTTATGGGATGTCTGGTAGCGGAGAGTATTTAACTCATAGAAGCTGTTGAGGATAGCATTCCTCTTTTGAAGGATTTTACTGGTTTTGTCATTCTGGCATGAAGCATCTGTGAACAATGCTAGGTAGGACTTCAGGCTTGTATCTAAAGCTAGGATTTCTGAGTTGTTGGTCTGGGGTTGTTTTGTTGTTTTGTTTTGGGGTTTTTTTTGTTGTTTGGGGTTTTTTGTTTACTGTTTTAAACCGAACTTTTTCATACCATCTCCATCGATGACTATATTCTGCTATTATCTAGAAATCAGACAGTAATCTTTTGTTGGTTTATCTGATGAGAAATGGCATCACTCAAGTTTATTCTTCCTAGATTTTGGCATTTTCTTTTAGCTGTGGACTGAATTTTCCCTATATGTCCTAAAGCTCAGATCTTTATTACATTCTGTGATTTGGTACTTTGCGTTCCTACAGTGCGCTCCTATAGTTGGAGAAATAATGAGTTTTTCTTTGTATTCTGTGATAGAAAACCAGTGTGATTTCATGTTGTTTTCTCCTTGCTTTCTTTTCTTATTAATGACAATACCTAAGTATGTAACAACAGGCAACCATATTTCTTCTGACTGTGATAATCTTTAGTTGTGCACGAAATCTGCTCTGTCATTTTCTTCTTCCAAATGCAACTACAAAACAGCAACATGCAGATGGCTGTGGAAGATTGCTCACCCCATTCCCTGCACTCACGTTCTCCATATTTAATATCCAAGAGAAAAAATTGGATTAAAGTAGAAAAATTTCCAAAATCATTCCTTCCTAGGAGTTTAATGAAAACAAAATCTCTCTCAGATCTCCAGTCCTCTCGCTGTAGCCTTTGTATGCAAATTAGACCTTATTTCCTATGGGTCAGAGGTTTTAGATTTTGGATTCTAGTGAAGGGAAGGGACGCTGCCATCTGGGCGAATGGCAGGAGTTGTCTCCTCGCCAGGGGTACTGACTGGCAGTGCCCTGTATGCCCCTCATCCAACCCCACATGTGCTGCCTGTGGGCTTTCACCACGATTCACGCTGACAAGTTGCATGATTTTGACAACAGTGCCCTAGGGTCACCTAAGAAATTTTGAAAACTTCCATTTCTAGGCTTAGGTGGAAGTCCAACAGGAATGTGGATTTCTGCTTTTTGTTGTTTTGGAGGGTTTTTCTTCTGTTTTCTTTGGCTTTTATTACTCTTTTGTTCTTACTTATCTTGGTTCTACCTGTTGATTTTGTGGCAGCAGGCTTTTTTTTAATTATTTGGTGCATGTTCACTTCCACACAAATGAACACAAAGGAAATGTGAGCTTCCGGGTAGATTCTCAAGTCAGCTTTGTTGTTCATTTTTAGTTTTTGAAGAATTTTTTTCATTAAGATTTATTATTGCTTTAAATAAGCCAAAGTAAAATTACGACTTTGAGTGGTGGCTTACATTTTTTTTATATTATTCCTATTAGTTGGTGACTGTGGCTATATGTGTCTGCCAGGAAAATGTGAAAAGCACAGAGTTTGAAAAGTAACTGTACACAGTTAAATTAATTTTTGTATGTGTTCAGATTACAGGTTTTACTAGCCACGACATTGGTTATTATTTATTATAATGGCTTACAGTTTTGGACCTTCAGTTCCTGTAGGAATATACCCTGCTCTGATGACGCAATTTTGGAAAATGCAATAAAATACACTGGAAACCGCAGCTTTATAATCGGAAGTTTCTTAAAAGTGATGAAGTTAAATTGCCTCCTCACAGAATAAAGGAAGTGGAATGGAGGTCAGTGAGCCAGGTAGATATACCTCCTCTGTATCCCTGGCTGTGTTTTCTTCTTTTCCCAACCCCACACCCCCCTCCTTGTTTGAAATTTGGTCTTGAGGCCATCATCTGTTCTTTGGCATAGGGCAAATGGAGAAAACTTGTATATTCCTTTCAGTGCTACATAAGGAACCCACAATTTTGCTACATGAGGTTCATATGTAAAGGCAAACTTTGTTGATTTGTGGCTGCAGCTGTGACTTCATTCTGGTTTTGATTATACTGTAGCTGAGTCCTCGGGGGGGAGGGCAAGGCATGCTTGAGAGGTGGCTTAAAGCGCACACTGTTGTTTGTTCCTCTGTTTGTTTTTCCCCTTGTTCAAATACAATGTGGCTGTGGCCAGTTGCTAGCCCAGTGGCTAGTGGGAGTTGGGGAAAGGGATTTTGCAGACGTAAATGGATGCATCTATATGAATATTTTACAAAGGTCTGATGTTCAGAAAGGTTCTAAGGGAACACTAAAGTCTGGATGCCTTCTCCGTCATCCCCACCCCACTAAAGGCCTCTGAAAAGCCCAATTGAAACACCTGTTTATCCTCTTGGAAGAATGGTAATTAAAATTAAAGCAAAAACTTTCTATTACCCAGCTTAGCTGCTTGGCACCAGTTGTCCTGTATTTTGCTGGAACTCTGTTACATGTGTGTTGGTGCTGGAGAGACATGGGGGAAGCTTGTTCACCTGCCTCTGGGATGGCCGGTGACAAACAGCGTGGAACTAGGCAGAGACAAGGTGGGACCTGAGGGACACAGTAGGGACCCTTCTGCTGCCTGTGTTCAGCCCTGCAATTACCGTGGGAAGATTTGGAAAGGAACCATTCCCTGAGGAGCAGGTATCATAAATTGGTTGATCTGCCAGGTGAGTCCTGTTGGAATTGCCTTTTTTGGTCTCAGTGGCAATTACATTACGTTCCTACTGATGTTTTCTTGACAGCTGAGGACAGGTCTGCAGTTTTTTAGGTGTGTTAAGGAGGGCGTGGACAGGTGACTGTAAATATTTGCATTTAACATGCAAGTCCTTCCTAGGGAAGCAATGAGTCATATCCTGCAGGCACAGAGGGCCTCCTTAGAGCTACTGCTTAGTAAGACTTCACTGAAATTATTTTATCTGAAGCTAATAATTAGCTCCTGAGCGCACCATGCCTCTTTTTGCACATAAATAGTGCTAATTTGTTATACGTTAAGTCAGCAGATTAATGCCACTTCTGAAAGCACCTGTGCACCTCATCATCTGAACGTATCCTCCTAATTCTGTGTTATATAGGTACAGCCATCTTTCCTAAACTGATATGAAAAAAACACTTCCTGGTCAAACTTCTGACATGTAAGTTTGCTTGGAACATTTGCTGAACGTTTAAAAACAAAAAAAAATCTGAATCTGAAGCAGGCCCACCATTTGATTTCTGAGTGGTTGTAATGGAGTCATTTTAAAACACAGCAGGTCTGTGTGTAGCAATCATATGTTCCCACACCTTAATAGTACTTACATTCTTTCTCAAAGAGGATAATTTTTCTTAGTGCTCTGTTCCAGTCAATTCTGTTGTAAGTGAATAAGGATTGAAAAAGTGTTAACAGTAGAGTGGATTTACCTTGATTAAGACAGTACACAGCCCTCAATAGCTAGTTGTTCTTATACATGCAAGTGATTCTATTTGAGGAGTGATCACGGATCCTAACACTTCTCTGACACTAAAATGTTAAGTTTTCTGCTCAAATACATTTCTGGAAATAAAAGAAAGGAAATGCTTTTAAATGACAGGCTAGAATACCTGTCCTGCATCATTTAATACCAAATACCCAGTAGACAGAGTGCATGTGGTGGGATTCTGCAAGCTTTCCCTGTGCAGATAGGCACATTAAAGTCTGTGGGGCTGCTTGTGTAAGATTGGATTACACGGTTGGGGACTGTATTTTGTGACTCCTGTTGTTAGTATAACTCTGAGTACATGCATTTTCCTTTAAGTATACTTTGGCTAGTCTCAAAATGTAGTATTTTTAAAGGTCTGTTGTTAACACAAGCATATTAATTAAGGAAACAAATCTAGAGACGGTTAAGGTGTTTTCTTCTTTAAGGTTTAGTAATTTTCTTGCCATACTGCCTTAAAAAGGAAGAAAAAGAGAAGAAAAAAACCTGCACAAAACAAAACATAAAATTCACTGGGATAGAAGAGGGGAAGGTATATTCATGATACCAGAGAATTAAAACTGACTGTCCAGTTGGGCTTTTAGGGTTAGAATTGAAGGAAAAACAAGGAAGAAATGCATGCATGGGAACAGTGAGGTAGATTGTGGCTCGTAACACTGGTATTAAAATGGTATTGTTGTCATTATTATCATACATCATTATCTTCTGATCTTGCATAAGCCTAAGACAAACTATCTTGGTTTATCCTCAGATCATTTGCATAGCGAGTTTGTTTTTGTCATAATTTCAGCTTCATGCAAATTAGAGCTGTAGACCTGAAACTTACCCATCTCTTTAAGGTTAGTTAGTGATTTCTTTAGAATGTATATGGTTCTGGGCAAATGCTTCAACAGTAAATAGTAGTGCTTCTTGTTTCAGGAAACTGAATTGAATTGGAATAGTTTTAAGTTGCCCTTCTACAACTAAGTAAAAGGATTTGGTTTTTTGCTGCCCATCAAGAGAGTTAAGTAAAATCACCAGTCTTTTTTTTATAAAATGAAAATAGCCTTTTGCAAATGCATGTTCTAGTTTAAGTATTGCTTTATTTGAAGAATGATATGTGCAACTTCTTAATGTCCTGCTAGGCTTTAGACAGGGTTCTTAAATGCCACTGAAAAAATTTACAAGAGTTGATCATTCAGAAACCTGATCATCTTTACCTTACTACATCTGCATTGTGCGTTTCAAAATGAAGTTGTTGCTAAGAGGGTATATTACAATACAGCGCATTTCTTCGGGGTCTGAACAATGAAGAAGCCTTATGGCAAATTCTTGTTCTTGTGGAGTTCTTCATATATCTCGTAAACCAACGTTATCCCAGTTGATATCCTTTATGTTCTGTGATCAACAGGATTTGTCAGAGATGTGGGGTTTAAGGATCTGGACTAGATATAATTCAGTTTAGCAAGTTGAACTTGATCCTAAATGATTACTATTGTTCAGGGCCCGTAAAAATAGTTTGGAGGCTTAGTCAGAGCTACAGTAATAAATGTAGTGAGCAAACTTTTAAAAAAATATTGAGAACAGGATCCTGTGAAGTTATACAGGCCACCTGTGCAAGACGTAACCCTGTGGAGATTTAAGGCCGCCTTCCCAAAGGGCTTGTACAATACTTGTAAGAAATAGCTTTGTCGAGTTTGCAGCTGCCTTGTTAAGCATGGACCCTGGTCATCTGCTCCCTGGCTTGGCAGGTACAACAAAGGTGGCGTTTCGGCCATCCTCTAACCGCTGGAGCGGCGGCGGTGCTTGCCAGCACTGTTCCTAGGGGTACCGCGGGCCCCTGCCGTGCCCCCCGCCCCAGGGTGGGCAGCCCTGGTACTGGCTCCGACTTTGCCGCTGGGCACTGGAGGCGGGAGAATCTGTTAGGAAGGAGGAAAGAAGCCCTTGGCAAAATGTGCAAGACCATTTTGGGGAAGTGGCCGCCAATGTTGGTGTTTCATCTTTGTTTTACAGAAACTATGCCTGCAGGTTGAAGCGGACAGAGCGTCTGGAAGCCTGTGAATAACACTGTGCCCTATTGGGACACAAATAAGGCTCCCATGTGTTTACATATATAAAATACATATATATTTTAAAACGTGTAGGTATATACATAGGCAAACTTACTCCACTGTGAGGGAAAACTGTAAGGGCTGAGATGCTGACACTTTGTAAAAATGGATGAGTCTTTGTCTAGAATTAGATATCTGAAGATAAATGCTTGCTTTCAACAAAGGAGTGTGCAGGAAAGTTTTCACTCTGGGCTCTGCATACATGCTTAGCCTAGCTGGCTGTAGGCAGTAAAGAGGGGCTGTCAGAGGACAGCTGAACAAATCCGTGGCTGGATTCCTGCTCAGGAGGAGCCCTGCTTTCTCCATGAGGTGTAGCAGGGGACTGAAGAGACTGGTTGGTTAAGTGCCTAAGCACTGAGTTATGAAAACTCCTTCCTTCCCTGTTCTGCGCTCTTCCTTCCCAAAGGAATCAGTGTTGCTTCTCAAAGATTTTGAACTGCTTGTTCAGTGCAACATACCAGAATTTGTTTTGCTGAAGCCGTGCAGAATTGATGTCAGAGTTGTAGCAGGAAAATTATTAAAACAGATGGCTTATCAGCCTATTTAATTAGGTGCTTCTGATGATATCTCTAAGAAAAAGTCCTGAGGTAGTTATTAGCAACTGCTACTCAGCAAGGAGGGCTTCTAGGGGATCCCTCTTCCTTGTCCTGGGAATACTTCAGCTCAGTCTCTAGGACTGGTCAGAAACCAGATGGCTTTAACAAAGCAACTAAGCCTAAGCTTCGTTATGCCTTCGTGCAAAGATAGTGTGGGTATTAGGTGCAGTGGATTCCCTGTCTCCATAAAAGGTAAGGTAGCACCAGGTTACCTGTGCTCTACCTCCTAGGGCTATTAGACCGTGACTGTTCTAGTGGGAAGGAGAATGTGTGAGAGGCCATCTAATTTAGGACTCGGATATCCTGAGCAGCACACAGGAAGTAAATAGAAGTAATTATTTTCTCATAGCGTGATAATCGGGGGACACTCAGTGAATCAGTTTGCCACAAAAGTGAAACAAAGGACTTGCACAGCGCGTAGTGAAACTGTAGATGTCAGCGCCACGGGATATCGCGAGGCCGGAGGTGTTAGTGCATTCAATAAGGAGATTCACAGAGGATTGGTTTGGTTGTGGTAGTTTAGCAGGATGCTCTGGAGGCAGCTTAAATCCTTAAATGGCAGCTGAGGGCGTGCTAGTAGAAGGATCGCACTGTCGATGCTCCTGTTGTTCTCTTTGTCCAAGCATCTGCTTTTGGCCGCTGTCAGAAAGGTTGTGGAACTAGTTCAACCTTTGGCTTTCTTCATGCATTTATTCTGTAGCATGGGTGAGACTCTAGACTTCTAATTCTCCATTACCTTTTAAAGCTAGGTAGTGAAATGCACTTTGTTGCAATCCACTAATTGTTTACAGCAGGGAGTCAGGCTAACTTTGCCCACGTGACACTTTATAAATCAGAAGTTACAGCTGTCACAATCATTATTTCTATTGAAAATAGTGATTCATCTTTCCATGAGTCGTCAAGCGATCTCACAGTGGGGATGAAATTTTAGCTCATGTCGCCATTCTGTAAGAGGAAATACATATGGAGACGGGACATTATGTTTGAATAATGTGTTTTTCAGTTGAACTGGGTTGTCTTTAAGAACTTCTGTCTCTGAAGTGTTTTGAGTGAATTTAGTATTTATTTGTCCATGGTTAGCGTGGTAGATGCAGAGGAAGAAGGCTTGCTCTTATGGAAAAGGCACACTTCAGCTTAGCCTCTTAAGTGTGGCTTGGTCCTAATCAGGAAAACCAGCTTTTAGTATGCTAGAAGAGTCTTTAGGACCTTTTAGTCTTTTTCACCATGCTATAACTGCTGCTGGTGATGATATTCCAGTCAATGCTTTAATTGACAATGCATTTCTGCTGTATTCTTTTAATCTGCCTGGTTGATATTTGCCTTGCTTTTCTCTAATTGCGTGTCAGAGTAGTCTAGTAGAGATGCTACTTGCATTGGAAAGGCTTCTTGGGAAAGAGCTAACCACACCAGCTCTGCTTTCTGCTTTAATGTAACTACGTATGAAATTCTGGAAAGAATTTGCAGAAGACAATTTCAGGATCTATAAATCCAACATATCACAAGTTACTTTGCACTTTGGTTGTGTTCTTGTGTTGAATTTTTTGTTTTTCTTTTTTGCTTTGGTTTTATTTTAATGCTTAGTATACAAACTCAGTAGGGGAGTTGGAATGGTATTTGGAAAAATCTGAAGTCCAAATGTCAGAGTTTTATAAAGAGAATAAATATGCTAATGAACAGCATCTGTATAAACTTGGGGTAACATTGTGCATATTTTCAAGTATTGTATTTTGTGATGTCTTTTATAAGAATGACATTATGAAGGTTAACTCAAAGGACAACATTTTGAGAGGGCTTTGAAACTGCGTACCGTGACAGGATACACAACTTTGACCTCTCCTTCAAGAACTTAGTTTTGGTGCAGTATTTATTCCAAATTCTAGTCTTCAGGAGCCAGGATGTTGACATCTTTAAAATGATTTTCACAGCATAAGCCACGTTGCTGGAGAATGTCTTTTCCTAGTGAAGAGTCCTTAACTTTGTGCAACCACGGAAGCGATGACAGTCAGAGGAGCACAGTGAGAATGTTTTCATTTGCCTTTATCTTTTGGTGCTTCCTGCAGCACACTATGGCTTAGGCAATGTTTGTGGTAAGAGGCAATTAAATTGATGTAAAGACCAAGTTGATTTGACATGTTTTTTAACCAAGTGTTTATTAGTTGAAATAATCTTGGGCGTTTTTTGGCATAATTTATGTTTGAGTGGGAACTTGAGTCAATGTCAGAAGTCTGTGTGTATTTGAGCACGTTAAGCTGACGTTACCAAATGGAACCGTGGGAGGCTTTTGGCTTGTGTTTATGGAGTATAAACCAAAGCTCCTACCTTGCTGCCTCACGAGCCACAAAAATGTTAATACAAGTCAGAGATGCAAGAAAAAATGTATTCCATATAGCCTGTCAACGTGCCAGTACTAGCCTTTTCCTTGGGTTAGTTTCCACTATTTTGTTCCATGTAGTTTTAAGTATCACAAGTGATGAGACTTCCTCTGCATTCCTTCGGAAATTATTTTGCAGTCCTCGTAAGACTTTGTGAAGCTTTTCCCTCATTTCTATTTCCTGGTCCTTGGATTTCCAAGAACCTGCACTCAAACTGCCAGGGGTTGCCTTCCTGTTAGCTTTGGCAAAACGATTTGAGCTTCCTTCTTGCTGCTGTCTGCTTTTGTTCAACTTGAATGAACTAGTGAATGTTTGCATGCCTGAAACTACAAGTGTTTTAGTATAGGTATTGTGATGCTCTTTGCTGAAGGGTGCTGTGAATGTTTTAAATCAACCTGCATGTGTCAAGTGAAGTAGCTGTTAGAGTTTCTTTTATTGTATTATCTCAGACTGGATTTTCTGCGCAAAGTTTGGGAAACTGGTTAGGAAGATCTAAGAGACACCTTGTTCTCTTCTCCCTGACCCCTTTCCCCTTCAACACTAAAGTACTTCTGCATAAACCTTACAATAGGCACATGAAAAGTCCAATTATAGGATCTTAAAGCTAGAGTAAGATGAAGTCAGTAGGTAAAAGCTAAATTGAATCATTTAAACTGCTTGTAAGATTGGACAATTTTTCCCCACTTCATCAAAGATAATTTGTCCCTAAAGAACATGTTGCTTGTATCTCAACAATTAGCTGCCAATGTGTACAGAACACAAAACCAACTAATTTGAGTTGTTACTTGAGCCTGCAGGAACGTGGTAGCTTTTGCAATTGTTTCAAAACCCCAAATGTTTCTAGTCTATTATAATTCCATTAGTTCCCTCTATTTTTTAATATTTTTAATAATATATAAAAACAGTAAATATATATTTAATCATTATAGCTATGGAAAAAGAACCAAATTGAGGGCAACTGAAAACCAAATGTAAACAGTAGTATACATATTTTAATTTTTGACTTTGGGAAATATTTTCTTGATTCCTAAGATTTGGTAAGTCTTGTTTGCCCTTTAAAGTGGGAGATGTAAGCTAATAGAAACTGGAAGGCATTGACTTTGTGGGTGCACCCTTATGCTAAAACAACAGAGATAGAATTACTGGTAAATGTATCCTTCTCAAAAGTTGGTTCTTTTAGCTTTCTAGAGCTGGAAAGACAGGAAGCTTTGACCCTTGCACAAGGTTTCTGAAAATATTTCTTCCTACATGATTTTTTTAATATCTGTTCAGAAATTCAGCCTAGAAGAAGGCATCTGACAACTTATAAATGCTGGGTAAAAGCTCTGGGAGTCTTGTGCTGTACATTCCCTGTTACCTGCATACTCTGCCAGCTGTCCTGTAGATCTTGCTTGTTCATCATCTCTTGCAGAAATATATTATCTTCAGCTTAGAAGACAAGGGAGCGGAAAAGTCTATGAAAATGGACAGTTTTGCCCATTTAGCTAGAGATAATATTTTTGCATAGTAGTCTTTCTTAGTTGAGCTTTGTCAACTCATGTACCTTCTTGCGGCAGTGATACTGATTGTGGTCATATGCCAGAAATAGCTGAATACAGTGTTACTCCTTACTTTCTCTTTTGCTTTCCACAAAATTTACCTGATTTTTGAGACAAAATTGTTCTATCCATTAAAATTTTGACTTAATATGTATGTAATAATCAATTAATTTGAAAATTCTTTGTTGGGAACGGCAGTTTTTCCTTACTCAAGTCCATCTGTCTCTTCCCTGCACTAAATAACATATTTTAAAATCTAGCCAAAAATAAACAAAATAAAACCCCAGTTCTATTAATGTGATGATACGTAATGATATCAGCTTAAAGGAAGCATGCCCTAACCACCTTGCTAATAATGTGTGGCCCCTTAGGCCTTTAGGTATAGTATCCTGACATGCTGCATGCATCTGATGGTTTTGTTGATGGCTTGGGGGGAAAAAAGCCAACTTGGTTCACCTCACCTCTGTTACACTGAGTTCAGCTTTCAGGCCTTTTCCATTAGTTGTCCATGACTACAGAATCATGGGATTTTATAGAGGAGCTACTTGTTAGGTATCACTGGTTATCAAGCTTTAACACACCTAAAAAGCCAGACTGTCCTTTGCCAGGTGTGAACAGAACTTTGAGGCAACCTGTAGTTCGACACTGAGACCTGGCTAGTATAAGAGAAAGGGGGCCGGAAGACGTCTTCTACTGACAGTGATGATGCCAGGTTGGTGTCAACAATTTCTTTAGTTTAGAGCAGCATAATATTTTAGTGCAGCACATGTTGGTACACTGTTACGAGGCTGTAATTTATTCTTGAGCCAGGTGAAGTGGTTGGAAACTGCTTACTACTTTGCATTTGTCTTTGTGTTTTGCTTGGTTTTTACTGTAGGCAAAATTGAGCTAATTTCTTGTGTGTTGACTCGCTTCTCAGCCTTTCGCTTGAGTTATTGTACGCAGTAAGGTACACAGTGGCAACTGCTTTTTGAAAAGTTGCCATTTGGAAGGAAGCACAGAGAGTTGCCCTGCAGACCCGCTTGCACATGCATAATATATTACATGTGGATACGCCCTACCTCAGGTGGGGGCAGAAGCAGCCAAAGGCATACAGATTTTTTGCAAGACAGAATCAGTTTTGTGAAAGATTTTTTTTTTTTTCTTTTCCAAGTTGAGTTTGTAAATGCTTTCTTAGGTCTGGTTCGCACTCTGAAGTGTTACAGTGTGGTAACAGATGAGGTAAGTTGCTTGTTGCCAAAACCCTGCGATGTGTGACCGGAACACAGCCTAAAGAGGAACGCTGCTCTTTAAAAATTATGCCAACCTTAATATTGTAACTAAATCATGGTTTCAATCACAAAATCATTGCAGTATCCGTGAAACAAGGTGTAAACTGGGTTCACTGTACAAAAAGGGGGAGGATGTGCGCAACACCTGTGAACACATAGTGAAAAAGGAAAGTAAGAAGCCATGCAAATAGCATCTTCTCAGAACATTTGTGCCGCATGATCACAGTCTCTTTGTCTCTCATCAGTCTCATAACTGAGCCTTTTTAAAACATACTCTGCACTCCCAGTTGCTATTTTCTCACAGCCTCTCTGGTGCCTGAGTTGGAGAGATTGTGATGTGGTGCAGAGCTGTTCTCCTCGTCCCATCAACAGCTCCTACACAGCATGTCACAAAGCCACAAGGAAACTTTGGTTTGGTGACACAGTAAGTCTGTGTTATCTTAAAACTTCTCAAATGGAAATGGAGGCCATGAGGTCCGTCCAGTGAACTGATTGGAAGTAAATTTACACCGTGAGTGGAACTTTCTACTCTATTAAGAAAAAATTTAACATGTTGACTTTTATACAAGTAAAGCTTGTACGCGAGATATCATCAGTGTGCATCATTATGGCTCTGTCTGTCCTCCCACAGTCAGTAGAACATGGGTGCAAATTTTGGCTCATTTAATGGAAATATGGGCATGATTGATACAGATCAGATTTTTGCTACTGAAAGATTCATTCGTACACAGAGCTCATGTTAGTGATTGTGCGAATAGAGCTTCACAAATGAATTAAAAAGGTTTCTGACAGTCCACCTGACCTGAGTGAGACAGCTAGTGTTAAAACATCAGGAAGCTTTGTGAGGGTGTTGGGGAAGGAAGTTTGTTGTGTTGCAAATTTGGAGTATTCTTTGCTGATTATACAGGTTTAGTTCAGCTTTATTGGTCCTACTGAGCAACTGGACAGTTTTATTTGCTGAGAATCAGCCAAAAGTGTCTCTGTGGGAAAATGCTGATAAACCTTACTATTTTAAACCTGTCTCTGCTCTTTTTCAAGCACAATGTCTCTCCTGCATAAATGATGTTGTCTTGCCTCCCCAGCTCTGTTTGGGCCTGGCTGCTGCAATGGTGGTAACGCTTCTCAATTTCACATCACGTGGCCCATTCATGATCTTTCTAATTTTTGCCCACCTGGAAAGCTTAGTCTTTTACTTCCCTCAGTTAAGCACTTTGAGACTGCTCAGTGGACGGCGTCCTGTGCACCCTGAAAAGTCACTATTATTCCAGTGTTCCTGCAAGACTACAATGTCTGTTTTGGTGAGGCAGTTAAGGAGTTAAAGGCTTGTGGAGTTTCAAAGAAATGCCCAACAGCTGCTGTAAAGTATCCCTACAATCCTAGCTGACCTCATTCTTGTCAGACAACAGTGATAATATCCAAAAACGGGTGCAAGACAGGAAGTGTTTCAGGAAGGTATGCGTTTCATGCAAAGAGTTTAGAAATGTGCTCTCTCCCAGAGCCACTTACCGTAAGATCCATATTAATTTAAATGGAACGGTGAAATTCCAGAATGTGTTTACAGAAACATTATTTCGGCCCAAAAAAACTGTTGCTTGTTGTTCTAGTGTGCAGATGGCAAAAGCAGATGAGTTAACCACTGTACATATTTAATACAATGACATTGCTGGCTATATGAACCTACATTTTAAACATCTGGAGGATTGACATACTTTTTTGATAGTTTTGTTTACTATTTTTAACGGGGGACTTTGACTTGAAAAAGTGGTACAGGAGAAATATAAATCTCCTTACAATATGTTTTCACATTTACTTTTACATTCAAAGCCTGATTTGATATCTAACAAGCTTTTAATTAATATAATCAACTAAGAGAGTTCTCTAGGAAGCAGAACAAAATCCCTTTTTTTTTCCCCACTACATTCTATGACTTAGAATTTAAAAGAGTTGGATAAATAGAGCAATGCCCCCTATGTGTAAGAGGTGTGAGAAAGTCTTCCAAATTTTTTGCCAAGAAAGTAGGAATGGTTTGTTTTTTAAAGGATTAACATTTTTTACTAGCCAGTCTGCCAAGTTACATGCAAAAAATGTCCCATATGTACATGTTCGTATTATTTTCATCTTATTGAACAATTCATACATGAGAAATGAGCCTATATTTTATTTATATTTTTCAGTAGCTCCCACTTAAAAACATGCAAATAAAAATAATTCCTACCAGTTCAGAACGCTTCTGCTGATAGTTAGGGATATTCTCCCAAAATTTCCTCTTAGTTGTGTTCAGAATTGTCTCTCTTGTAGCATAAATCTGCAATAAGATTCAAAAGTCCATTATGATTCTTTTTAAAAAAGCATAAGTAAATATTACTTGAGAGATTTCTTTTTACTTGAGGTCCTTATTTCAGCATTAACTTGATAAATTTGTATAAAATTTATTAAAGATTAGACTAGATCCAGTAAAGATTCTACCATTCAGAAAGTTGAACATGAATAATATGCTCTTCTGATTAACTCTTACGAAGTCTAGCAGATGCCTGTAAGAATATTAAAATAAAGCACTACTATTTAATGTCTGATTTTTGTTTCATTTAAAGACTTGTTTCTTCTGTACTTTCTTCTGTATTCTCCTGTAATTTCAAAAATACTTGTTTGCATTGGTAGGCAGGGAGCAAATTCTAGGTGCTACGACTTAGAGAGTGTCACCTTTGGGAAGTCACCGGTTTGTGAAGCTAGGTCACCAATCTCGAAGGACCCTTTGAAAAATGTAGCCCACAGCCAGGCAGCTACAGGAGAGGACAGACTGCCACGGAACTGATGTTGACTGGCATACCAGCAACAGTTTCTCTTCTACGAAGATGTGACAAAGGAGCTCAGGTGAGGTGCAAGAGGAGATTGAAGGCAGGCTGCTGGGAGGGAGACCTGAGTGAAACTGAATGCAGCCCTGCCACATGCTGAGGAATGAAAAGAATGAGATCTGTGTTTTTAGAAGATGACCCAAACACATAACACAAGAGAAAGGGAAGGAAAATGGGATTATTTGGACACAGGAAAGCATTTTTTGTTATTTGGTGGTAGCAACTCATTTAATATACACACACAGTTGTTTCAACTGAATTATATTTTATATTTGCCTGCTGTTTCTGAAAGTTATTGCCGAGAGTGAAAACCACATAATATATTTCCAGTATTAAACCATCTATTACTGATAGATAATGACAGAGTAGAGGGAGAAGGCACCAGTTAGTCTGGGTTAGCCCATGTGTTCTGAATAACCCTTGAACTCTTAGATTTCTAAACTTCTACCAGGCTATGTTGATTTCCCACTGCTTTTTGGATGTGATGAATTGTCTCCTCTCCCATGTAATGTCAGGTAACGTCGAGTACTCCAGTGGTAGTCTTCCTCATACTTTTTCAGGTAATGTGCCATTTGATCACTTTTCCATTAGCTATTATTACAAGGTAAAAAATATCATAGTGGCTGTAACAACACCTCTTAACAGAAGAAGCATTCTGGAGTTTTTAAAACTACAGATGCCCTGTGTTCTCCCATTTTTATGTATTTTTGCTTTTTAACATTACGGGTGCTAGATTTTGTATCTGTTTTCTTTTAACTTTAAACTTTCTGATTTAAGCTCCTAATTTTTGACAGTGAAGTGTGGAATTTAGACTCTAAAGTAAAAAAAGGCTAACCTTTTGAGAAACTTTCTGTAATTACTGAACAGTTACTGATGAAGTCACAGGAGAGAGAGAAACCTGTTTTACTAATTATTGGTTAAAACGATTTGACTCTATCAGGAAGGTTTCTGGGAAGTACTGTGTAAATATGCACCTTACAAAATCATCTAGCGATGTAAGATATGGGAAAGGGTGTAAATCCATCAATCTGTCTCGACTTTTCAAGGTGATTTATTACAAAGCATTTAATTAACTTGTTTTCTTGTAACAATGAAGTTAAATGTGTTATTTAAGTTTTTTTGTTTGCTTTTCTTCAAAGTGTATTGGGTTCCTTTTGACTAATAACAAGATGTATATAAGAAAATTCTGTGCTTCCATTTCAAAGAAGAGGAAAAAATAGCTTTTCTTTATTTTCAGTATAGCATAATTAGATACTTTTTGGTCCTTTTTGTCTTTAGTCAGAGCAAGGGTGTTGAGACACTACTAGGTATGAATTGGTGCACTTGTTAAGACCAGTGATTTCTCCAATATGCTAAATCCCCAAGGAAACTATTGCAGGATATCAGGGATTTCTTGCTAGAGTTCAGCCCTCCAAGCAGGAAGAAAGGAAAATTTTTACATAGCTTTCACAAATGCTTAAGTCATACTATGATAATGTATTGCTTCTTGACACATTGTCATAGTATTTTATTTAAGAAGCATATAGCTCTTTAGTGGTTTGAGTCGCTCTAACGGTTTGCAGCAAGTTTAATTTTTGGCTTTCCGGTGCTTTTCTGGCAAATGTAGAGACGTCTGTTCCATGTGTCTCACCCTGTCCTGGTTTCAGCTGGGATGGAGTTGGGTTTTCCTCCTGGTGTCCAAAATGTGATGGGCTTATTTTCTGTTCAGTTCATAATTCCTGCCAGGTCCATGACTGTCAGTTTTTGATCTCAATGTATTGTGATAGCGACGCTGCTCTGCTTTGGTAGGGTGCCCTTCTGACGAAGAGGTGAATGGCAGATAGAACCTTCTTTTTAATGGTCCCTTCCAAGAGAACCTGAATACAAACTGCACGAAGGCCTGCAGTCTCTGAAGGAGATTTAATGCAGTCCTGCTGGGATTTGATTCTGTGGCTGAGTCGTTTCAGCCTGTTTTTTGACCCATTAATAAACCCTCGTCACACTACTGCTATTGCCTTTTGTTATAGTCATTACATTCCTTTGGAGTCTCCATAGTCATTGTCTGTTTTGGTTTTTTCTTTTTGTTTTTCCTCGCTGGGGATAGATTTTTCAGTTGGCAGAGGTATGAAATTTGATTCCCACCACCAGAAAACTGTGCATTTGCATGGGGCATATAACAGCCATATAAGTTCCCCTGCATGCTCCCCTGGGGAAAGTGCTTCCTGGGAGAGGTATTCATACTGCATCTTCCCATCCCAAGAGCCTCGCTATAGCAGGTGTGCAGCGTAAGTGGGTTGTGGGTGTTCCTCCTCCTTGCCTTTTTACAGCTGGTTCAGGCACAAAGTGCACATGCATTTTACTTTCAAGTTGTGAGTAAATTTTTGAGACCCTTTTTAGATGTGGACGTGGAAGGAAGCAGTGCCACAGAGCAAGGAATAGGGAAAGGACCCTCTAAGGACCAGATGCGTGCTGTGGGATATTCAAGACTACAGAAAACTCTTTTTACCCTTTCATGTGTGTGTAGAGGCACACACAGTCTCACCCCCGTGGGACAGATGCATTACAGAATCACAGAATCACTAAGGTTGGAAAGGACCTTCAAGATCATCAAGTCCAACCATTAATCCAGCGCCACCATGTTCCCTAAACCATGTCCTGAAACGCCACATCCACACGTTGTTTGAACACTTCCAGAGATGGTGACTCCACCACCTCCCTGGGCAGCCTGTTCCAATGCTTGACCACCCTCTCATTGAAGAAATTTTTCCTAATATCCAATCTAAATCTCCCCTGGCGCAACTTGAGGCCATTTCCTCTCGTCCTATCACTAGTTAGGTGTCTCTATTACGTATTTGAAAGAGTTTCTAGGAGCTTTGGCTTTCTGCGAGTGTGTGTGGGTCGTTCAGAACAGACTGACGGCTTTTTTGGAGGCAAGTTTAAAATTCTTAGGTGTACTATGTAATGCAGGCTATTGGCAGATTTGGAAGATATCCTTGAAGTCTTCATCAGGGAAGAAGGCCTTTTCGTCAAGAGAAAGCTTTGGATGCAGAGTGGGAAGAGGAGCATTTACTAGATGTGTCTGAAATGGATTTGTTTTGAAATCACCATTAGATTAGGTGTAAACTATGAGCCTGGTTTATTCTCCTCAGGGCAGGGGAAAATGGAATCTGTTGTTTATCAGAGTGCAGGTTTTCCCCAAGGTGCTCATATGCACTATAGAATGTGCATTAAGCTGTTGGCATTGTATCTCTGAATCTTCTGGTTTCAGAAGGTCTTAAATTAAAAAAGAACAAACCAGACATCTTCACTCCTCCCAAAATAAACAGAGCACTCTTATCAACTTACTATTTTCTGGTAAACCCTCTTTATCTATGTAGGGACTCTTCTGAGAGATTTTTTTCACTGTTGCCCACATGGTCTTTAGCTGACCTTCAAAAAAATTATGAGAAAGGGAATAGTTGTAAGGCAGATTACTGCCTATTTCAGATTTGGGATTAATAGTGTTTTTCTGAATATGACATTGAGCAACTATCAGGGACAAAACAGTTTTTTGCTTCTCTCAAGTCAATGTTGGCTTTAAAGCAAGAAGCCAGAAAAGGGACATGCCCATTTATGTAAGTTGAGAAAACCTTTAAAATATATTGATTTATGTTTTAATGAGATATTTCGGCCTACTGTCATGGCACAACACAGAAGCTTTCCAAATCGATGTCAAAACATAGATGTTGTATTGTCTTTGTTATTTTGCATTCCACTGATATTTTGATGATTATTATCTTAACATTTTAGCTATAAACTTAGTAGTATTCTGCATGTTACTTTTAATATTGAGATAGGGATGCCATGAGTAGTCAGTAAGATCAAAATGATAAGCTGTTTTTAACTGGGCTGACACATTTAGGTATCAGTAGGTCACGTTCAGCCATTGTAGTGGGTCAAAGACAAAGGAGAAAAGGAGGAGATAAAATAGTTTTTTCTGACTTTGCTTTTCAATTTCTAGACCTTTGCTTTATGATAGAAAGTAGACCTGCAAAAACTAAAGTGGTTTAAAGTCACGAAACTAAGAACTCAATTTGGATTGACGCTAGGATAAAATGAGAGGAAAGTGAAGGAAAAGGGAGTGTTCTATGGGAAGGAAGCATTAAGAAAATAGTCAGCCTAGTTATGAAGACTTAGAAGTCATGAGAACCTGAACAAAATCCCATAAGCAGTGGGACTTCCATACGCTTAGAGAGAATTCAGCACGTTTGCTGTGGATGCTCTTCTGAGAATTGCTACTGTGAAATGGCTCTTGTGGACTTTTTAAATGCAGCTGCTGCTGCCTGCACCCCTTGCATGTTTTGGGTGATAATTTTTTGTGCTTCAAGAAACTTAATGATAGTTTCATTCTGCTTTTAAACTAATATACAGGGGTTTTTATTTGCTTCAGAGTGAATGCAAGTGATCTGCCCTTCCTTCAAATGACCATTATTTTTTTGAGATGTTTAAGGTGAAATAGCCATATACAATGTTTTAAACGATATTCATGTTTATTTAAAGTGACTGCTATCAATGTAGAGTGAGTAATAATTTTTTAAAAATTCTGAAATTTTACGTTTTTCTCTTGCCCTAGTATTTCCCCTTGTCCTTCTTAATTTAGTGGAGTAACCAGGATAACTGGCTGGGACATGAATCTTTCCTAACAGTACACTTTGTACTCACTGTACAGTTGGTGCAGAACTGTATGCTATAAAAGATGTTTAAAAACATCTAGACTAATGTGGAAATTACGTAACTGTGATGAAAACTTCAAAAGAAAGCTTAGAGGTTTTTTTCCTTCTTTGCTTTGTTTAGGTACGTGTTGGGGCTGGTTCTTTATCCGGGTGCTCTTGCCTATCCTTTGTGTTTGTACTCTCAGTAACTGGTTCATCAGGAACTTTTAACAAAAGTACGCAATCTCACAGTGGGAAGATATCTTTTTTGGTTTTGGTTTTTCTTTTCCCTAGTTTTCTTGTTTTTCTAGGATGTGGTTTGAACTAAAATGAAATTTAGGTTGGTCTTTCCTTTTTTGACCTGCCAAAGTGTTTCTTCTGTTAGCATTGCTCTGCTCCCTGTAAATCAGACATTCTTCTTGGGCTGCGTCAGGTTACTAATGACATGATTAATGCAGGAAGGGTAGAGAAGGATGACGTAGTGGCTCATGCAAAGTTTACCTGAGAATTATCTCTAGCTCTCTACTGTTCAGTGTCTCTGTGAGTCATGGCCTGAAGCCCTGCCATTCCCTGTTCTTCAGCTGGGCAAGATCACACTTACCTCATTCTATGTATGCATTTCTCCCTTTCCTGCCAGATCTGATTAGAAGCGCTTTTGTTTTAAACTCTCTGTGTATGAAACATTAAATACGCTTTTTACAGATAGCTGACTATAACGCTAAATGAAAAGCACCATTAGGTATCTGTGGTCCAGGCAGCTTTAGAAACTTTCTCTGTCCTTACATGAATTCTGATTTTTATCAACTGAAGTCTTTTTCATATTCATGGGTTTAGCAAGGGTAGTGTTATGACATTCGTAAGCTTTGCAACAGGACCATGAGTCAGTTGCTGTCTGTCAGTAAAGCCTCCTGTTTCTTCTTGTTGTAGTTGCACAGATACAAGCTTACAAAATACAAATGGCAAGTTTGTGATGCTGTCTCCAGCTTTTGAAACTTCCTTGGGCTGCAGGTACAACTGTTCCCATAAAATTTGGTCCACCTCTTGATTCCTTAATGGGATAGGGAAATTGATCTTGCTGATCAAGAAAACATATGAGCATGTTCTCTGATACACTTTGAAATCTTGGTCATTCCCTTATTGTGGGCTGGCTGACCGCACCTCTTTTGTACCTGAAGATCAGTATTTGTTCTGCTATTTGTGTATGTGTGTTCTTTAACTACAGGTTCCTCATAGAGATCTATATTGATGTTCCACTAAACTTGCTAGGAAGTGCGCTGTCATATGCTCTCAAGACTCTCTTAGGAGACCAGAATGAAGACAATGTAGAATTTGCAAGAAATGCTGATTGCTTTTTCAAGATTCCTTTGTTTTCTCTGCAAAACTGACATGAAGTCTTTGGCATCCTTCAGGACTTCAGCTTTCCTCAACTAAAACTTTTGTCTTTTCTCTGTGTGTGCTGCTCAGTCTGAATTATCTTGTGCAAAAAGTGCTTAATGTTTAACAGTAGAAGGTTATGCTGAAAACAAGCTATCATTTTCCAGCCAGCTCATATCTTGCAACCTGCCAAAGCCTGTATCAGGAACACAATGTGTGGGGAAAATGTTCTAAATTGATAGACAAAAAAATGTCTTGTGGGAAACCTAAAATGCCATGAGACTCATTCTGTTAATAAAGAATGTTTTTACAAGCGCAGCGTCATCCCCTTTACTTTTTGACATTTTCAAAAATGAAAGCTTGAGAGCGTAACATTTATGTAGAATGTAAACAACCTTGATACGCAGATAAGTGACATTTCTTGGAAATAACATTCCCTTAAGAGAAAAGAATGGTCAAAGTGAATAATTAGCCAGGAAAAAAAAAAGAAACCCAATTTATTTCTATAAGGCATAACTCTCAACTACTTCTAATAAAGGTCATACTGATGCTTGAGATAAAATTTTATATGTGCTTTCTGATTATATTTTGCAAATATATCTTAAAGGAGGAAAACAAATGCATCCTACGATCTGCTAGTCTCAAAAGGTGCACCGGATGAATAAATTCTTAATGTAAACATACCATTAAAAGAATCTTAAAAAAAAAAAAAAATCTCTAATGCAAAATGCAGCACATTTTGTATACATTGCAGTATATGCTAATGGAGTTAACGATTACAATTACACAGATGCCTGAATGGCAAAAGTTCATGTCCAGCTTAATGTTGTCTGTATTTCATTTTGCTGCTATTAAAGGAACTGTTTACATAAAAGAGTAACATAGATTTTATTCAGTGAGTCAGTGTTTAAGCAAAAATCAAGCATATTTTTTGACATGTGCCTTTGTGTAAGCTGTGTATCTAGAATGTGTCTTTCAGCTTGAGCAATGAAATAATATTTCGGGCTTTTGTTTTCTTCTGGCTAAATAGCCAGCACCTTGGCTGTAGAACTGATTTTTTTGCTTTTCATCTAAACACCTCTTCTTTTCAACTTTCAACTAGAAAATGAATCAAACAAAGCGTAAAAATTTCTTTTTCAAAATTGAAAGGCACTGAATGAAGTAGAAATGAAAAAAGAAACTGTCTTTACACAACTGCTGTAAAACCTGTACCTTCACTTCTCCTGCAGGTTTATGAGGCAGGACATTGCCCACCCTCCAGTTCATGTCAAGTTGTAGTTGCCTCTTGCTGCTCGAAGCAGCAAAGAGTCTGCGGTGAGAGCAAGTGCTCCATCCGGCTCCTTGGCTCAGTCAAACTCCTGAGTCCAGTGGAGTCTCCGATTGAGGAAGGGCCCAGGAGGCAGGAAACAGATGTTAACAGCGGTGTCCTGGCTCTGGTGGCGTGATAACAAGTGTACCAAGCCAAAGTAACTAAGTGGGTTAAATGGCCAGAACTGTAGTTCATAGTCTTATTTATTGGAGTTACTTACATCTAGATTTACCTAAGGGTTAATGTGATTTTTGCACATGCTTTTCTTTGGTTGGCATTTGTGGTGTGTTGCCAAGCTTCAGATGGCTTGTCTGGTAACACTGCAGGTAACTGTTGATTTCTGTGTGCAGCTGGGTAGCTTCCTCCAAATGCTTTGTATGGTCTTTTTAGTACTTCAGTAGTTTTAACCTTGTATTTGGCCAAAGATCAACATGCGCAGGGGGCCGCAAAAGACCCACATTAGAGTCCTATGTATTCAAGAACAGCCCTGTGAAGTCTCCAAAACAGCGAAGATTTAGTATTTTATTTTTGCTGTGTATGCCTTTCTTCCTGTGACCTTTTCTGGTGTAAAAGATACCTGGGTACATTAGTCATACCAGGACCATAGGAAAGCTACAGCAAACTCTTTAAATTGGGTGTTGGCACCTTATCTTCCAGGGAGAGCGCACAGAAATGCTTCTTCTAATCTGTTTTCAGATTTTGCATGTTCTTGGTATCCATTCATCAGTTGAGCAGTCTCTCATTACAAGATACCAGAAGAATATGGGGAATCTCAGGGGTTTGGGGGGGGGGGGGAGGAATAGAACAAGTGGAATTGAAGAAAATTATGATCTTGGGGATAGGCATAGTGCTTAAAGATTGTGCCATGAAGGCATCATTTGTCAAAGAGATGGTTGGTGCTCATGATGCAGTGCGGTAGCAGTGTGGAGGTCTGTGCCTGGAGCCTTTCTTTTGGCTCCCTCTGGCTCTTGAGAAGGGCCCAGACACTGTCTCTGCCTTGGGATTTCTTGCAATTCTTTTGAGACTCTACCTCTGTCGGGTCTTTCACGGAAGAAAAGCCTTTGTTCCTGGTTTCCCGATGGTCTGCCTGTATCTTAAAACACTCCCTTGCAGGGTTGTCACTGACTGAGCTTTCTGGCTTGCTGCCTAGCTACCTGGGAGCCCTTGGCGAGCTCAAGTGGGTAGACAGCTACAGGATAATGGAGAGGGTTTCTGCATGCACTGTCGCTCTTTTGTTTTGCAGCGTGAGAAAAGTGCATAATTTAACCATCAGCAATCTCCCTTCGTTCTTGCTCTAAGTTTCTTGCTGGGAATTGGGGGGGTTGGCTTGTTTTTAGATTAACCTGACTTTCCCTCAGCTCCCATGATTGCTGCTGCCGCCACCTTTTTTCCATTTGAGAAGGTGTTCCCAGAGATAATCTCTTAAGCTTCCTGAGTGCAAATCTGTGACATTCTTAATTTGTACATGTTATTTTCTGCCATTTGTCTAGCTTTGGAAATTTCCATTTCCCAAATCCCTTTAGGAAAGATAGGAAAAAACCTCACTTTGTGAAGGTGATGAGGCATGAGTGGTGTATTTGTGTTTCGGATCTCCATAACAAATATT
Source organism: Phaethon aethereus (assembly GCF_964289735.1). Classification (NCBI taxonomy): domain Eukaryota; kingdom Metazoa; phylum Chordata; class Aves; order Phaethontiformes; family Phaethontidae; genus Phaethon; species Phaethon aethereus. The sequence continues at coordinate 95,474,690 of NC_138575.1, read as the reverse complement.
TTCCATTTCTGACTATACTAAAATCTCCTTGTAGGTAAATATTGGAATTTGTATCTGTGTTAGCATCGTATAAAGGTTTTTCTCTTGTAGTGATCCTCCTAAATGCGTGTGAAAGATAACAAGAAGTCACAAAACTTTAACAGTGCCATAGTGTTAAGAAGCTGGTTCAGAGAGCAGGAAAGTCCTTTTTCTCGGTTAAATGCCACTTTGTAAAAATTGCCTGAATCTGTGTAAAAGTACTGGATCTGGTACTTCTCTCATTGGCTTGTTCTTCTAGGGAAGAAGGACTTTTATCCGACTGTCTGACAGTCATTCCCAGTGATGGGGATGGACCAGCTGAGAAACAGGGATTTTGATGACACTAAGTTTCAATACATTTCATGAGAATGGCTTCCCAGGTAGAAGAGACAGATCTTAGTGTGAGCTTGTGGACCTACCAAAGCTTTTTCAGATCCCCATAGGACACAAATTGATAGGAAGCCAAACCACGTTGGTTCCACTGTTCATAGAGCTGCTTGCTCTATTCTGTGTTGGTGTTCAAAGTCAAATTATGGTTGCCTTTGCTAAACTTTTGTTGTGTTGCTAGCTTTACTGTATGTCCCAGTTGCCAAAATACTAGAAACCACAAAGGGCACCAGTTCAATAAACAAGAACAAATAAGGACAGTCTGAAAGGCTGTTTCTTGCAGATAGTTAACATCTGAAATAAAAATTGTTTCTGTTTTTAGTATTTATTTTAGTTACAGCTTTCTTACACCCCTATGAACTTATTTTCTCCCACTGGAGTATCAATAAATACAAGAGGACTACTGCTCACTTAAATAGTGATTTAAATTCTTAACTAAGAATTGCAAGCGATAAAAGGAAGCAAAAATTAATACTTCAGATTTGAGAATGAGTTTTTATGTAAAAAGTAATGATTTCAAATTCTAAATATTAGGCTGGTTTTCAATTTTGTAGGCATGTTTCTCATGAAAAGTTTTGAAAATGTCATCTTCTGATGGAAAAAGTTCAAGTTTCTGATTTTTCATCTTTTCCCATTTCTGATTCCCATTTAAGATAATGAAATAATGACCAAGATGCTTACTATAACCGTAGTTATTTATAAATGACAAGGATTGGGCATTAAAAGCTATTTAGCCTGCTAGGTATCCTTCAAAATCCTCCTGATTATGTGTAAGTGCCAGCAGTATGAGATTACATTGTTTACATTCAAGTCCTCTATTTAAACGTTACTAAATATCTGGTGGTCCAGCCTCCTCTTTGAAACACTGAAGGTGACCTATTCAAGGTCTGCGTGTGCATGATCCTTACTACAGAATTGCTCCAATTTTCTTTAGAGACCCATCACTTCTGGCAAACTCTTTTTATATTCCCTTGCTCCACTGCTTTAAGACAGGTTTCCCTGTGGTAAAACGGTTTCCTTTATTACTTGTTTGTTTATATTAGTAGTGGTTTCCTTCTTAAGGTTAATTATTGTTTCAAAGAAATTGCAATTTCCTGTTCTGGCGTAGCTTGTTTTCTTTAGATTTGTTCCACGCTGTCATGATGTCTGTAAAATATTGTTTGGCAATTCTTTGTGTTTTGAAGGTGCAAAGCTCCAAGGGATAATTTTTAATCTTATTTACTTTCCCCTCTCTTTTTTCTTTCAATTTTAGGTAAGAACAACTTTTGCAGTGATTTTTTGCTTTTGAAGAAATTCTCCTTTGGTAAAGTATTAATCTCTTTTTCTATCTTCCTTAAAAAGTGGTGTTCTTTTTGTCTGTATGTAAAGGGAGGAGGGGGAATCCTTGGCCAAGGCTAGTGCTGTGCCCTTTGAAATACTCTGATATGGTTACTGGAAGAGAATTTGAAAATTTCAAGTAGGTGTTTGGTTTTTTGGTAATACTTTTCTATATGCAAGGTGACAGTACGAAAGCTCAAGCAAGTTATTAACTGTCACCTGCAGTAGTGTGAAGAGGTTTGAAATAGGTTTTCCTTTGATGAAGCAAAGTGCACTGCTTCAGATTTCCTGTAGAGTATCTGCATGGCCAAAGGCCTTGCCCAAGTATATACCAAAGCTTATGGAGTAGTAAATTCTTTATCTATCTATATTCAAGAAGAATTTAAAGCTAGATAGCAAAAGGCAGGTAAGTTAAATACATATTATAAATTAAATGATGATTCAACAGAATAATTAATACAAGTTGCAATACCACAATTCCAGAGTTGTTTGGTTTTCTAAAAAAACAAAGTCTGATATGTCTTTACTGTCTAATAATGATGTGGGGCTGTACTGTGCTGTGTTTTCCCCTCCACAGCCATTACTAACTGTAGATTTGGAAGCTTTCTGTTAAGAGGCTGCAATCCCAAGGAAAAAGATCTTTCATTTAGCAAGCCTAGAGACAACTTCTGTTTACAAGAGAATTGGTATATTGTGGAGAGTAGTGCAACTATAAATATGACTTCCTGTGCATTAGACATGTTTGCCAGTTGCTGGAAGCTTGAAAAAGGAGATCTTGTCTGGTTACAATTCACAATCAACCTATGGAAAGGAGTTGAGAACAGCAGTCCATTTCTTTTATCAGGGACACTCTTGGTTCGTAGTGTTGCAGTTCTGCTTTTTTGTTCTTTTTCCTATACGTACACAGCTTTAATTAATCAGTGAGAGGCCTGGGCATGATGTAATGCTGGAAATCAACAATTTGAATCCTGTGATTCTTAATGGAGAATTAATGGAAACAGAGGTATTGCTATCTCCTCGGTCAAAGCAGTGTCATTTGGACGGTATCTAAAGGCAGACTCTGGGCTGCTGTGTGCATAATATTCCTTTGGGGTTTGTCTGTTTTTAGAAGAAATAGTGTAATTCATTCTGGGAAATAATCCTGATCTTTAAAATTCTCTGGCATCTGTTCTATTGTCACAACTTAGTCAGAAGGACCCTCTGTAGCCATCTAGTCTAATCCTTTGTGTAATGTAAGGCAGAAATCTCTTGTTTATTATTCAAACAGATTTTATGTGGGTTTCAGCCTCTAATAAAGTCAATGCAAGTTGTGTGAATTTTAATTTTCTCAAGTTTTAAATATGTTCCTTCCTTGCCATTCCATCTGAAAGGCAATTAATGATGTTCTCAAATGAATTCTGGAGTTGGACGTGCTTTATTACAAGAGACAAAGCTCTCAGTTGCCCAGAAGTGTGTGCTTGGTGTTCGTCTTTGTCTTGACTGCTCCCCACACAACTGGTTCCCAGGTGGCAATGAGGAAGAGGTGGAAGGCAGTGTGACAAGGAGGGGAGAGTAGAGAGACAATGACACTGGTGGCATGCCAAGTAGTAAGGAAAAGGTAGGATAAAGCTGGCATCAGTGAGTCCCTGCTTCAGAGAGGCAAGAAAACATTGACCTAGGATTTAAAGGGTAGGATTACTCCAGTTCTCAACATATTGGCCTTGACCATGTTCTTATTTTCAGGGTAACCAGACTTTGAGGAGATTCGAGCCCTTAAGTAGTGGTTCTCAGTTGGTGGGAGGAAAGGGGGAAGCATGTCCAGCATACGCTCTCACTTGTGCTCTTGCTTGTGCACTCTTTCTCTCACTCACTGTTGTCCTTTCCTGGCTATCTGTTTTATTGGTTAATGGCTTATCACATTGGAGAGTTTGAGGCTAAGCAAAGCTTTAATTACCAGTCAAGAGCATTGCATGAGTTTCCCTCTGTCAGCTACCTTCCTCCATAGGCTCTTCCTGCTTCTGTCCAAACTGCCTACAGTATTATGTACTCCACAAAGGACCAGAAACCCAGACATTGTGGCACCTGGTTCGGACCACAGCAGAATTAGAGAGGGAATGTTGCATCAGTACTGCACATACAGCATGAACCTGGCTGTTTTTTTCTTTTTCTGAATAGACAGTAGCTTGGGGGCAGGGAGAAAAGAAGAATCTACTGTGAAAAAAAATTTAGATTTCACTTCCTTGAGATCAGTTTTTCCCTATTTTGCCCAATTAAAGTATGGAGTCCACATTATTTATTTTGAAATATAAATTTAACTGGCAACTAGGTTGTTTGGGGTTTTTTTACCTGTCTTTGATTTTCATATACTTTCCTGAGTTTTTCTCTTAAAAAAAAAAAAGTTAAATATAGGTGTAGATTACATCACTTGGTCTGTAGTACTTATATTTTCTACAAGGATACCAGTTTACTGCCAAAATATGACTCAAAAGATCAATAGCACACAATCTGCACAAGTTTACACAAGAGAACTGAAGTATTTCATTCCGTAAGCATTGTACTTTAAAAGCACACATTGCAAAAATAGATACTTCTTGAGGAAGGCTGCTTTCTTATTTTTCTGTTGCTTTCAGAAGTATGTCCAAATAGTTACAGTTTTTTTTTTTCCTGAGAAATCTGTTGCCGGTCACTGAGAATGTAAAGGAATTGGAATGGCTATGGCTCCAAATGCTTGCACTTAACAGAGGTCAGTCATAATATTTCTGTCCACAAAGACAGTCTTTAATTAAAAAAAAAAACAACTTCTTAATTTACAAGTTTGATGCATTTGTATTGTAAAAAAGAATTCAAATGGAGGTCTAAAAGGTACATTCCTGTTTAAGGGTATGCTGCTCATAGTGGCTGTGGTTGAGGGAGGTGTATTTGCCATGTCTTTATAAACATTGTTATGCAGTGCATATAACATCTAATGTGCTTTGATTCCTTTAAAACTCTATGGATTATTTTATCTAAAATCTGTGTATTAAGAAGTGAATGATACTTTCTCCATGTCTGTGCTTAGTTAACGTTCTATAGAAGAACATTGGACAATATAATGCTGTACTGATAGACATAACTCTCATTTATGTGTAGTCCTTTTTTGTTGACAGTGTCAAACATTTTGCACCTCAGTCATTGTCTTTACAGTTCTTCTAATCCTCCGTGTGTTGGTCCATTTAGCAAGTCAAATGTCAGAAAGGAAAAGGAAGGAGAGCTGCCCACTCTCCCCTCTTTTTTAATCTGAGATTAAAAGATTGCATACAGATCTCTCAAGCTCTAGGAGGAAAAATGGGCAGTTTAGGAATGAATCCTGTCCCTTTCGTTCAGCTCATGCTTTTTATTAAACTCTTTGGCTCTTGTTTTAACATTATCTACATGGCAACTGATAGCTGAAGTCTCCACAGCGTTTCCAGCAATTCCAGAGACGTCCTGACCATCTACAGATAGTAATGTTTGATAGCACTGGGGTTTTTTAGGCTTTAAATGTTTGAGCATGTCGTAGCTTTTAGATTTGAGAATAAGCACACATTTTAGAAAAAAACTGAGAAGACAAAAGTAGAACTTGGAAAATTAAAAATTGGGGTAGATAGGAAAGAAGGGGAACTCGGTCAGCTAGGGCTTTCAGCTCTGGGTTTATTGCTGAGTGTTCCTTAAATTTGGCACTCGTCTGTTGAAATTGTGAGAACAACCTTCATGATTCTTAGCAGTTTACCCACCACAACGTTTTGTTCTCCTTTTACAGAGGACTTGTCAAAATGCTATGACAACTAGCCTGGTTTTAGACAAACAGACCCTGGCTCTAAAAAGACAGTAAGTCTGCAAGTCAAACGTGGAGGGCAGCCATTGGCACTGGAAGAAGTAAGAAACCACAGATTGTTTTCTCGTTGGATGAAGAGCTTGAAGCAACGTAAAGTTAATTGAAGAATTCCTTGAAAGTGAAGTCAGCCTAAAATAAAAGCTTAGGGGTCTATAATTTACTAAATGTGAAAACTTTGTAAGCAGTAGTGAACCTAAAAGTTTGAAAAGAACATATTTTAGTAAACATATCTGGCTTGTGTTATGGACTGTCCTGTTTTAATTATTTGTCCAAATAATGTAGATTTGCAGTAGGATCTTTAATTAGGCACGGTTTGATTTATTGAGCTGGCCCCATATAAACCATGATGTCATGCTGTACTGCTCAAAATTACAGCTCTGCTCTCGCAGTTTAAAGATGATTATTTTTAACTTTGGAATGTTTCAGTTTTGTGCATCTTGGCTTTTGGCTTTGTGAACTTAAGATGTTCTCTGCTCCCCTCCTCCTCTCTCCCCCAGATCAAAGCAATTTGCTGTAATGTAACTAGAACAAAAACCACTGAAATGGACTTCTGAACGCTCTTGGCTTTAAATGTTGTTGGTAAATAAGAAGAAAGGCAAGAATATTCATGTTTGCTGTCAGGAGGGTTGAGAAATAGGTACAGTAGGTATTGAATGATGTTTTACCAGGTGTCCAGGTGTTGATGCCATTCCAGAGCAGGAATGCGTCATTTATGTCTCTAAAAGGTCTTAGTTTTCTTTTGATGCTGTAATTGAAGAAAAAGGGGAAAAGAACAAGAAGCGGGGAAGAAAAAAGGGGTAGGGAAGAGAGAGAGAGAGAGGATCTGTGCTGCCTGTTACTGCAGGTAATAATTATTTACTAGGAACAGGAACTCTCACGCACATGAGCTTTTACTCATATGTGTTGCATTTTCTGCTCGTTTTCCATTTGAATAGGAAAATTTGCCTTTAGTTAAACCCAGGTCTGTTCCAAATGCAAAGGGAAGGCTTTTCATAGCAGGGTTTCTGCATTTCAATACAGAGGAGGTCTCGCTTCTGCAGAAGTGAGCAGCGTCCCTTTCTGCCAGCCTCCCTGATCTGGAAATGTGGGCAAAGGGATGATACACAGCAAGGTTTGGAGGAAGGGAGGACTCAAAGTTAGGTCAGAGTATAGTGTCTCCTGCCAACATCTTCTAGCATGTTGACAAAAGACCAGGTATTTCAGGGCAGGGGGAGTCTTTCTGTGGAGGTGTCAAGACTACTTCAGGCTAGGACACAGCCTGGCAGCAAAGTGGGAAGGGAACAAGAATAAAGGCATAGCGGTGTCACACTTACACTGGAGGCACTTAGTTACCCATAGATGTCAAAAGGTGGGAGTTGTGTTTGGGAGGCAGTAGCTGTGGCAGAGAAAGGCAGACTCCATTTTCTAACAGAGCAATAAGGAGAATTTCTGAGAGGGAAGGGGAAGGTGAAAATGTCTTCCTGTGGATTTTAGAGGGAAGACTCACTGAGCTGCCCTTGGTAGTGACTGCAGTGTTTCAGGCTCGTGTAGGTTGAGAACAATGCATGTTGAGTCATTGCAAAGCTATACTTCTCATGAGGAGCCTTCATTACATCGCAGCTGACTCAGTTTCTATGCTATAAATTGTGCATATAAACTAGATTACCTCTTAAAAGACTCATAAAAAGCCATGGGATTTCTTAGGGTTTTTTATAAGGGTATTCTCAAATGAGTATCACATTTTTAATATAATCAGTTGTTGACTAACATATTGTTTTAAATGTGAAACTACTTTTAGTCGTCCTATAAGTAGTTTCAGTTTAGCTAATGAAGGTTGGAGAGAATGCTGCTTGGGGGGGTAAAGGAAAAGGTGTTCATACTCTCTCTTGTGCTTTGGTGCCAGTGAATGTAAATGGATGGAAAGTATGTGCAAGTTTGCTAACAAGTGGTATGTATAGTGGAAAGATTTGATGTCTGATTTCAGTTTTAAAAAATACATATTAATTTGCTTGTTTTGACCTGGCAAAGTTTCCAACTGAAAACAAATTTAACCATTTAGAATAAGATGAAAGCCTTAATCTTTTGAGTAATAAGGTCTCCAGTTTGCAGTCAGTAACAGGGGGCCTGTAGTGCCTTGATTGTAACATAATATCAATCAAAATTTAATAAAGTTTAACATTCAGTGAGTTTCCATCTCTTGTTGCTTGTAACCCTCTGAGAAGCTTTTCACAGTGGCTGAAATCTCTGAGAAAAGCTAGCTTTTGGTGATGAGCAGACCACCTGTCTTGTTTCGATGAAATGAAAATAAGTGGTAGATTTCAGATAATTCCATGATGAGATGCTCATGTTTTGTCTTGTATTAACAACACATATATGTCTTTAATTAGTCACAAAATCTGAATATAATTTCTTTTCCAGGGTAGTAATTAGCAGATAGTTGATCTTGCCATGAGATTTGAGTGGAGTGGCTATCATCCACTGTGTGTGTGTGAGCACATGCATGCCCATGCGTTGGTTTTGTCTTCATTTTCTTTAATAGATCTGGCAATATACTTGGTACTGAAACAAAAACAGTCAGACCTTGAGGAACTTATGACTGACAGCAGTTTAATTCTTTTCTGTGTAATAAATGACTGATGTAGGTTTAATTATTTTTTTTTTTTGGCAGCTCCGTTCCTGACATTTACTTGCTGAAACTGGTCTTGGAACTTAGGGCAACAGCTTGCCTCTGAGAGGCATAACAGCTTTTCCGTCACTTTACGTCTTGTCATTAAAACTGGACGTTCACCTACAAGTTGTCTCACTACTCTGAAGTTATAGGTTTGAAATTACTCAGTAAGAATCTTTAGCCTGCAGTGTATGATGAAGTGATCCTAATGGCTAGGCAAGATAAGAAGGTGATGATGACTGTCATGAGAAACTAAATAGGGAGGTGGGACAGGAATGTGCCTGCTGTGTTACCTCTGGAATTGCCAGGAGGTCACCAGATGGAAAGTAATGGCACTTTCCAGTTACAGTACTTCCAGTAGCTTCCTTTTCCTTTTACTCTACAGTGTAAAGCTGTTTAGTGTCACATAAAAAACCAGTCTCTTCAGTAACGCATGCCTGGAATTATTTTCTTGATACTGATGCCAAAAAACAACTGGGATCACAGCATAAAAAAGTACTTGAACAGAGAGATGGAGGTGATCAAATCTGGTGCACAGGGAGTGTCATGAATGTGAAGTCGTGTGAATGACGTGAAGGCACAGGGGGGAACACATCTGACAACCATGTAATTTGAACAAGTCCCTTGGCATTGATTAACGGTGTGATGGTCACATACAAGAACTTACCACACATCTCTTGTGATACTCTTCTACCCCCCATTCCCACTTTCTCAGCTGCAGTTGTTCTCTGTCCTGTCTTGGTTGGAAGGAGCAGGCTCAACAAAAAAGCTGAAAGAGCTCATCTGTGCTAACCTGTCTTGGGTGGAAATGATTAGGGACGGATCATGGAAGCATCTCAGCTAGCGTGAGGGGTGTTGACCTGCCCTGTGGTGGTGGGTGGGAAAGGGGAAACTTATCCTCTGGGAAAAGGTGACTCCTGGCAGAGTATGCATGCTCACAACCAGTGATGGTGTCTGCTCTGCATCTGGGGGTTGGAGGAGGCAGCTACACATAGATTATCGTCTGACTGCTGTATCTTAGTTTGCTAACTTGAGCATGGATAGCAGAGAGGCCATGATGCCGTAGGTCAGAGTTCAGGCTGTATGAAAGCTTAACAACCTAAGTGGCTGCACACTTAGAGACAGTCTACCGCACTTGTTGACGGAGATTAAAAATAGCACAGCTTTGGTTTTGGTGTTTTGCAAGACCACTCTTACATAGTATAAGTTGTGCTTGTCCTCAAATGCAGCTACAGTTTTGCCTGAGTAAAAGTATGGCTCATTATTGGTTATATCTAGAATTCAGGAGGGAATGCTAAAATGATTCACATTAATTAATTAAACCTCTAGCACCATCCTGGGAGGCAAGTTGAGAGAGGAGGAAATGGAGATGAGTAGCCTAAAGGTGCAGAGGGAATCTGCTTCAGAGCTGAAATTAAACTTTGGCTCCAGGCGTCGTGCCTCTGGAAATTCCTAAACTACTTGAGTTTCATGTCATCACTGTCCAATTACAGCACTGTAATTTAGAGTAATTTATAAATCTGTATCTGTACTGGATAAGATTTGCATAAACCACATCCATTAACAATAAAAGAACTCTATTGCATAATTAAGTAATAAAAAGATCACACCGTCAGTAACATGATTAAACTGTCTAAGAAAGGCTATTACTGCTTTATATCTGGCTTCTCCTGAGCACTGAGGAGCAGATGTGTTGTGTTGGGCCAATGTCCGTCTAGCTCTGTCTCTCATCTCCAGCCATAGCCGTTAGCCACAGAAAGATTACAGGAACAGGGCAATTGTACAGTCACACTTTTTTTTTTTTTTTTGCCACATCTTGCCATTTTCGGCAATCTCCTGAAATTCTATTCTGAAATCTATTTTCAGCTTTAAATTCTGAAATTATGCAGCATTGTGGCAACGTATCCATAGTAATCTGTCTTGTCTTGTGAACAGTATGACTAAGCACGCCCAAGCCTCCCTCATACACATATTATAATCACCATCTGCTAGTGGCATGTTGTGGTATATACTTGCATCTGAGAAGTCTCTTTTACAGCAGGATAAGTTCATCTGTCCACCATAGCCTGGTGTCCTGGTTTCAGCCAGGATAGAGCTGGTTTTCTTCACAGAAGCTAGCGTAAGACTATGGTTTGGATTTGGGATGAGAAACTGTTGATAAAGTGCTGATGTTTTGGGTTGTTGCTAAGTAGTAGCTGCCAGCTGGGGCTAAACCATGACACCTAGAAAACTCCAGAAATGTGGTGAGTCCAATCACTGTGTGTGTTCTTCTATCCATTTTATAGAAGTAGTGGTTATGGAAACTACCAAAAGACCCTTTCCTGTAGGGATCTGAAGGGGCATAAGGAAGGCCCTTATAAAATGTGGAAGAAGTGACTGTGCTTCATGTTTTCTTCCCAGAGCTCTGTAGCTGCCTCCTTGCCATGGGTGGGCCTATCATTTATGTTAGCATCACGACATGCTTGCACTGAATGGCTTTTGCATTGATCAGAGGCCATCCTATCTGCTTGGTGATCTTTGAGAAAAGCCTTTAATGGCTTTGTTTGAAGTTCTTCTGTGAGCATTGTTCTTTAAGAATAACATCATCATAAAATGGCTTTATTAAAAACTACAAAAGTGGGTAATTAATTTAAAAATTATTTTTATAAGATTTTAAAAGAAAAGTTGGGGTTTTTTAGTAGTTATACTTTATTACTTATGGCTGCTTTTAGATGTTGGTGGAACAAGGGAAATCAGAAAAAAGAAATTTCCCCTGGTTTTCATTGTGGAGCACAGAGGTCAAACACCCAGCATGTTGTTCTCGGAAGAAACGGTTTCATTTTTCCTAATGTGGACATGCAGTACTAAAGCTTTCTGTTTTATGACTGAGTGGTACTAAAATGCTGTTTACTGTCAGTCTTTTCACATCTGAATCATGTTATTTAATCCAGATTTTCTTTGAAACCAGTGCCAGACTTGCAGTATGGATGAATGCTTGGAGAAACCAATGGATGTTAGGCACTCTGCTTTTAATTGTTTAGACTAATCATTAATTTCACACATGGAGAGAAAATGCTTGTTCCTGTTCTCTGTCTGCTTAGATTTACAGGTTGAATGAAGGGTACAGCTGATTTTTTTTTTTTTTTTTTTTTTTTGGTTAAGAAAAAGATAATTATAGGAAATATAGCTGGCTTTTGCTTTGCTTATGCTATGCATTTGGAAACAATGTGTGTTGAGTTGGTTTTATGCAGTGCCTTTGTAATCAGTGAATGTATTTCTATCTTTGTTTTGTGTGATTCTTTCCTTCAGAGGCAGGTGAGAAGAGGAGCATAAACAAGGACAACAGAGTGTCAGTACCCTTCTTTTACACATAATGCCGTTTTCTTAGTTTTTATTGGTTTGTTTGCTTGGTTTAAAGGATAAGAATCAAAATAAAAAGCGACCCTGTAAAAATATAAATAGTTTTAGGTGGTTCCTTTAGTAGACTCTCAAAAACCTCAGTACCCCTACTTTATGTCGATGTTAAAGACAAAATTGTGACTTGTATGCTTGCCTCTCATTTCCTGCACAGTATCTTAATCATATTGTCACTTTTTTCCACCATATGTTTGTCATAGCTAGCATTGTTCATGGCCATAATTAATTGCTGGCAGGAACACTGGCCAGTGTATACCATAAAACAGGATTTTCTTTTATCAATAAATTGTCATATGCTTACAGCTTGAGCCTCCATCTGCGTTAAAGGTCTTGTTGTTCCTACTCCTGAGTGTTCACACTTGGAACCGATATGTTGCAGAAGCAGCTAATACAAACTCTGCCACTGCCTTCTCCACGGGGAGCAGTCGTTTGGATGGAAACAAGCATTTTGCTAGGAAACAGAGTTGCATTTGGTTTCTTTGCACCTTCCTTTAAATCTTGCCAACCAGCCCAAGCAGGAGGAGAAAAAATATTTGCTGGGTTCCATTCAGATGGAGACACCTCCTCTTCCTGCAAATAAACACTAACATATCTTGATTTCTTGTCTGCAAATCAAAGGCAAGGGCTTCTCATTCCGTCTGTCAGGTTTTGTGTATGCTTAGTTGCATTCTGACCTGACACAGGTTGTTTTTTCACTTCCACATCTCTCCCTTTTATGAAAAGTGCTTCTTCTCCTCTTATCCCTTACTTTACAAAGGTAACTGAAGCTTGAAGAAGGGCTTTGGTACCTGGAAATTTGACTTTTAGCTATAAGAATTAAATCTAGTAACAGATGCTGCCTCTTTCCAAGAACCTTGTCGTGCCTGCATTTTGTGAAGTATTTCAACAGCTTTCATATGATCTTACATGTATGAACTTCTGATTTACTTTTCTTGTTTCTAGACCTAGTCATTATCCAAGTATAAGTAATGAAAAATCAAAGAGCTATACCCAAGAAACAGTAGTTTCCTTTCTGTTTGGAGCATATGTGCCTAGTCATGATTGCAAACGTCCTTTTTTTCTGTTCTTTTTTTTTTTTTCTTTTCTTTTTAAGACTCATGGCTAGAACATAGCATATGCTGTAATATTTTCCATTTGCAGAGCCCTCTGATGATTGCAAGCTGCTCTGTAACCATTTTTTGGTCTGACAGTAATTTTTCAGCGTCTGGAGCCTTCTCCATTTTTGGTGGGAATGCAGCTAAATGATATGCTCAGGGTCACCCAGTGTATCAGCTGGGTGGTAACTTGGATCTGTATGTTTTTTGCTTTTTTGCTGTCTTGATTGTATTTTTCTCTGCATTACATATAATAGGGTAGTGCAAAATAGATAGAAAATAACCAGAAAAAATGTTCAGGCTGAAAGTAAAAAGTCTGGAGAATAACTTGAGAGAGTTTGGAATAATTAATTATTACTTCCCTATACAGTTTTAAAATAATGATCATTGAGAATAATAGATTAACTAGGCTACACTAGCAGTCTTACAAAGATACTTCGTTTTGGACTTTTTTAGATCATACACAGATACTATATAATGCTTATGTGTGAACTTAAGCTTGGGGTAATTTCTAACATTCCAGAATAGAAAACATTAGGGTAAGAAGTTTTGATATGTGTGGTCTTTCCCCCCGTCCCGACAGATACAAGCACAATACATTCACTTGCTAAGTGTAATCAAATCCTCCTTACAACAATGGCAAATAGGCAGAGTGGGTTTTCAGTAGCTGAACAACAGAAATCATTGCAGTACTAGGTATAGAAGGAAGGCCGCGCTGAAGGATTTTAGTCCCCCTAACAAAAAGGTGCATTTAATAATGATGGTTTTTCTTCCCTTTTCCCTTTTTAATTCTGGTAATTTTTGTGGAACATTATTTCTGTTGCAGTTTCTGTCCTTGTGTTGTTGAAAAATGTCTTCACTTCCCATAATACTTTTGAAGAGATGATTGTATTCCCTATATATTAAATAACTTGAGAATTTCAGGTTATTAATTCATGTAATTACAGCATTTTTTCACGTTACTTTTTGTGGGTATCTTATCCCCTTAAAAAGTTCTTCTTCCAGGGTGTTGGGAATGTTTTACGAAGGTGGGTTAATGAAACATTAGTTCAGAAGCAATTTCTTGCGTGAGAGGAAAAAACAGTTTTCAGACAGCAATCATTAAGAAATTTATGGTTTGTTCTTTTTTAAAACTATAGCTGATTTCTCAAAGCAGTTAAAACTTGCATTTGGAATGTGCACGATGGGTGTGCTTCGCTGAGCAGTGAGCATCAGCCATCGTCTCTCCTTAGCGCTCTGTGCAAATTCTAAAGCTATTCACATTTGAGGTTAACATACAGTTTGACAACTCCTTCCCAATTTATTTTTCTTTCTTGCTAATACTAGTAGTATCTTAGTAGAAACATGCTCCTCTTCCCTGTTTTGCCCAAACCCTTCTCCTTGGCCTGTCAGTCTCAGGCCACCTTCTGGCCCATCTACTCTTCTCTTCTGGCCAGGTCCCACTCAGCATCCTGGGCTGTGTGTTCCTCTTTCCTCCTGGGGAGAAAAATACCCTTCCACTCCCAACAGTCCATGAACCTCTATTGTTAGTAGCTTTGACGCGGAGGAGGGTTGATGAGGGTGAAAGTGAAGTCAACATAAATTCGTTTTACAGAAATCAGAGTGCTTTCTGACTGCTGTTGGTTTCTGAGAGTTTCAGCTATCATGTTTTCATGGATTGTTACCCAAGTTAAATCAGGTACACTTATATGTAACATAATCATATAACTGGGAAGAGGAACACATTTCTATCTCTCCTCTTCCCTGTGCCCAAACCCTTCTCATTTTCAGTGTCAGGATCCTCTGGCCCAGTTACTTTTCTCCATTTCTGTGTAATTACAGACCGTAGATATTTTAGTAATTGTGTTCATAGTAGGGTATTCCCCTAGACATGCAACACTGAGGTGGATGGAAGTATTTAAAATGTTGCCTCACACAATCAATTGAAAAATACCACTAGTGTGTAAAAATGCGGCTGTTGTGGTTTTGCTGAATTTTGTCCTGACCAAGAGGACATTGAGATGAACTTTTATTTCCTGTTCCATTTGCATAACCTGTTACCAAGTTTAGCATGTTACATTTATTGAGCTTTTCAGTTGCTAATAAGAGATGTGGCACTTGGCAGGCTTATAAATAATATATTAAGGTTTATCTTAGGAGTAAAGTAAGTGTGGTTCCAGTTAATAACACTGGTATTCAATAAGGAAGAGAGCAGATGTGATAGTGGTTTGGGAGGCAGCTGAGGTAACATCTAGGAACATCTGGTGGAAGTTTCCCTAACAGCTCAAGTAACTACACAGATGCTAAATGCTTTTTTTACCCGTGTTCTGCCCAATTTTGCTTATGATGTTTGTATGTTCGCTAGAATGGACAGCCTGCTCCCCCAGTATATGTTTGAATCAGTGAAAGTTTGCCTATTAAGTGGATGAGAATGATTTGGAAGAATTTGGAAATGCTTTACTTAAAAATGCATCAGTTAGTGTAGCAAGAAAAGCTTTTGGTCATTTCTCTCCCATGTTCACTAATGGCTGTATGTAAGGGAGTCTGTAATACCTTGTGTTAAAAACTTCTGTATTTTACCCTGGGTCTCGGGCATTATTTTACTAATCTACAGCCATCTCTGAGCCATTAATGTATGTAGAAACAGATTCAGCTTCACTGTTACCTGGTCTCATAGAATTTGAGCTGGTTCTTTTCATAGACCTTCTCTACCTGAAACTTTGAAAATTTTTTGCATATAAGAATGGGTTTTGCCAGCTGTTATTTTCATTGCTGAGGCTGAAGGAAAAGTAAAAACCAAGTTAATTCATACATCTTCCTTCCCCTCCCCCCAGTCAAAACGCTGTCTTTTTTCTTGGGGAACTCAACTTCATTACAGTTATGAGAAGAGCTGGGAATGTTGATTTTTTTTTTTTTTTTTTTTTTTTTTTTTTTGTAGTAGCATCTTAATCACAAGTATTTTTGGAAACCTTATCAGTCAGTTGGCACACCTGTACAAGTCACATTAACTCATTTCATCATCGCAACAGACCGAGGAGAGACATTCCTATGAGTTTCAGAGCAGCTACAAGGCTCTATGGGAGCGTCAGCAGCACAGTCGCGTGTCCCAGCATATGCGGTCAGAGCTACTTTACTGTTGGGTGCACAGTTTCCATTAAGAGTGTTATGTTGATGGGGAAGGGCAGTGACTCTTTTCAAAGTTTCAAACTTGCCACATTCTTCATGGCTTAAATTGGCCATTTAAGTTGGTCACTGTCTAGTGAAGCCTGTGAATAGGCTACTGTGGGCTGCATTGTGGTTAGAGCAGCGTTGGAGCTTGTTGCCAAATATTCCATCTCCTTTGGTTGGCCTGAATGAAAACTGGTTGGTGGTGCAAGCTAAACATGGGTGGGATAGAGTGGGATGCCCTCTGGCATGACTGTGAAGAATTACCAGAGACCATAATGGTGTTCTCATTTGAGAAATCTTGTTTAGAGTTTTTCCAAGAATGCATAATTTGAAGCTCATGTTGTCATGGCCCTTGGCTAGCCCATTTAACGTTTGGAAGATAGGCATGGATGTCATTTCATCTTAAATAGGCTCAGCCTTCATGAGTCATGAATGTGCCACTTCTTAGGTCTAGCTTACCATGATGACTGTAATCGGCCGATTGTAATTATTGGTTAGAGGCTCCAGTAGGTGATAGGGGCATCTGTCTGTTCCTGAGCGCTGCGGGGTTTTCCTGCTAGCTGAATGCAGACTAGGTGGATTGAGGAGTTTCTCATCTACCTATTAAGTGAGGTTTTAGATAAATCTCAGTAGTTCACAAATGTGTTCAGTTTTGATTCTTGCTATAAAGATCCATCTAATTTTTCTTGTGGGACTAAGGCAGTGCAAAATTCCAAGCATAGTCATGTGTTTTCAACTTGCCATATCTGAGAAATCGGGGCTACCATATACTTTCTGCATTGCCCCCAAATGGAGGAAGGATAGGGAGATGAAAAGGCCTTAATCTTTCTGATTACAACCTGAAAAGTGTTATGCTGCCCTATGCAATAATTCTATGTTATGGATGAATGATTTGATGCTTTTGGTTTCTTTCTACTCTCTTCTGGTTTACTTTTTTCTACTTTTTGTTTTCTGACTACTAATTGCAGTATGTTTCCAAACGGTAATATGGGAAGTCACTAATTAAAAGGAAAAAAATGAACTTTGGTATGCCAAGTTTCACTTTCCAACAACTTTGGCCACATCACCTACTTTGGGAGGGGGAAGAGAGAGACAACACCCCCCACCCCCCCCCCGCCCATGAATTCTTAATCATGATAAATGAGTTGCTGTGTTATTAGGAACATAACCTAATGGCCAAACAGCTAAATATTTACTTGAGAGTTTATTTAGTACAGCTTGCTTTCTTTTTAAGCTACACATTTCTTCACTGCATCCTTTCTTCAACTGTTTGGTCTTCCTAAACTCATAATCTCGGTATCTGTGATGTTAAAGAAACCAGAGTGTGAGGTCAAAATTTCCATTACATAGCCAGGGAGGTATTTCAAGGAACAATGCCAAAATCACTTAAAAAAATAAATTTACAGGAAAGATGACTCATCAATCAACAATTGCAGTTTTAGAAAAATAGAATTAGTTGTGTATGTTCTGGGTACAGAGAGAGACAAAATGCATCCAGCCTGACAGGCAGGGGTAAATCAGGGTGATTGTTTGTTTCCAGAGATTTTTACCTTGACCTCTGCTGCTTTTTCACCCTAAAAGGAGGACCCTAAATAGCACACAGCTTCATGTGATTCTCTCCCTCTACTCTGCTCTGGTGAGACCCCACCTGGAGTACGGCATCCGGCTCTGGAGCCCTCAGCACACAAAAGACATGGACCTGTTGGAGTGGGTCCAGAGGAGGGCCACAAAACTGATCAAAGGGAGGGAACACCTCTCCTATTTTTCATCTGTATTTTCCTTCTCTTAAAAGCTATCAGAATGGCTGAATGGTCAGGGCAACCCTTGGTATCAATACAGGCTGGGTGGAGAACGGATTGAGAGCAGCCCTGCCGAGAAGGACTTGCGGGGACTGATGGATAAAAAGCTGGACATGAGCCGGCAATGTGCGCTCACAGCCCAGAAGACCAAACAGATCCTGGGCTGCGTCAGAAGAAGCGTGTCCAGTAGGTGAAGGGAGGGGTTTCTGCCCCTCTACTCCGCTCTGGTGAGACCTCACCTGGAGTCCTGTGTCCAGCTCTGGAGCCCTCAGCACAGGAAAGACATGGACCTGTTGGAGCAGGTCCAGAGGAGTCCACGAAACTGATCAGAGGGCTGGAACACCTCTCCTGTGAGGACAGGCTGAGCGAGTTGGGGTTGTTCAGCCTGGAGAAGACAAGGCTTCCAGGAGACCTTACTGTGTGACCTTTCATTACTTCAAGGGGCCTTATAGGAAAGATGGGGACAGACTTTTTAGCAGGGCCTGTAGCATTAGGACAAGGGGTAATGGTTTTAAACTAAAAGAGGGCAGATTTAGACTAGCTGTAAGGAAGAAATGTTTCACAGTGAGAGTGGTGAAACAGTGGCACAGGTTTCCCAGAGAGGTGGTAGATGCCCCATCCTTGGAAACATTGAAGGTCAGGTTGGACGGGGCTCTGAGCAACCTGGTCTAGTTGAAGATGTCCCTGCTCATTGCAGGGGGGTTGGACTAGATGGCCTTTAAAGGTCCCTTCCAACCCAAACTATTCTATGATTCTGTGTTGCAGGAATCATTGCCTTCTCAGAGCTACAACTACCTAGCAAAAATAAAGAGAATTTCCAGCTTGTTGTGGCTTGCACTAATTAGTCAAGCAACTGAAGGACAAGGGGAACAGTCTCCTCTGCTTAACTTCTTTTGTAACTGTAAGAAATTTGACATCAGGCCACCTGAGATACAAAAATACAGCATTTTATACTTGATGGAAGTGACAGACTTCTGCTTTAGTACACAGTAACGAGTGTGAAAAAGATGTGATAAAGGGCAGTTTCCTTCCTTCTAGAATACTTAATAGACACCATGCAGCAGTGAAGGCCCTTCTGAGAGGGAAGTCTGTTGAACTGTGGCAGCATCTCTGGGGGAGTGGGGCAGGCCTGCTGCGTGTGGCATTTCATGTCATGCCAGCCCTTCGGAGGGAAAGGCACTTCTCTGGTGCTTCTTGTCTTCTCTAGCTTTTAGCTGCACAATCTTTCTGCTGTGTTAACCTTATATGTGAAGAAAGTAATGAGTGCGGGGAATTTAAGGAGATGGCACTGGAGAGGAATCTGCCACACCCCACAGGGTTTTTTGTAAGCCTGTTTGCTTTCTTATCTTAAGAGGGGGAAGGAAATGGTATAACCACTTACTGTACCTCTCGCAGATGCTAGACCAGATAGTTTGCACATCCAGATGTCTTCCCCTGGCACTAATGGTTCTCTGAAGCTTTCCTGCTCATGAGACACTTCGGCAGAATAGTGTACCAACTAAAGGTGGGACTTGTGACTGCATTGCTCTTTGGCCTTAGAATGAGTTTAGTCAATATTGTAATTATTTGTAAGTAGGAAGCACACTCTTGTACCCTCCAGTCTATATGGGGTTTTTTATGGATTTCCCCCTGCTGTCCCGTTCTTTCCTGGAATAATAGCGTGGCAACAGTCAGTCATGAGCAACCTTGCAGTACATGCATTTTGAAAAGGGATGTAGACTGCAAACAAACTGTCTGCCGTATGTGTTTTACTGCATTTAAGCTTGATGCTTCTCTATACTGGAATTCTGAAGATGATATAGCATATTTTGAGCTCACTTCACTTATTGAAGCAGATAATGTTTACAAGTATGTTCAGGCTGCCTTTTCCTTCTAGAGCCTAAACCTGTCAGAAGCATGGGGACATCTTCTCTCTCAGTATGACGGGGAGAGTGCTACAGGTAAAGGGTTGCACTTCTCAAACTCAGTAATTTTGAAAATACTTGTGAGAAACAGCTGAGACTCTTCTGGGTAGAGGACCTGTCATAGAACTATTCCCTGGTTCCCACCATTGATGTCAGATGCATTTACAGCACGACACTGTGGGGTTCAGCGCGTGCAAGTCTGTGCCGTGTACTGATCCCGGAGCCCCTTCTGCAAGGCAGAGTTCAGTGCATGTCAGCGAACAGCTCATTTTAGGTTAATATGAATGGGGGCAACAGCGATGTGGTTGAAGAGTCCTTGTGAGGGTTAAATGGGAGTGCTGAAGAAAGCAGTACATTCCTTCATCTGCTTCCCTTTTGCTTAAGTTTTGTCCCTTCACAGCTTGGATTTCTGTTTTTTTATGTAAGTGCTAGTGCAGAGAACTGGGTCATGGATGACAGATTTGAGTGATGGCCACAATACTTGCATCTTTCAGAACACAATATGAGGCCCATCTCTTGGCTCAGCCTTGCCCTCAAGGGTGATAAGGAAACAAGACCAAAACAGTTTCTCCCACTCTTCCGCAAGAAGTATTCCCTTTTATCCTTAGAGGTTGGAGAGCCTAGCAACTATCTGTCTGTTTTATTTTCCTTAAGATGCTGTGATACCATGGTGATGAGTTATTAATAAAACTCCAGGCAGATGGAGAGAGCTTTTAACTGAGTAACTTCTTGGTTTGTTTTTTTTTTTTCTTTCCATGCATCTGAGAATAACCATATATGAACAAATGTCATGATTTGGTCTGGGGGGCAGAGAAGCTGAGCATTTAGAACAAAAATACAACTTAATCTGCAAATAAATCAGAGCAGAATTTTTGCTTAAATGTCAAAATACTGTCATGTTTATCGAAGAGCAAATAATTGTAAAGCACTGCATATATTATTTTAAATATATGAACATAATGAATTAGATCTGAGACTTTTTTCTGATGTGTTGCGTTTCTGAGCATATTATGAGCTATGTCAGTGCAGTAACAGAGCTTCCCATAGAGCACAGTGCTCTGCATCAATGGTACAGACCCAAAATTCTGTAAGCCTTTATACTAATGTGCAGTAATCTCTATAACAGTGACACTAATCCTCTCTTCAAATATGGAACTTGTATTAAAAAAATCTGTGAAATGTACCTTTAAAGCAGCTTTTAGGAATTACTAATTTGTAAACCTTCCATCAGTCATCCATACCAATAGGAATGTCTTTATTGACAGAGCAAAGGGTAGTCACGTTTAGGAAAAGCAGTGAAGCCTTGGGGTTTTTGCGTTTTACTTTTTTCTTTCTTTGTTGAAGTGTGAGTGGCATTAATTGCATAACACAAGCAGCAAGAGGTGAGTTACAAATGGTGTAAAATTGATATGTTGTCCTACCCAAATGATGCATACTGACTCTTTTGTCCAATTTTAGCATACTGCAGTCAGTTTACAGTGTGCTTAAGCTACTGTTAAAGGTTTGGGGTGATAATGTCTTACATGGCAATGTTACAAGCTTCCTGAAGTTCTCGTTTATCAGCCGCTCAGACGCTGGTGGAAAAAAAGCAGACATCTCCACAAATGTTGAAAGCTGGACAGAAAATGTCTTATTAATATTTCACTTATTAATTTCAGATGATTGTAGTTATTGAAAGAATAGGCCCTTAAAAGTCTCCCAATGACTTCCAAAAAAGTTTGTTTCTTGTTCTGTGGCTTTGAGCAGGAATTGAACCATGGTCATGAAAACCCCCAAGTAAACAGGTGAGACAAACTATGGTGTGCGTTTCTGAAGCCTGTAACACCCAGTGACGTAGATGCTGCTGTGTCTCCTTACATTTTACACGCATTGTGAGAGGATTGTCTGTGGCTAATACTTTCTTTGGATTAAGGTACAGCCCTGGTGGGAAGTCTGTACTAATGAGGGGGGTGTGGTCCAGGCACTTACCTGCTTAGCATGGGGACAGCATCTAGGTCGTATTGGGCTTCTCAACCCCAGTGAAATTTCATGGGATTAAATGTGTAAGTCATGTACAAAATTCTGAAAACATTATCTATTATACATAACTTTCCTTTCCTTTCCTTTCCTCTTTACTCTCCATTATGATAAACCATGTCCTTGGAATGGAATCCATTTTCTCTACAATCTGAAAATTGGCTTAAAAATATTATAGAAAGATCAAAGCACACTGAAGAACTGAGAGCAAAATTTACATGACCTCTTAACTGAGGTATTTGTAAAATATAGGTGAAGTGTCAAGAGCTGCTGGGACATTTTAGTCCATATGGGGATGTAAGTGATTTCGTAAAGCATTCCAGCAGAGTGAAACAACCAACAAGCTTTCTGCTGTGTGCGTGAGGTACTTAATTTTTTTTTTTTCCCCCTCTGCCAAGAATGCTTCTTCCAAGTGGAAATTTTTTTTTTTTTGTCATTTTGGGGTGGTTGTTGGGTTGTTTTGTCTTTTTTCTTTTTTTTTTTTTTTTTTTTTCTTTTTTTTTTTCCTAGCAAACAAACAAAGAAGCAAACCAAGATGTTCCATCTGGAAAATGCACTATTATTCTCCTAAGTCGGCTTTTTAGTAGAAAGATGTAGTAAAAGGAACATTCTTGATGAAGCAATGGTAAGGGAAGCTGGAGGAAGAAGTGTATTGCATGAAAATGTTTCACTTTCCTTTGCAACAATGATGCCCTTACACTTCTGAGGTTTCACCAACTGGCAGGATAAAATGTTTCTGACTTAATAAACCATCTTTGTCTGAAGAACCTTTACTTATGAGAAAACTTTTGTCTAGGTTTAACCTCAGCTGTGGCTGTGCTTGCTGGTTTTGGATCTGGCTGCACTGTGGTCAAGAAATGGGAATGAGCTATTAAAATGTGGAGTTTTTGTCTCTGTTTCAGGTTGGAGTTTTTGTAGGTGTTGGGCTGGGCTCTGTCCCCTTTGCATGGCCACCTGTGGAGTTGTGTTGCGTTGTGACTCCTCTGTATTTTATTGTAGAGAACCACACAAGCATGTTGTTTTATCATAGGAAAAGGGAAGACATTTCAGCAGCCAACTAAGTGTACTTCTGGTTTTTTAGGAATATACAAGAGGGCTCTGTTGCTACTGTTTATTGGTTTTATTTGTGCAGTGCTTAGGGGCTTCACTTCTGAGCCGTGAAGTTAAACAAGGTGCTTTATACAAACAGCAGAAAGATTATTTCTTCTTTAGAAAGCCTGATTCCATAGTGCAGTGCAAAGATGTGCAGAAATACCTCGCTTAGTTTTTAGTGAGCTTATCTGAGGGCTGGAAACGTATGTGTTCTAGTGCTGTTTGATATGCTTGTGTGGTGCGCTTGTGTAGATGTGCTATAAACTGATGCCCGATTCGGGGATTTATATGCTGTATTGGTCTGTGCAAATAGCCTTAGAGAGAGCAAAATCAAGTACAAGAAATGACAGAAAGATGCAGATACATGCAATGGAATTTAAAGGAGCAGCAAGAGGTAAAACAAGCATGTGGCTGAGGAGTTCTTCTCATGACATCTTAGCAGTGTGAATTTGGTATACAGGTAGAGGCAGACACCCTCTGGAAAAAGTTAGTGATAAGAATTGGAATATTTTTTCCTACAACTCATTATTTCTCCAGTTTGCGAATTGCTTCGCCATATTTGGGATCCTGGGCACTTATTGCCTGATAAGGAGAAGTTGTTACTATTTATAATTTGGGGTTTTATTACTCAGGCTGCTGTGATGTCTAAGTGCTTCTGTAAGAAGGAATGTAATATGGAAGATAATATAAACTGTAAAACTAATGAGGGGATTGCAATACAGATGGCATTGTATATCTGCTTGGCAGGCTGTATCTTGCACTGCTCATTTGAAACTTCTGTTCAAGGAACCCGAAAACCATCGACTGCGTGGTAGGAAGTGGCTTACTAAAGGTGTCCTCTAGAGCAGGCCATAGTGCTAATGAGGTTTCAGTGCTAGTGAGTGCAAATGCACAAATGAACTTTTAAGGTAATCAAGGAAGCAGTGCATTCATTAGTTTGATAGCAACTTTAGGCAGCTTTCTTAAAGGTGTCGTTTGAACTGTACTAGACTGATGTTAATTGTGTGTGGGACGGGGTAGGTATACTTTTGTCTCCTAGCCATCTCCTCCATCACTTACTGTGAAGTTTGTAAAAGCTGCATGATTCCTTCTCCTAGGACTGTTGATTTCTTTTACAAAGAGCAGAAGCTGTACTACCTTCATCTCTTAGGTTGTACTGGCGGCCAGCGAATTCCAGATTCAAACCTTTCTTTAATTTTCACCAATATGACATAAACGGACATTGCACATAAAAGAGCGAGCCATTGCATATGGCTCCTGGTACAAAGAGTATTACAGTAACAGAAATGCCCTGGTCATAAATTTCTGTGAATGGTAACCATGTGTCTCTGAATGCCTCCTGTTTCTCATTCGAGTTATATGTTACTCTATCAATACTTGCCAGATATCTTGCACTCTTATGTCTCTGCAATATTTTTAAGCCTTTTGATGCCTTGCAGTTTTTGAAGTAGTCATATTATTTTTAAGATCCTTAAATTAGGTCATAACAAAAATATTTCTATTTATCTAATCCGTTTCCCTGTGTTCAGACTGCTTGGTGTACTGGAGCATGTAATAAAGTGGAGAGATTTAAATGGCTTACTTCAGTATGAGAAGAAAAAGCTATGAAAATCACAAGTTTCCTTTAAAAACTGAAGCATTTTCAACTGACTGCAATGTGATGGAAGTGGCTGCGAATGATTAAACTTCCTTGAAGGAGGTAGGATTTGTAGGGTAGAGAGCTAGCAAGTCACTATTTCCAATTTTTGACAAAAAAAAAAAAAAAAAAAGGACAATCTGTGATATCTATAGCTGGTTACTACTGTGTATCTTCACTAAGTGTTGTGGTCTTATATCAGTTTTCCTGATGCTGTTGTCCAACTTAGGTTGGAATCCCGAAGCCATCCAGTTGTCACCACTCATGGAGGAAAGGCAGGGGTTGTGCAGGTTTTTTAATCACACAGATTGTCATCGCTTGTTCATCACATTTCCTCTTGGCCAAAAACACGAGCACACCTCCCTTAGCGCTTGTGACTGTCCTCTTGTACATGATGAGGATCCTGCTCAGGTCAGTGAGAGCAAACATCGCTTTTGCTCAAGGCTCTGGTCACACTGAGGGCAGACAATATTCACAGCTCCGAATCTAGATACAAGCTTGTAAGACACTGCTTTGTCCTGGAGTGACTCTCCATTTAACATCACCCATGCCCTGCCTTATTTAGCTAACAACTTTTGCTCCCAGTGAGGTTGTTCTGACTTCTTTTTCAAGTGGGATTTACTCAAAACAATGGGTAGATGGAGAGCCTAGAGCTCTTCAGTAAAGATCGTGTTAGGAGGCAGTGAACCTATTAAGCACTTTGTCTGGATCCTGCTTATTTCAGAATAAGCAGTGCTTTCTCAAACAAAGCCTGGCTGTACTCAACATCTATTAAAAGCACCCACTAGTTTTTCGGTGCGGGTTTTTTTTTTTGAAAAAAGTCTCCTGGAATCACATGATCTTCTGAAATGTCTCAAAACTATTCAAATGCTGGCAGCCAGCATAAAGCCTTTGCCTGATCCTATCTTCAAAAAGCAACAGGCATCATTGCCTAGCTATTTTCAGTCACTTCTGCGTACTGCACATCTAGAACTAGAATAAAACTACCACAGCTCTGCTTTGCTTTCCAACCCCCGCTGCTGCAACAGCCCTGTCCTCCTATCTTTTTTTGCAACCTTCAGATACTTAGAACAAAATCAGACACTTAACCCTAGGGGTGTTTTTTTTAAGATTGCAATGTTCTTCCTGCTGGAGAAGCCTGCCGTTTTTGTTGGCAGGCCTTTGACTTGTTTCTCTCCTGATCTTTTACTTAAATAAGCAGCTTCTTTGATTGCATATTTATTCATATTCATAATTCCCATATACCTGTCAAGTTTTCAGAACAAACCTGAATGTGTTCTGGAAGCTTTTGCGGGGTTTAATCACAGAGTTGGTGATCTCCCGTGGGCTATACAGCACAGTATTGCAATGTGTCTGTCTCCCTACAGCTGTGGTCCTCTGTCCCAATTTTTTTTTTTCTGCTTTGCTTTTCTCAGTCCTCCAAATTCAAAACTTTGCCAGTCCTTAGTCTTATTTGTCCTTTTATTGCTTGGTGATGGGTTGTTACTAGTAGCTGTTTGTCCTGTGGTGGTTCTCGTCCTCTTAAGAATGAGGTGACTTCCCTGACACTACTAGTGAACTACAGATTTCTTTCTCTCTGAGGATTTAAATATGAACTGAGGCCTCTGAAACTTCCTTCTAGAGAACAAGCAAAGGTTACAATAGGTAAGCTGTCATTTATGCCAGAGGCAGAATACCTAGTCCTTCATTTTGTGTCCTTTGCTCTGGCATGTAATAAGTGACGGTGCCTCTTAGTGTGTGTGTAGAAAGAAAACAGGAGGAAAGTCTATTGTAATTTTTTTTTTTTTAAAGGAAAAATAGGAAAAGGTGCACACAGAGGAGAAATACAAGAGTCCTTGAGCATGAGAAAAAGAAAATGCTTAGCTTACATCACACAGCTCAATGGAACTAGGCACAGAGACAGAGATTTTGAGGAAAGCAGGGGAAATTTATATGATGATGTAATTCATGCTAATAATGCATATGATGGATAATAATATGAGGTACATTAAATGAAGTTAAAAAAAATTAAAGTCTACTGTGAAGCAGTGGAAAACAGAATAGCTGTTTTCTTCCAATATGGTTGCAAGATCCCTTTTCTAGGATCTTTCTCATCTCTCACTGTCCTGCCCTCACACGATCAGTGTTTGGCAAAAAGGGGGAGGGAGAAAGAAAGCAGTGTCTTTGGTGGACAGGGTTCCCAAAAGGAATTTGGAGCAATACATTAAGACAAAGTCAATGGGCCTGATCTCATTATCTTCTGCACTACCATGAATTCTGTTCTTGTGTTTCTCTAAAAAAATTCTTCTGTTGGATTTAGGTGAAGAGTTGCTCTTACCTCTTTTTTAATTCTTCTGCCAGCTTTTAATATAAACCCACAGAATCAAGACATTCTAGGTTTGGTGTTCTGTCCACCTGGTTCAGATTAGACTTCTTGCATCACTTAAATAGGTTTTTCTGGCTTTCCTACTATAACTGCATTTGAGTGCTTTTAAAAGAATTATTTTTTTAATTGGACATGTAATATTTGAGGCGATATATTGGCTAATTGTTTAAATGTGCATTTAGACAATTGTTAAAATGAATGCTGTTTGTGTTATGTAATATTATAAACCACACATGCACTATAGTCTCTGCTCTAAGAAACGGTTAAAATTACAAAAAGTCCACTTCTTGACACCAAATTTTAATGGCTTTATGCTTGAGCTGCATCATAACTGCTCAGGAGCAAGCCATCAGGACATTTTCATCCCTTTTAAAACTACTACAAATGCCTGCATAGCATTTAAAAACATGTATTCTTTCAGTCTATTTCATTACGGAGTTAAACTGCAAGGACTGCTCCTAAATTCAGTTGCCACATTTCTAACGTGACTGCAATGTGTAGTCGTCACCAGGTAGAAAAGCGCAGAAGTTCACTGGCACTTTTTCAGGCCCCATAACAGAAAAGTATAGAATGTCTTACATAATTGAATAGCTCTATTCCTATACAGACCAAGCTTTTACATTGGAAAATAAGACTCACCGATATGCTTCATATTTGACCCTGCACTACATCATCCATGGTATAAATTAGCTGGTTTTTAATTCATTTCAGTTCAAGATTTTAATTACATGTTAAAACACAAATAGCTACAGGCCCAAATAATTCTCTTTGTGGACTGCTGTGTTTTTTCCTTTTTAGATGATGGAAACTGGCTAGAGCAATGAAAAGATGCAAGACTTCATGTACAAAAGTCACTGAAGAAATACTGGAGTGTACCCTCAGGCTGATTATTTCATTCCTTCTTGCCCTCACAGAACACATGTATCTCAGGCCATGGTCTGGTTTAATACAGCATCTGTTGAAGTATTGCTTACATTTTGCTATAGTTTTTTATATGCATAGGTTGGACAGGAGTTCTATTACACTGTCCAGTTGGGGGTGAAATTCAGGTCATGGTTCAGCCTTCTACCAGGTCTGTGACACTGCCCATTTTGGTGTCATGATTCATCCTTCCGTCAATTCTGTCTTTCAATAGCTTTGAGGATGTCTATGTAATCACTTAGGACATGAGCATGGTGTTTAAAATGTCATTCATGCACAAAAGCCTGTGCAGAGCCACAGGCAGTCTGACTGATCAATTCTCTTTGGGCTTTCATGGCACAAATTGCACAAATTACATCTGTATTATGTGGGGGTCTTTAGCTCTCCTGGCTACATCTAATATTCTTTTCTCTTAAAATCTTCAAATGGATTTGATCTCTTCTCATTCATGAGGTAGGTAAATAGAGATTGGATTTACCTAGATTACAAGCACAGAAAAAATCAGTACTGGCTGGCTTTGAGATGAGCTCCCACTGTGTGGTTCTCCATGCCACCAAACCCACTGTGTTAGGTATCACATAATTGCTTGGAGAAGGACTGAGTGAACAGAAAGAACAAATGACTTTGGGACTGAAGTACATTGATCCAGAATTTGTTACGGTACTAATTTGACTTCAAAATGCAATCCTGTTTTAATGCCTGGGTGGATACAATTTTTACTCTAGAAAAAATAGAGGTTGTAGAAACTACTACATGATTTTAGG
Source organism: Phaethon aethereus (assembly GCF_964289735.1). Lineage (NCBI taxonomy): Eukaryota > Metazoa > Chordata > Aves > Phaethontiformes > Phaethontidae > Phaethon > Phaethon aethereus. The sequence goes on along the minus strand of NC_138575.1, from coordinate 95,446,355 downwards.
TTGCACGCCTGAGGTCTAATTTGTTCCTAGCTGATAGAGGAGAAAACTAGTGAATGGTTTTGTAGCTCAGGGTTGCTGTATCCGCTGTTTTCAGCAACTCCAGAATCCTTTGCAGCCAAAACTTTCTTTCGTTCTTGTATGTGCAGAGTTCAGATGTGTAAACCCCTGTTTAAAACTTATATTTGATGTTTCTTGTCAGACTTCATGGACTGAATCGAAGAGATGCAGTTTTCTGATTCTGCCCAACTGGGAGCTGGTTTTGCTTTCCAAAAAATTCTTATAGGGATGGAGGGGTCTTGTTCATCCCCCCCAGCATTAAGTTCCCCATACTTATACACTATGGTTTTGCTACTGTAAGAGAGTCACTGTTGCCAGATGAGGATTACTAACAGGGTTGATAGGTTACAAGCTAAAAAACTGCACTGTGTTCTTGTAGTCACAGCTGGGCTGCTCCTGTACCCAACCTTCAGGGAGCTATTGCAGTGTCTCTAGCTTAGGCATGTCTTTGGCCCCGTGTTAGTTGCCTACATGCAATGGGAGCTCTGCATTCTCCTCCATTATGCTTACAACATCTTCAGCTTTTTCCTCTTTTCCAATTTCTCTGATTACATTCATACGAGGACAGAATTCTGTCATTTTGTCCTTGTGTGCTTTCTCAATATTGGCTGCCAGATAAATAGTGTGTATTTCCTGTTCATTTTTTGTCTTAGACACCAACTTTGCCTGTTTTAAGGGACTTTAAAATTTGGCAAGGCTAATATATTCTTTCATCAAGTTCTTCCTCTTAGCTTGACTGCTTTTCTGTTCCAGGGGAGAGCAATAGCGAATTTTCCTTTTTTGCTTTCACTGCTCAGCTTGATGCTAATCTGCCAGCATTTCTTTCTCTGATTTCTTATTGTCTGCCTAGTCTCTTGCTTCCTGTATTCTGACAGCTGCCCCAGACTCACCTTCTTTTATGTCATTCTCTCATATTTGTTTGTGTGTCATCTTTGTTGCTGCCTTTGGTGTTTGGGATGACCTTACTGAGATCTCTGCTTGAAGGAACTTGCCTTTCTTGTGGCACAGAAGGTGCTGAAGAGGCAAGCCAAGGAGAGGAATCATCTGGAACCAGTGGGCCTGACAAAATAGTTTTGTTTCTAGGTCTTATCCCTTCTTTGCCATAGAGGACAACATGCAAATTCTTATGTCCTCAGCTTATAATACCTTGCACACTGCGTATGCTTCTGCACTGTCAAAAGCTACCAGGTACCACAGTGGACTGCGGCTTGTAGCTGAATATTTCATTTGGTATAAGCAGCTGGTGGATTTTTTTGTTTGTTTTTTTTCCCCCCCCATTATGTGACAAACTTGATTTTAAGGACAGGCTTGAGCTGCTTTTCTCTCCCTTTGCAAAGGGCAAATATTTTATTCCCCAAAATATGAGGTATTAAGTTTTAAAATACTACATTTTTAAACCAATTGTGGTGATTTCATCATGGAATTATAGAGGTTCCAAAATTATATTTTGCCCAGTGACGTTAGAATAAGCACCTCTTCATTGTGGTATTTTAAAGAAGTGATAGGCAGACTTCTGCATGCAATTCAGCAGTTCATAATGATATTGTATTGAATGTAGAGTATTTGGCCAGAAAATAGGTTTATGAATAAGTTGGTGGAGTAACTGTGTAGCCAGCTGCTTTGAAGTAGTGCTCAGTCATTTAATTTCCCATTAATTTTTAATAATAAATCAAACCTGTGTACTTTATTAAAATTCCACTTGGTGTGGATTTTTAGACCTCTCTGGTCTTTCAGTGACAGAAGGGATTTTGAGACATTAAACTGTTTACTTTCTGAACTTTCATTTGCATTGCACTCTACTGCTTTTGATAATTAAACGATCACTTAATACAATTATAATATCTGAGGCTGGGATTGGAAGCAGTTCTTTTTCATCTGTTTCTCATCGTCAGCACAGTTAAGTTTCTCAGAAGAAAAGAAATAAGAGCTGAATAACCTAAACTATCCAAATTAGTGCACTTTTTCTTGGTGACAAATAGCCCCCTGGAAGGTATCGGTTAATTCAGTCTCAAATCTTTAAGACGTCATTTTGACAGAGTTCTGTAAATGTAGAAGGTTAAACAGAGTAACCAGAGAAAGGTTCCTAATGAAATCTTGGCTTTGGTGGTGAAAATGTCTGACTAGTTTTAATAAGAGCTTGATTACACTGCATTCATGAGTGTAAGTCTGCCCTGATGACATACAAACTTTAAATTAGGCATAAGCAATAAAAGGCCACCTAATATAGTTTCATATTTTGAGAGGTTTCCCTGTAATTAGCCCAGCTAGTTACTCTGTTTTCTAACCATGTTGGAATCTGCATGTGCTGAAAGAAATCATCCTGCGAAAGATGGTGCTTGTACGGCATTCAACGATGTGAAGTGACCCAGCAGAGACCTCCCCTCACCCACCTCCGTATTTAGTGACCTTCCACAAGCAGTGGGACTGCAGCCCTTCTCCCACCAGCTGCTTTCTAAATTTGGTCTGACAAATGGTATTATAAAGGTGGCAGGTGGGGTTAGGAGATCTGATCAGAACATACTGATTTAACAGCCACCACAAGGTACAAAAGAGTATAAGGAAAAACAATCAAGTCCTGTCTCTTTATCATTGTATCAGCTTTCTTTGTGCAGTCCCTTGTGAAAGCCTTTACTGATGGCTTTCAGCTATGTATCATTATAATACCTACAAAAAGCATTACATAATAGGAAAAGTATGCCACGTTGAGCAATGAAACTGGTGTTAGCCAGTCCTGTGGCCCATATCAAAATGCTCTCGCTAGCATTCCCTGTAACAACACTTCCTCAGATGTAATGGACTACGGCATATCATCAACTTAAAGTTCATACATCTGCCTTAATGTTTTTTGCATATCCCTGTTACAAGTAATGGCTGTGACTACTCGAGGGAAAAAGAATCCTTTTTTTCCTCTTTAAATGATAGTTCAGGCATTCTTCAAGCACATCCTCTGCCATTGCTGTGTTTGCATGGCTAGACAGGCAAATCTTGTGTGTGTTTGTGTGTCTCAGGCAGTAAGGAGGGGGGAGAAAATCAATTAAAAGAAAAAGGAAAGCACAGTAATGATAAAACCACAAGAATTAACTAGAACAACTGGGTAGACAGTAAAGAAGCAATTGATTTTTGTTGTTGGGTCTCTCTATAACAGTTCAATAGATTGCAAGTTGTCTCCTATTAATGGTGCTGTTTTATAAGAAGGAATTTGCAGAATAAATGCATCTGAGGTACTTCCACTAGGATGGCAAATGCTTATTTCAGAAGGACTTCAGATGTTAGCAGCTTTGAAACAATTCTTCTCCCTTACTGTAGAATGATGTATCAGTACATAGTTGGGCTGGAAATACAAAGACGACATTGGAAATTGGGCCTGCTGCCTTGATGTGTCAGACCTTCAGTCTAGGACAAGTCATGGACTCGGATGCTTACCTGAAACAGCGCTCTTGTGTTTAACTTCTGTCATAAAACTATTCTTAAATATCTGAATTCCCCTAAAGTTAGAACGTTGTATTCTTTAAGGTGCTAACTGCGGAAAATGTCCCGTAGCAGCTTAGTAACTTAATTTGGATGGTTTTCCTGTGTTTGCTTACCAAAGTTAAAGCATAGAAGTTACTTTCTGCAGGTTACAGATTTTCACCCGTTGTTCTGAAGAGTTTTGAAGAATATCGTTCCAGATACAGGTAGGTGAGATATACATAGGCTTAGAGACCTTTAGTCTTATATCTTCTGTTTGAAAATTACACTAAAAAAATGCTAATATATTCTGAAGGTGTTGAGTTATTAAAGGCACATGCCTTTAAATATGAATGCCAGTTTTGGCCAAATGTGATACAGTGCTAATGTAATGGATGATTAATTTTTCACATTAACAGCACAGTGAATTCTAGCACACAGGCATCGTAAAGGGGAAGGTGACTGGTGGTAGTGGAATGGACAGATGGACTTAGAAATGCTAGCAGTGAGGGCTGGAGATTAGAATTGAGGCTGATTATATAAAAGCAACAAGTCTAACCACTGACTGACCATTTTTGGTCATGATTGTTTTATTTAAGTTTTAGATAATTATCTGAGTAAATTGGCTCCATAAAATCAGTTATGAAGGATGATGAAAGGCATTTATACTGTAGCCACCGTCAGGGTCAATCTGACATTTAGGGCATGAAGAGAAGTTGAAAGCTGTACCTGTAGCTATGCATGGTGTTTGCATACAGTGTGGGAATGTTTTGCTTCAGCTGGCTGAGCAGCTCAGCATCTGCTGAGTGCGCTTGTGTCATCATCATCTAAGCATAAGCGGGCACCCATCGTCCTGTGCAGGACTTGCTCTGCTCCTGCTAGGCAAGGCAGTGGGTAGGATAGCCCGTGCAGCATGTATGCATGCACAACAGTGACTGCTGTAAACATTTATGTCTGCTTCAGCCTGCACGTTGGTAAGAGGACATAACAGAGACTCAGCTACAACCTTGTTTACTCAGTCAACATGTTTTAAGATATAAATATTTTTATTCTTTTTTTGGATATTTGTCAGCCGCATCTTGCGTTCAGTGGGAAATTTATACTGTAATGTTTGGCAGCAGTCATATGTTATGAGGATGGTGCGTGAGAAACAGGATGCCCAGGTCCTAGCTTGTTTAAACAATCTATCTAGGTTTCACTGCCATGCTCAACATGATGGTATGCAAGTGCTTATGGAGCACTCTGAGCTGCATAGGCACTCAGCCTTATTTTTTTAAGGATGGAATTTAGAGGCCTTTTGCTCTGTACCTTGCAGGAGTTTTCCCTGATAACAGCAGTTTTGCCTCTTGCCTGCGGTCTGAGGTGGAATTCCGCAACTGCCTTTAAAGTTGCTGGCAAAGTGACCTTGATGAAAGTTGCAGCAGGTATTGTACTTGGGGATGATGCAGTATTTATGCCTTGACCTAAAACTTCAAACCCTAAGGTGGAATAGGGTGGCAGCTGTATAAGAAGCAAGTTAACCAACTAGTGTTATGTGCCTTTGTCCAGGACTTGCTATGGGGCCAGTTGAGATCATCTGGGTGCATGCTGTTTTGCTAAGCACAGTTCAAATCAGAACAGGCCTTGTCCCAGAGGGCTTGTGGAGAGTGTCAATGCAGGGAAAAGTGTGGGGAATGCAAAAGTAAAATCAACTGCGCTACACCTGTGAAATCAGATTAGTGTTTATGATTTTAATTGTGTTAGTGGAGAAACATGCAAGAAGGAAGGGCTGTTTTAGTGAAGAGGACAAAAACTAGAGAGAGCAAAGGCAAAGCAGAGAAGGGCAGACCATATGGTTAATGGAGCCAAGATTAAGATGCTGAAAGAGGGCACAGAGGTTAGAGGTGGCGGAGCAATATAATGTTTAAGTAATGAATAAGTGTAAACCTAACGCTTGTACTACATTTGCACATTTTGCAGAGTGCATCCCGAATGCCATACACTTGCACTCCTACAATGCTTTCTCTGAAATGTCATGTTGGGAAGGAGGGATGCTAAACTATCCAAAGGACAAACAGAACTTACTGAAAGTAATTGTGCCCATCTGATGAAAGCCTGAGTTTTGGCATCTCTCTAGTCTCTGCATAGGTCTGGAAGCAGCTTTCCTTTTTCTTCACAATCTTCAAATGCTTCACAGTCAGAATTCCTAATACTGTAATTGCACTGTTACAAGAAAGCTTCAGACCACACCTGTTGTTCCTGTGTTGGCTGCAAGAGGGATAGGACCTTTCTATAGACACCAGCCTCACTGAGGCTAGGAGTCAGTTACTGTCTTACAGTCTGTCCCAGGTCTACCTCCCTCACCCCTGACGCTGGAGTCCAGAGTCAGAAAGCTATGTTAGCTTGATCTTGCCATGGGATGAGTCCCAAACTCTCCAGGTCCCTAGGTGCCTCCAAACAAGCCCTAGTCCAGGCCTGCATCCCTTACCAACATATCCCCGACCTTGAGATATCCTTAGAAAGGGTTTCAGAACTTTTTGTCTCTGCTGGATGAAGGATTCACTTCAGTGGGCAAAGAGTAAAAACCTGAGGGACAGTGAAGCAGCACTTGATGTGGACTTCTCCTGATTCAAAACCAGTTGACTCTTTTTCTCTCTGTTCCCGGCTCTGTTGTCTCCTTTATAGGATGATCAGTGGTCCGCCATTGTACACTGGCAGCTTTGAAGGTATGCCTACAATATTTGCAAGGAATATAGAAGGTAACGAAGGTAACTGGTAATAATCTGATGGCCAGCAATATTTACAATGGTAGGTGAAGCTCATGAAGAAATTTAAGGCTATTTCTATGCTTTTTATCCTGGCCTGCCCTCCCCTCCCATTTTGGCACCCAGGATTTAGAAAACGAACCAGAGTGTTTTGGCTTCTGTTTTTTGTGCAAGTTGTGCCTTTTCTGTTAATATAGTGGAGAGAGCGTTCACACAGCTTATGTCCCGCTCTCCCATAGCTATATGTCATTTGGATAATACCACCATAAGAGGCCATTTCAGCTTCCCAACCGCTGTCCTTGCCAGTCTGTTGCACAAAATGGTGTCTTTCACCCTTCATCGGAGATGGAGACGTGTGCTGCAGTACTACAGTAAATAGACCATAGTTTGTTTTCGTAACCTTTGTCCAGCTCTCTTTCAAAGCTTACAGTTTATCTAGTAACTTCATCAGGAGGTTGGGATGTTTCTAGGCAGCACAAGCATAGATACCACGTCACAGAGTCGGTTGGGAGACTGTGACTAATGGGAATGGGAAGATCCACCATGACTGTGGTTTTAACTCCCAGATTTCCAACGTGAAACTTGTGAACTTATCCTGGAAGCTGCTGTCACCTTCTAGGCTCTGTCCTTCCCCTTGCTGGGGCCTCTCTGCCTCGGGGCTCAGCACCACCCCACTATGTCCTGTCCCAGCTCTACTCCTGCTTTTCCTCCCTCAGCCTTGTGCCCACTTCAGCGCAGTCAGTTCTGCCCCACAATGACAGAAAACAGCAGAGAGCTGCGGTGGAGGTCTGTAAGTGGGGATAGATGCTAAATCTTTGCAAAGGAGCAAAGCATGCACAGTAAAATAGAAATATGGCCTTTCTAGTGAGTGCTGTGACAGAATGTGCTTTTACTTTTGCCTTGACTAGTGCCCCTCCAGTTAGCCCCGTTATCTCCAATGGATTTAATGATGTTTTCTTTCTGTTATTTTTTTTCTATTCTGTATATTCAAGGCTCCTACATTCTGTGAATGTTTAAAATAGGGGTCTACAACCTGAAAAGCTGAACGTGTACACAAGATAGCAGTGGGAGGTTTTTTTTTTGAGTTGGGGGTGTGTGTTGGTTTTATGGTATCCAGGCTTCTGGTCTTGTAGACATTTGGGAGGGTGTTCTTTCTGCCTCCATGCGTAATCTGTCCAGCAAGTTGACAGTCTGATTTTGATTAGGGCTTTTAGATGCAACAGGAATACAGCTAATGAGAAAATAATGGGTTGGTGTGTACTTGTGTACAATGCTATCCCCTAATGAATCCTCTGAATGCCAAATATGTTAAGAGGTTAACAACTCAGAGGTATTCTGGAGGGGTAGTGATGGAGCCTGGTGGCTTTGCAACTGAAGTGCAAGGGGTTTAAAGGCAGCTGCGCCAGTGTATGAAGTTTCTCTCTCTCGTGTGGCCGTTATCATGAATTAGTTATGCTAAGGTGACACTCAGCAAGAGGCAGCTAGCAGTGAGACCAGACGGGTCTCGAGATGGTTAATTGGGTGAAGAGGAAGAAAGGTGATTTTCCAGTTTGTGCTGCCTGCTCCACTTACCCTTTCTGTGCAGCGAATAATCTCATAGTCATAGTTAACTGTCAGTAATTTACCACATTTGGATTCCCAAAACAAAATGCAGTGTTTAGTTCAGCTTTGAATGGCAAACAGTTCCTTATGAAGCTTAATTGTTTTGTTTACATGTAGCTAGTTACTTACCATGTGGTAAGAACAATAGGCTGACTGGCTTGTTTAACTCGTGATCAGAATGAGATAAAACACTGAAAAAAGTGAGGACTGTATTTCTTAAACAGACCACGTCAGATGCAGCCTCCTGCCTGGTTGCAGTGTAGAAAACCTGCTGCGTGGCATACACTTTGCCGCTGTGCAACTGTGTGGTACGTCCTCACTGATCTTCAGCTAAAAGCAAGTGATATTTCTTGGGCTTTTTTATTTCATGTGGCCAAGCACCTTCCTAAGAGTTGTCTGACTCAGCGACTAGACCTGGCAGAGTGCATGCAGTGAACGTGAGACCATCATCTGAGGCTTTGGCCTCACTTTCCCCTCAGCTTGACCTGGATGGCACCCATTTTTCAGCAGAAAGCAGCTGGTTTTCTTCTCTTCAGTAAGGAGAGCCAGCATGAGCCTTGATTCTTGAACAGCCACACCTGTCATGTGGTGTGGGATGGGGAGCAAAAAGGAGGTTGCTCCACTTAAGCCAGATCTCTGCCAGCCAGTCATGCCTGCTACAGACAAGAGACCTTTTAACAAGGGTGCTCCAACCATAGCAGAGCACTGTCCTTCTTGTCACGCAGTCCTCCAACTACAGGCATTCCCCTGTGATCCAGCGTGACAGGAGTCCGTGACCCAACACGTGCTTTCTTGCCCAGAACTTGAGATGTTCATTGGCAGGGCTGCCAGAGAGAAGTCAAAAGACTTCTGTTTTTTGCTCAGGACCCTGACAGAGTCCCCTGCATCTTGGGGGAGTGTGGGGCTGATGCCAGGTCTCCTCACGTAGCAGAGCTCTTCTGAGCTCTGAGCAGAAATGGCGCTTTTTTATCTGCTTCTCCATTTCACTGGTGGCTTTTCCCCTCAAAACACATGAACTACAAATCAGAAAGTTTGCTGGGAAAGACTTATAGTTTGTTCCTCAGGTAGTTTCTGTTGGTGGAAGGGAATTCTCTCTTACACCTACGTGTACCTAATGACTAAGGTAAATTTGCCTCAAGTTAAGTAAGCCACAGCCTTGTTTAGTAGCAGACACAGGCATACCAGCTGAGTGAGCCTTCCTGCCAACCTTGCGAACTGGAGAACAAGTTGCTAGCATCTCTTACTTTGTGAATCTGTGTGCAGCTGGGAATGAGAGGCCATTGAAAATATGCACAGAATGTCTAAGTGCAGGAGAGCGCCTGTAAGCCTAAAATCTTCTTTATCTTTTCCATGATTGAATTGTCATCTGATTGGCACAGTTGTGTGCTCAAATCTTAGGTGTGGTTTATAGTTGTCACCTCCACCTGAAGAGATGGGAATGGCGGCTGATATCCTTTAGAGCAGTATATCTCCACAGCTCTTACTCTTCCCTCTGTAGGCTCTCCCTTGCTTGCAGAGATAATGCAAGGCAGAAATATTTTCTCTTTGTGTATGTTTGTGGCACAGAGAAACCACATCATGCAAGTAACTCAACAAAACTACAATGAGAGTGGTATTCTAGAGAATACTAAAAGTTATCATTACCTTCCCAAGCCTTCAGACATGAAAATAAACTTTTCTACAAGTCTAAATAAAAGTCTACTGAAGATTTAAGCAGGAAAGGGCCCTTACCCCCTACCACCACCCAAATGTAATGTGAGCTGCTTCTAGAGTTGGAGTCCTTCTCAATAAATATTGACTATCACTTGTTTTGAGCTTACAAGTGTTTACAAGTACATTATAAATTGAAAGGTTAGCATGTCTGCTCTTGCCTTGTCAGTCTTCTCCTTGTGTAACATAGAGCCCAGTAGTCATGACAAGGAAGAAAACCTTTAGAAATGTGTCTCTGAGGAGGAAAAAACCCCACAAGGATCAATTATATTCCTCAGAAGAATGAGTCAGGGGTTCCCAGAGGCTGACCTGGAAAGCTGCTAAGTATGACCCTCAGAGGGATTTTCAAATTGTGGCTGTTCTGCACTGTCATGCTGATTGATTTTTGTTATGCAGTCCATAGCCTGATGTCCCACCCATTAAGTTGTCCTCCGTGGTCAAAACTCTGGGAACCTCTGAGTTCATCATCCAAGAAAATCTTTATTTTGGAAGACACTGACAAAGATAATCTATTTTGTCAAGTATTACCACACCTCTGCAAACATACTCTCCTTGTCTGGATGATCTCATGCATATATTTGTCAAAGTTCTTGCTTTGCTTTGAGACAGCAATTGCAGCAAAACAGTAATATATGCAATATATAATAAGTATTTTGGGTGAGATCCAGTACAAGCATCTCATGATGAAATCATTCTTAATATTTTTTAACAGCTACCTGGTGTCTGGCCCAGAGAAACTGGTCACAACTACTTCTTCCTTTAGATGCTTAAGTGAATGGAACATGTGAGCTTGGATGTTGTGTGAATGTAGGGCAAGAAGGATATGGATCATAATTAGTCTGTCACTAAGAATTGTCAAGCATATTCTTCCATTTTTGGCAGTGGGTTGTTGATACAGTCATAGCTGCTAAACAGGTACAACCTCTTCAGCTGTCCTTACCAAAGTAACTTTGTCTGGAAACTCTCACCTTGTTCATTGGGAAGAGGGGGAGGAAAATTGGAAATATTTGGCTTAAGGAAAAGCATTTGGTACTACAGAAGTTAAGTGAAGATCAACTAACCTGCTGGAGCATCACAGGCTGGAAACCTGAATGTTCTGGCAGATGCCGTCATTTTGGGAATGGAGTGGGTGGCAGTCCCACAAAGTCGTCATGGTCTTTCTCACGTGGTAGGAAGTGGCATTGCTGCCCTGGATACAAACATCCTAAAAGAGAAGTGAATGAGATAGTCAGTGACTCCACACAAGTAAATGCTTGGACACACTTCACACTGTGAGTCTTCGAGTGCAAGGTAGCAATAAGAGTCCTTTGGAAAGAATATCAGTGTTTCCAGTGAAAGAGGTCATACCTACCTATGATTAGGCCTTAACAAACAAACAAACCACGAAACCCAGCAGTCTTACACAGTTGTTGTTTTTTAACTTTCAAAACTCTGTTTTGGAGAGTTTTTGCTAACAGGTGGTCTAACACCCAGGCTGACTAAATATCTGATCAGCCTTCCATTGCCTCGGAAACAGGGAATGCCTACTGTGAAAATGATCTGACCCTGGAGGATCCAGGATGGAAGTTCACATGTAAAACAGACTTTCCCTCTCTTTTTTTGTTGCTCAGAGCAATATGAGAGTCCACAGTAAGGTTTGCACTTAGAGCCACATGCATAGTGTAACAAGTACATCGAGATGGCTTATGGCAGACGGCACTTTATGGGAAATGCTGCATTGGAGCTAGCATTGCCTGCCTCTGACTGCTGAAACTACAGAAAAAAACCTACCTTCCTGCTCCAAAATGCAGAGCATGCACCCATGCAGTTTTAGCTCCTTATTTACTCTATCCAGTTTATTCTGGGCCAAGGTAACTAACTATGTTACATGTCTGTTCTTGTTTGCATCCCTGGGAGATGAGATTGTGCAGCGGATATACTGACAGCAGGTTTTTTTCCAAATTTCTTTGCCTTTGTTCTGTTCTCCATGCAGCCCACTTAAATCTTCGTTTTCTGTACTGTTGAGTCTTACAACAGATTTTTCTCTTTTGCTGGGCACATCCAAAAAACCAAGTACTACTACACTGTAGTCCCAGGGCAGTTGTGTTCCCTCAAAACATTAGTCTGCATCCACCCATATAAGTCATCTTACTTTTGTACCTAATCTGTTTTAGTATCTCCAGGCAACCAAGAGACTGGCCTTTCATCTCTCCTGAACTCTTGAGAGTTACTCAACACTTGCACAAAACTCTTTTTTTTTTTCTTCTTCCTGCAGTGAAGATAGCACCAAGTGAGGAGTGTGTAATGGGCCAGGCTTTTCACTTTTGCCAGGGGCTGTGATGTGTTGGTCTGAAGATGGAGAGATATGTTCCTCGCCGTGTTTGGCATGGAGGCCTATGAGTCCTTTGCTCCTTCAGGCCTTTTAGGGTTCTCATTGTCCCACAAGGACTTTCTTGCCCAGCTTGCCTCTCCCTCTGCTGTGTGGCCAGGCAGATATTCTGGGATATACAGAGCGAATGTGGACAGTAGCCCTAAAAGATAGTGGAAAGAATACACTACGTCTGATTTTCTTGTTCCTTTGTCAGGGACTGTTATGGATTTAACAGTTTGTGATAACGAAAAAGTTACCCTTTAATCCTGATTTTTTTTCTGAATGTTTCAACGGAGATGCCAGATTTATCACCTCTGGTTTGGGGATTGTAGTCTCAAGATTTGTGATTACAGTAAGGTAGGATCCTCAGATTCCTTCCATAGCTTGATGTTCTCTTATCCTGGAAATTAAGCTGTGCTGAATGAAGTATTTGCATCAGTGTTTTCTTTCCAAGATGCCTGGCTTGGTTTTAAAGATAAATGCTTGGCATTGGGGCAGACAATGTGCTAGTTTTAAGTTCACTTTGCAAAGCTTTTTTCTTTGAGTGGCTCGTGTAACTTTTTAACATGCAAGAAATTATTAAGCTTTCACTTCCTCCACTCCCATATCCTGTTTGGATGTTGAAAGGAAGCTCTGATTGCTAATTTGTGATTAGCCAGCAACCTAGAGTGAACTTAATCCTGTGGGTTTGTGTGGCGTTTGCCTGTGCAGATACCTCTCTCAAGAGCGGGCTGCTGAGTCTCACGTTTCATGGTGGGAGCTGTAAACAATCTGCTCTTCTTTCTGTGAATTCATAGCCTGCCTTCTGAGAACAGAGGTAACGCCTGGCCTGCCAGCGCACGGGAGACGATGCTGAAACGTTGGATGCTGCGAGAGAGAAGGCAGGCGTGAGGGGGTTTTCCCAGTCTTGCTTGCCCAGGAGATGGCACTGTGCAATAGTGGGTTTTTTACCTGCAGCGTTTGTGGTGTGACCAGATTGTGATTGTTTGAGACATGACAGATGAGTGATGTTCTTGAGGCAGTAATGCAGAGTGACTCGTACTTCTTTTAGGACACCTCAGCATTCTCTTCTGCATAAAAATGCATCATACTGTATATGCTGTAGGCAGATTGGGTTTAAATCTGCTTTGCACCCCTGTGTTAGGGAACTGTCCTTTGTGCATACTCTAGTGCAGTCAGGATCAGAACTGGGTTTGTGGGTGAAGTTAATCTGGCGATGAATGAAGTGGCGATGCCTTTGGAGCGCACTTACTTCCAAGGCTTTTGTGCAAGTCCTTTATTTCCCCCTTGATAATTCCCAGACCTACGGACAAAGGAGCCAAAACAGAGGTATATATACATGTAGTATGCACTAGAAAATTAAAAGGTTTTGTGGAACCTCCGTAGGATCCCTCTTTCTGTCCCACATGCAGTGTGCTATGCTCCTGTTAGAGTACCAGTTGGTTTGGTTTAGTGCTTGTATACAAAACACAGGAAGGTTTTTTTAAGGAATCTCTGACCCCCACTTGCAAATGCCTGACCTAACTTGTGCTGCCAAGTGCAGACCAATGCAACTGAGATAAATCTAGAAAATCTTCCTGGTCTTCCTTTTTTAATGTTAATAAGTAGTGACCATTTCCATTTCTCCCTCCAATAACAGCCTGAGATTGGGAGCAGACACAGATCGGCAGGGAATTCTGATCTTGGAGTGGATATACTACTTTACAAAATCTTAAGCAAGCTAATTAACCTTATTTCAATTCTCAAAAAGGTGAAGACGAGTAATACTTTCTTAACACAGAAGTGTTACAAATATGTAACAAATATAATATTTCTAGCTTTAAGGTATATTATTTGTGTGAATGTAAAGTACTTTTGTTCTTATTAATCGAATCTTAAGTGGCCTATACATCTATAACAAAGGCTTCTTAGCAAACGCATGCCCTTTGAAATAGCCTGACCCTTTCCACTTATTCAGAGACATTAATAGTTTCCTGGCTCAGTGTTTTAGGAAATGTCGTCATAGTCTGGAGGAACCAATAAAAACATAAGTAACCTATTTTGTCTGATCATTTTATGCCAGGATATTTGAGGCGGGAAGCTGTGGAGGGCTAGGAGGGGACTGGTCCATTTGTGTGGGTGGAAGATGTAAAAGTTTTAATACTGTCTTAGTATAATTTTGTATATTAAGACTCTAGAGCTGTGTGAGAAACAGTATTTTTTGAGTTCACAGGCAGGGGCTCTAGGTAGTTTTAGCAACTAGTTAACTAGTCTTTTCCCTTCCTAAGCCATTTATTGCTTCAGTGCCTGGTGAAAGGGATGTTGTCGTTGGAGAAGAGTATTTTGCTGGTTTCAGGCTTACATTGCCCCCTAACAGAGGCAAGAAAGCTCTTAAGAAATGGCAGTGCCTTAAAACAAACGTTGGTAAACAATTATGGAAATATGATTGGTGGTAGAATAGCTTATTGGGTATGGTCAATGCAGAGCATTTCCCACTAGTAGAAAATGTAATTATTTAGATTAAGGAACTACTGTATGAAATCTCAGTACAAAGCATCATTACATGACGTTATGAAAAGCAAACCGTGAACGTCTGTAACAGGCATCCAGTGACACTCTGTTCTCCATTATAAACACCAGCATTTACAATGGGCCAAACCCCATCATCCTTACATGGTTTTGATTCTCTGCTCTCTGAGGCAAAGCCTCCAGCAAGCGTGTTAGCGAGTCCTGACCATGGTCTCTCGGGTCTCTGGAGAGCAGATGTACCTGGCAATTTTTCCCCTGCTATGCTGTCTCCTCCTGCAAGCTTCGAACAGCTCCTCAGAGGTGGGGAGATCTCTGTTGTTGCTATCTGAACGCTTGGTTGCGTGGAGCTGGAAAAGACTGCCAGACCCCATTTATATTCCACCACTTCCCAGAGCATCCTCCAGAGACAACCAAAGTTCTTGCCTGTTTTTGGAAGGTCATGCACTGTATTTTCTCTTATGTATTCCATCAGTATTGGAGACCAGTCTAACATTTGTCAGCAATCTAGAGAAACTGAAGGATAGCACTTACTTCATCCTGCACAGCTATCCTTCTGGAAACAAACTGCGGCACCAAAAGAGACAACCACCACCACCACTGCAAGCTGCACCGTAATGTTTCATGCAGAATCTTCCCTTCCTCACTAGAAAAAATAAACATAGTTTCTTTTCAGCTTCTTCTGTACCCTCAAAAGGAAGCTGATGTGCAGCTGTTGTTCACTAAGTATTCAAACTGCAGTTCAGATACTGCAGACCCTCATTAAAAAAATCCTTGAGGATTTCAGAAAGATGCAAAAAGAGGGCGTGGGTCCTGAGTTACCTTGATCAGAGTCTAGTCCAAAGGGGAAGTTGCTACTGATCTAATGTTTCTACATTTTATGAATCCAACAAGGTGTTACCACAAGAGTTATACAGAAGGCCAACACCCCACAAGCGAACTTTGATGTTAACTCTTGTCAGTCCCTTGTGTTTTTTTGGAGGCTTTTCTCTCCCCCTCTCAATTTAATGTGCCAGATGATAGTTCTTAGTCTTTCTCCCACCCAAGCCGAGTGTGTATGCACCAGCCCCACGGCAGAGATGCTGTGCCCTGCTGCTTTCCACTCATGATCACCACTTGGAAATGTTGCGTTCAGATTGGCAACAGTGGCTTCCCCTTTGTACTTGTCAGGTTCTGTTATCCTTTTCATCTTTGTGTGTACGTTTTGTCGGGTCAGGCCTAGATTTGTCACTGTGTGCTGTGCCATGAGATATCCTTTTCAGATTCTCTCTTAAACTGGAGCTGGATCTGGGTGCGGAGGAGTCCCTTGGGTGTCAAGATCCCTGAACGCTGACACCAGGGTTGTTGCTCAGTCCCAAGGCACAATGTTCAGTCTCCGGAGCCTTTAACTACCTTGAGAATGTCCAAGTTGAGGCACTTTTCTCTCCCAAAGTAATACCATCGGAGTCCTGCAGAAATATGTGCATTGAGCAGGATGTGTAGGTGAAGGGGAGAGTACAACATTGCTGTTGTTGCTCATCCCCGCAACAAACTCAGGAAAAGAGTGCCTGTGTCAGGTGCTCCTACCAGCTACTCAGGGGCTCCTGAGTAGGCAAAGCTCCCCTTCCGACTGATGTCTGGCATGCTCTGATTTCGTCGCAGTGAAGGGGGCGTAGGCCTCAGGGAAGGAAAAGTTTGGCTTTTTCTCTAATCCTTGCTTCTTGGATTGTCAGGGTTTGGGGAAGGAAGAGCTCTTCTCACTTAGGTACGTACTTCACGGGAGCTTTCTGATTTTTATTGTTGTGCAGTTGAACTGTCATGACCTCTGTGTGTACCTGCTTAAGATAAATATCCCACTCTCTCACCCAGCAGAAGAAATGTGACCTCATCAGGAACCAGATTTAAAAACAATGCTATAAATTTTAATCCTCAGCTTGCCTCCCTGCTCCCCTCAGGAGCCATTAATGATGGCTTGAATTTCTTCATTGAATGTAGGGTTTTTTAAAAACCAGTGAAACTCTCCCAAACCAGAAACTCTCCAATCCCACCCAGACAGATCTAGTGAAATTGAAACTGTAGAGAAGATGAAGGCAAGCTATTCCTTATACTGTATTCGTATTCTTGTGTCCTAACACATGGCTTGGCTGTAGCAGTCATGTGAAAATGCATCTGACCTGCTCTGTTAGGCTGAATACTCTGCGGTCTCGGTGTTTAGAGCAGATACAAGGAACAGGCCTTGTCTTCAGACATGTCTGTGCAGGGCCTAGAACAGTTTTGGCTCTACGTAAGAAATAATAAGACCAAAACCTTTCTGCCAGCTATGAAATTAAAATGCTGTACTTCACAGCTATGTCATTGGAGAATTATATTTCATTAGAGTTGATATTAAAAATCCTGATGTCAGTTGTGAAATGTGGCTGACTTCAAATTTGCAAAACACGTAGGAAATTTTTTCGTAATGTGTTGTCACTTTAGAAGTCTGGCAGTCCTTTAGGTTCACTCATAAAACTTTAAGCTCTCAGAAGGGGAAAGGCTATTACCCCCAAACTTTAAAAGCTTTGCTTCTACTAGCAAATGCCATTTTTATAAAGTATGTGCAAGTAACAGTTCTGAATGCTTCAAACAGCAGCAGTTGTTTGGACTTTCAGATTGGAGAACTGGACCAAGTAGTCATGAGACGTAAGGTATTCTAGATATTTAAATGACAGGTTTTAAAAAGTCAGTGAGCAGGGTAGAGAATAGCTGTCCCAGCTATTGCTGGGTATTAAATGCAAAAAAAACCTGTTGTTTTGCCTTTTTTTCCTTCCCATTTGGTGGTTTACAGGCTTGTGTTACTGGGAAGGAGTATGTGCACAGCAGCTGAGTTGGTTCCAGTGGGTCACTGAGCTGCAGAAGTCTCCACGTTCATCTTGTTTTCACAAAATCCTGAAGTACTTGTAAATCTGCCTGTTGTCTTAGTCACAGTAAAGACATGAGGGGTATATGCATGTGTCAGCTTTTCAAGTTTCACACTTCTATGACTTTTTTAAAAGGAAGAAAAATATCTAATTAGCTCTTATTTTTGCTTGCTAGACAATATTTAAATGTCCAAAGCAATATGTGAGTAAGCTTACTTCTGTTACAGTTAGATTTATTGTAGGAGATGGTAAATAATACTTCATTCTAGGGAGGTTTTTCTGGTTTGGCATTTTGCTCAGATGTGGAGAACTCGTGAACATACATACATTGTCATTTGCTAATAGCAAGATATATTTTGGTTAAACAAGCAAATCTAAACTGCTTGCGGCCTGAAGATGTACTAATGACTAGATGTGTGTCCTTTTCTGCTTCGGTACCTCCAACTCTGCAGTAACCTCAGCTTCACACTGTGTTCCCCATTGAAACCTCCACTAGGCAATAGCCAGTGTCTGCTACGTCCAGTCAGAAGCAACGTTGGTGCAGTACCACCAAATAAGACTTATAACGACAGAGTTCACCTGTTCATTTTTTTCCCCACACATGCTCTGATCATAATCTCCTTTCTTTCTATTGGTTTCTTACAAAAATTTTTTTTAAATTGGCCAGCAGTGATAAGGGACAACGTCTGATAGACAGTTGTAAAACATGTCGTGCAAGACTTTCTTTAGGAAGGAATCTTGGATGAGCCTTGTAAAACCATTTTTATGGGTCTATCCAGTTGTGCATAGCATTTCTTACAAATTCACTGTGGTTAATGGCATTAGAGTGGTGAATCTTAGTAGTGTGAAGGTTGTTCAGTGGACAGACAGGGATGAAATGCCAGTTAATCCCCAACTGGGCAGATTCATCTGCTTCAGTTTGAATTTGTCAGCTGATTTGTGTGAGCAGGTCATAGTTTCTCTGGTGAGGGAAGGGAGTGAGATGCTGGTGTAAGGGTTAGATCAGCCTGTGGGATCAGGATCTGGTTAAGGGAGTTTGTATTTATCAGCATGTTCCAAGGCGGGTGGAAATGTGACAGTTTGGATTAGGAGAAGTCCCTGAAGTGTGCATCTGTTCAGCTTGTTAACTTCATGCATTCAGGGACTGTAAAGTCAGGGACAAACCCACTGGTTTTGTTGGGTTTTTTTTTTTTTTGGTAAAAATAGTAAAGGCATTGAAACACAGTCTGGAAACAGAAAACATTCCTAGCTTTTATGGATACGAGGCCAGCCGGCTCTTGCTTGTTCCCTTATAAGCAATGTTCTTAATTGGACGACGTTGCTACTATTTCAGGTCAGTGTGTGTGTTTTCTCTTACAGTTGCCATGGCACTGGTAAGACAGATATGTTCTGTAGTTGTGTTTGTCCTCTTACAATATGTTAATTTTATTTTCAGCACTATATTTGCAGCATAATAGTGCTTGCAGCATTTTTCCATACCTCACTGAAGTTGCCCCTGTTGGAGTTACTGCACTCGATTGTTTCTTGTTTGTCGTATAGCAGTCTGTTGTACATGCCCCCCATTGTGTCCATTAGAGTTAGTAGCTCCTAGGGCCTTTGTATTTTGGCTATTTTATAGCTTAGTGGATACTTAAGGTTAGAGACATTATGTCATGGTTGAAATCTTACATAAACATAAACCATAGAGCCTAATCTAGCAGGTTTTTATACAACTCGAACTTGGCTGAGCTGCAGCTTATCTTCTAAGGAGGGCACCCAATATTGATTTAAAGGCTTCAGGTGATGGAGAATCTAACAAAGATTAACTATACAAGTTGTAGCTAACAAGCTGTTACTGAACTCTGTCACTGTTAAAAAATGTAGCTTTACATAAAGTGTAGCAAAACAGTAGCAGCCACCATAGCCAAAATCAACCATTTCTGTTGTTTCCCCCCCCCCCCCCTTCTCTCCCTATAGTGAGGTTTTCATCACACTGGTTGAATCAAATATCTCAGTACTTCAGCTCTTACTTTTTGCTATGACAGGAATAATTTTAGGGAAATCTGAAAGGTTTCCCAAGTAAATTTCAAAATTTGGAGCATGTTGGAGTATAGGAGTGAGTCAAGTATGGAGCAGCCCAAGACATGCTGACACCGGGGTTGAGTCCCAGCTTTCCCGGGCTAAGAGTTGTCATTACTTTAATGCCACCTATAGTTGGTTCATTGAGAATCAGACAGTTTTACTGGATGACATTAGTCTGCTTACCAGAGAAGAAATTCTAGTGAGGTGTCTTAAGGCTGTCTTACTGTTACCCCTACATGAAGGATTCGGGTGGAATATAGTATTGAAGGAAGCAAGAATTTTATAGCAATTTTTCAAAAGTAAGATTTTTATGTTGCTGTTTTATACTTAGCCAGACCATGTAAAGCAAACCTGCTTTTCCTTTGCATCTCTTTGTTTTGCTTTTTTGGGTTTTTTGTTTGTTTGTTTGTTTTTAAACTAGCATCCCTAGGAGGTGCTGATGGCTCTCATTAAAGTCACTGGGAACACGGGAAATATGGATCAGCTTTGTAGGAAATGGTGAAAAAGAAAGAAGCCCATGGCTACCAAAACAAACTTGGCTGATGCTGAATCAGCAGAGGGATGTAGACCAGTTCATCACATTTATTAGCAGTGGATGTAAGAAAAATGGAGAAGCGTTAGCTGCTGCCACAAAATGCTGGTTTTGAGAATAACAAAAACTCAGTTGCCCCTTTCAGTTACAGCAGTGACAGATGTGAAGGTTGGATTGGAGTGGCACCAATCGACTGTCCTTTTCATGGGGTCTTTAAAATCTAACCAGGGGAGAGGGGAACACAAAAACCCCACCCCTCTGTTTAGTTTAAATTTGCTGCGTGCTGTATCAGTGCTTAAGAGCCTATGAATTAAAAATAGTTGAAAATGGAACTGCTGCTTTCAGCTGTTTCCTTAACCTTGCTAACCTGAAGTCATCCCTCAGTAGTCGTACGGGCAGAGAAGTCTGCAATAACCCCTTTACGCTTTGCCAACCAGAGCTATTTAAAGAAGAGGGAACTAGTGTTTTCTGTCACGCCTATTCACATTGGTATGCCCTTACGGGTTGTTTTCTTTTAAGATATCAGGAGATGAACAGAAGAGACTTTTATCCCTAGATATGTATATAACAGTTACATTTCTAAACTTGAGACGTTGCTTTTCTGAGGATCGGTACGATCATTCAACTTACTAGAAACTGGACTGAGAGTAGGAATCTACCCAAACTCAGTCACAGCGGAGGCAGATGGGTTGACGTCCTTTTCTTGGATGAGCCATTTCTCATTGCAAATGTAATCTGAAGACTACTGCCATTGTTTTGTTCCGAATTTACATGCAGTTTATAAGCCAGTTCTTGTACTTGGTAAGAACATGCAGTCTTGGACCATTTTAAGTCTTTCAGGATTTGGAGTTTATTGCTGCTGTAAAATGCTTTTATAACAGCCTTCCTTCAATTGGTTGTCTGCATTTATTTAACGCTTAGTATTTTGAAATTGATAATGCAATCGCAGCCATTTCCTGACAAATTATGAAACAGGCTTTCAAGTAATCAGTGTGTTGTTTTATATTAAGTGGTATAGAAAACCAAGAACTCAATTAACTTCAAGGGACACGCCGTGAACGGACTCTGTGTATAAAACAATACAATTAAGAGGTTAAACAAGTTTCCAATTTAAGAAAAAAGGTAGAAAGGTTGCAAATTGTCTGAAGACACTTGGGGCTGCCCCTTTCCAGGAGCCGCACGCAGGTCAGCAAGGTAGCCCACTGTCATACGGGTAACCCGGGTATCGTGTAGTACCTGGGACCTGTGTGGGGCTAACCCAGGGTAATGCTGCTTGTCTGCTTACGTACGACTCTGTGTCCCCATACTCCCACATCTTGCCTTCTGAACTGTACCTTAAATAAAATGCCTTGCTTGATCCTAATGGTATAGATAGCATTTGGGACTGTCATGTAGCTTTTTAGCAGAATCTATAGTCAATGGTGGAAGCCAGAAGAGCATCACTCTGGAAGATGTTTTGGCTTTTTAACTTAAAGAAATACTAACATCAGCTCAGCTGAGCTCCCAGATTCACGTTTGGCAAAAGACAGATTACATAAGCAGCAGTAATTTTCCCTACTCTTGGAAAGAATTGATCGAAATGCTTTACTATTCCCCACAAGCGCACTGGGCCACTGCATGCAGTGTTAGGTCAGAAAGCAAAAATAACTTTCAGCAGGAGTGCGGTCAGCCAGCCCATCTCTGCGTGCCCGTGTTAGGCGAGGAGGCCTGTCTGCTGCCCTGGTTGCCATTCCTCCTCTTCTCCCAAGGTGATGTGCTAGACCAGCTGAAAGGATCCCATGTGTCAAAGCCAGCTCGTGAGCTCTGGGTTGGACTAGGCTGGGAGTACCCATGATCAGGGTGAACATGAAATGAGAGTTGTGGAGTTCTTTGCCTGATAATAAACTAAAAGTTTAAAAGCGCCTCAGACAAATGCTTAATGCATCCCCTTCTAGAAAGAAAGGTACTGGAATTTTTAAAATTCACCTTTGCTTCTAGCTGGAATTTATTTTCTTGCTTTCTGTGAGGATTGTTTGGTCTGATCTTAGTGCCTCTGTGTTTCTAATGCAGATGCTTTTCATTCTTCCTCTAAATTATACCAAATGCTCAACAGGAAGAGCAGATGTTCACCAATTATAAAAAAGAAATAAATTGGAAAGGAAAAGGGAGGGGGAGCATTGTAGTTGCCAGGTCACTCTTGCGTGGGAAGATCTGCTAGGTTATGGGAGCACAGACAAAGGCTGATGGGGCATCCCAACTAGTACCCTGCCCTGGGCTCCTCACAGGCCATCACAGAGGCCATCAGCCCACCAAAGGCCCACCTCCACAAGCCCAGAGGAGCACAGGCGCACAATGGCACGCAGGAACCCGCATTCAGGTCTGGGACACCCGGTCTCAGCCCTTCCCAGGGCTGTCCCAGGACAGCCTCAGCCCCAGGGTCCAGACCTGGAACCCATCAAGATGAGTCAATGCCAGAGCACCTTCTGGACTGAGCGGGGGTTGCTGCTGAGGTGTACAGCACACATGGTGGGATGCAGGGGAAGAGCGTTTTGGCGTTGCACAGGGTTTACTGTGGGATGTTTAGGGGAGGAACCAAAGATGATTTGGGGAGGAACAAGCATGGGAAGATACAGGGCTAAGGGAATAAAACAGGCCACTTGCATCTGAATACTTTACTGGTCAGTACTCTTGTCTGGCCATGCCCTGCACCTGATGAGTGCAGTCTGTCCTGTCATCTTACTAAATTTCTTTCTTCCTTGGGGGCTTGTACATCCAGGTGCCAGCAAGTGGGGGGACTGTGATCCAGGGGTGGCTACTGGGCAGACTGAGTGTCTGAGCCCAGCTGCCGGAGGGATGCATATTGTCCATGTGTGTGGACGTGTGTGTGTGTGTATACACACGCACGCGCATAATAAGTACATGTCTATATATAAAATATATATATTCTCACTAGTGGACCTCTGCTCAGCCACAGAGGACCTGTGTGTTATCTGTGTGGCCAACTGTATGTATCTGTAGATATGCAGTGTGTGTATGTGCTCTGAATGTCTGTACCTACTGAGAATACATTTTCAGCCTCACTACTGGTTGCATCTGGTAGCCTCGCCTCTTTGGGGCTGTCAGATTGGGCCTGTTCTTCTAATTCTTCTACCTCTCAAAATATGCCTTCACATTTTGACTGTTCCACATAACACTGTGATCAGAGTCTGAAATACTGATAAGAGGATTAGTAATGTTAGAACACAACTTCCTTCTCTTGATGGACATGATTGTAACAATGCATTGCAGAAAATGCAAATAAAATCTGTCTATGAATTCCAAAGATTGTTAAAAATAAATCTTTTAAAAATGCTGCTTATTTTGCAGCTGGATACAACCACCTCTTTCCTTGATAGTTAGCCAGTTTGGCTTGTTAGAATTTGCCTGGTGGCTAGTTTTTACTCACCACTGCCCTTGTAAAAGCATCTGTTAATCATGGTTACTTTCCTTTGAATTTTAAAATCTTGCTAGTTTGGATGACCCATATACCACGTATTTTTAAAAGTTAAAACCAAAAGCAGCTCTCTTGCCTCTCTCCTCCCATCTTCTTCCTACCTCACCGTCCCTAAAAGGAGAAGCTTTCAAAACAGTTTTCTAGCTTGACTTTTCCTCAATTTGAAAAACTTCTTGACAGTTGAATTAGAAAAAAAACCAGAAGAAACAGAGTTGTGTGGAGAAAATACAGCTACTTATTCAGGTGTCAGAAAGGGGAAATCTGGAGAGGCAGAAATAATTTAAGTTTGAATTTGGACAAACTAGCAATGGGAGATGGTGGACGAGTCCGTATCTTTTAGTGAACATAAGTGGCCAAGAGTTAAGTTTTATGTCTTTATCAGAAGATGACACCATGGAGAACTCTACGAAGGAGGAAATATGGGAGAAGGAGGGCTTTCATTGTTTTTCATCTTTAGGAGAAAGAAGCGTTGTTTGAAAAGCACTGAATTGATTTTAATGCTATACGAGATGAATTCATGATGCTTGCGTGTTGAGGTCAAATGAGGACACTAAGTACATTTTATGATAACACACATTTTTCAAGGGCATTCTGTAAGCTTCCATGTGAGAATGCTTTAGTGCAGGTCTGTCTGTTTAATAATATCCCATCAGGTGCTGATGTTAATTTTGGCTGCTACTTTTGAAGGGTTTTGATGATGGATTGCCTGGAATCTGTGAGCCGTGACCTTTGGAATAGTGTCAGTTTGAAGCCTGTCTTTACGGGCATATTAAAACTTCTAAATTTGGTAACTAAAGCAGCATGTGAGATCCCATCATTCAAGACTCAGTGGCTGTGTGAAGACCTCCATCTTGCTATACCCTTTGCAGCGTTTGTTTTCATTCTAGCCATGGAAGCTGGATTTGGAACGTTGTTTTCATTGCAATTGAGAAATCCCTTGGGAGGGAGCCCTACAATAGCTTATTTAAGGGGTTAACTCCTTGTTATGTTAGTCAGCTCTCATTTAACTCTGACAGCTATCTGGGTTTTGGATTAGCAAGACCACCAACACCCTCTGGTGCATCAAATTATTGTGAAAAGTACAAGTGCAGAGTAAGGGCTGATCTAATTGCTGTGCCTGCAGCTCTTTAAATCTGCATCTGCTTCTTATGGAAATGTAGCCATTATGGTTTTTTTCAAAGAATGTAAAATGGCATGTGTGTGCTTTAGCCTAATTTTACATATGGTTAATTTGATTTATGTTTTAGTCGTTTCTGGTCAATCTTTTCCCAGTTTGCCTGCATAATTAGGAGTTGCTTTGAGACAGTTCTGGGCTTTACTGAACACTGACTAGTATCAAAATGACACTATGTAGTACATCTGATTGGGGCAATTCTTGAGCTTTTCTTTTCTTCATACGCTATGTGAACTCTTCTGCCTTCAGTGTGTTTAAAAAATTGCAAAATTATAAACCCACTAGTGGTTCCTTTGTTTTTAGTGTACATACAAATACAATACAAGAAAGTTACTTCCTCAGCAAGATGGTCACCAGTTGGTGGTTGCAAACAGAATTTACAGTTCATAGGCTTTGTCATCAAATGCACTTAAACTTAGTCAAAATCAGGGGAACTAACCACTTGTTTTGATTTCGAGAGTGCTGCATGGAAAGTAGTGAGGTTAGATTTCCTCTAAATAAGAGTGCTTAGCCCTTCAAAAAAAAAAAAAAATAAAGCCTGGCTGTAGTCTGTAGAGGAAATGCAAACGTAGCAGCATTGTACTTGATATTGCTACATTTCATTAATTTCCTCAATTTGTTGACCACTTCCTTTTTATTCCTACCAACTCCACAGCATTTGGCTGAAAAGAGCTTGCTGAGCTTATCAGTGCAACGTGAGAGGTGTTAGTTAACAAGGGTCAGATTTGGATGACAGGGACATCTTATGTTTCTGCGCTCATTTGAAGACTACAGGATTGTGGAAGTGAGGAAGATGAGGAAAGCCAGTAATCAAGTTTGTCTGTCTCCAATTCCTTCGAGTTTGTACCTAATGTACAAACTGAGCAGATTTCACAAATAGTCACGGAAACATGACAAACGTAACACCTCCAAACTGACATGGCATTTTCACTAAATTATGAAAGGCCTACTCCCTCTCCTGTCAGCAGGGTTTTTTTTAGCTGGTAATTTGAGAGTGTCTGGTTTATTCCCTTCCATGTCTTACACCTTTCACCTTCCCTGTTTACCTTTGGCGAATTAAAAAATAGCAGAGCCAGCTGGATTTAGCAGAAGGCAGATGAGCATCACTTGACCATCTTCTAGCTTACTCTGAGACACGTTTGCAGTAACCAGCCTGGAGAGACAAGCGTTGGGCGTTGCTGTCACTGATCAGTAGGACTTTAGGATGAAGTGTGCGTTGACGTAAAACCTGTGTCCAGCAATTACAGGCAGGCATGTTGCATACAGTTTTACTGCAGCTGATGATTTCAGCAGAGATTTCCATTGCTGATTTTATTTGGGTCTAGGCTGAAGAAGAAGAAAATACACTGTGGACTTCTCACAGTTTACCCGAGTTATGTAGAAGTCAAATTGAGTCTTTTGGGGGGTGGTCAGATACCACTCACTTTTCTGATCTTTGTTCTTTTTGGCGTTCGTTGAGACCAGTAACTTGATAAGGTTTACTAGCTGGGCCCACCTGCACTGTGGGTGGATGTAGACTGGATTGGGCGGCTGGTGGCTGGCTCTTAGGTCGGATCTGCTGCAGGCATCTACAGCAGCTGCAGGGTGGGAGCTATAGAAAGATGATGCCTGTCTGCATCCTCAAACCGCACCGTGGTTCCCCCCAGCAAGTTTCTTTCGCATCTTAAGAGATTCACTGTTTTCCTGGACATGAAAAAAAGACTTGCAACACATGCATCTTTATTCAGTCCCACTCTCTGTAGCGCTTGACTCAAAAAATCTCGGGAGCAAAACTGATGGAGTGAAGCTCGCCCAGTGAGCAGGAAGCAGCTGCTGTCAGAGGGGCTTTTTGCTCCCTTTGGTATCATCTACCTTTCACTGTGCACAGCTTTTCTCTGTTCTCTCCTCTGACTATCTGGCTGCTTTTATCTTCTTTTTTGTGGCCGGGACAAGGTTCTTGCTGGTTAGCTTTTATCAGCTAGGAGGTTATGATACGAGTGTGGATGTGGCTGCTTACGCGCATGAAGAATGAGGGCCAGCAGCAGCAAGTGCTGAGCTGTGCTGACTGAACGCCCTCTGGGCTTGAAAGGGAACCCAGAAGCCTTTCTGAGAGATGAATATTTCTGGTTTGTTATCACTGCCCTTGGTGAATGCAGATTACAGTTTACCCCCACGTGCAGTGCTTCTGTTTCTGTGGCACGAGCTTCAGAGCTGCTGCTTTTCTTACAGTGTTGCGTGAAAACCTGTCCTATGCACATGGATGTGGAGTACATTTAGCATCAGTCTTGAAAAAAGATGCTTTTCTGCTGCTTTTTCCTTGGTGAAAAGCACATGGAGTGTTTTTGTGGTTTGTTTTTTTGTTTGTTTGTTTGGTTTTTTTTTACCAGAACATTTAATAAAATACGTTATTTAGGAATAACATCTCTAACTGTGGGGGCAGATGCATTCATGGTGCCATGTCAGATAGGCTGGAGACTGTATAATTTGGTCAATAAGATGCTCATAATTCCAGTAGATGTGTAAGCACTTAAGTTTTTTTCCTTCAGCTGTAACTTCTTGAGAATATTTTCTCCGCTTTTTTTCATGCAGAAGCAAATGCAGTTCTTGTTTTGGTGTTGGTTTGTGTTGTTGGATTTTTCCCCTCTGTTATTTAATAAAGCTTGTTAGCTATCAGTATTTTCTCTAAGGAGTTAAGAAATAATGTTCAAATTGTATGTGTAGATCTAAAGTGCTGCTTTACATTTGGGGGGGAAAGAATGACTTTGCTGTTTAGAGGAAAAACTACTAAACTGCCCACAGAATTTGTGATTTAAACTTCTTTGAGAGAAGTCTGCTATATGTGATGAATTTTTTATGTGGTGTATTGTTTTATGATGTTAAAACCCGCTTGTAAAGTACCAGGAGAGTGGGAAGGTTTGGAATACTGTGTAAGAAATATTAAAGGATGTGAAATTTTAATTTTGGAAGGATATTTTCAACATTAGGTTCTTGTGAAAATGTAGCAAAATGCTTTACCTTAGTATCTATATTGAAGAAGTCTAATGTCAAATTCCTCTTGTGTTTTTTAATGGACAACTTTCTGTAACTAGAAACTAAATTTTGGATTCTACAAAATCAGTAGGAAGTTTGCCATTTAATTCCATGTGACTAAGATTTCGCTTACGGTGTTTATGGCATTTGGGCGGGATTCTTCTCTTAGTCACACTGGTGAAGCTTCAAAACTGTTGCTGGCCACTGACCATAATCTGCACTGGTGGGTTACTGTACATGAAAGCTCCCCAAAGAGATTTAGCTTTTGATAAGGGAAGCTTTGGAAAGATTGTCTCTACTGATGGAAAGTCTCAGGCCATCCTATCAGAAGAAGAAAGGCAAGGCATTCCTTATGCAGTTAGGACAGAGATACAGAGAACTTCATAGATCAAAACCAGCTTATTAAGCTGCACTCAAGAATTGTTTAAGAGTAAATACAAGATATGCTTCAAATTTGTCTGCTTTGCCTTTCAGCAGTGAAATACTAGTTCAGATGCTTCTGGGAAGGACACATCTTTTTCTCAGATGTTTCTTGTGGGTCTGCATTGCCCATTCAGACAGGTCTTTGTGGGCAGAATTAGAGGAAGATTCTGGCTTCTGGCATTGCTGAAATGCTAGAAGTGGGTCAGATGTTCTGGCAATGTTATAGCTAAAGCAAGTAAGTGGTTAATAATTCAGCCCTTCCACTTTTGGCATTCATTAAGAGAGCAGAATTGATAGACATGTTAATTATTTTGTTACATTTTTTCCAAAAGTAAAACTCCCAAATTACTGTAATTTCGTGGAAGTATTGCAGCAATGCTCTTTAATCAAAGCAAGAGGATGAAAATGACTATCTGTAGTGGGAATGCATGACAGACCACCAAACATCAAGAAATATCCATAATAGGAATTTTGGTTTATAGTCTTTTTAGTTTGAAGCCAACAGATCTAACAATCCTGTTACACAACATACTTATGCACTATGCTAAGTTTTGATCATTAGACTCCCCACGGAGCTTAAAAGAAAGACAATAAAAAGCCCATGATACTAGTTTTGTTGACCTCTCTGCAACCTGCTAGCAGCTCTTGTGGTATTTTATTGTTTAGGGAACAAAATACAAAAACTGTCTGCAAGGGCATGGGATCCCAGCTATTCTGCAAAAGATAAAAGTTTCTGATTATTTTATAGGATGTGAATTGCCAGGTCTAGAGGTTGTGAAATTTGCACTTCAGTATTTGGAACACAGCTTCAGACGGTTGCCAAGGAAATACTTTGAGATGTACTTTACCTAGAATCATAAGCGAATCTCACAAGGCTTTAAATAACCTATATTGTAGAGTCACTGCGGTTACATGTGAGAATACTTCATAATGCTGTGTTCAGTCTGCTACATGACTGGGAGAGCTTCAGAAATGCTGTGCTCTGGAAAATCACATTAAATATTTTCTCATGCTTCAGTTGACTGTAAGTCTTTCCTTTTAAAACACAAAAGAAATTATTAATCACGGTAAGAAAATGTAATTGATCTAACTGCTGCATTGGTTCAATTTTCAGATTTATTGTATTTAGCTATAAGCATATGTATTTGGCGTCATTTGAAGACTTTTCTTAGGATTTCTTTCCACTAACAGAAAAATTCCTGTATAAGTCAAAGGCACAGTAAAGACCCCCAGTAGGCTAGCCCAGCTAAGAGGGTTGAGGTGTGAGAGAGATGTGAGTGATGAGGATCAGCTAAAGGATGGGAAAAGTTGGCAGATTCAGGGTGAGAGACTCAGGAGAAAACAAGAACCTGATCGGTTTTAAAACAGATTACAGAGCAATGCAGAGCAGTACAATTACAGGCTTAGGAAGATAGACCTCCCTTTACTGCTTTTGTGGGTATTCCTCCCATGTCTTTAGCAACCTTCCTAACAGGATAGTTCCTTTACAGTATCACTGGTTCATCCTGGAGCCATTTAACTGGATGAACCAACTAAAATGTCACACTAGGAAAAAGTTTGTGAAATATCATACGATTTGAGCTTTTGAAGCATAAACAAGATGTTTGCTTACCCAACTCTGTACCCATTTGCCTGCCTTTGTGACCTAAAAGTCCTGCATGATGATGTAAGACATTGCCAACCTACTAGTTCATTTCTTTAGGTAGCTGCTGCTTCTTTAGGAATGTAATTTATTGCTTTTGTGCTTACTTTTCTGCAGTCATGTAAACGTAATGCAACGTGAACTTCAACTACAACAAAGCAAATCAGAGCTGTGTACTGTCTTTCACCTAATGAGCTGTGTCTCTTTGTCATCTCTGAATCCAAGATAGGAAAAAAAAAAAGACAATTGGCCTGTAGGCTTTTTACCCCCAACTCTTGTTTCTTCATGGCAAACCGCAGTGGTGGATCTCTACAGCTGTTGCCAAGGAGTGATCAGAGGGTGTTACTGTGAGCCAGTTAGGAAGAGCTCCTGTTTACTTGTAAAGTGGAAGTCAACTCAAGTCAGTCTGCAAACTTTGCCATCTTTTTTTATTGCAAAGGCATCTTAAGGAACTGGAGTTCAGAAGCAAGTTAAAAGTAGAGTGAAACAGCCTTGCTACAAATAGAATTTAGGTATAGCCAAGATTTTTGTAGACTGAATATATTTTTCCTCATTTGTAGTTTGAATTAAACAAACGTGCGAACAAGGCTTGGCCTCAAAATTAAGTAATTAAGCAAAAACCATCAAACTATACATCTTCAGCTCATAGAAGACAAATATCCATTTTTCTGTTTTTTTTCTAAGACTGTCTTTTAAGCTGCTTGCTACATTGACTTGCTTTGGATTTTCATTTGTATTGGTTTAAACTTTTAAGATGGAGGGACTGCCTTACTCTTCTGAATTAAACGTAGCACAACAAAACCAAGTCGCTCAGTGCTGATGCACAGAGTAATAGCTGTATTGATGCTTCATTTCTACACAACCATACTTACTTCCTTTGTCAGTGACTATAGGAAAGTTTAGTCCATCTATTTTCATTTTCTCTTTGAGATGTCTCATATTCCTAATGACTGCATGATTTGTAACTCTCTCTATCCCTCACCCCCACACCAGTAAAAGAAAAGTGTCATTTCTGGTGTGGGATGAAACTGTTGCTTCGTAATGATTTTATATACACCCCCACATATCAGAACGGCTGTGGGAATTCTTTAGAAAATCAAGGCTAGGACCTCATGTATTTGCTTTTAATTTAAAAATGTGTGCCTACTTTACATCAGTTTCTTTTGCTCGACTGTACATACATAGCCCAAAACTGGGAGGACTCTTGAACTGCTCCTAGCTATGCTGAAGTTACATTAAAAAATCCAAACCTGTAAATTCTCTGAAGAAAAAACGAACCACAGAGCAGAGCATAATCTGCTGGTTTATTATACATACGTACTTGGGAATGTTATAACTGTAAACACAGTGCGTGTTGGATTAATGTTAAAGGTCACCCCAGAAGAAAAGCTGCCGAAGTTTTATCCCTTAGTGTCCGTCTGCATGGAGAATCCTGCTGGTACTTTTGATCCTTGACCATATAAGATCACCACATCATGGCAACATAAGCTCATCCTAGGAATTTGTCTTACTAGGCTGGATAGTTGCTTAAATTTGGTAAGAATCAAACACACACAGCTCTGAACTATGTCTAGTTGGGGAAAAGTATACTCTCCGGTATAGCTGTCTCTATGTACGTTCTCCCTTGATGTGAATTCATGCTGCCATTGGAGCTGGAGGCACTTTAGAGCTAGTGGTGCCTACAGAGGGGATCCTGTGCACCTCCTTCCTCCTCCCTCCGTTCTACACATAGGCAGGTGAAGTGTATGGCACTTAGCCTTGCATGCTCGGCTGCTCCTCTTGTGTTGGCAAGCCAGAGCTCCTCTGGGATTTGTTGCTCTTTGCTTGAGGTAATTCAGCCTTTCCTAATTTGCATCACTTCTTTTGTGAATTTTAACCTTTTTTGCATCTTATTTGTAGTTTTGTTTTTAATTTCTGTTGCTGTGGGACAGCCTGATTTCCAGCCTCACACTTCTTACTTGCTGGAGTTGTAGCCAGACGTAAGCTATGAGAGCTCCATTCCTTGCTGAGGAGATGCACCTCCTTGTTTGATGGGTCAAGAGCATAATCTGCTTACATGTATGTGTCAGGGTTTAGAGTCCAGGGCCAGAGTACATTCCCAAGAAACGATCCAAAGCTTCCATCTCAGCAGGCCTTTCCCCTCTGTTTGACGCATAACTATTCAGACTGAACATCTTCACTTACAAAAGAAAACGCAGGATGATGACACTAGCTGATAGCATCTATGTTGTGGCAGGGGATTGCTTCACATAAAGAAATCTGCTTCATCACTGTGGTTTGGCCATTCACAGAAAGCACCTCTAGTTCATAGTGAACCGTGATGACTAATGAGGGGATCCCCACTGAGGCCAATTTAGGTTTGCGATGGCTCCCTCCTCAGAAGGAGCAGAGAAAAAGCTGTATTTTCCACCTTAGCAACTCACTGGAAGTGAGTAGTGTGGTTTTTTGAAGCAGACGTCATGCTCCCTATAGACCATCCTGCATATCTGCATCTGCCTGAATTCCTGATCCTTTGTACCTTAAGATTTTTAAGGTCTATCTTATGCTTGATTGGCACAAGTCAGGAATGGCTTGTGTTCACTGTGACCATTTTAAAGAGGGCCGTGTCAGTGCTTAAAGCCTTGCCTTGCTGCAGGTGGGAGCCTGTCCAGCTCTGCCCTTGTCTCTGTAACTCCACTGACCAGACTGCCTGTACCCAGCACGTAGGCTGGGCTGATCGCAGTCCCAAAGACACCCTATTCTTGGGAAACTGCTGTCCTGCAGCCTGTTCTAAATTTTTGTTCTTTACCAATCTCATTCAGTGTCCTCAGCTTATTGGTTTTCCATGCATCTCAGCAGTAGATCCCTGTCACCCAGGGCTCCTAGATTTCGTATCTGGAACTTCAGAAGGTGCCTCTTTAATCTGGAAGAGGTTCGTTTTGAGGTCATTTCAGCCCCACATCTAAAAGGGTATTTGTTTTTCTGAATCTGTGTTATAGTGTGTTTCTTTGCATCATAACTATGAGTTGTAGTTAAGTTTCTGAATGATCTGGTGACACTTTGAGAGGAATGGGATAATTCTGTGTCACCCTTATTGTGTCTTGAAAGTTCTCACCAAAAAAAAATTAGTCCAAGGCTGCCTGCTCCCTCCTGGTTTGCAGAGGATTTGGATTTTGATGGGCTCTCCTTTCTGCTAAAAAGTAAACCTGAAGAGGCTGAGACTGTAATTACTGACCAGCTCTTGCAGTCCCACGTCCCTGATACACAGACGTTTTCCCACATGCAGCATTTCTCCTGGATTAACTTCCTTTAAGTGCATGTCAAGTTCTGTGTCAGGTCAGGAAGTGAAGCTGCTGTCTTCTGCTTCCTTCCCCTTTTCTCAGGTCTTTCTATACTTGCCTGAGGAATTTCCACACTACTGGTAGAAGGTGTTTTCTCCACTCACCCCCAAGGGATTTAAGCTGTAGGAGAATGCATTACTCTGCATTTCCATCTTAAAAAGTGCCTTAATGTCCTACTGGCTCAGCTCAGAGGTCGTCGCATTGGGTGGCAGATTGTCATACGTACATTGTTATTAGTGTGCTGGGGTAGAGCTGCTGGGGTAGAGGATTTGTTCCTTCCATGAAGGCAGGTAACCTCCAGTAGCATCTCTAAACGAATATTCCTGGTCCCAAGGTCTGCAGAGCAGCTAACAAGATCTCTGCTAAGCACTGTTGAAAAGGATGCCAGGTGGGATTCGGTTCTTGCTGTGGAATGGCTCTGCAGTCACTGTGCTGCTGGAGAGTGAGAGACCCTATTTTGGGTGAGCTGGGCAGGGGAAGAACATACTGATGAGGTCCCTCATAGCATTACTATGCAGGTGAACAGTCCTTTAGAGAAGAAAGGGACCTTATTCTCCAGTAACTGGAGTTTGTTTTCTTTAGGCATGAACATAACTAACCTTCCTGTCTGTTTGCCCTCAGGAAAATTATGGGATTGTACATGTTAGAGAAACAAGTTTGATACACTACTATTTCTTTTAATCACATGCCCATAGTGCAGAAGAAGGCCTCAAGATGGTGCTGCCAGTCCTGACAGGAACCATGCCTGAGTGGCCATTCCCACGCGCAGCCATGACATGAAAAGCATAAAGGTGACACGTTACAAGGAATCCTCAGTTACGGGACAGTAACCATTTTTTTCTAATTAAAAGAAAAAGTTAACTATCTCTTATTTCATTTGCCAGCACAGACAAATCAAACTGTAGTTTGGATTAACTGGCTGAGGTGAACTGTTGGCTTGACCTGTAGTGATGTTGCTGATTAAGATATGTCAGCTCCTCATTTTTCCTCTGGCAAAACAAGCTTTAAGTAGCTTTTTCATATAGCTACCTCCAAGTTACCTTTTCTGTGCTTCTCCTAAGTATATGTAGTTTCTCTTTCCTTTTTTTGTAACCTCATCTTAAAGAAAGTGGGAAGGAGAAAAGAAAAACCTACATTTGCTCACAGCCCTGATGACTATGCTATCTTCTTTCCTCTAATTAGATTGGGACCAAACATAGGAGAGCAGCACTGGTGAAGGTCAGTGGTGGTATCTTACAGTGTGCTAAACCTTGCATAGGAATGCTGTAAAGTATATCGTGGAAAACACAGAAGAGACTAATTGCTCAATTTTCTATCCAAAAGTGGGGATAACAGTGTTTCCTTAGTCTCTGGGATTGGCTGTGTTCACTGATGCTTGGTAATTAACTTCTGTGGGGAATAGACGGTAAAGGGGCCTTGGATCCTTCCCTGAAAATGCATAATTTTGAGCTATTTTGCATCTGGAAGGAAGAATGTTCCAAATTTTGAGGTCAACCGTATTAACAAACCTCTGTAGATATATTTTTAGTTTAGCGAATGAAAGTCAGATTTGGCTGGTGAAGAACGGGTTTCCTTCTGTTAAGTATGTTAGCTGATACTTTATTATAAAATGAAGTGTTTTGTTTCCCATTTTTCTTGCAACTGGCAAAGTATAAAACTTCCAGTTTGCACTTGGCCTCAGAGAAGACTTGCCCCTGCTTTCCCTTCAAATTCCTGTATGTTGTAGCTTGTCAGTAGCTTTATGGTATTGTGGAAAAGTCACTGTTCTTGTGAAGAAAATGGAAAAATTGCTAATTCTTGTATAGATCCAAAGTTGCAGATGTTTGCTATTGTCTTCTCAAGAATGAAATTTAATTGTTATATGCTGCTAAGACTTTAAGATCGTCAAGGGAACATTATCTCACTATAAACATAATTGAAACCTCCTTTCAGGATAATGCACGTGTGGGTAATACAGACGTTGGCCACAGACGTTGCATCTGGGGATTTTAAGATTTAAGGTATTTCTTGAGTGCTGTGTTGTGATCTCATGTCAGTGGGTATAATTCTATTGACTTCAGTTGAAATTCTTGCGTTCTCATCTAATGAGATGCTAAAACCTAATTGCTAATATTTTTGTCATGTGTTATGCCTGTCTCTTAGGACATGGGAACATATGAATGGAACAAATTTTTAGTACATTGAGTTTTGAGATCGCTGCTTTGAGCTGGGTTTATTTCAGTTCTTTGTAGACTTATAAAGTCAGGGGAACAGAGCAGTGAGTTGGCCTTGGGATGCACTGGGGTATGTGTTGGTTCTCTTGTGGAACCTAATATAGATGCTTACATTTTGTAATGTGTGAACTCAGAACTGAGAGGTTCACACATTCACCTTGTGGTACACCTGTCACTTGAGGTTTTTGTGTCACATCAACTTTTTGATAGATTTTTATGAATCAAGTGGTCCCGACACCAGGATAATACCCAGATCTTAGTGCAGTGCAGCTTTGCTACATCAAGAGAATTTTTTCTTATTGGTTGGGAGTGAGACTTTGGCTGCATGAGATGGAATTGATCAAAAGGTGTTTTTCTTTATCTTCCTATCATCCCAAAAACTATGGCTTTTTACTACTGAAAAAACAAGAAGGTGTTTGGGGTTTTTTTGCCAAAAGCTGCTGTCTTTTGTGAAAGACTGAGCCAGCTGCAAGTCCAGTTTTCTGGATTTGTGGTTGATAAGTGCATTAAAAAGTATATGCAGCACTCTGAGTTCTGCTGATAACAGACACTATATAAGCACTGACTGCTGTACTTTTAAAATTATTTCTTACGTAGTAGCTAATTTATCTCTAAGGGAAGAAAGCACAAAAACGTTGAGCTCTGAGTATTGAGTGAGTATTCAGTGTTCCTCAGCTGCACAGAACAACTTGCAACTTACTGGGAAAAAAATAAAATGTTTGGGGGGGTGTCACTCTAAATGTGTTTAACCGAAGTAATTTAAAAGAGCTCACTAAAGTATTTTCCCTGAATTAATCACTCTGATGTTCTCCTAGTTCAGTATCATTGTTCTGGTTTTACTTGATCTTAAGACTGACTAGGTGGCAGGGGACCAATATAGGACTCATATTGTTTCTGTTCTGAATTGTCAGTGTGGTCCACATGAGCTTGTCATGGGGTATATGAAAGGAGAACAATGCCAGCTGCCTCCAACTAGGGTCCTAATGCTGCAGTTTAGGCAGCTGAGGTGCCCGTGTTTTAAGGTCTAGAGATACTTGTCCTCGAATTCATCACAGTAGGAAAAAAGTGAAGAAATTTGGGTATAGGATCGTGGCTTGTTGCAGTGATAGGCATCAAATTCTAGGCCCGTCATATGTATCTTCTGCTTTTTTCCTGTGTTGTTGATGTTTCTCAAACCTTCTGTTTTCCACTGAATTTCCCCTGGAATTCTGTGGCATGTTAGAACAGAAGGATAATCTGCAGTATTAGAGAATGTTTAAAGTGCATACTTTAAATATAGAGAGTCAATTTCTTCTAAGTATAAAGGGAGAAACTCGGGGCTGAGGCTCATCTGCACATGGGACAGTCCTCAAAGTGGACAAAAGCTGAAATGCTTGACAGCTCACGCAGCTTGCTCTCAGCAGAGCGTGTTAGTAGGACGGGGTAGGTTTTCAGAAGTACTCATCAGTAGCTTGATTTTCTTCCCACTGAAGTGGGTTGTTTGTTTTGGAGGGTTTTGTTGTTTTTCCTACTAACGTCTCTGGGAGTGGGTCTGAACCAAACTAAGGGCTTCTGTAATTCTTATTTTTCTAATGTAGTGGCCATGTTTCTTGAAAAACATTGGAGAGCCACATCTGTAGGTTCTCTCTGTACCTTCACAAGTGTGGGGTTTGCCATGACCTGTTCCTGCTGTCTTCCCTTATTGCTTCTAAGTACCACTTT
Organism: Phaethon aethereus; assembly: GCF_964289735.1. Taxonomy (NCBI): domain Eukaryota; kingdom Metazoa; phylum Chordata; class Aves; order Phaethontiformes; family Phaethontidae; genus Phaethon; species Phaethon aethereus. Next base: position 95,409,517 of record NC_138575.1, on the reverse strand, counting down.
AACCCTGGCGTGATTTGTATGTGGGGTTTGTCTTTTAAATTTCTTTGAATAATAAGTGTGTTTAATTCCTGCTAAACATTGTTTACTTCCTGCCTATGAATGGCAAAACCTCAATGTCTGTTTTTCATATGTTGTTTCCAGGAACCTCATGCGATCCCAATGGTATACCCTAGGGATCAGCTTATGAGGTCAGCCCTGCCGCTTACTTATCTTGGGATTCAGCCCTTCCGCCCTTGTTCTTCAATAGTAACATTCTTGGTTCAAAGCCACTATTGAAAGGTGGAGATAGCATGGAGAACCCATATGGTTCACCTGAAGCTGATGGTGTTGCAATGGGGGGAAGGCGTTACTCCAGAGGGGCAGCCATCCTGCTTGGGGGCATTTGGTAACTTTTTACACTGTGTAATAAGGGTGAGGAATTTTTTCCTTTGATGAGGATCAGATGGAATTTCAAACACCTCTGGCAGGTTACATATTAATCTTTATCTTGGTCCTTGATCAATAGCATCTTAACACAGCTGAAGGGTAAGACGTGCAGTACTTTGAAGAGCGTAATGGTTGAGCAAGCTCCGAGTGAAAAGGGCACTCAGCCACCCTTTAAAATGAATGCTCATGTTTAGATGCAAGATCTGCCTTGCTTTTTCTGATAGGTAACTTTTAAAAATCTTTCTCATGTGCTTACTTCATTGTTCTCTATTTATTGCACATCTTAACTATATTTTAAAAGAACTTGAGCTGATGCCAGCAACAACATGTCTGAGCCGCTTTGATGCAACTTAGGTAGCTTTAGGCTTGAGGTCATTTGAGAAATGTTGCTTTGGGGACTAAAGTCTTAAATATTACCCCAGCAGAAGTTTCCTTAGAGATTTCAAAGTACTGTGCTAGTAATTCGCTAGAGTTGAGTGCAATAGTGTTTATGTTATCTAACATATATAAACTTGGGGATTAAATGTAGTGGGGTTTTGGAATGACTATATTGGCAGTGGGATAGAGAGATGAACCTGGGGTGGAAGTTAAAGTTTTGCAGAATGTTGATTTGACATAGTACTGCGTAAATTACAGTGTCACCTGGAGAATGTGTTCTGACTCCATTTGCAATTAAAAATAGTAACAGTAATAAAAAAACTGTCTAATTTTCCATCTGATTCCCATATTTGTGATCCTGTATTTTTTCTCTGGAATACTTTTCTTACTGCTATTGGCAACTTTCAGATACCAGTTCAAAGGAAATAACTGCCTTTGTTTTAGAAGTGACACTGCAATGTCTTATATTCAGGTAACTGACTCCTTCAGTGCTGGCAGAGCTGTTAGTTTGTTGGCCTACCCATCAAGAACAGTCATCCCTCTAAAAGCTTTGCTCTTCAATACAGTGGGTAAAAGATTTGCTCCTAATTTAGATGAGTGAGTAGGAGCCTTGCTTTGAGCAGACATCATCCACAGCTCACTCCATCCTGCCAGCTGTAAATGCCATGGATATCTCTCAAAGTGCCGGGCCTTTCTGGATGGGGAAGGCAAATGAGTTGTTCTGCTGTGCCCTGTTGGCTGCAGATGCTCTGTGTGTGTGTTTCCTGTGCCACGCTGCCTCAGGGACTAGACCTGAGACCTTTGAACTTCCTTCATTCCCCTCACCCACTGGAGATCTGAGAAATTTGATGCTGTTAGGTTTTGATCATGCAAGACCACAGCAGTTCTTCTGAGCGGATCTGGTGTTTTCAACCTACAATATCAATGCTTAATGCTGTAAGCAAGTGCTTTGTAGTGTGTTACTGAAGTTCTGATTTGTTGGACTATCTGTTTCTACTGTCATATTTTTAAAGCAAAGAAGGTGCAGAGGGAATCAGAAGACATAAGGAAAAAGTGCATTCTTTTGGGAGGAAAAAATATTGGAATGGTTGTTGGTTGTTTGGGGTTTTTTTACTTTATTTGAACTGATTTTTATACTTGTGAAGTCCTACCTTGTTGCAGAAAAGAAGCTACAGGGAGCTTGAGCACAATTGTTAATTAAAAAATAAAAGATCAGAAAGTCTAATGTGCCATGAGACACTTCAGGGTACAGAAGATACCTAATGTGGTGTTCCTGCACAGTGTTCAGCATAGTCCAGTCTACTGGTGGAATGTTTTCATCATCCACATGTTGCTATCACTTTAGGTCGTTAATGTCTGTTGCCCAGTGGGGTAAGGTGGAGGCGGCGATGGTGTGTTTGGATTGACTGTGGTAATGAAAAACATGTCCTGAACACTTCTTTTCAAGTGTCACTGTTGTGTTGTGTTTGGCTGCCAGCAAGTTTCCTCATCGGAGTCAGGTAATGTGTAAATGACATCAACTCCTTCAGTGCTTTCCCCTGAAGGGAAGAGCCGAGCCCTTCAGGCAGTCCCAGCTGCGGCACCCGTGGCTGCATTTAAGCTCTGGTAAGGCACCATTCGGAGGAGGCTGGCGGCCTGCAGTCAGGATCGTGGTGTAATTTAGGTAAGAATGCTAACCTTCCTTGCTCCAAAAAGTGTAAGTGCAATTGAGTTGGCTTGTTAAGCCAAAATCCATTGCTGTCTGTGCTGATTCACAGTGGGAGCTGACATGAAGCATCAAGGAGGGATTAGTGTGCGCAGCGTGCTGTTGTTAAAGGCTGCGGTTAAGTGCTTGTGCCACTTGGTCAGACCACGATGTGAAATTGCGGTGAGTGTTGAGTTGCTAATGTCTCCTCAGGTTACTCGACTTGGGTTTGCGTGCAAGCAGAGTAAGGTGGCTGATTGGCAGGCTTGCTTCATAGCCAGGGATTTTAGAGCGTTGCTGAAGAATAGGCCTGAAATATCACCCTTTCAAGTGCCTCGCTAACAGGAGCAGCTACACAGCGGCTCACTGAGAAGGGAGAACTGGTCTGGATTTAAATGGATGTTTTAAAAATATTTTGCTGCTTTTTTCTTCCATGTAGATTCCCATGTTCTGGTGAGCTAACCAGGCTCTCCTGGAGGAATAGAAGTTTAAGTGTTTTGTTGAGCTTCCCACTCAGGAGTCTTACGTTGCTATGCAGGAGTACATGAGTGGAAGGAGGGTTTTTTTAGAAAAAAGTGTTGCAACTCGTGCATTTCTGTATGCCAAACTCCAGTCTTTTCAAGTTCTCAGTATTACTGAGGAGAAGCGTTCTCCCATCCTCTTGCCTCACATGAGTGTCTTTCTATCCCACCTCTTCTCACATCAGGAGTCTGGCTTGCTCAGGAGTCCCCCGGAGCACATGTTCACTGCCATTATCATGACCCAGCCCTGGCTGAAGAACTTTGCTGCAACGGTTTGCCCGTTGAGTGCTGCAGAAGAGGCGTGCAGTGCCCATTTTGGTGGCATGCCTGAAGCCTGGCATGGCTGGAAATGCACGTTCATCCCAAACTCCTAAAATGAAAAGTGGCCATCGACTGGGGGAGTGTGAAAGCAAGAGAAAACCAGGGCAAAAAGATTAAACTGATGTTATTGCCTGATTGTCTGTTACAGGTTTCACAGAGGTGTACGAACTGTAGTATTTTGGTCCTTTCTCTAGACTTCAGACACCAGATCTTTGTCCCTGTTGCACGTTAGCTGCGGATGAAGGCAAGCAAATCTTATGGTACAGTCTTTGAGGAGGGAAGCATGCATTTGTGCTGGTGCATTATCGTTGAATATCTGAACTCTCTCTCCCTGTTTCTGGCTCTCAAATACTTTGTTATTGCCAGTTCACTGACCTCTCCTATGCTGATTGCACAAGACCAGGTTGAAGGTCTGTCATGTCATCACCTGGGAAACTAGAAAATAAATTGAAGAAATTCCATTAAATTATTTATAGATTGAGATTGAGTCATGGAGGGTTGGAGTAGGTAGAGATATATTTAGTGCAAACAGAAAGCTTTTTTAAAAATAAAAAAAACCAGTGATGTAAGAATTCTGTCAATGTTGGTAATTTCTACTTGTGAAAAATGGCATTCAAAGTTTCGGGGGGGGAAGAATGGAAGCTATCTGTGGGGTGGAGAGAGAGTGGTGGTATTAGGCAGCAGGACTTGATGCAGTTGAGGTAGGTGGACAGAGTTGTAGGGAGTCCACAGCTCTCCTGCCTGTTCAGTTTCTGGGAGGGTGAAGGTTCAAGAGAAAGTGTGGCAAAGCGCAGTTCTCGCTAACCGGTGAGATCTTCTGGGCAATGCAGCCACGTGTCTTGGTCTTCTGTCCTCTGTAGTGTGCTGCCGGTATCCCAAAGGCTGTCTGTGTTGTTAAATGCCTGGTTCTCAAAGGAGTGGTAAGCAATGTGATATGTGCCTGCCCAGGTCTGAACTCCTCGAGGGACGGAAGAGCATGCATGCTATGGTCTGTCACAACTGTTGGAGCCTGGAAGTTAATGCGTCCTTTTGTACTGAGCCTACATCCTTGTATAGTAAACTGCCGGTGGGAAATAAGTCTCCTCTTGCATTGTTACGCCAGTGGGGAAGTTTTCTATCGCATGATAAGGTTTGTTCAAGCGCTGTCTTCCTGCTGTAGTTTTTGCTGTCTGAAAAGGTCACTGGCTGCTTCCCCTAAGTGCCTGCAGATCTGCCAGGTGAGTGGCTTGTGTTCGCCCTGTGACTGCCGTGGGTCATCATGAGCAAGGTTAGTGGTAAACAAGCTTGAGTTTATTGGGTCATTGCCACGTTGGTTTGTTGCGGCTGATCTGGGCACCGGCAGCTAAGGGGCAGGACTTTAATAGGGGTGGTAACAGGGATCAGTCTTCTCCTTTCCCTCCATACCTAAGCAGCCATGGCCGGTGCTGGTTGGGAATGTGTGATCAAAACATTCATAATAAATATCTCTGCTCTGATATACAGACCTTGAGAAAATAAACTCTGCTATCCCAAAACACGTATGTTGGCTCTACCCTGGTGCTTATTTCAGAAGGGGTGCTTTCCTGTATTTGAAAGTATATGCATGCAAAGTGTTTGAAAAGACAGGCTTAGAAATAAACAGGATCCCTTGCCACACCCTGTCATTGGCTTTTCTTCTTCTTAATTTGGAAAATACAAAATCTGCTTTTATAAAGATCCTTTCTGTGCTAGCAAATGTATGTGTCACCCACCAGTTTGCTCCCTTCTGTTCCAGTGCTGGGAAAGATTTCTTAGAAGAAAGAATGAAATAAATAATTCAAATTACTATGTTTTACAGTGCCTGCCTAGCCAGATGAGTAGTTTTCTGAGCACTGGGGTTAAACATGCCTACTTTGCTATAAATTTGTGTCCAGTGGTTGACTGTGAGTCTCAGCTGAAACTTTTCCCATGGTTGAGGAATTTGCTGGGATTCTCCCCTCTCTCTGGGATTGCACATGCCAGCCTCTCCTTCCACAGGGATAATTATAGAATTGCCTCCCTGCCTGTTTTCACAAAACTTGTAGGAACTTGCAAGAATTTGCCTTCTCCAGCCCTTTGTCAAAGCTTGGTGAAATGTCCGTGGGCTGAGACAGAAGCTCTGGGATCAGCACACGCACGTAGACATACACACACGGATACTGTGGTCACAGATAAGCCCCGCTTCCCTAAGAAGCAAAGCAAAGGGGGGTGGGCAGTGGGAACCATATCGTGGGCCCTGCGTGGGACAAAGAGTCGCTGATGGTGTCCTGAGAAGCAGCGATCTTGTATGTGGAGGGAGGGAGTAGGTGGAGTACAGCAGCTACTCTTTCCCTGCCTGTTGGAGCTTCCCTGCCTGTGTGCCACTACTACAGAGGATGCTCGAAGCCTTGCTTTTTCTTTTTTTTCTGAATCTGACTTGTCACTCAAACTTAACCTTGTGGAGCTCAGCGCAGTGGACGCGTGGAGAGGCTACCTTACGAGTAGTGAGGTGAGGGAGGGATTTGTTCTATTTAACCACAAGTAGTTTTCTGAAGTAAGAGAAATACGGTACTATTTCTTGTAACCGTAAGAGAAATATGGTAACTGCAAGCATAATTAGGATGCAGTTATGAATCCTAATAATTCAGTTAGGATTTTAACTGAACTAAGACTGTTCAAAGGCATGATTCATACTCCGGTGGTACTTCACTCAGTGATAATAACAAGCAGTTACGTGTAACACTTTCCAAGTGTGAGAAAAGCATAGCTCAGTCTTGCATATAATCAGCATGTGAAAAGTAACTAGATGTAGACACGTACAGCAAATAAGCAGAAAAGCCACACGTGGGCTTATTGGCGTTTTAGCATGTCAGTGAGATTTGCATACTGTTCCTGGCTTTGCCATTCCCTTGGCAAAGTGTGATTTGAGGAAAATCATCTTACTGGGTCTGAAACAGAACTCGAGTTTACAGGAGGGCCTTAGATGGCATTCACCTTGAGCATGGGGTCTGCTTTCATGGATGATATTCAGGTGCATGGCAGTTCTAGAAGAGAGGTTTATGGGTGTGGTGACCAATTACTCTGCTGTTTACTGGCAGACTCGCCTCCTTTTGTGGAAATGGACTTTAAAGGGGGCCCATATAATGATGTTTGCAACTTCTCTAGCTGAGAGTGAGTAATAGTCTCCCTTCCCACATCTTCAGCTGTTCAAAAGTTCTTGAGAGAAATGCCACTTCTGAGGCTAAAATTTCCCTACATGTACCAGCATTTATTTATTTTTGGCTGTTCTGAGAATAGAAGGTTTCAGCCATACTTCAATAATGAGGGAAGAATGAAAAGAGATTCTCTTTGTCCCCAGAAATGTTGGTTTTAAACATCCTTTCAGCTGAGTGGATGAAATTGGAAAATCGGGATGTGACAGTGGTACTCCAGAATTCTCCAGGGGGCTTGGGGCTTGACTTCATGGTTTCATACAGTTTTTTGTGGCTGATATGGAGCCTATGAAGCAAACTTTTCCAGTTCATTTTTTTCTGAAGCACACAACTAAGGAAAGATTTACTACAGAAGCATCTGCAACTAATTTAGCAGAGTAGCCCAATGAAGTATATTGCTGTAAATTGGTACAGAGACCTGGCGTGGTTGGTGGTGAGGCTGGGGAAGAAGGTACCTCAGACTCTTCTGCTCTTGCTGAACTGAAGCAGAGGCAGCACTTTTCTAAAGAGTTGTCCTGTGGTCTTAGATGTGAGGTCACTTCACCACAGCAAGGTGTTGTTTCTCCTTTCCCTTATTCTTGACTCCCAGGAAGTTCTTTGATCAAGGAAAGATAATGAGTGGAGCAGAGTATTTTGCCAACCACACTTAAATACTGGGGTGAGAGCTGACCTCTCAGTGCTTTCCTCAAGCACTTCACAGTCAAGTGGGCAATTAAAAAAGCTTGTCTAGTAAAAATCTTATCCCAACTAGTGAGAAGAAGAGAGTGCAGAAAGTAGCTGATGTCTGAGAAGTGTGAGGGTTGTTTTTTGTTTTAATTTTGTTCTTAAGCTGTTTCCAAGAAAGGACCTGGCTGCTGTTGCTGCTCTGACCTTTCTTCTTATTTCATTTCTTTCCTTTTGGCTCATGTTTGAGTGGTGGGATATGACCCTTCATATGTTACCCCTGTCTCATTTCACAGTTCTCAGTTCGTCATATGTTTCTTTCCTTAATTTTTGTCATGTGGTTTAAAAAAAACAAAACAAAACAAAATTCTTTGATGGCACCACATGGGCAGAAAAATGTCTGGAGAATCACATCATTCAGTCTACACAATGCCTGGATCTAAGCCATTCTTTGAGTTCATTGCTTATATGACCTCTAAATATTTATTTTTGAAATGGGTTTACAAATTGCTATGATTGATTAAAAGACTCCTGAAAGATGTGTATTCTTCTAAACACATGCTGAATGGTGGTTGGTTTTAACAAAACAAAACAACAAACAAAGCAAACAACTTGTTTAATTTTACATGAAGTAACAAAACTATACAAAACTAAATGATGTTTTATTCTTTAAATCTTGTGACCAGTGTCTGAACAGCCAATATGTATTCAGGATGACAATAACCTTGGCAGCAGCTCTGAACTCTTTTATCAAGTTTTCTAACATGAGAGATATGACCATAATTTTCTTTCAACAGCCAAGCTTTGGGAGTTTTATTTGTTTTTTTTAATGTACTCCCCTGCGCTTTTGCTTGGACAAATACTGTGTCTAATGTAATTAAAATCAAATTCTCCATTAGTGTATTTTTAAATTGCTTTCTGTCCTGTATAAGCAGGCAGATCTTGGCTCCAACTCTCTCCATTAGTATGTGAGGTATCAGACTCTTAAGACCACGTGTTGATTGGAAATCTGGTAATGGAGGAAACTAATTGTCATTACCTTGTGATGACGGCTTAGTGAATGCACCTTCATAGAAATACACAGATGACTTTAAGGGTCAAATCCAGATATGAGTGTGAGGAGGCCTATAGGCTACAGCTAATTTGATGAGATATACATGCTTATCTAGTTGTCCTTTGCTGCAATGATAAACAAGATTACTTCAGATCTAGTCAAGCACCCACTTGCCAGGTAAATTTATATGAATAGGTTAGCCTTGTGGATGAGTCAGTTTGCCTTGTGGAATTTGAGTATGGATGTGTAATACGTTTCAGATCTGTACTTAGAAATCTTTATTCTTTCACGTACTTTATACTGAGGTTTAAACCTGGGACTTCATGCTACAAAATTATCAGCCTGCTCCAACAGGCGTAAAGAGCCCTGTCAAACAGCTCTGAGGCAATCACAGATTTAAGACAGTTTTTATTTGCCATGCCTGAAGCTATGTGGAAAATATGGCAATGTAAAAAGCACAATACTTGAGGAGGTAAATGGCTTACTCTACTACTCTTGCTTTCTAAAGAGTACCTGAGAGAACAGATTACTTGCTTTGCCAAAAACAGGGTTTAGAAAATAAAAGTAATGACGTCATCTTGTTTTGATGATGTAAGTGGATGAAGGTAATACTATTCAGCCATAGTGTTTCATTATAATTACAGATTTAAAAAAAAAAATCTTGGGAGCATGTTATTATACTAACATGCTCCAAATTCAACTTTCATTGGAGATCCCGACTGTGTAAAATGAGTTGAATTTTTGAAGTTAATACTCTTTTACCACTCGATGTCTCCCCACACAAAGGCAATATCATCTGTATTATGGGGCATTACTATTGCTTTAATCGCCACCTACTGCACTCTTACTGGTAGTCAGTCATTAATTCTAGAGAATAATGACACAAATCTGGATTTATTAGTGCTGGAAACCTGTAGGAAGTAGTGAGTAGAATTAGTGTATTTTCTGTAATAACAGATAATGTGGTTTTATTAGACCTGAATATGGTGTGTTGATTTCTACAGTAAAAATGACTGTGTGTGAGCCATCTAGGTTGCTTGAATGATCTTTCGTCAGCTTGGCTGTAACATTTCAAATTGTAGGACACTTTCCCACTTGCTAGCAAAGTCTTGGCCCCTGTTTTAGGGTATCAAAAACTGTTTGGAAATCATTTTAATCCAGACTGAAAGGTTTTTATTTAAAAATTATTCTTCATCACATTTAATGTTGCCACAGTAGACACACCTGTTTTTCTTGAGAGGATGGGATATACAAGATATGTGTGTCTTGATGTGACTGTCATAAACCAACTCACTGCTGGACAGAATTCTGAATCGCAAAACTGGGGCAAGAAACAAGCTTCTGGTGCAAAATTAGCTACAGTGCTTAGTGTTCGTTAGTTTTTAAGGGCTTAATCTGCCTGCTGAGCCATGTATTTTTATTGCACCAGTCTATGCCATGTCTACACAACGATTAAAACATCTTTGAGATTGTTAGAGGCTCTGAAAAGTGTGTAAGTCAATAAAAATTCATTTCTTCCTTGTTTCTGTGTAATTTGCCATCCAGTCAGTTGTGACCACTTTTAAGAAGGGCTGATGAATACAAGTCTTATCCAGTACCACTTACGGACCAGTTCTTAAGTTCAAGGTAAAAAGTTGTTCCTCAACTTGGTTGCCTTTCAGTAGAAATGAACTTTTTTGTTCACAACACTAGGGACTATGTAGTATCTGTTGGTTGTAATGCTCCAAGGCTGGTGAAGAAAAAGGACCTTAGCTATTGCTGAGCCTTAAAACCAAACCCGTGAAGGATTTCTAAGAGGTAAAAGCTAAGGAACTGTTGAGTACAGTAATTTTCTTTAAAGTGTTCATTCCTGTGCTTCGGGAGGCATGCTGCCATATCTTCCACTGGCTGCATAATCTGGGCATTTCCTTCTGCTGGACTGATAGAGACAGCCTTGCAGTAACCCATCCCAAAAAACCCCAAATGGATAGGCTGTTGGGGCCAGGTCTGAGAGGAAGTGGCACAGTTACCTTGTAAGCAGACGATACAAAAAGGAGTCTATTGCACCTGGGCATGCAGAGAGATGGAGCGAGGTATGAATCCCAGGCAGTTGCTGTGATAGTGCGTAGAGAAAAGAAGAGGAGAAGGATTCTGAATCCTGCAAAGTTTTAAGAAATATTTCCTCTTGATACACGCACACACATTCTCTCCATTCACTTGGGCTGAGCTGGAGACAGCTGGTGTTCTTCCAGACACTGAGGAAGCTGGGCGTCAGCACTGTCTGCTTTAGATAAGATTAATAATGTATAGCTTCATGGGGAATGGAGCCTAATCTGTTGGGATGCCATGGCAAGCACTCCTGGTGAGGAGGAGCAGCTGCCTGTTTTGGGCCTCCTGAGAGGAATGAGATGGACCATCTGAGACAGATTCAGATCGACTCCTGTTTGGTTCTGCAGGCAAGTTGCTCTCACCTTGTAGTCAACCGTGTTGAAAGCGGCAGACAGATCTATGGACTTCTGATCATCCCCAACTCCTAGCTCTGTACACATTAAAACTCTTTTTGAAAAATGACCCTGTAATTCAACACAGGAATACAGCAGAAGGAACTTTATTTCCTACTCATATAGCAGAGTTACAAGGGTACTGTGAGCTTCCTGATGTACACGCTAACAGAAGTCTTGACTGATGAACCAGAACAGTGAATGAAAATCTTCCGCAGTCACTTCTGCCTCCTATTTTGAATTTGGAGGCTAAACCCAGAGTTGCTTGATCTCTTGAATGTTCTCTGTATTGAGCACAGGTTGGAGACTTTTGACCTACCTGTCTTGCACCCTGTGTATTACTGTCCTACCAAGACTGCTCTGTGCAATGAAGCCATAATCTTCATCTTCCTCAAATGGTGGAGACAAAAGTGATTCTGCCAATCTTAAGTGGTGTTAAATTAGGCCAGAAACTGTCTGAGCCTAACCGAAAATGCCTTGCTTTGTCCAATATGTGCTCCCCCACCAGCACCCCGTATTTTTTGTCTGCGTTTTCCTTGCTCTTAAAATCGATCAGAATGGCTGAATGATCAGGGTAACCCTTGGTATCAATGCAGGCTGGGGTGTGAAGGGACTGAGAGCGGCCCTGCCGAGAAGGACCTGGGGGTACTGGTGGATGAAAAGCTGGACATGAGCCGGCAATGTGCACTCGCTCACAGCCCAGAAGGCCAACCGTATCCTGGGCTGCATCCAAAGCAGCGTGGCCAGCAGGTCGAGGGAGGGGATTCTGCCCCTCTACTCCACTCTGGTGAGACCCCCACCTGGAGTCCTGCATCCAGCTCTGGAGCCCTCCGCACAGGAAACACACGGCCCTGTTGGAGCAGGTCCAGAGGAGGCCACAAAACTGATCAGAGGGCTGGAACACCTCTCCTGTGAGGACAGGCTGAGAGAGTTGGGCTTGTTCAGCCTGGAGAAGAGAAAACTCCAGGGAGACCTTACTGCAGCCTTCCAGTACTTAAAGGGGGCTTATAGGAAAGATGGGGACAGACTTTTTAGCAGGGCCTGTAGCATTAGGATAAGGGGCAGTGGTTTTAAAAAAGGGCAGATTTAGACTAGCTGTAAGGAAGAAATGTTTCACAATGAGGGTGGTGAAACAGTGGCACAGGTTGCCCAGAGAGGTGGTAGATGCCCCATCCCTGGCAACATTCCAGGTCAGGTTGGACAGGGCTCTGAGCAACCTGGTCTAGTTGAAGATGTCCTTGCACATTGCAGGAGGGTTGGACTAGACGGCTTTTAAAGGTCCCTTCCAACCCAAACTATTCTATGATTTTTCCAGTGACCCTGTGAGAGGCAGCTGTTGCATGTGTAGGCAGCTTGAAGACTCTTGTGCAAGTAGTTTCCCCCTCATCCCTGCAAGGTTCACTTTGTAGGCATGCTTGTGGTTCAGTTGTTTCAAATGCCCAGTCTCCACTCCCAACACTGCGCCTGAGCAATTTAAGGAGAAGGAGATGTGCAGATTCTTTAGTTTTAGAAACAAACCAAACCCAATAAAACCAATGCTTGCACTAGGGCAGCATTTTCTTTGTCGCTTTCCTCTTTGGGATGTGAATTCTTATGGTGGACACAATTTGGAGTCATGAGCTTCTTTGTTTCTATTACATGTGTTCATAAAGCACTGATGCTGCATACTGGCACTGTACTGGTGCACTCGTACTCATACTGATGGAAGAGTAAAGACAAAAGAATTCTCTGCCTAGAAGATGCTCTCCCTCCCTGCATTCAGTGATTCCAGGGCTAGTAGCTACAGGTGGGTGATTTTTAACACACCCATGGGTTTACCTGCAGCGCTGTATTTTAGGGCAGACCTCCTGCCAAGGTATGTTTCCTCGGGCTCTAAGTTTAAAGGGAGCTGAGAAAACCTGACTTCTGTCAAGATCACCTAGGTCATGCTTCAGGTTCCCACCCTCTTTTAATTTATCTTCACTTTTTTGATGACTGCTGTGTAGAAAAATCCTGGGAGTTAGTGGCTCTTAATAGTGCAGAGGAGCTTGGTTAGCAGCCAGGGTATTGTTCGGAGCCATGGAGTGATAAGGCTTTGTAGGCTCAAGCTCTCTTGAGCGTCCTTTGGAGATCCTGGCTAGGATCTGCCCAAGCTTGCAGTTTTGAAGGAGCTTTTAGAGTCAGCCCTAGGTAAAGCGTGCCGCGTTGTTTACCTTTGCTCATCCTTGGATGCAGTTAAAAGACAAGGCATGAGTGAAGAACAGAAATCGGGAGGGGAATTCTAGATCACTGGAGGCTGCAGCGTGTCAGTGCTGGTGCTTTCACACGCTCCTGGTGGGGGGTTCCCAATCTTGGTGCTTAACCTGAGGCAGGGAGAGCAATAGCAGCTGTTCCTTTCCTTCTGGTTTGAACAGGGTGTAAGTGGTGGTGTACCCAGCGGGTGTTAAAGTACATCACTCAAGCTCTTCTGAAACCTGAACTAAGTTGATTGCTCAGTGTGGAAAAAAAAGGAATTTTTAAAAAAATGCTTCAGGCTTGCAAATCTGTGCAGAAACTGCCCCTCCAAATCAAAAAGTCAGGTTTTGTGCCATGGTCTGTGGCAGTAATTTGATGCTTTTTCCTCTTTGAGGTTTTCAGTCCAAGCTCTCTAAGCATTGGTTTCACAAACAATTACTGCTAGGCATGAACAACTGATTTCCAGCCTGGAATAATTTTACATCCTCCTGAGAATGCTGTTGCCTTTACCCAATTCTGTAGTAAATTATTCCTGTAATATTTGTAGTAATGATAACTGTAAAATAAAGTATCTGTAGTACTGTTAGGTTAGCAGAAACTAAAGGAATGTAGTGATTGCTGAACTAGTTGTCTTGCCAGAGATGTTGAGCTTAGGTCTGTACCTTTCCCATTGTCAAAGGAAATCCATTATCATTGTCTTAAATCACGTGTGCGTCATTGCTTCTACACAGAATTGAGCTACCCTTTATCCTACACAGAACAGTTTCACACTGGAAAACTAATCTAATTGGTATTTAATTTTATTTAATTTTATTTTATTTTGGGTTGGGTTTTGGGAACTTTATGGATACACTGGGGTGAGGGACCATATGAAGTTACTCACTCTTTCTTGCCCCCAGCCTTTTCTTGCGTAAGGAAAAATCCTAATTACAGTGCCTATCTTCTCAGAAGATTTAGGTAATGAAAGCGGACAGCTGGCAGAGGTGGGCTGCATTTGGCCTAGTGGTGTAGCAATGAGGGGCTCGATACCCCTCGGTAGGGGTAGGCGCTGCTAGGAGCAGGTGTGTCTCTACAACTGTACAACGGACAGTGCCGTGAGACAGCAGGCGTCACCCTCTCTACCGTTGCCCCCAGGCAGGGACCACGGAACAGCTCTGTGGCACACCGAGCAGGTGGTGCAGCAGCTCACCCCGTTGAGAAGGGGAGAGGGTTGGTTTTTGTACAAAGTAAAGCATTTTCAACACGATGGACATGAAGGGTACTGGCTCAGAGCTGGAGCTCCATGTCTGATGCCCTCATCCCTTTTTCTGCCACCACTGCCGCTAGCTTCAGCGGTGTGCTCTGCCCTTCTCTTGGGTTTAGACCTCTCTGCTTGATGGCTGTCTTCAGGTGTTTCCCCTGGTCCTTTCGTAATATCTGGATCTTTTTCTGGTTTTTACATCCCTCTTGGAGGAAGATTCAGTATCTACTACTACTGCTGCTGGATAGAGGCAGTGTACAGTCACATTTAACTGGTGTTGGGGGACTGCAGCATCTCAGTAGAAACCAGGACAGCCCTGGGCAATTTAACATTCTTGTTTCCATACAGTAGCAAAGCAGTGGTGAATTTAGGGTGCAGCGAATAAAGCAAAGGAAAATGTATGTGCTTTGTGAATTTAAAGACATAAATTACACCATCTCTGCTGGCTTTTTTTGATGTATTAGCCCAAAACTTGCGTCTTTTGGGATCTGGTTCTTCATTTGCCATATGTTTCTCAGACTATATGTGTTTTATCAGTCCTTAAGCATGGCTTGCTTAAGCCTGGATTATACAGATAATGTAGACATTGTACGATGTGTTGAACCCTGAACATCCTGCTTTTCTCTTGTCATTGACAACTTATGTATTTATCCTATAGCGAATGATACCTACTATTATTATGCTGGCTCATTGCTGAGCTTTTTAACTGAATGCTACTGTGGTTTGTCTTTATAAGAGACCTATTTTAAATTAAAATGCTTTATTGATATGAAAAAACTTCTTTGTTTTGTAATTAGAAAATTCTCTGTCTTTTTAATTAATACAAGTATTGAAGACTTACTTGGTTCCTGAGTCTATTTTTGGCATTCTGCAGCCACATAATTTTAGTGATTTATAGTTGAAATGCCTATTGAAAGCCTCCATAATAAAAATTAAAGAAATTAGATGATCTCTGAGACTTAAAGGAACTGTTGACGAATTTATTAGAACAACGTTAAAATATACCCTAAAACAAGTCTTGTTAGTCTACAGGTTGAAATGGGATACCTGGGAATTCAGAGTGCTGTACTACTACAATTCATTAAAATGTAGTCAGCTGAAACCTCTACTATAATCAAAATTGTTCCTGAGGGTTTTACCTTCATTACAGTCCTGGTGCAGCTTTCCAGTCCGTACCATTGCTGAACTAAGCAATTAGTTCAGTTTAAAAAAATAAACAAAAGGATAAAATTACCATGACAGTACATAGGATTTTTTTTTTTTCCTTGTTATGCTGGGCTCTGTCTGATAGTATTAATTGTATGTGGCCATTCTTTCTGCTGCCAGAGACAAACAGTGAGAGACAAAGTATCTCTGATTTGAGGACAGTGCTGTTTTCCATGTTGTAAGACTTGGATTATTTTACAATTGCTGTTTTCTGTAAGTTTGGCTAAGACGCCCATCTCCCCTCTGCAGACATGCTGCCTATCTCATCCCTGTTGCGCTGTGGGTAGTGTTCTGCTACAGTGGGGTTTCCTTATCAGCAATTCTGCCGTAAATCAAGCGGGAGGAGACGACGTTTCCCAACAGGGTCTCGAATGAAGAATTCACGGCGTGTGAATTCGTACGGGATACCAGAGGACATCTGCCTTACGAGGCTGTCTCCAGAGTTGAGACTTCAAGGCCTAGATAAAGCACTCCTTCTGTCTCTCCCATACCATACATATTCTGACCCCAGCTTTACATAGTCTGTTACCAGTTTGTCCTTGAGCTGAATGCGGTAGTGAAACCCTTTGGATAGGACTAACCCTTATCATTCTCTTGTTTCATGTCAGGACACTCTCCCAGAAGCTGCTGAATAGAAAAGCCGTGACAAAGAAGCCTTTGATTGTGGCTGTCGATACTGAGACTGGAGAATTGTAACTCCAAATTAAAAGGAATCCCACTGATCTGTGTGTCTCTGACAGAGTGAGCCCCAAGTTTGTTTTTCAGCTCAATGATCTGAATGCAACTGGTTTGGATTCTTAAAAATATTTTTAAAAACACTGATGCTTTTTCAAGGCTTAAAGAAAGGGACTTCATGGCCTTTCTGTCTGAAGTGTAATAAACAACTATTATTTTATGCTACTATAGCGCTTTCTTCAAGAATTCCATAGCACTTTACATATGTTATTTAGGCTCCAAAACACCCCAATTAGGGATATTTCTGCATCTTGTTTTTTGCATTAAGACAAAATGAGATGGAAGAAGTGCTAGTGATTTGCTAAAGGCTAAGCAGTCCCCATCAGATGTAGAAATGCATACTCCCAAGCTCTTTAATGTAACAAAGCACATACATGCACCTGACTTCCATCCAAATAAATCCTCTAGGATTCCGTTCTCCAACCACATGTAGTGGGTATGTACACAAAGTGCAAAGAAAACACAGCGTATCAACTCATACATATATAGTACATCCTCAACAATTGTAAAGTATGAAACTGCTCAGTACATACTGTAGCTTTACACTTTTAATAATAAAAATGTCTTCAATGTTAACAGCTCTTTTTAAGTGACATGTCACGGGAAAGGACAGTAGAGACGAAGCTAGCCATGCCTTCTCCAGTGGTCACTCAATACCCTGCATTGCTTGATGAAACCTGGCATTTCTTGCTTGTGTTTCATTGGCAAGGAGCAAACTTGATGGGGAACCTGCCTTGCACATTTGTGATAGGGCAGAAGAAGGGTCTAAAATGGAGCATGATCTGTGCTCTGAAAGAGATTCGTGAGATTCTTTGCCCACGTAGGGGACAACCTCTAGGAAGACTCAAGAAATGTGTAATTAGGCTACATATTGTCCACCTCAGACAGCTGGAGATCAGATGAAAGTTGGTGTGAGGGGGAGTGAGCGCTCTGTTTTTCCTCCTTCAAGAGTCTCAAGTTTCCCGTTGCAAAAGAGTTGAGAGGTCATACAGTTTCAATCTCTTGGTGACTACTTATCTATATCGAGAAACTCCATTGCAACCTGAGCTGTCTCGCCTCCTAAGTGGGCCGGTGCTGGTCGATGGGTGAATGTACAGCGGGGAGCATGCAGCCCATTGGCTTGGCTGCCTGAGACAAACTGCACGGCAACAGCATGTGCTCAAGCACACGAGTCCTGATGCGTCATCTCAACCCTTCCTTTTTCTGGTATACTGACAAGCTCACCCTGTACCACCCTGCTTTTCTTCCCAAGTGAGGTTTTCTTGTCTTCCCACTCTTTTAGGCAGGTGTTGTATGAGTGGAGATACGGTGATTTGCATCGAGTTGTATTGGATGACGTCTCTAACCATTATGTTAGCAGAATAAAACATAGTAACAGGAAGAATGGCTGCCACTCATTTTCTATTTAAACTGAGTGTTCTTAAAGACAGACAAGATGATGTGAAATGCCTACTTTGCACTATATTTTGCACATGATTTTTAAATAGTGTCTTTAGGCAGAGTATGTAAAACATTTGTCATTCATTTGGGGTTTATTTTGCATACTTTTCATCCTTTACTCTTGTATTCTTCTGCAACATTATTAGTGGTTAAGAAAAATGCAGGAGTACTGTGCTAAATACAACCATGTGGTAAGTACTTTTTTTTTTTAAATGTTATTTGCGTGCTAGAGATTGGATGCCGTTCTCCTGCTCAAGTGAATACCTGCGGACCAGAGTGGTGTACTAAAAAGCTGGTTATGACTGAGAAATGGAAAAGTTCACCTCCAAGGATTTATTTTAACAGGACTGTGTTTAGTCCAAGTTTCATTTTATGTAAAATTATAATTTACAGTTTTGCAGCTGTGCTTAGGCACTTTCACTCTCTGACGTTTGAGACAAAAGAATTCAGTGTTGCTGGATTACTTTCTGTGGTGTTTTAGCCCCAGTAGTGATCATTGTGAATTTTCTGCCACTGGAAGAATTTAGGCTTATGTAATGGAAGATAAGAAATTTATGTTAGACTTTTGTATAATCCCAGTTTTAACTATTTCTCCGTGCATGACTATGCCATATTGTATAGGTGTGATTTTCATGGGGAGTTGTTTTGAAGTTAACCACCTTCATCTCCAAAGAAATGTAGTGCTACAATCTAGCCTCGCATATAACCCTTTTCCTTGGCGGGCGTCACAGGGCAGCAGAAGGCTGTGCATACACCGTTCACAGGGAAACTGCTTCAGCAAAGCTCGGCCATCGCTGTGCTGGTACTTTCTCAGGCTCCCAGCTCCTGCTGAGCACCCCTGAGAGAGCAAAGGTCTTTCTGTGAGCACTGTATGCCTCCATTACTGCCGTAAGAAACGTGTGCCCCACTGGAGCACACTCTGTCTGTAGCTGTCACTAAACTTGAGGTTGGCAACAGCTCCATGAAAATGAGAAAGCAATCCATGTGGGTGGCCAGCCGTACATCCTGAATTTTTAAATACTTTTGAAAGCCTATTTTCAAGTATAGATAACTACCTCTACTCTAGGTATATACATGCTGTCTCATACCCCTGTTTTATAACATTCCAGGTAAGCTACTTTCAGTTGTTTAATTTCATTCTCATCATCTTTTTTAGGCAAAGCTATCATAGTTGCACTCCATTTCATCTAGCCAAACTGAAAGTCCATATAAAATAAATGCATTTTTCAAAGGAGATGCTTCATCTTAGCCTAAAATACTATGTTTTGCCGTTAATGGATAGAGAGTGGGTCTCCACTCCCTGCAACTTTGTCACTTGTCTGTATGCAGCTGTGTACATACGTATGTGCGTTTGCGTGACTGCGAGAGAGATGCAGGTGTGAGCAGGGGGAAAGCAAGCTGCATCCATGACGTCCTCGGTTCCACTGGCGGTCAATGTTTGAGGTAGCATGAGGCCCCTCCTTCTGCCTGCCCTTCCCTGCACTGAGAGAACCCGAGGTTCCTGGTTTTATGCAGAGGCTGTGCACAGCAGACCTTATCTCACATGGAGGACTTGTGTACCGATGCTGAATAATCACTGAAGTAAGAGCTGAGACCCATAAAACTGTACTGAGTAGGACCACAAAGATGTCTGGATGAGAAGGAAGGCACCGAGTGTAGCAGACAGTGGTCTTCCTGCAGTTTTCACCAATTCAGAGCTGGTAATTGCAACTGCAAAGCCGCGTGGTACTGCAGGCGTGTAGAGTACCTGGAGCTTCAAATGGATTTTTCTTTTCCTGTTCCTTACTCTGCTTAGATGTGAGCATGAAGCTTTATTGCGCTTTGGGTAGGCAAGAGTGAATTTTCCATGGTTAAATGTAATATTTTCTAATGCAAAATGTGAAAAACAGTGTTGGAGATCTTTCCGTTAGTCCCAACGCTGTATCAGACTGAAAGAAAATGCAGACTGCTGAGTCTATTCCTCACCTCAGAGCAATCTGTTTCCTGCAACAAGAGATCACAGTGCCTCTGGTGCACAGAAAGCAAAATGAAGCAGGGGTCCCTTTCAAAAGGTTCTGCTTTCCTCCAGTTCTTGGGAGATGGATTTGTGAAGGCAGGTCAGACAAAGCTTGGGGCTATGTGGCTTGTTGCAAGTATGAACTCTGATTTCATTCCCCTTCCTTTTTACCAGTAAGTCTCAGGGGAAAATATTCTTCAGCAGAATGACTACAATTATTTAATTAACTGTTTGCTTAACTATAGCTTCGTGATTTTTCTGTGCCTGTAAGTATCTCTCTTTCCCATACAGCATGTGCCAGCACATCATTCTCTGTCCCTTACTGGAAAGTGTATTCAGGAACCATGGCTATAGTCATGAAAGGTTTTGAAAGAGAATTTCTATGCAGGTGTTGAGGTAGAGCTGTAGCAACTTGCTTTCATACCAAATATTGAGTTCCCTCCTCACGCAGGCATACACACAGAGCGCTGTACCCAAGTACTCTTGGACTGACTCTCTAGGTGCTACCTTTACCCTTCTCACACTCTTCCATCCCCTTTTGAGTGTCCTTGCCTGGATGTGGGCTGAAGCACCAGCTATGCAATGATGGTGGTGGGTGGAGGTGAGACTTGGGTCCTGGTGGCTGATTACAGAACCATGTCCCGATGATGCCGTAGTGTCTGAGAGGGCCTCTTGCTAAAGGTACTTGTTTCAGGATGAGTTGAGGTATGCACTGACTCCCCTCAAAACCCCAGCTTGTTTCTCTTAGTTCAGTTTGGCAGGGAGGGAGGAAAATCCCAGCATTGTTTGTTGTTTGGTTGCACCAGGTGAAAGCCCCCAAGCAGGAACATAAACACGGTAAGCAGTAGTAGGGATCTGACTGCTGGTGGGACTTACACATCCCCTGGTGCTGTTTGGATTTAGCCATCTGGCTCCAGCCCTGCTTACACCTTTCAGCTGAGGGTGACAGTGCCAAAGCACAAAGTTTGTGAGTGTCCACTTGGAGCTTTGCCTGGCCAGTTGGCAGCATATATTATCAGTCAAGCCTCCTCTTCCTCCTCCTCCATAACCTTGGACATGTCAGTTAACACACACAGCCATGCCCTGCCACCCCAGTGAGGAAAGTGGATTTCAGTCCCATCTAAGCCCCTCTAATAGAAATGAACAGTTTCAGTCCTTTCTTCCTGCATTAGAGGAAGAAAAAAAGATCTTTTCCTCCTTTTTATTTTCTTTTTTATTTTCCTTTTTTCCCCTCCCAGGGTGGTCTCCCCTAGGATAGGCATATCGTGCCCTTTGGAGGTCACACCTTAGCAAGAAGAAGCCAGCTCATTCTGTTGCTGCAATTTTATAATGGAGGGGAGAGAATAGGAAGAGGAGGATCCTACCAGGCAGGATCGGCCCCAAACAGAAAGAGGTTAGAAGCAGATTGAGGTTTGTCTATGTTAGGACATGAGGCCTGTTCACTCAGATGTGCTTCTTTCTAACTTCTTCCAGTAATGCCAAGCTCATATTTATCATCAAAATGATACTGACATTTTCCACTGTTGTCATCCTGTCATCCATACGCCAACAAACCTCCCACCCGTTCGGGTGACAGAGACCTTTTGGGCTCAGCTCCTGTGGGGAAGGTGTGATGACGTTCCCCTCAAAACAAGCCAGAGCCTGGCTGCTGCTGGGACACAGCAGCACTCCCACCCCACTGCCAGTGGGGTCTTTGTGAGGGCTGTGTTTGTAAGCTACAGTCACATCTGTACTGCTTTTTTTTAAGCCACCCCCTACGTTCCCCATGTCTTTAACATTGATGGGGAAATAACATTTTTCCACATGCAAACAGAATAGGTGCCACAAAGTGGCATAAATTTAGGCAAAACCTGAACATCTAAAGATTTATAAAGATGTATTTGGCTTCTCTTCTATCAGTGTATAACAACTGTTCATAAAAGGTTGTTGCCACTCTTGCGCTGCAAGGCAAGCAAAAGTAGTTGCTTTTATACTGTGAAGCCTTTTACTCACTGATGAACTTGATTGCATTTGCGGTACTTCAGTTACCCTCATAACAGCATCTTCTTTGAGTTCTTGCAATATAAACCTTCTGGATTAATCTGAATTATCATATGCCACACAGCCCGGTTTGGCTCCGTGGTATGCTGCCCTAACTGTTATCTGTTAAAGTGTCTTAGGACTGCTAAGAAGGTATTTGGTGTGAAATGAATGGTGGTTATTACATCCTCCAAATAAACTTAACACTCAAGACTCCAAGCATAAAATACTAAGCAAAAATCGGAAGCGAAGGACAATGAGATGATTTTATATAGAATTGAGAATAACCAAAATCAGAAGTTTCTTCAGCAGGTAACACTTTTGCCACCTTGTAATCTATTACTTTTCCAGTATGATGCATGGCATTGTTGAACCAGCAGGTATATTAAGAAAAGATGACCTGAAATAAGTGCAGGTATTCACCCAGTTGTAGCTTAGATGAACTCCCAGTGACTTAGTGACCTCTCTTGCCCTTTGCTTACTATTAATCCAGAACCCATCTGCCTTTCTTCAGATGTTTCTGCGAAGACTTTTACGTAGTGTTTAATGTTATGAAGAACTTTTCGGTTCTGTCACATTGGTGTTTGGACCTTTGAGTCAAGTGGACCTTTCTACCGTATTTCTTCAGATTACCATCGCTGTGTGTTTGCCGTGGTCATGTTGCATTAGAGAGTGTGTGTGTGTGTGTGTGCGCCAGTGCTAAATCCATGGCTCCAGAGTGTCTTTACATTATAACAGTCTCCTCATGTTGGAGTCCACACTACAGTATCATGATGTCCACATGACCTGAAATGTGTTAGGATCTCCTTACAGACAGGCATGCAATGCTGTACTCTGTCCAGGTTTTTTTTCCCCTAAGAATCATAACAGTTTAAAATGGTGCTGAGGAAAACTGTACAGCCATATGTGTTTTTAAAAGGAGAAGTAATGCAAGACCAGTGTAAAGCATACAGTGGAAAGGAGAGTGAATTCAATATGAACTTTAATCCTGCCTGTACTCTGGCTGAAGCCGAGCAACTTCTTTGGAACTGTAAAGGGTTTTGAGCAAGTGTTCATCTATTAATTAATTTATTTATTTTTAATATCTGTGCTATTTGCAGCAAGCCCTCTATTGCAAACCTGAAGCCATACTTTCTCATATTGTACAAAATAATGTGGATAAAACATCACTCAGCACATCTAAATGCACGCCTATATGTATAATCACGCATACAGTCACACATCTGTTTTTCTCTTACTTTCAGAATGATACAGTCTGTTGGCATAGCAGTGTGCTTTTTACATTAATTTGAACAGGTAAAATCAGATAATGTATATTGTATTGCATACGCTGATATCCTTTTATTTTCCCATTTCCTTTAGACAGTGATAATGAAAATCGATGTTTTGAAATTGAGAATTTCATTATCCAAAAAAACCCTTAGTGCTGACATGCAGAACTGGTCTAGCAGAAAAAGCGTATCTGATCCAAGTCACATCAATTGCTCTCTAATTATGGTGACAATACAAAAATGAAGCAAGCTTACCTTAGCTCAGGAGACTATTTTTTGCTGTATCCCAGGCAGTTTCCTCTCCTTATTCGCTTGAAAAGGGAAGATCCACTTGAATGAAGGAAAGTAAATACTAGAAGAGTGAAGGATTTAAGGAGTCCTTATGTGAGCTCCTGATCCACTCGTTTTTAGCGAACTGCAAAAACCTCAATCCAGTAGTAGCTCAGAGCGACTTGCCTCTCCTCGTATGTCTGTGGGCTGAGAATCTGCAAGAATAGACCTGAGACGGTGCTGCAAGGGAGAGACAGCGGGGGGACCTTGGCACGGAGTTGGACCAAACTCTAAATATAGCCCAACCCACTTTCCGTGCGGTTCCCTTCATTCTCTGAAGGCAGATGACCTTGTCAGAAAACTGACCTCCCAGCATGTCAACCTCTACAAAGAGAGGATCTAAGGGAACAGAACTGCAACGTAAAAGGACAGACAAGCAATCAGCCATCTGCTTGCAGAAAATGAATGTAGGTATGAGCTCTATTTTTATGGCAGTTGCAACTGATCATGTTATAATGTGCTTTATTCGATCATTTAGACAAATGAGCTGCATGCCAGTTCACAAAAGACCTGTACAGATGAGAGATTGCATTGTAATTGCTAGTCTTAAATAGAGAGTACTGACATAGATGAAAATCCTGTCAGCTCTCCTCCTTTCAAAAACATTAATGCAGCAGAGTGTGTAGTATTTCCCTAAAAGCTTCTGTCTATAAGAAATTATGCTTCCTTTCACTTATAGTAAAACTTTTTGGAAAAGTGAGTTAAATCCACAAATGTATATTCTGGTACCATGTAAACTTGAGAAGCTAGGGTAGCTTGAAAGGGCAGTACAACCTGCAATACCAGAGACCAAACTGTAGAGAAATGTGTGGTATATGCAGAGGAGGAAGCAAGAGAGTACAAGGCATAGAAACATAACCCTTGTGCCTTAGATATGGAACGGCTTTTCAACAGATGTTTTATAATCCAAGGAATTTGCTGCTCTAACTCTTATGTGGCCACATGTCAGGGTATTTTGTTCTTAACCTGAAGGAGAGTTTAACTTGATATGAGTCAACCTGATACTCTGTCAAACAGGGAGCTGATACTGCGATGTCATATGAAGACTTCTGAATAAAAAAACCTGCAGAAATCTGAGCAACTCAAAATGTCTTCTCTCACGTTCTGTGTTAAGACATGTAGGAGAGTTGGGATAAAAGTGCTTGCAGTATTGTTCTTCAGTGGGATATATTTGGTGGTGGTGGCATATATCTAAGTGTATGCTACATTATATGCATGCATGCAATTTTCAATATGCAGCTAAAACTCAAGAAAACATCAGGGCTGTGATAACCTTATGCTGTAGATGTGTATGTCTGCAAATTACGTGTGAGCCAAAAAGGCATGAATGATAAGTGGTGGTCAGTAAAGTAGCAATGAGCTACTATGAGCAATAATTTGGGCAGTTAAGTTTTTGTGAAGTGTGCTATTTTTTTTTTTAATTGAAACTTACTGTTCTTGGCAAGTTCCACTGTGTTATTTTATCATGATCTATTGGCTTGAAGTCCACAGAGTCAGCCAGACTCTGTGTGTTACCTTCACAACAAGAGCTACAGCTGTGAGCCACAGGTGCTCCCCAGGATAGTGAGAGAACAGTAGAAAATACAAATCTCCTGCAGTATTAAGGGAGACATCACATTTGGGACCATTCCTGGACAAAACTTGCTCATAGTCAGACCTAGGCTAGAGCCCACCCATTAAGTAGTTTTATGAAGTTCCTCCTTCCTCCCAAATTACCTGTTTCTCCCCCATTAACAAGATGAAATGTTTGTTAGGAGTGAATATTATAACGAATGAAGGATGCTGGCGGTTGACTTTGAAGAGGAGACCTAAAAAAGGAATGAGTCTGCCTCCAGATGGTCAAATGTTAAGTGACTTACTAGCACTGTGTAGGTAGTGAAATTCTAAATGTATGCAATACCAACATCATTAAACGCCAATAGCATCATGTTGTCTTCACTCCAGGGTGGTACCCTGATGCTATCCAGACCAACCCAACCAATTCCAACTCCACAGCTACTTCTGCCCTTCTTGCCTGTGCTGCAATACTGAAATCATCACAGATCCCCTCATCCAGAGCATGAAGGAGATGAGGATAAGGGAAGTAATATGTACAGCATGAGCCTGGTACTCTTCACTCTGCAGCAAACAGCTGGTGCAGTTTCCAAACACAACAGAACAGTAGTTCTTAGAAGAAGAAGGAATCGCAGTGCTTGGTGGGTCCTAAAGCATGGGAGTAGTCAGACTTTGCCAGGAGCTGTGGCACGCGCTTCTCATATATGAAGATTTTGGAGAAGGGGTGAGTTCTTGCTTATACCAATAACATGCTGGGTGGCTTTGCGGGGGGAATGTTAATTTTTGGGGAAGCTTTTATAGAGTGGTGCTGTTTGTGTGTAAAGGGCTGTAAATGCTGCTTGAGCAAGCCCAGTAATGCAAACTTCCTGAAAGGAGGGGAAAAAGCTTTAAGAGTGATTATATTAGTTCTTCAAGATGGATGGAACAGTATTTTGTTCGACAGCTGTATACACTTAAGTTTTCTTTAGGTTGGCTTTTTCATGACTTTCCACATAACCAAGTGGGAAATGTAGTAGGGAGTCAGGCCCTAGTTTGTGCCTAGCTTTTCCTGGAAAAAAAGACATCTTGTGTTTTCCTTGTGATGATGAATGGTCTTTCTTCTTCTTTGCAGACAGTTTTTCTCTTTGACTACGCAGCCTTCCATAGTAGCATTTCCTCTGGAATGATTTGGGTTTCCAGGCCGCAGGCTGTTCCCTCTCTGCCTCTGTTGGGATTGATAGCCATTTCAAGCCAGCCTTTTTGGGGTTCCCCCTCATACGATCATGCATTCTGTAACCAGTATTTATGGACTGATTGTTCTTTTGATTAAATGCAAATTCCTAGGCACTTGTAGTTGTTTAAAGATCTCCTGGAGCATTTTACAAGGTGAGGTATGTGAACCATAAAGGCTCAGCCAATTTCCAACATGGTCAACTGCATTCTGGATTGCTCCCATTCCCCTACTTTTCAGAGTTGGATGGAGTGTCCTTCTACTATCATAAATTGTTGCACAGTATTGCTGGCATCCTTTTGAGTGGTTTCTAAAGTGACTGTAGGGTATATAATGCCTGGCATCTGTCCAAAGAGGAGAAGCCCTTTTTACAAGGTTAAGTATCTAATTTTGTAATGTTCAGCCAAAAATTTTGCCACTTACAAACAAAACAATCTCCCACTTCCCCATCCTTTTAGCAGTACACTTTTAAACTGAATTTGGAGATTTAAGGAGTTGTCAGAAGTTTCAGCATAAAGAATAGTTTTTGAGAGAATAGAAGAAAGAGTAGTGAGGAGACTGCAGTGACTTGTGGATGCCATCTGAGCCTTCACTCATGATGTCAGTGGTGAAGGATACTGGACTAAACAACAGAACTGATTTGCACTCTGTGCTGATGTATTATTGTATGTTCAGGCTCTGGTTGCTCTTGTTTGGCAGGCCCGCCATGAAGAAATTAAGTTGGATGGCAAACAATAAAAGGGCCTGTCATATTCCTAACACGTCAAATATTTGTGTTTGCTCTTTGCTTACTATGGGTTTTAAAACTACAGTGACTAAATGAGTATTGAGTTCTCCCTTCTTACCTTGGTGATGCCATTATTCTGGCTTGTGAGAGGCGGGAACAGAATGTCAAATTCAACCCGTGTCTTTTTTCATTAGAAGGAGGGTGGCCTACTACTTTTACATCTGATCAGTCACTTTCTGTGATTTTTCTAACATGTTTCTGTCTTACAAGGCAATATATAAAAATGAAAAAGTGAAATTATGAATTATGAATATGGGTTGTAGCTGTACTACAAGTTGGGCCTAACCTTAATCATGTAAAGTTTATTCTGCTGTGCTTACATGTGTACAACAGAGGATTTCCGCTGGTCTTATTCTCTCCCATGTGCACTTCATTTTGTCTTTTGGTTCACTCCCAGTCAGCAAGTCAAGATGTGTCAAAAAGGAGTTGGGAAGTACCCATTTTGAATATTAAAGAGAAAGTCTTAAAAATAAGGGAGAAAGGAGAGGTAGTTGTTAGAAATGTTCTGTGGGAGATCCTTTGCATGGCCGATAGTTATGTCTGTGTGGTAAAAATTTTCTATCAGAGCACAGTGAAAATTAATTTGATATTATTCCATTAAGACCTGTTCTTTCTTGCTTGAACGGGCAGTGATTTTAATTTAAATTGCCATTCAGTGTAAGAAAGAGGAACCTAAACTGAATATCCTGTCACCAGATTTATCAGGCAAAAAACCCAGTTTGTGGTAGGTGGACCTTCTGAACGGCCCAGGGAAGCAGTTTACATTTTTGTAAGAATATTGTCCTTGTCTTTGTAGTACAAGCTATTGCCAATACTTATAAATTATTACAGGGAATACCAACAGACTCGCTGCAAGAAACTCTGGCTTGGCAGGGGCTTAGGCTGAATGCAGTGGGAAGGAGCTTATGCAATTTAAATATTACCTAATGGGACAAAATTGAAGCGTTTTTGATTCTTTGATAGGACTGTTTCTGCTCAGTCACATATTGTATGCCCTTCAGGTATGCCTCACAAGTACCACTTTAGAATACCTTTTTTAAAGTACGTTGTCAGGTAAAGTCTGCAGGTCAAGGCATCCTCGCAGATACAAAAACTTACTGTTGTACTGGAATAGGCTGTTTTGGAAAAAGACTCCTTAGTTCATAGAGATGAGGCAAGAAAACAGTGCCCAGATGGTGGGGGGGGACGGTGGCTGGTTTGAGATGATGGAGCACCGGCACCACGTCTAATTACAAGGGAGATTATCTCAGCCCAGGCAGGGCTGTTCTCTGTTGCAGTTGGCTGACAGGGAAAGTCACCAAAGGGACGGTAACTAACCTGTAGTCACCTGCAACAGAGCTTTACATGCAAGTTCTTACCTCCTAGTAACAATAACAGATACCACTTCATTCACAGTTTTTCCTCTTTAGTTCCAAATGGTCAAAATACTTAAGTATTTTAAGGCCTTACGAGTGGAGGCACTTCATTTGATTCATGGCCGTGGTGAGAAACGTATGAAAACTTCAT
Organism: Phaethon aethereus; assembly: GCF_964289735.1. Taxonomy (NCBI): domain Eukaryota; kingdom Metazoa; phylum Chordata; class Aves; order Phaethontiformes; family Phaethontidae; genus Phaethon; species Phaethon aethereus. The sequence continues at coordinate 95,381,294 of NC_138575.1, read as the reverse complement.
CAGTGCTTTAAAACTGGAGTTGCAAAAACTAAAATGCAAAAAAAACCCAAACGCCGCAAAAAAACCCTGAAAGTTTTTCATTAATTGTTGAATCAGCACTCTGTTTATCCATGTTGTTATTCTTCCTTGCATCAAAGGCGATTCAAATGATTTAGCCAATCCTTATTCAAGGAGGTAGGGGGACAATTTTTTTTTCCTGTAGTCTGTCTTCTGGATTTCTCAGTCATGCCACTGCAGATGATGTGTGCACGTGATGGGGAGAATTATTTACCTTTCTGAGGGTGCCAGCAGACCCTTTCTAATTTAGTCAGAGCAATTTGAGAAATGAAGAGGGTACTGACACTGTTGTAGCTATTTTTGATGCAATGGTTATGTGGTGATCTTCCCCAAGAACAGATTACTTTTGCAACTAACATTTTATCCCATTTACTAGCAATTCCTAAAGTATTGTCATTGGTAAATAGCCAGCAACTGGTCTGAAGAACCATATTAATAATGAAATTTGCGGTCTTAGCGGCTGGTGTGGAGGTCCCCAAAAGAGCTTCATAGCTATTGCTTGGCCAGTTGGCTTTACACCTTGGGCTCCAGAGTATCTTTGCTATTATTAGGCTTCTTAACAGGAAAAGTCAAAGCTGTCCATTGCCTACAGAGGGGCAACTTAGAGACGATTGTCCTGGTAGACATGAAAAAGAGCCTCCTTTCGGGATTAGCAGCGCTGGCGACGCGCAGCTGAGTAGTTTGGGATCTGTCCAGGAGGTGGCCTGAACCGCTGCTTGCCTATTGCCGCTGCGCACCGCCGGCTCCCACTGCTGTGCGGCACCTTTCCATCCCGCCCGACGGCCTCTCCTTGTCTCTCCATCCCTTTCCTTTTGTCAGGGAAGTAGTTGAGCTTGGAATGCTTTAAAATATTTACAGTGTTAATCTTTTTTTTTTTTTTTTTCCTCTTAGTTAATCAGCCCTCCAGCCAGACCTGTTTTATTTAAAAGACCTCGTCTGTTCCTTTGGATACTGGTGGGTAGCGTGGCAGGACCTGCCTGAGCTTTGTGTTTCCAGCTGCCTTGAGGAGTGATACTGTAGTGGTAGGTTACAATACTGTCGTCGCCACTTCTAGCCCAGTTACTGAGATCAGCACAACTGTGGTGGCAAGAGGAGGCCTCTCAGCCGAGCAAGGATGAACAGGGACCTGGGAGCCAATTTTGCTGACAGCTGTTACATTTTACAGAAAATTAATTGACCTTGCACTGTGTGTACCTGATGGCACATGCAGGGGAGATGCAATGAGAAAAAGTCAAAGTAGTGCGTTGGCTTTAAGATTACTTAATCTGATTCACTGAAGGTTTAGGCCAGTTTTTAATGGCAAAGCTATGAGAATAATAAGGAAGTCTCAGACTTCAATTTTACTCTTTTCCCTGACCTCCCCTCTGCCCCTTTCCTCCCTTCCTCCCAAAGAAAATGAATCTAAAATGGCAATTAAGAAAACACTCAAGATGTGCCCAACACACTTGACATTTTACTCAGCATCAAATATTTTTCAGTCTGCTGAATTTAAAGCTGAGAGGCCTGAGAAATATTTTCCTCCCAGATTAATGAACACAGATCAGTACTGTTTAATCAACCAATAAATAAAAACATAGCCTGCAAAGAAGCCTAAAGTTAATCCATCGTAGCACAGCCAAACTGAATGAACTGTGCCCACCTACAAAGTAACGACAAGCACATACTTTCCTGTAACATATCTGAAACTAGAAAGAGAGCATAACAAATATCAAAACGTATTTCGACAGTGTACAGGGCTTTTTGTTAAAACTCAGAAAACACAGACTTTATTTAAAGTCTGTTTTCAAATATGAGGCAATTTTAGAACAGTCAGAGGAGAATGGAAGTCGGGGGGGAGGGGAAGCAGGGGCAGGGGGACAATAATAAATTACATACAAGCTTTGTTTTCGTGTAAGTAATTCTAGTTTAGTACTGAGATGTAGCTCTGATGGGAGCATAAGGAGGAAAGCAGGGATTTCTGTTCAGACCCGGAGTGTGTCTCTAACTGTGGGCAGTGCCAGATATGTCAAATAAAAGTTGAGGGAGTCTGCCTCACGGACATGTAAGGCAGGTTCCTTCCAAATTCCATCACAGAGATTAGTTTAACAGTAAAAACTGAACTTGTCCTGTACTGGCCTGTGTCACGGAGGGTCTTCTGGATACCCGATAGATGTCTGATCTCACTTAGCTTCCAGATCAAAAAAAAAATCCTAGTGGAAATTATTCCCTCGGTTATCCTTGGGTATGTATGCAAGAGAATATTCTTCCATTCCGAGCTTTCTTTTTAATTACATGTTCGTTGTTCCTATATTAGGAAGCGTTGTAAGCACCATGCCTCCTTTCTCTCAGAAAAAAACGCTTGTGTTCTCTTCATCCTCTCTTCCTGTGAGGAACTTCCCATACCTCCTGTCATTTCTGTGAGCTTCCTTTATCTTTATTTCAGTCATAGGCTGGCTCGAACCACAAATTGCATTTTCCAAATAATTTTAAGATTATTTTCTGTTCTTTTTCAGTTGTAACTTTATTTTGGAGCATTTGGAGGTGTGCTGCCTAGAAGAGTTTCACTTTTTCAGTCAGCCTTAGTCCTTACAAGAATTAATTATTTAATGTTGTGGTCACTGAGACTCCTTTATTAATCACTTCAGAATAGAAAAGCAGCATGTGAAGGTCAGAAGTCTCAGTAACGGTGAGTCAGCCTAGAAACACAAATTTGTATGTAGTAGCTATAAAATTGCATTCACATCAAAGGACATGTCATTAGCTCCTATATCATTAAGGTCTTGTCTGCCTTTAAAAATACTGGTATAAATAACAAAGCAAATGTGCATTCTTTGTGTCTGTATTAGTTAATAAGAGTGATGATTAAAGGGAACCTGTTAAATTATCTAAATATCTGTGTGCTTATTTATTTATGTGCATGTGTATAAACATGCAGACGTGTGTATGTATTAATGTAGGCATGTGTATGTGTATATTTAGTACACATACTGATGTACTTAGGCATGTATGTTTGAATATTAAATTTGAAAAAACTTAGAAACCATTACACTGAAGGATTTTAAATAGTGATCAATATCATAAGTGAAAAAGTCTTATTCATATGTGTGTGTGTGAAGCATAAATGGCGTTTTCCATTTCAGCATGGTTCAAAACAAAATCAAATATAAATACTTAATGACTGGGAAGCCCGTTAGTATGTGCCGTGCCGCTGATGTAATACCAGATGAAAAACTGTGAAAAGCTGTGGAATTCACATCTATTTTTCTATATCGGGAGCATTACATGACTGTTCAGACGTCTTTAATGACCTTGTGGTTGCATAAGGTCCATACATCGCGGGAAAGTAGATGCAGAGGATTGCTGCGCTGAACAGCATCCCCCCTTCCGCAGCGTATTCCGTCAGCGCCTGCCTGCCCACTCATTTGCACCACTAGGGAGATGAAAGTCAACATTGTATTAATCAATTAGGTTCTGCATTTGTGCCAACTTAATAATAAGGAAGGATTTGTGCTCTCTCCTGTTCTGGCAGAGAGGAGTCTCCTGGGCATGACACCTCAAAAGCAGGGCAAGCAGTGCTGCTCTGATACAGATGTGTTTGCGATCTGTGAGCTGGGTGCTTCTGCGTTTATTTGCATCAAGTTATGATTTATTTTATGAATAACCCCGCTGACATCAAGGTGACTATTTGCAGAGGAAGGTACACTCTTTAATGTGAGCATGGTTGGCAGAGTCTGGCCTGTGGTACTTTGATGCCCACGACAAAACGCTCCTGTCGTCATGGGAGCTGACATGGTGTCACAGACAATCACAGCTCAAACCAGCTGCTGCCTCCACTGGGACATCGAGTGGCTGTTTCTGGAACAGATAAAAAGAAATAAAGATATTCAGGTACTGCAGAAAGATGCTCAAATTTGAACTGTTTCCACAGATGTTTGTTGAGTCTGGGGCTGGACATTGGTTCCCTATTCTCTTGCTTCTTGCTGAAAGCGGAGGACATTGCATGACGAAGTGCAGTCCAAAGCTCAGATGGGCAGCGAACAGGTGGTACGTTGTTTGTAAGGCTATTTCAGATCATAGAAACCATTTGTCCAGTTTTAGATTGCTATTGCTAGCAGTGTGTCTTTTAGTTGTGAGAAAGAGAAGAGGTTATTTAAAACTTGGGTGACTCCTGTTTGCCTTTCAGTGCACGCCAAGTGGGATTTAAGAAGGAATGCTTAAAGATCACAGGCAGCTTCCCCTGAATCTATTTTATGCAATTCTCATTTATTTCCAACATGAAGTAAATATGCTGAGAAGGAGATGGGTCAGCAATTCAATTCAGTGAGACATAGAATCATAGAATAGTTTGGGTTGCAAGGGACATTTAAAGGTCATCTAGTCCAACCCCCTCTGGAATGAGCTGCACAGATACATTCTCGAATGGGTGTTTGGGGCTCAAGCACAGTGAGCAAGAGGGACAAAGTATTAGCTCAGATTTCTTTGATGTACTTCAATTATATCATCGCTTCACAGCCTGCTTGGATGTGGTGCATCCAGGACCCCAGGGGTGTGGAGTTGATGTGTATAAAAGCTGGTCACTCCTCCAGTATCTCTGGAGTCGAGGCGGAAGAGACAAAAGTCAGTGATGGGTTCTCAAACACAGAAGCTGCTCTACCAAAATGCAGCACAAGAAATTTGCCAGGGGAAGGGTGATACAGAGGGAAATAAGCCCAGGGTAATGCACAGTGGTAACAAGTTACCAAGACGCCTTCTAAACTTTCAGGAGTATGCTGGATGGTGTAATTTTTCAGCTTCTTCTCATGAAGTATCATATCTGAGATTCCAAAGTGGCCAGAGGACTGTGAGTCAGTGACTTTGGAGAGGAATACGCCAGGGAAGGATCTATTGCTGTGCAAGGGCAGGCATATGATGCAGGAGCACTCAGACATCCTCAGGAGAACAGAAAAGAAGAACCCAGTAGATTGACACAGATATTTGAGCTGTAATGTAAGAAAGAAATCTGTTAGTCTCCCAAACCTTCAGCTTTCTCTCTTCCTCTGTTCACTTACTGCCATGTGTTAGGCTGTACAGGACGAGATATATTTTTTGTGCATTAATAATAAATTTATAATAAAGTAAACGCATATGGCCATTGATGATGTAATTAAAAGAAAAAAAGTGGTCTTTGGAATACTATCTCCTTTTTACTTCTGGTGGTCAATAAACTTTTCACCTTCAGCCACTGTCTGATGAACACTTTTGGGACAGTAACAGTGACGTTGTAGCAAAAGTGGCATTCATACTGGGGGCAGCTGCTCATTCTTCTTGTTCATGATCCAAATGGCAGCTCAGAAGAGTCAGTTGGATTCAGTTTGTCCCTCAGAAGACAGGGAAAATAGCTCATGAGGGTAACTCATGGAGCGCAGTGCCATGTATTTCCTAGTGCACAAGTAAGCCTGAGATTTAGACTTATCGCCTCCCTTGCTCATGTCCTTTGAGAATAGATTGCAGAACGGCCGGCCATCTAGTGCCCTCTGAGGTTGACGTGGCACCAGCTTAAGGGGCAGCTCTAATGTTACACCTAGACAATGGTAAAGGGCTGCCAGGAGTGACATCCCTGCTCTTCCCTTGCCACTGTCCACTCACCCCACATGGGATCGAGCACTCATGTGGCCACAGTCTATTCTGCTGCTGATTTGATGGCTGTATCTGCAAAGAGAAGGAAGCGAATAGGCCAGCTGAGCTGCAGTGTCCACTTGGTGCACATATTTGTGCATTTGCTCTAAATCTGGAAAGCGGAGGGCTTTTCTTGGTGGATTCCAATTTAAGGTTTCAGAATATGTCTTCATCCTGTGTTGAGATGCAAACAAGTGCTGCCATTTCTTCCATGGCCTTCATTTTGGTCTGAATTAAGTTCATTAAAGTGTTTGTTTAACCCCTTCACTTAGGAATCTCTTAGTTGTACTGGACAGAAGACAAATTCTTTTCTCAGTTGCTGCTGTGTTTCTAAAGCTGTTGTGGTTTGCTAAGAATGTAGTTTATATCAAGTAAGATTTCCTGACAAATGACTTCCAACCTGCTAAAACATTCACTGATTTTCTTCACTTGCTAGCTTTCAACTTCCCAAACTTTTTTGAATTCTTAACAGCTGTCACAACCCAACTTCAGGATGTTGACTATTACACAAGCTTTTCAATGTGGGAAAAGGAGTGGAAGTTACAAGAGATCATATCTCTTTCCAGGCATAAATAAGTACCCATTTTGTTACCCATTCTGTCTCATTAGGATTTTCAAAGCCACTGCCTTATTGCCATATAATATATAATGTTGCATCTGTGGAGGAATAAATATTCCATTTTCCCCTTCATATCTTTTTACTTACTGTTCACTTAAATTCTTTGACATATCTTTCACATATCCTTTCACTACCCTTTTTTTCAATAGGTACCTATTTCAACATGGAATTAGTAAATACCACCCATAGCTGGTTTTTTTCTCTCATGTTCTCAGGCCATCAGTTTACTCTGCTCACAGCTAGTGATTGCATAGATGCAGTTATATTGTCCGTGCTTGGGATGATGCTTAAGAAATCGTATTGTTCCTCTTTATTCAAAATAAATAACTTAATCTTGAAGCTGTGAATCTACAACTTCACAATACAGGAGATTGCAACAATGACTAAGTACCTGTTGGGCGGAAATATTCCAGAGACAGAAATTGAATTATTCAGTTCTAATTATCAAGTTGAATGAATGATAATGCTTCTGGCAATGATCAGGGAAGTAATTCAGTCCCAAGCAGAAACTTGTGTGTTTGAATACATCTTAAGCACTAATATAGCACTATTAGTGGGAACTGTTGCTGTGGATATGTTTTTTTCCCCCTAAGTCTCTCTGAAGATCAGAGAGATGAAGAAGAGAATGAGTAGAAACTTCTTAATTTAAATAATTTTCTTTCAAAATATAAGCCTTTTTTAGTCTCGTGGACATTCTGCTTAAACTTTAGGAATGGTGCCTTTGCCTAATTATTACTGAAGTAAGAAACACCCAATTAAAATGTACTCACAGAAAATGTCTGCATACATTTTTATACAATAGGACATTATACCAATCTCTTAGTTTTTCCTCGTCTAGGTAATTGGTAAGTAAGGCATTTGGGGCTTTTAGATGGAAGCTAGGGTGATTTTTGTGTGTGTTTGGTTTGATCTATTTTTTTTCTTCTTTCATCTGCAAGACTTGTTTTAGTAGGAGATGACTTATTCTGAAAGAAGTATCAGAAAACTTAGTAAGAAAGATGTATTTTTACAGCGATCCTATGGGCCATAGTGCCATTAGTCTTCAGTACCAGTGCTATTGCTTGTTTTGGGGTCTAATGAGATAGGTCTGTAATTATATATGGTGAATACAGTGCTACAGATCCAAGATTATGTTTTACTTGTTCTGAAATAACACGGAGAGATGTCATGCAACTTGAGACATAGATTATCAAAAACATCTTTCATTGTTCACTGCTTAGCTTAATTCAAGGAAAGTTTTTGAAAGACTAGGTATTCCTGCCTGTGATGCTGCAGCTGGCACCCACTGTGCAGCATTCCAGAAAGATAAAGAAATACATTGCCTGCCAGATGTAATCCTGTGAGGAGAAGGGGAAACCTGGGACTTTTCTTATAATAAATTTCAAATACCAGTCTTCTAAAATGATAAAAAAAATCTGTTACAGCTGTAATTATTGCTAATCTTTAGATTGTATTATTGTGACAACCTTTCAGCTGAAGATTTTATCCATATTTTTGGATGCAAGATAGTAGATAGATTTGAAAAATAGTAACAAAACCTCTTCTTTTTTCTCATTAGATCATTCAGATGATGAAGCTATTGAGAAAGCAAGTGCCCACAGGACAGCAACACATCAAGATTCAAATTCCAAACCTGCTGTGACAAAGAAAAGAAAGCAGGTTTGTAAATTTAGCAATTGGGTAGAGCACAGAGACGATAGTGCACAGGGAAATGTAGTCCCTTTTTGTTCAGTAAAGGGATGGTTTTCTTCACTCTTTGTCTGATTGGTTCATGTAATAAGATTGTTTTATTACATTATTTTGCCTTATTTGGAAGTGATCACATTCCAGTACATTTCAATAATAACTTCTTTCTTGTTTTCTGTGAGTTGAGATTGCCAGGCCTGTCTCCTACAAAGTGACTGTCTATTGATGAAAGCCTGGATGGTGCTACTGAGTGTCCTCCTCTATAATCCCTGCACACACAAGGTCTTGAAAGCTGTATTTATATGTTGTACAGCATCTCCACCCAAGCATGTCCCCAGGGCGAGGTCCAAGTGAAGAAGAATTTATGTGTACATGGATTGATGTTTTCATAGCCCTTCACTACTAGAAGCTTCTTTTAAAACCAGTAGGAACTGTTGTTTAGCATTACCTGGAATATGCCAAGAAAAAGGCAGCAAGGTCTTTGACAGACAGCATCACCCCAACTTGAGGGAAAAAAAAAAGTCATCTAGAGCTCAGCTGATATTAAGAAGTATCTTGTTTGAAGGTATATTTCTTCTGCCTTCCTGATACCATACAGGAGAGTCGACTGAATGGCTGTCAAAGAGCTAAAATTACATTGGAAGCTCTCTCTCCTTGAGGTTATGGATATTAATTTTGACCCGTAGGTCAATAGTAATTCACTGTGTGATGCCTAGGCAGTTGCCCAAGTGAAAACCGTTTGCAGGGATGTTCTTTTTTTGTAGCAGAGAAGTGTAAACAACACAGTAGCAATTACTATGCTTTTGGGTGTCTTTCCAAGGAGACCAAAGGTGAAGTGAGCCAAATAGCTGAACTGATTCCATGCTTTGATTAGGAAAGAGAGAACCGAGCAATACAGGAGAAAGCTGTGTTGCCTTCGTACATGCTCTACCAGGGGGTCAGATGCTGAAGACTTCAACTCAGTGAGGATGCTTATGGAGCCACTTTTTATCACCATTATCTTCACTTAAGCATTTAGAACTAAGACTATTTGTTTGGAGGAGTTGCTTTACGGTTTCTATGAGAACATTAGAAAGGATAACCAATGCAGGTTATCCTGCCAAGGTGGACTGGGACTGCTCAGCTGTAGCAGAACACCTGCCACAGCTCTTCCTGTCATGTGAAGAATATCAGTCTGCATTTTGGAATTGGGTAATTTGATGTTTAGCCACAGAACTCCCGGAGGCAATGCTTTATGGGAGCTCAAAGTCATGGATGTGTTACTGCAAAACAGTTGCAAAATCAGATGTATTTATGGAAAGATAGTAGTTTTGTAGTTCTGGTGCATATAACATAACCCATTTTACTCTACCCTGCCTTTATTTGCAGGTCGGAAGCTATTCTGCAGTGGACTTAGCACCTTAAAGCCAGTCAGGAGACAACCAAATAGAATTATGAACGTTTATGTTTCTGGTCTGCAGGCTGTCCTCAGGCTTATAATGAAATGAGTAATTTGTCTCCAATCTGAATGGCGCATTGATGTGTTTACTTTGTCACAAAGTCCAACAGTCAGACTGTATGGCTGACCTAGAATGTAAACTTTCACACACATGCAAGGATGTTTTCACTCTACATTTGAATTTCCAGTAACTTGGCAACATGTGAAGAAAAAAAAATTGTTAGAAATATAATACAGGAAATATTTTATGTTCTGCCTATGATTAACAAACAAGGAATTTATGACATTTTAGTTCATAAATCAGTGGTCGCAGCACAAATTTCCTGTTTTCTGCTTTTTAAGAACATCTGTGTAAAAATAGAATAAAAACACAGAGCACAAGGGAGCCGTGTCAAAAAACATTAGGTTGTCTGCTCTGCGTCTTGCATAAGAAAAACATGCAAATGACCTTTTCTTCAGGGTGGCATGCAAAGAGCTATTGCATGAGTAGGTAGGCAACTAACATTTGGATAAGGGTCAGAAGTTCAGTCTAGATCAGATGCCTAAATATTTTGGACTGCAGATCATCAGAGACTCGTAAGTTTACAGCCATTCACCACCATGATGTTTCTCTCTTTCTTATGGCTTTTTTTTTCATGTCTGAATAAAGTCAGCATAATTAGTGCTGGGCTGATAGTATACTATGTCTAAATAAATATATCCTGTTGTAAAGGAGGTAATTTTGAGTCTTAACATGCTTCTTGGAGGAAGCAAGGCTTTAACCACAAGCCTGCTATGTACTTCTGTTGCTGTTGAAAGAAAGGGTTACATACTGCTTTCAAAAAAGAAGCCATGGCATTTGGTGATACTTTTAAACATCTGAATGAAGGGTTATCAGTGAGAAAATTTTGTTTCTTTTAGAGAAAATCTTTCAGCTCTGTGACATGGTTTTATTCTGTTCTCATGCAGATACCCGTTGGGAGTTTTGTGGATTTGTGTAAAACAGTTTACAATGTGCAAGAAGGGAGAAATGGGCCTGAAGTGAATAAGTGGCATTTTTCGATAGGCTGAAAGAGTGGTAGCACTTTCTAGGATAGGGAACCATCATACTCGACTGGAGGAAAGAGATTCACATTGGCCCCATTTGGCTTTTTGATTGCTTGGTAGTATCCCTTGACTAAATCAATCCAAGGCTTGTTCTCTGCATAAAATATGACATTGAACATGGAATTTATGATTAAAACACTTGGCAAGTGGTCTTTGAGTATCTGTGGACAGCTGCGATGTGTAAGAGTAGAGCAGGAACTGAAAGCAGGCTACTGAGGGTAGCTCTGTTTCAGTCTCAATGTCTGGGAATGCTAATGTAGGGATGGGAATGAAGAAATGTATGGTGGTGTTTTAAAAGCACTTGAATCAGAGTTAGGACAGAGATTTTTAAAAAAGAAACAAACCAAAAATAAAACCAAAAAGCTAATGTTAACCCTGGAACTTGAAGTGAGTTTCTACTTGCAGTCATTCCCTTGATTTCTAGTGAACAAAATATCTATTTATAGCTGAGAAAATCGCAGGGACAGATCTCTGTTGTTGAGGCAAGACATAGTCCCTATCACAACTTCTCACGGGTGGATATTGATCCAGGCTCCATTATATTCCAGCCCTAGCTGTAGAGGGCTTTGCTGGCTGTAGCCAGTGCTCAGCCAGATCTTCTCTGGTAGTTCCTAAGTATCATTTCAACCCTCAACCAGTTTCAGGGCTACTTCTATACAGCAGTACTGCCTTTGCAAGTGCAATGGCTGTGGTTGCATCATGGCATAGAAAGCAGGAGCGAGCAATAGGTCATTTGGGTTGAGCATGGTGGTATCCCGTTTTTTATAGCTAAACTAGATAGGGGAGTGGGAAGAAAAAGGTAAACGTAAGCATAATACGAACAATTAAACTCCACAAAATGCTTCTGATAAGGATATGAGAGTGGGATTGGAAAGATACAAATGTGCTGGGGAGGGTGACATAGTACCAGTTGTCATGAAGTGCCCTTCTGTTAAGGGGGAGGAGTGCAAGGAGGGCTCAGAAGGGCTCAGATACTCTGCACTCCTGTTAGCTTTCCTTTGGCCCTCTTGGCCCTGTTCAAGCTGCCCTCACAAAGGAACAAGGGAGCAGCTTCTCCGGCTTTCGGCTGGGCGCCATTTCTTGCTGATACTTTTCTTCCAGGCTTTCCTTAGGGACCAGCGCTGGATTTGCTGTTCCTGGGCTTTTAATGCTCCATGTGATGAGACTTCTCTGCAGTTTCTCACAGGAGGGAATTTTTCCAGCCGAATGCATCCTAATATCAAGGAGCTTTTGCCTGCAGTTCAGCCTATTTTCCCATCCCTCTTCATAGAGTCACTTATTAAGCTCTAAAGCCTGTCTGTGTAGAGTAATTTGCATTTCCATGAAGTGGAAGTCCCTGGGGCAGCAAAAGGAAACAGAATTGCTATGCTCAAAACACAGAAAGCCTGTGCGTCACATCCTCTGTTTTGGACAAATTTAGGTGGCTAAGGACAAATCCTAACCCTGGTTTATGTGAACAGGGACTCTGGTACAAATGGACCAATTCAGCCCGCTCACTCAGGCACAAAAGAGGGTTAATGACAGCAACACGTGTTGAATGAAGAGTATTCTGAAATGCACCATGTATTTTTCTTGTGTGTATTTGACCCCGCCTGCTATGAGGAGACAAAGCAGGAATGGGTAGAACAAATTCGAAACATGCTTTCCTAAATTTTGCATTACAAATGTAAAAGGAAATCCAGACTATGATTGTTTCCAATTACTCTCGCCCAGTTCCGTGATATCTTTCCCTGTCTGGATGCTCACCTTAGACCCAGTTATTTTAGAGCACTATTGGCAAAGTTTAGAAAAACAATCACACATAATATAAAGTGTTTAAAAATATAAAGTTTGTTGAAGGTTTTGTTCATGTTTCCTGCTTGATTTTTTTTTTTAGTGTATCAAAATTTCCTTTTCACCATTTTATGGAATTGTGACTATTACCTGTATGTTTCAACTTTCTGTTCTTTTATTCCCCTCTTGGTTAAAACAACATAGATCTCAATTCCAAAATTATTCCAGATATATGTAACTGTAAGAATTTGATCCCTCTACAGGTGGGGAAGCTTGGTTTTGTTTGTTTTTCCCTAACCCAGCATTATACTTTCTGTATCCCCTCTTACCTCCCTTTGGTGAATTTCTTTTCCCCCAGGTGATCAGATATCCGATGTTGGATCTTTTTTTCTTACTTTTTTTTTTTTTTTTAATGTGTGCTTTGCAGCCTACAGAGTGTTTTTTAAGTCAGCCTGAAGAAAAACAAGAGAGCATTGTAAAGGCAAAGAGGAGAAAGAAGGTATGAATGTCCTAGAGTGTGTTTGGGGACTGGGCAGTGGGTGTATGTGCTATTACAAGATTCAGAATTGTGATGAGGAGAAGTAATATGGTCGTAATGTTGCAGCCTCTTTTAGAGAAGAATTGAAATTCCTACTTTTTTTACTTCACTCAAAATACCCATTCCCAGCCTGAACAGCGGCACTGTGTCTATACTCCACTCAACGGTTGTACATATCTACACCCCACTTGCAAGTGTTGCACACTGGGAAAATGTAACTGCATCAAAGAAAGGTGGAATTTCAGTTGCTGCAGAATCTGCCCCATTTCAGCAGTGTGGTCTGCCTCCAGCTGCTGTTACATCTTTTGAGCCAAGAACTGTCCTCGTTTGCTCTTCTCATAGCATAAGTATATAAAGAAATACTCTGTATTGTCCCTCTGGCCATGCTCCATCCTCACCCTCAACAACAAACACACTCTGCAGTCTAGATGGAAATTATATGGCACCAGGAAAGTTAATTGTGTTTCAGGACAGACTGTAAGTAGTTGGCTCCCTCACAAGGCTGAGAGATGGCCTTTTTATATTATGTCAGGCCTCTTAATCATCCAGGGAATGGGAAGAAGGAAGAGTGGGATTTTGCTTTAAATGCAGCTCTGGCAGAAGTGACCACGATACTTGTTCCACTGCTGCCAGAGCAAAAGCATCCCGCAACAGAGATTGGTGAACCAGACCTAACAAAAAGACCCCGTTCTCAGGCAAACAATAGGTGCTTAGTTACACCTTTGGTTTCAGTGGGGCTAGGCCACTAAGTTGACATACATAGCCTGTCAAAGAATCCATCATGAAATATTTATCAGGTTGATCTATGGGTTCCAAACAACATGCTCTCTCCAAAAATAAGGAAAAGGGGGGGGAAAAAAACTTTACTTTTAAGCATCTGGAATGAATTGGAAGACAAATAATAACACTTCCTGCATAAGGAGCATTTCTCCGCAGCTATCCTTGAAGGAAGAGAGTTTGCTCAGGTGTCCTTGCTCTTGCTCTTACAGAATTTCTTGTTAATATCAGGCTTTTCCTCTCTAGAGTGCCATAATTTTCCTTAAGGAACCAAATGGCCCAATGAATGACGTAGTAGTCCTGTGGAACAGCACCTTATGCTGAATTACCAAGTAAAATGAGCCTCATAGTTCTGTCTTGCTGTCTGCTAAATCAGAGGTTCCCAAATGTGGGTCGCTTAAGATGCAGGTTGTGGGGCTGGGGCTGGAGAAGAGCATTTGTGGTTGATAGGAAGAACAACAAAGAGGTTTGGTTGTGGGCCTCACACAAAGGCTGTGTGTGCTACAGATGGCCTCTTGTCATTCTTTGGGAAGACAGTTGTTGCATGGCAGAAAAATACAACAGTGCCAAATGAGTGTGAATCTTGGGAAGGAATGATACAGATTCAAGCTCTGCAAAGATCTGCCAAACAGCTAGACATCTACTGGAAAGTCTTCCAGGGTCTGCAGAGGGCTTTGCACCAGGCCAAAGGTAGACCGAGAAGAAGGCATAAGCACTCCATCTCCACATATCCCACTGTCAAAGATTCAGTTGGGGTCTTGCAAGCACCCAGCTGGCTTTTGGCAGAGGTGAAACAGGCAGTGGCCACAGTGGCAGATGGCTGGGAGAGGCAGCTGCCTACTTTGCCTTTGCTGTGGGGTGGGGTGGCTTCAGCAGCCCCCGTATGCCTCTCCCCTGTTCAGCCTTCTGCCCCGTATGCCGCCGTTACGGGAGCATTTGGGGTGTATTCAGCAAGAGGGAGAGACAGAGTGGTGGGAAATGAACGGGAAGGAGGGAGTGGGTGCTGGGATGAAGTGAGGGAAAGAGGGATGGAAGAAGATCTGTCCCCTACATTAAAATCCCTGCTATAGCTCTCCTCAAAATTTCCATTGATCTTTGCTGCCCTAGACCTTAGACTGCTGAACTTGCACTGAAGGTACCCACCACCCCTCCAAAGCTGCCAAAAATGCTTCCAGGCCCACCTCATCTCTCTGAAATCTCACTTTGCCTCAGAGATGCGTACCCTATAGCTCCATCCTAACCATGCTCTCCGGCTCCTTGTCACTTCTAGGCTTATGCTGCCATGCATCCTCATGACAGCAAGTTCGGTTTAGCTTGGGCAGCGGAGAAACCTTAAGCTGGCCTTTCACAAATGAATCACTTCTCAGTGAGGACAAGAGAGGCTTCACATTCTTGCCATTCTCTCCAGGCTGCCTCTATCCTTGAAAATCTGCTCTTTTCTTAAATGCTGGCAGATCATTCAGGTAATAGGAACCCTGGGCTATTCTACCCCCATGATCCATTTAATTATGGGGGAAAATACAGCAACACTTTCACTTCAGAGAAAGTTCAGACCTGTTATTTGCTAACATTCCTAAGGTGTAAAACACAATAATTATGAACTCATGTCCAGGCTTTAAAACTTATGAGTTTGTTTACAAAATTATACATTTTGGAAGAACAAAGCAGCTCCTGAACTCTTTCTGCTTGACTTCTGGTTTTGTGAGGTTTTATACTCATTTTCATCACACTTGCATGGTACTCTGTGAATATAGTTAACCATCTTTCCTTCCAAAGTAGATAGATAGTTACCCCATTTTAATCAAAATATAACCAAGACTTATATAACCACTTGATTCCTGTTGTTAATCTTTAAGAATAATAAATTTAAAAAAATATTAAAAAACCTGTATTTTCAAACTGATATTTAAGTGTAACAATAGCAAAACTTACAAAACCAGCTTTCAGTTATGTTTTTGTTACAGTAGCATTTCAGGTGAGCACAGAGGATTTCTTGTGTTTGGCTCACAGACCATCTCATCAAAGTATGTGAACTTGCATCTGAAGTCTGCATTGCCACTAAAGACAAAGGGAATCATGTCCCATTGTAAGGTTTTTTTCTAATTAAGCTGTAATTAAGCCAATATAACTCTATAAAGTTACAGAGGAACGTTTATTTACAGTGTTGTTAGCTAGTCAAAGAGCAGAAATTATAGAAATGCCATACTCACCCATTTTACTTGTTTTTTTAGAAAAAAATTTCTGATGTTCTGGAAAAATCTGCTCCAAAACCTGGTGTCCCTGCAGATCTACAAAACCTGCTTAGTCAACATTTTGCTGAAAACCGTTCAGTGATTGAAATAGAGGAATTAAAGCTATCAGGTAATTTATCCCGTATTTAATAGATAATAATGTTTTTTAAATGATACTGTTGAGTTCTTTTTCTGCAAAAGAAATAGGATTTTTGGGACAGGTCTTGAGTTATACTTTTTATTAAAATATTTTCTCTTCCTGTATATTAATTTGCTGTTTAAGTAGAGATGTTAATTTCTTTGGAATAAATGTGAGGTTTCTTGGAGGTATGGAAATGAAAAGAAATATTTTTTAAATGTGTCCTTTTATTGTAAAGTATTCATTTCAGGAGTTCACTTTTCTAATAGAAATTATATGATTCCTAATAATAGCTTCCAAGATGCTGACTGAGAGAGTGAAAATGTATTTTGTTTCTGGGATTATCTGGGTCGATCCAGATGCATAATAGGAGGGCTGACAGGAGCAGGCAAAGAAATAATGAGACATCATTCTGACATGGTTATGAGTTGTTGAACACAATGTTTTTTCAGAGAGTGGCATAAAATGAGATGGTAGTCTTGGTCCAAGTGAGAAGTGACCCAGTTTTAACCAAGATGAGGACCCTCTTGGTTTCGTGTGTTCAGTCTCCAGTTAAAAGCCAGTGATAGAAAAGGCAAAGCAGAACAGAGCAAGGTTAGCATCTGTCAGTTGGAGGCTGCATTAGAGATGAAGGCAACATTCATCTGCCTCTTACCCTTCTTACCCCTCAGGGACTTGGGGGTACTGGTGGATGAAAAGCTGGACATGAGCCGGCAATGTGCGCTCGCAGCCCAGAAGGCCAACCGTATCCTGGGCTGCATCCAAAGCAGCGTGGCCAGCAGGTGAAGGGAGGGGATTCTGCCCCTCTACTCCGCTCTGGTGAGACCCCACCTGGAGTCCTGCATCCAGCTCTGGAGCCCTCGGCACAGGAAGGACATGGACCTGTTGGAGTGGGTCCAGAGGAGGGCCACAAAACTGGTCAGAGGGCTGGAACACCTCTCCTGTGAGGACAGGCTAAGAGAGTTTGGGTTGTTCAGCCTGGAGAAGAGAAAACTCCCGGGAGACCTTACTGCAGCCTTCCAGTACTTAAAGGGGGCTTATAGGAAAGATGAGGACAGACTTTTTAGCAGGGCCTGTAGTGATAGGACAAGGGATAAAGAGGGTAGGTTTTGACTATATCTAAGGAAGCAATTTTTTACAATGAGGGTGGTGAAACAGTGGCACAGGTTGCCCAGAGAGGTGGTAGATGCCCCATCTCTGGAAACTTTCCAAGTCAGGTTGGACGGGGCTCTGAGCAACCTGGTCTAGTTGAAGATGTCCCTGCTCATTGCAGGGGGGCTGGACTAGATGGCCGCTAAAGGTCCCTTCCAACCCAAACTATTCTATGAATCTTACTCTGCAGATAAAGCAGCATTGTCATTTTATAGGCACTGTCCATTATTTGTTGGTAGTGCTCAGGAAGATCAAATGGCGTGGTAACTAACCTGCATACACCTTTGATACATCTTGAACTCTTAGTGACCTGTGGTTAATACAGGAGCCTTCTATCCCAGCAGTGGTTTCTCTCTTTTAATGTTTAAGCCTGTCCTCCTAGATAAATGTGCTTCTCCTTAACATCCATGATTCTAGGTTGACCCTTCTTTATTTCTATGGGGCGGGTTCAGCTTTCTTGATGAATCAAGAAAACCTGGAGATGTCCCACATAGATTGCTTTGAAAAACTTGTGTTAAGTATTTTTAGACTTTTAGGGGTTTTAGCAAATAATAAATTGCTTTGGGTTTTTTCTTATTAAAATAAGAGCCCTTTGGGTTAGTGAAGTGACCCATTTCCATATGGATTGGCTCTTGAGTTGGATGGAGATATGTTTTCTTCCTTATTGTGCTGGGAGTTGAAGGCTTAGAGTGCCAAGAAGTTTATGAACTTCTACAGCTGTCAAGTCATCCATGTCAAAGCACTGAGCAAATAACAAGCAACTGCTTGGAGTTGTGTGTTCTTGTCAACTGACACAGTGCAGAAGGTCAAGTTTGTAGTCAGCATGGTCTCTTGCTGCAGTCTGGAGCTATGTGTTTCTTCCCCCTTTCTGAAACTTTCATTTTAAATTGTTGTTAGTACTCCAGTGTTGCTGGACTGTTGGTGAAAAGTCAGTGGCTGAAGTTCATGTCCTTTAGAAAACACCTTTTGAATTGTTCAGTCATTAATGAGACATAATGTATTCAGAAGGGCAAAACAACAGCAAAGATATTTTGCCACTGGGAGGAAAGGACCGTGGTGGGTGTGAGGAGCTCTCCTGTTAGCACCAAATGCTTATGGAAGAGCAGCCCCTGCCCTTCCCCACTAGTGTCAAGTGCATCTTTTAAACATGATTTTAAAGGTAAATCAGCTACTGATCCTTCAGTTGTACACATTCATTCCCTTTGGAGCTCAAGTCCCAGTAAATGTCAATCGCTGGATTTAATAAAAGGGATCAGTGCAAAATAAAAGTTTTTAGCAAGACAACACCCATTAAATGGAAGGTATAGTAATGGAGGGTGGCTAAGATCGAGAAACTACACAGGCAGGACTTCAGCCAGGCATCAGCTACAAACCAAGTCTGTTCCAATGGAAATCATGGATTGACGCTGCCAGCATTAGGACAATGCTCCATCCATATGAACATGAATAACATCTGTAAGGAAACCTCCTTAATTTAATTAATATATATCAGCAAACATCTGATTCCATAGACAGGCAACCTGAGGTGCCTCATGCAGAATGACGACAAATATGTGGGTCCCTGAAGGCAGAGTTGTTAATGCACTGGGGGAGTGTGTTGTTCCATCAGGCAAAGGACTCTTAACAATGACAGCAAGTTTTCAGACCATCATATTTTAATCACCTTTTTAAGAACTTAGACTTTCTATATAGACACTGGAGAAAGGACCTTCCAGAGAACTTGTTAGGACTTTGTCTTTCTTCATTGCCTCTGTAGGAAGATTAAAGTTGAATGGCATGTCTGCAACAGAGTGCTCTTAAGACTTACTAGTTAACATAGTGACCAGGTAAAAGATAGGCAGTCGGGAAACGAAGTAAGAGGAAGGCATTAAAATGCAGTGCAGTTGCTATCATTAGGGTCAATATAGTTAGATAGATTACCACAATATGAAAGGTCAGAAAAAGGAACAAGCTTACTAACAGGTAGGTTATTGGTAGGTTTTTGCATTTACAGAGTATGAGTTGTTTGGGTGATCTACAAATGTATTCCATCATAGGTAGATTGGAGGAACAGTCTACCAGGTTGACTTTAAGGCTTTTGGCTAAGACTTTTGATTGATTGTGGCAAAAAAAAATGAAAACTTTTTTTAAAGTATGTGATCACACCTGTGCAGCCCTGTATTCAAGGTTTCATGGTGGGAGAAAAGAAAGGAATTGCAATTGAGTTGAGAGTTGTTACCTTTGTTGATTTATCCAATATAAACCTCTTATACATGAGGTGTACATTAATCTTGGTTTCACAAATGGTAATTTGTTGATCATGGATTTTAACACAGTTGTGATTTCATCAATATAACTAGTGGTTATGCTGCAAACATATATGCTCCTTTTTCTATTAAAAATACATCAACAAACATACTTTTTCCTTTTTTCAGATTCCTGTTTTTTGCCAGCCAATGATCTCACGCACAGTTTTTCTTCATACCTGAAGGAAAGTGAGTTAAAACATTGGATGAGATGAAAGTTGTATGAAAAACATTGTTAATGCAATATTATTGCAATTTTTATCTGCACCTCCAAATATTTTTCATTATGAAATATTAATAACTTAAAGGGTTTTTTTCTTTTTCTTTTTTTCATGACAGGTCTTATTTTTCTGGCTCTTTTTTACACTATCTTTTTTTGTATCAAAATGTTCTAGGGTTTCTTTTAACTGCTTGGGATTATTTGTCAGTAATTTATTGTGGCTTCATAAGTAGCTGTGTGCATTATCTTACAGTAAAAAAACCTGCAGCTGTCTGCTGACATGAACCAAGAGAATTTTTATTCTCTCTATATATTTATATAGAACTTCTGCTCTGGTAAAAGTTTCTTTTCAATTGGTTTTCTCTGATACAAATTGCTATATGTAGCAAATGAAGACAATGGGCTTGTCACCTTACAAACTGTTGATTTTTAATGCTTATCTAATTTGTTCACTTATGTCATATTTCTGTATTCTATTTGTTTGGGGCATTTTATTTTCCAATTTCTCAGCCATGACTAAATGTAAAAGTGTTGCCAGAGATCCAGACCTCATAGGAGTCAGCCTGTGTGTTCTTGCTGCTGGCTACTATTCATCATGTTCTCTTGTAATTTAAAATTGTGGCATGTAGTACTTTCTCTGTGTCTGTACACGGGCTTTTTCATTGCAGTCTGTCCTAAGTGGGCAAAACTCCGTAAAAACCACAAGGAGGAGAAGTCAGTCGTGATGCTTGTTATCTGCAGTTCTGCCCTTCGTTCCTTGGAACTCATCAAGTATGTCGATAGCAAATGTTATGTTGAGGTTGGCAGTCAGTCAGAGGTTTTGTCTTGGAACCACAGACACAAAGGCAAAACTGGGACACTGTCCTCTGCTAGCCAGCAAATTCACTGACTCAAACTGATGCAATATCCCTTGCTTCTTTAAACTGTGGGAGTGTGGTGTTTGGTTTTAGACTGAAGTAACACTTAGTACTTCAGTTGTATGGAAGTGCTATTTTTGTTAAAAACCAAAAATAAATTGTAACCAATTTTGGGGAAACGTGCAACATGTTATGCTTGGGAATAGAGTAAACCCATAAAGCATCATGATCCACCACTAGAAATCGTGACTTTGCACCAAAGGCGATGAGGACATGGCATCCCAGGGCCTCAGATGCCAAAGTGTGCATCTGGCCTAAGTGCCTCCAGGTCTGTGTCTGTGTTCTCAGCTGGCTCAGGCTGGCAAAACTACAGTACAGAGATGACAATTTACAGTGTTCCCTGTCCTCCTTTCTCCCTTCTTTATCCTCCTCCATCTCATTCCAGAAGTCTTGATGAATTTGATGAATTAATGTATACCTCACAGATTTCATGGTTGTCTTCTGTGCCTTGACCCTGTTTCCTGTGATCGTCTTGTCAGTACAACATGAGATGGGGAGTTGGGAAGTTTGATGGCATGCCACAGATAGAAGCACAGGCATGGCAGGTGTGCCTGTAGTGCTTAGCCCCTGTATGCAGCTATTACCATTTGAGACTTAGGTGGTTTATATGTACACTTGTATATAAACCTTCAGTTTTGCACAAGAGAAATTTATATGTTTGGTACACTACAAAATACATGCAGAGAAAGCCTGTCTTAAATGACCTTCAGTAAATACTGAATATGTTGTCTCCTGCTTGATTAATACAGAACATAGAGTTATTACTGTGTGCCAAAATGGAGTGTCAGAAAAACAAGTCAGGTTTTCCTACAAAAGAGTTTTGGTTAACTTGAATTCGGGCAACATCTGCAGTGAAGACTGTGGCAGCCCTAGTTTTCCCAGTGGCCACACTGCCGGAAGACCCTGTAAAATGTGGGTTAGTCCATACACAGATCTTTCCTTTTGTTGCATGCACACGCGTGTTCATTCATGCCTGTATCTCAGTGAGAGATTTTTGAATTCTAATTTGGTGGTTAGTCAGTATTGACCTAAGTTAGCTGTGAAAGCACAGGCTGTGACTATTAAGTATTATCTGAAAAGCTATCTAAACAATGTTGCCCCCTACTGATATCTGCTATTGTGTTTGTCCAGTTGTTGATCACTGTTGATCAAGTAGCAAACAAGAATGTACATAGTGTTCAAAGTACAAGCAGGGGTCACTGGGGGACTGTGTGTCTTGAGCATATTGAGAAATGCCAGTTATTTTTGCTTTGCTCCTGTGTGGTCTTAATCCCAGCCTTGATGCTTGCATTTCCTTTCTCAATTTTTTTGTTGCTAGGTCAATGACAGCATTTAAAGGAGACTGCAGAGTTCTCAAGTTGTTTGCAAAGCACATAAAGGTAAGAAAGCTGCAAGGGAATTTTGATAGAACAACTAAATAGCTAACCAGTGTTACATCATTTTCTTTTTAAAGCATTTAGCAATAGTGCCTTTCATATAGTGTTCATATAAAGTTCCTCCCTTTAGGTAATGCTTCCTTTCGTAACCCATTGTTGCAGTTTGAGGAATCTAGCCAAACACCATCTCCAATAGCTCAGATGCAATCCTTTGCAGAATGTAGATTCTTATGCATGTGCTGTGTTTTAAAGGTGTTCCACACTCCTGTAAGGTGCTTATTGAAATGGCTTTTGCCTGTTTAAATAGAAGGGTCACACATGTAGGTTTGTAAGAAGCAAGCTGTACCAGCACCCTCCTATGCATTCTGCCAGTTGGATGCCTGAGTATTCAATATTCCTATCTGCTGGAGAGCACACATTGTGGGGATATTGGAAGTAATGAGCAGACATTTGGCCTTTGATATACTGTCAAACACACAAATGTCACTTGCTTTATTTTACCCTTTTCCAGTGTATTCACCTTGAAGGAGTTTAGAGCTAATTCGACTTTGCCTGTTCTCCAGAGATTTCCAGAAAATGTGTTTAAATGCTGAAGGAAGCATACTGTTCTCACCTCCAGAAATAGTTGGTGCAATAGCAGATTTTCGAAGTTGAAGTTGAAAGTTTACTAAATCTCTAGAGAAGTGTGGTGCCCAGCTGTCTCTTATATTTCTTAAATTTTCTCCCAGATATATCAGTTTGACTGTTTGAAAGGTGCATAGCATTTGTTATTTTATGGTATTCTAGAAAGAGGTATTAGGTGATCTTGAATTGATTTCCAGCTCTTTGAGAAGAAATTATAAAACAATCATGGTTTTACTTTGATTTATCTTTCTGTCTTCAAATTAGATAAAAGAACAGATCAGTATGTTGGAGAAGGGCGTGTTCCACATTGGGGTTGGAACTCCTGGGAGAGTAAAAGCGCTAGTGGAGCAAGGTAGGAGAACAAGGAGGGTTTTCTCCGTAAGTATCTAACCATATGGTCTCATGAGAAGTGAGACTTAATTGTTTTTGAAGCTTTTAGGTTGATGTGAGTCTGTGTATTTGGGTACTAAGCTGCACAGTTTTGTTTCTCCACTTCTACTGTGTCAGTCAAAATGAGGTCAAGATTCTAGTAGTTGGTTTTTTTTATCACTTTAAGCTGGCGTAAATCAGTATTACCAGAGAAAGGCAGAGGAGTACTCCCCGCCCGTCAGTGAGTGCCCACTTATTCCCCCTTCCTGCTTCTTGTGCTAGCCAAAGAGTCTGTTTGTCAGGTCAGTGAACTGATCCCAATCAGAACCAATACCAGTTAAAACAAAACCAGTGTGCACACAAAATCAGGTAATGAGCATGCAGAGGTGGGGTACTTCCTCTTTTGGCAGGAATACTGATTTATGCTGACTTGAAAGTGATTGCAAAACCATGATGTAAGGATTAAAGCTCCAGGAAACCAAACACTGCAAGTAAATCAAAAGGAAATAATGGCAGAAATCACTGTATCATATGTCACTTTGAGTTCAGCGTAAACTTTTTTGAGGGGTGGACGAAAGATGTGCTTGCTGATTTGATTTTATTTCTGATTTGCTGTAACAAAATCAGTTATTCTGTATAAATCTCCTTTTCTCTTCCCAAATTTTGAGTACTTCTACTTACTCAATAGGCATTATGTACATAAAGAAAAACAAACAACAAAATGGCAAGATGATAAGGTGATTCTTTCCATTCCTCTTTCTAAAGACTGTCTTGCTTCGACTGTGGTTCCTTGATCAGGGACTCGCTGTGGATTGGAACTGTACTGCTCCTTCCAAAAGGGTACAGGAATAGCATAATTTTGTGGCTTCCTGTGCCCTCCACCAACATTAAATCGTTACTGCTCAGCACATCAGCACATTGCCATGTTAGGTGGAGGCAGCCTATAGCAGGGACACAAGGTGTATCATCTTATCCTAAGGTCTAGTCCTTTTTTGACACTTGAGTGTTGCAGTGCCAGGTCACTGGACAATGGACACGAGTCAAAACTGCTATGAAACATTGTAGGCAATGTGTAGAAGGCTAGGGAGAAATAAGCAAACAGCTGGAGGATGAGTTCAGAAAAGACCTTTTTCTTCTTTCACCATCATTTATTTGAAGGATAAAGGAATTCTTCAGCAGCACCACTGACTCACATTCACATAGCACCCAGTCCTGTAAATTGCTAAATACTGTCAGTTCCCATTAACAGTTTTCAAGCTAGGGTCCTTGTAACTTAACAGCTCTTCATCAGCTGTGGAAATTCAACTCCTGTGGTTTCATCAAGAGGAAGCTTGAGGAATTATTTTCTGGCAGGATGTTAGCTCTTGACAAGCCTGGCAACAGTAGTTGTTCTGCTTTTGTGTTTATCTTCGAAAAAGGCATGGGATTATGTGGTTAAGGGGGTTTGAAGTGTCACTGCCTTAGTTTTCCAGCCGGCAAATGTAGCACTTAAGCGTTCAAAGATTAGTTTCCTTGGGACCAGACAGCAAAAGATGTAAAAGCCAAAAATCATTTTGATAAGCATATGTCATATTATCTTGGTAGTAAAATTTATATTGCCTTTTTAGATGGCCTGTGCTTGAACTCCACCAAATATATGATCCTCGATTGGAACTGGAGAGATCAGAAACTAAGGAGGATGATGGATATCCCTGAGGTATTGCATAAGCACACATATATTTTATAGTCTGTGTATTTATTACTTTTGATTCTCGTGCCCAGATCTTGGTCAGTAAGGTTTTCTTTCTGTAAAGCTGGCTTCAGTGGTCTAGAAACACAAAGTCGTCGCAATTTAACTGGTAAGTCTGTACTCTCAGGTCTCAAAATTGCCTCCTGAGGAAGATTTTTACTTTTTTGTTGCAAGTCACAGCTGTGACTTCTATGGTTTGCTATGAATTTCTCCTGTTTATGCTAGATGGTTGTTCTACCTGTTCCCAGGAAGTTCTCTCAGTAAGAGGACTTTGTGCAAAAGCTTCCTCAAAAACTAAACAAAACTTTGGAGAAGCGTTTATTTGTCTCCATCTGAGAGTAAGATAACTTCTTGTAAGTAAATCTACAAACTATGTAGAGCCACCCATCATTTGTAGACTCCTTTTAAGATAAGTCCCCATTCTTTTCAATTGTGTAATCTAGCTTTCACATTTATTGCTGTGACAAGATATGTTTACCATATGCTCTGGGGCATCAGCTGGTATCTAGCCAGCAGAAAGGGAAGGAGGCAGATTCTTCCATCAGTCATTGTTATAAAGCTCGCAATTTTCTGCACAGTGTTTCCATTTTTTTGCACATTTAGAACAGGCTGATATGCAGAATCTCCAGGGAAAAAGGACTTTTTTGCACATAGACATTAAGCTGTTTCACAAGTGAAACAAATTATCAGTTGTTAATCCTTCTCTACATTTCTCTAAGTGTTTAATGTGCTGTATTTTACAGTCCCACATACACAAAGATACATGTCCCTAATAATCTTGGATAAAGCGCCCCGCAAAAAAATACATTGCAGAAAGGAAGTAGCAAAAAAGCCAGCTTTGCTTTTCGAGGCAAGGAGGCTCCCTCTTGTGGTAAATACATAAAGCTTTTTTGTATGGTGCTTGCGCTTACCTGTAAGTTTTGGTTTTTTAAGAACAGAGAACACAAATTCACAGATACAGCAATACAAAAGGTGCTGGTTGCAGTGGGATGGATTTTTTTTAAGTCAGCTGAATTAAATATACATACAGTAGACTATAGGTGATCCACCTCAAAAAATTGAAGATTATGTTGCTACTATTTGATTTTGGGCTATTGCAAACCTGAACTATCCCTTTCAGCTCCCTGCATGTCTGTGTAGGAATACAGGCCAAAAATCATGACTCCAAATGTATTTTATTAAGGCAAAATCTTAAGGCTATCTTAACATTAAAATGTTAAGGCTTAGTTCAAGTTAAGAAAGACTGTTACACCTTCATATATAGTGTTAGCATAAGGAATAGATATTTATGTCTGACTACAGAATAGCGAATACGTGATTACAGAAAAGTCTTCAAACCTGCACTTCACTCAGGTAACACAACATACAGCAAGGTTTTTGACATTTTGAGCAATATAAGTGGAATATGTTGCAGGTATTTATACTGCTGCAGACATCAGGCAGATTTCTGAAAGTTATTTGTAGGAAATGTCAGTAATAAAAGATAACCAAATCATGTTTTTGAGATAAGGCATCTTAACACAATAGAAACCAATGGGATGTTTTGGCAACTTGCAGACTTGACATATAGAATACAGTCTTAGTGAGCAGAGGATCTTACTTTCCTTGTATAAAAATTGTCAAATACATGCTAAGAATAGTTATAAGTTTTCTCAAAGAAGAAAGAAATTACAGTACTGAAAACATAATTTAGAGAATTGGCAGTTAGATGTACTAATTTCTTTCATCCCATATTAGCTGTGGAGCAAAACTGTACCCTTAAAATTGGAAATGTGGCATGCTGACCCATTTTCAGTACAAACGTCAAATGCCAGTAATTTCTTTGCGTATTTAAGGTGCTGTATTGCTAAATTTCATCTTAATTACACCAGGAAGCAAGAACAGCTGGAAGCACGTTTCCATTCTACTTGCTGGTTTTGTACTCACCTGATATTAAGTGGAGAGTCTTGTACACAGTGGTATATTCTGATAAATATATGAATTTAAAAACACGTGAATCTTCCCACATGACAATCCTGTATCCCATCATATCCACATAATGGACAGTGCCCTGATCCAGTGCTCTTTCAGTTACCTCAACATCTGATTAGTTAATGCTATTGGATTTTTTTCTCTGTTTCTGTGTCTCCTGCTTCATTCATCCCAAACAGTGGAGAGAAGAAAATAAAAAGAAAGCTCACAAAGAACCCAGAGATGGGGTGAATTAATTTACCAGGCTCTGTCTTGGCACGCTGGAGTTACACCAAAGTGTAAAGGTTTAAATAAAAATTGATTGTATGCTTTCTGATCTGACCAAAGGACAAGCTTCCCACTTTGAAAGCTTTGTATGTACAGGTTGATGGCAATAGGGAGCTGTCTCATCTCCTCAAATTACTTGTTTATAAGATTCAAATGGAGTTTTTTCAACAAAACACAATATTGTATTGTCTGCAAACAATACAAACACTGAGCCTTGAGTAAGTTTGAAAATACAGAAAGTTTTAAGTTTCAGGCTTCATGAAAGTAAACAGGTTTGTAAGAAATGGAGTTGTGATAGAAAGACAACTGTTTTCACCTTCACATAGCACATCCAGTGTGGAATAGAGACTTGTCAGACTTTCTCACGCCATTTATTCTTGTATGAAGTGGAGTCACAGAAGGATATAATACTGAGAGAAAACTTGCAAATAAGTTATTAGTAAGTGGGAAGAGGGAGCTATAAGGAGACTCTGGACTAACCATGATGATAGAGGATCTTGTGTTCCTGCTGAAATATGTAGTCAATATTTACTCTCAAGTATATTTGTCTTTTAGCTTTAGATAAGCAATAAGCTACAGCCATATCCGTGCTATAAACCAAAGTACTTTGCATGCAGCACATGTAGACCTGACCTTCATGCTCACTTTCATTCAGGTGTGTCAGACACAGACAACGTTGTGGCTGTCGCAGTGCAGTACTACTCTTGGGCCACTTGATACCGGCTGATATTCTGGAAAGTCCCGTAGGGAGTTTGCAGCCCAGGATGGACCTCTTGCTGTGGCATGCTTTATTAACTCTATTCCAGTGACAACTTTTCTGTAGCCATGTTAGATGGGACTTGATGAGACAGAGTTGTACTTTCAGATTGCAGAGCAAATGCTAGATATTTTACAAAATGGAAATACTCTAGAGCTCACAACCTTGTATGGGAACCTCTTCTTTAATTTCTAGTCCTATAGTAAGGTGCCTGAGTAAATAAATAATGGTATTTAGCCAAAGGATTATCAGTAACTTTTGATGCTTTCTTTGATTTTTATTTTCTTCAGATAAAGAAAGAAACAATTGACCTACTGGAGATGAGTATTATAAAACTGTGCAGAGAGGGGTCTGTGAAGCTGGGACTCTTTTAATGGTTTTACCAACAAGGAAGTAATTTGCAGCTGCATTTTACTCTTATCCTGTCTGCAACTGGCAAGTGATTCACAGGTGGTGGAATCAAGAATTTCGACTTTTTTGAGGTCTATCAATACAGAAAGAATGCACATTGCAGCTTTTTCTGAGTTTCCTTTTCTTTTAATAATAAAACTGAAGTTTTGTTTGTAGTTTTGTTATCATTTTTATTGTGGGCAGTAATGTGATACTGAAATTAGAGTTACATTGCATTCACCTGCTAGATTTACTACTGCATGTCATTTTAGGACTTTGAAGATGAGCAAACTTGGGTGTGAAAATCTTTGTACAACTGAATTCTTTGTTACCTCCCTCTGCTGTCCCAAAGGAGACATTTAGTTCTCTCACAAGAGTGGTAATCTAGTTCTTGCCTTCAAGAGTCTTTAAAAATGTTGTATGAAATTCAGTAATTTGTCAAAAAGGTATTTTTCACCTATTTGTTCTAAAGCTGGCCAAATGCTATTTTTTGCTATTACATGATACATTATCTGTATATTGAGACTTTATTTTGGTTAACTTGTTGAAGTGTGCAAAAATTTTCTTCTGTTTGTCCATTTAAATTAAAAGGAGATGATCTCTGGGTGATTCTTTTGTCATTGTGGGTAGTAGGGAATGGATGGATTTTTTTCAGAGGACAAGATGAATAGAGGCAAGCAAATCATCAGCATCTTGAAAAGGCATTGATCCAAATCAGACATTCTGAGAACAAGTTACCCTTTTGTGATAAAGAACACGTAACCTTTTTGCAACCTTAAATTGCATCTGAATCAATAGCAATGAATGTAGTTAAGTTAAGAAAATTGATTTGGTCTTCCCAAGCAATGTTTTCTGTCCAGTGCTGTCTCAGCACCTGCAGTCTTCCCCAGTGGCATCCAGTGCAATGGGAGCAGAGCTCCTTTCATTGTACGCCATGCCTGTTAGCTGGGCAGCTACGGAAGTGAAGGAAGAAGAAATAATGCATCTGAGATTACACAAAAATTCCAGTATAGCTGGCAGTATCCCTGCAAATGAGTAAGACACAACAAATCTTACTGAATTGTGGGGCAGTAAAAAACATATATTTCAGCTTTTCCAGGAAGCAAGAGCTGGACACCCTGACCAAAGTACACAATCATTTCATTGGTATAAGCTGATCATGGGGATGCAGGCACAAATGTAGAAAATGAGGAAGAGAGAGATCTAGTTAATAAGTAATTCCTGGCCATAATGCAGGTTTGAACAAACAAGTACAGTCTCCCAGCGTTAAGGACAGTATCTCAGCTTAACCACTCTCCAGCACAAGTATATTACTCCTTCCTCTTACCAAGAACAAAATGAAAAACGAGACAAGTTTTCTTCCACAAGAAGGAGAGGCGCGTCCTTCCAGATGTCCAGATAACAGTGCATTCAAACAACAGAAGCTACCAGCTTGGAAGCCCCAGCTTACCATTGCAACTGTGCTCTCCAGCTTCTTTTTCACAGGCGCATTCTGCCTTTCTGTGGGAGTCTGCCTCATACTGTCTGCAAACAGTGTCAGAGAAATACAGGTTTGTCTGGGGGTGGTGTTCTTAGATATTCTACGAAAAAGAAACTGGGCTACGTTTGGAGGGAAAAGGCTTGGAATTTTTGCTTCTGGATAAAGATGTTAGCAATGGCTTCATGCCTTGGACAGTGTGTCTAGCAGCCAGTATTCTGGTGAAAATCCTCAGAGATAGTTGGTCACCGATAAAACCCGAGCACTGGGTAGTTAACTGGGTGGTAATACCTGAAATATGGGTGGTAATTACTGCCACTGGCTAGTAATATCTGGAATGTTGTCATTATTTCCTGGGATTTTGAAGGGAAATAAACCAACCCCTTTGATAGTGTTTCATACTGGAAGAACATACATGTTTGCGGGGGCAAAATCTTAAAATGCAGGGAGCCCTGATGTTTAAATGCCTCCTGGAGACAAGGTTGGTTAGATGTGTGGTGATGTTAACAGGCTCCTGGTTAGAGCCAGTGCACAGCACTACGTCTAGGCTGTTCAAGAGGCATGGGCCATAATGCGTGTGGGGGTTTGTCAAGCATTACTTAGTGAGCCAGAGCAAGCTGCAAAAGTGTTCTTCACTCAGCAGCCTTTGCCAAGGAGCAGATGTGTTCTGCTCCTTCAGCAGACTGTACTGCAACAGTCATCAAAAGGCTCTAAAACAGCTTTAAAGTAGGGTTGAAATTTGTGGATGTTCATTGAGACCAAGTGGTGGTTCTCTGCCTCTGTCGAATTTTAAAAATGTTTTTGGAAGTCCAGAGTCACTTAGAACTGCTCTGAGAAGTCTTGCAGCTAAAATACTAACCCTCTCCTGTGTGCATATCCTTTATTGCAATATCTTTCTTTGTTCACTTCTCTGACAGATTGATTATTCAGACAAATGCTCAGATTGTTCAAAACTCCGTGAAAATTCCTCTAATTGGAATAAGGAATGCCACTGTTCTGTTAATTTCTCATTAAAGGAAGAAATATTGGTAAGTGGATGCTAGAAACCAACTCGAGTTGCTTAGTATTTCCTGTTACTTCTATCCCTGTATGATAAAATACAGTAATTCTGCTCTGTAGAGCTCCTGACTAAATTTTCATTGTACTTTTTAAAAACATGAAATACTCAAAATTGTACACTTTTGCCTTTGCTATTCATTTTGGTACATGGTAAAAATAATCAAGATCAGGCTACCTCTGTCCTTGGTTGAGAGATGTTTCAAGGAGAAGATGGGGATGGAGGAAATGGTGTTTAATTGTGGAGGTGACTTCTCGCTGTACCTCTCTCTTTGAGTCATTAGCAAACCCTTGCCCGTGGCCTGGGGTTAGTTGTTACTGCACTGCTAAGCTGTCAAATGAGAAGGAAATCTGAAGCTCTGACCACTTGTCATAAGTAAACCCCCCTAGTCTTTTCTACAAGGGTTATGCTGTTAATCCCCAAAGTCCTTGAAATAATCAAGTCTAGCAATGTCATTCTGCAGTTTCAGTTCAGAACAGTATCCTTCATTTCCTGTCCTAAACTACTGTTTAGGGTTGTGTTGCTGAGACTGCTAAAATGCTTCTTGTTCAGCCAAAGAGATCTTATGCTTGGTACTGCATAAATGATCCCTTAAAATTACAGTGCAATTTAAATTATAAAGTCACTTTAGGGTTCTTCAGTATTTAAGAGGCTGTTAAAATACTCTGTAATTCTTCAGATTACAGTGACGTTTGAGATGCGAAATTTATTTAACTGAATAATGTTTTTTTAATAGTTTAATAATCCTTTTTCTTCCTTATATTTGCCTGCTTAGCATTCTCCTTTTAATTACAGGACTAAACTTTCCAAAGGGTTCCAGTAATTTGTGAGAGGCAGCCTTATTTTTCAAAAAAGATGAAGGAATTAAGAACTAATGGGTAGTTTTTGAAGGTTTTTTGTACACCTTCTTTTTATGGAAAATGAGTGTCTGTCTCCACAAAATTATTCATAGTCATTGCAGGTTCATGGCCAGCCATGCCATGTTGAGTAAAATAATAATCAGGCATTTTTATTTTAGGTTTCATTTTTTGATTTAAAGTATGTTTAATTCTGTGCCAAAATACTAAAACTTTAAGTTGCAGTAAAGACTAGATTCTAGCCAATGTCTGCTGAAGTAATTGCTTAGAGTGTAGTTACCAACGCTTAAATATGAATTGAGTACTCTCTTCCCCTCTCTTTTTTAGAAAATAATAGGATTTCTCTTTGTCTACATGAACTCACCTTATTAAAGGGATTTATCCTTGAATTCTAGGGTGATGTTTTTATGTATTATGGCCTGCAAAACTTCTATCAAAACCACCGTCGATATGTGATATCAAGAAGTGACTCACAATTGTTGGGTCGAAATGTAAATGTAAGTTCTTTTCTTTGTATTATGGGATCGTCAGTATTTCCATCAGGTAGATCTTTGACCATATGGAGACCTAACTAGGCGCAACTCTAAGTGTGTTAAGATGGCTCTAGGGAATAAGAAGGTACAGATTTTCAGTGTTTTGTCTCTGCTTTTATGATTGTTAGGGCCATTATGTCTGATAGGTTAATAAGAGAGGAAGATTGAGGGGATAAATAAAAGATGTCAGTCCAGTATTGCAGTTCTCAAACCTGCACCTTGTAAGGATGCTGATTAAAAATACATTGTCTTTTTCAAATAAATGTACACAAAGTTTTTCCTTCTAGTGTTTTCAGTCATCTTAGCCAGAAATGTTTTAAGCTGTGCTTTTATTATAGGGTTAGGGAATTGAGTTACTCTTAAGTCTTTCATTTTGCCATCTGGCTTTGGAAGTGGACAAGGAGCAGGAAGAGGCTTATGGTGAAATAGGTGATCATGTAACTTTCTGAAGTATGCAACTTAGAGGCCTAAAGAGGAGGCTAGACAACATTACCTGCACCAGGCCTGCATAAGGAAATTGAAGAATGCAATCATTGCATTCAGTTTTTTACTTACAGATCTAATATGTGGGGGTTTTGGCTTAAAAGTAGCAGTTCTTAATATATACACAGTCCACACACTGTCCTCTACATAGAATGATTGTGCCATAATAATACTATAAAATGTTGCTTGTAACTCTCAAGGCATGTTCCCCATACATCTGCTTCTCCAGGTGTCCACTCAGCTTGTTTGCATCCAGGTGCAACCATTTGTGGCTTTTGGGCCAATCAGATCCACAGCTTATTAGAGTTATTTGAAAATGTTTCTGTGTTCAAACCTGAAGATTTATAGTTTCTCATTAACTGGTATAAGAGAGATGTGATAAATTTGAGATGGGCTTTTGTTTTTCATGCTGTGCCTTCATTCATCAAGATTTTCCCACACAGAACTGCAGTTACGTGGCTAACTGCATCTGCTGTTCTCCACCACTGAAACAGTCCAGGTCAAAATTAAAAAGAAGGAAAAATAAGATGTTCTAGGGTAAGGCAAGGCTTCACTGGAACTTTTTAAATTGTAGCTCTGTTACAATAGCAGATCCCCAAATGAGTTTTTGTAGCATAGAGTTTGCAAGTTCACAGCAGAATTTGGTGAAGACCTTAAGTTTATTTACTGTGATATGGAAGGTGTTCCTCAACTACAAACCCATTTATTTGGGTTTATCTCTAATGTGACAAAAAGGTACTTACTGGAGACTTAATTATTCAGTGGCTTTTCAAAAGAAGGAATGGGAGGAAAACATTAACACCAGCAAACCAAAACAACACCCCCAGCTTCTGTGCCTGATTGTTCTGTGACCTTGAATGCAGATTCAGAAGAGCTACTGCGTGCCTTTCACCACCTACCGAAATGGGACGTCCATGGCTCCGTGCGGTGCTATTGCCAACAGCATGTTCAATGGTAAGTAGGTACCTTCCACATCTGCCTTACTAATTTCCACTTGAAACTATTCTGTTACCCCAATCCGGCTGAGTCCTGATACTGCAAGTTCTCTGTCTTTCTCCCACAAAAGGTTTTGTTTGGCAGTGCTACTGTGATGAATATGGGGCTCTGCTTCCTACTGTTTAGTAACTGGCTACTCATTTTGAAACTAAGGAAGATTTTTCATTTGCTAATACCCTCTTCAGTGTGAATATACAACAGGACTGAGGAATTGAGTCCCTGGTGAAATAAGGAACGATGATACAACAGATTCCTTGCTAAAAACACATTCTTGTACAGTGATGAGAGAGCCCACATTCTGCCTTCCCACAGTGGTGTGCTTAGAAGGAGGTGCTATGTTCTTCACATTGGTTTGGACCTTTGGATCTATATGGCTGCATTTTGTTCTTTGAATGCTGGAAGCACACATAGTCTTACTCAGTTTGATCCCAGGTTTGATTTTGTTTATAGTGACCTAGTGGGTGTAATCTGCCTGTGAGTACATTTAGGCTGAAACCTAGAGGGCTCTTAGCCATGAACACTGGCAGATTTCAGAATGGATTCCTCTGGAAGGAAAGGAGACAAAAAACGTCTACTTTTCTCACGTAACCCATCCTTTTTGTCCACACACACCCGCTCCATTTTTTTTACCTGTTCCACGCAGCAGTGTTTGGCAATGCAGCAGTTGTTTTCAAGCAGCTGAGCCACCCATACCAGAAGACTTGTGAAGGGCAGCTGCATTCAGTAACTTCTAGATCCATTTGATTTTCATCTGCCTGCGCACCCACCTGCTCCTCTGGAAGTCTGATTTACTGGGCTGGGCTCAGACCTAGGCCAGCAGAGCTACCTGCATGCAGCCCACACTTCTGGAGCCCTGTCTGCGGGACAGAATGCTCCTGCAGAGAACTAGGGATAGTAAAATTTTAAAATGCTGAGGGTGAACCTCTTGTGTCTGCCTTGGCATCAGTCTTTAGTGCACAGTGTGATGAAATGTGCCAGCTGCTGGTGATATGGGGGAAGTGGGTGATGTCTGAATCCCCCCTCTGGTAGCTCCTTTCTGTGCCTCTGCTGTGAAAGAGGGTGCTTCCCATTCACTTTTGACAGTCTAGCTGGTTGTCTCATTGCTGTCTAGTCTTGTTTTGTGGAATGAGGCAGATGGCTGAGTTCCTGCCATGGGGTACGTTTTTAACCCAAGCTGCCAGGTAAGGGAGCAGGCAGACAAGCAGTTAAGCAGGCAGAGCTCAGAGAATATCAACTCCTGTTAATAAACCAGTGACAAACAGTTGGGGATGTAGTGGGGCACAGAATGATCACTTACTCAGGAGAGTGTGTCTGAGCCTTAAGGAGCTGTGTGAACACAGGTTTTGTAGCAGGATTAAAAAAAGTGTGTTTTCATGGATGCTCATGCAGTTGAGTTGTGTTTTTCATGTTTCCTAAAAAGCAGTCCCTCCCCATCTGTATCATCTAACTATCCCTGCCCATCGTCTCACTGGCTGCCTAGGTGTTTACATAGATGTTGATGAGACCTATGAGGTTTTTGCTTTATGTTAAACCAATCTAAGTAGGAAAATATAATGAATAAAAACAAGTGATTTTTGCCCAACGAAATGGGATGGCATGATTAAACACAATTTTAACTAAATGTTTTTGATTCAAGGAAGTGCTCATGTCCAAGTTGGGACAAAGTCTAATTAGCATAGAACTAAAGCAAAATTTTCTCAGAAGGATCATGGATTCCCTTGGTTGTGCGGTCACCTCTCTCCTGTTTCCTGAAAACACGTTCTATATAGCAAAGCAATGGGTTTAGGATAACTGTCAAAGAAATGCAAGGGAAAGCTGATTAGGAAACTAACTTCTGTAAGTAGCTAGAGAGCTCCAAAAATGATGTGCAAAAAAGTTAATCACAGAGGAGTTGATGGACATGAGATACTTGCCCATATTTCTACACAGGGGTTCAATAGGATTATCGGTAGGAGTATGTTCAGTCTTTAAAACTTCAGAAGTTCTAAGGTTCTGGAACCTTAATTCTGCTTGTGGACAGTACAGTGCTTTGTACACAGTCATGATGAAAACTTTTCCAGGATTTTTTTTTGTTTTCTATTTACTTGAAAGATGCTTCAATGTGACATTTTTTTGTTGGTCGAGCTGGCAATTAGAATGACTATCTTTTACTCAAACGTATTGCTTCTTGTATTCCCTGCAGATACTATTGATCTTTTTTACAATCTTAACTCATCTGTTATTCAAGTACCACTGCTGAAGAGTGGAAACAGTTGGTGGACAGATAAAAATGTGAAATTTCGCAATCCAAAATCATACAATCTCTCTTCTGCATTTGCAGGTAAGAATAATAGTTCCACTGGTATTCCTTATTTTTCAAAGACTTCCTTACCTCACCCGCCATATGTGAGGGTCTCCCACTCTGAGACAAATTGCCTTTGTGAGAGATACCTCTCCCAAAAATACCTCTCCCAAAAATACCTGTTGGAGAAACGGCTTTAGAGGGTAACTGAGAGCAGAAGCCAACATATCTCTTCCCCCTCCCCCCCCCCCCCCCCGAAATTGGGAGAAAGTGGTTTCGGAAGACTGAAGTTAGCCCACGTCAACACCATTCTGTATAGTTTCTTGTAATGCTTAATCTATCCAGAGAAGGCAAGGATGCAGTCACTGTCTTTTTTCCTATGGAAAACGTCTGTAAAGGACAATTGCATGTCATGTCTTTCCTTCTTCATGCCTTTGCAGATCCTTAGGCAGTTGTGAGATGAGTGAGGCTGCCATTGTCACTAGTTCTTTCAAATAGCTGTTTCCTTGTTATGGTTGATCTGTATTGACGTGGGACTAAAAGCTCCCTGTGCTGGATGCAATATGCAAGAGTTAATTATCTAAGTAGTTTTCATATGACAGATTCTAAATATCATAGGCTGTGCCATTAGACTGCAAAAAGGTGCTGTTCTGGTTGTACAGGGATAAATTAATGTATAAAAAGAAGGCAAGCTCCTCAATATACGAGCATGTTGCTTGCTGAAGAGGCAAGAATCCAGAATAAACAGTATTTTCATTTGTACAATTCACTTTTTTTTTCCTGTGCTTGATGTTTCTAATGTGTAGCAACCCTTGGGTACTGTTAAACTGTTCATTCGTGTGAAGGTGAGTGGAGATGCTTGGGTGAAAAGTGTTATCTGGCATATATAATTCTTCAATACTGAACAGTCTCTTGTGTCCCTTTCATATCTCATATTCTGTGTTGGTTGTGAGTAGGCCCAGAAGTTAGTCACCAACCACTGTTTTTACGAACATTATGTCTTTCCTGGTTTCTCTCTTTTTTATCAGGGACAGCAAGACCTCCTTACTGGCAGAAACCAGTATATCTGTTAGATGAGGAAGATGAAAGGAACAACGGTTATGTAAATGACGACTTCATCATCTGGATGCGAGTGTCAGCCTTTGCTACGTTCAGAAATCTTTACCGTCGTGTCAGACGGATAAGGCAGTTTGCGGATGGCCTCCCAGCAGGGAATTACACTTTTCATATTTCCTATAGTATCCTTCCATGTTATCCAAGACTGTTAGATAGTTACAAGGAGATGGAAGTGGATGGGATTTGTATAGCAAAATGGCAAAACACCCCAAGCTATACTATCATGAAAAGACCTAGTGTTGAGGGTGATGTGACAGTACAAGTGGATTTTCTTTAGCCCATGCAGATGGAGTTAAGACACATTACTCAAATGGCAGCACATGACTTTGGATTTGACTTCTGAGGGGGCTACTTTTGGCTGGAGACAGCACATGGGAGCTTTACACAAAGGGTAGAACTGAAGAGTGGGAACCTGAAGAGATGGTTGAAGATGTTGTTTTAGCTGAAATATTTAATAGTGGCCTAATCAGATGTGTAGACACCCTTACTGGGGTGCACAAAGTGCCAGAGGTATCCATGCCGTTGAGAGCTGTGTGGGATGCCTGTGTCAGCAGAGGCCTGTGGCAGATTTGGACCATGTGCTGATGGGAACTTTTGTGCTGGTGAAAATGCACTGTCACGCTGAACCGTGTTGACTAGAGTACTTGTTTTGTCAGCAGGAGTTATGTCAAGATGACTATAAATTTCTCTTCTCTCTCAGCTGGTAGAGCTAGGATTTTAAATGTTGTAGCACAGTTCTATTCTGAAAGCTTCCACATGAAAAGATGAAAGGTAAAATCAATATACCATTCTGGGTAGGCAACATACTAGGTAGAGGTGAGCGCTTCCTTTCAGCAAGAATAGGTGGAGTATTGTCATGGTAAGCTGTACAAAAGGCTCATTTTCAACTGAGTTTTCATAGCATATTAATGCAGTAGCAGTTACATAAATTATGAATCTAAAATTTATAATGTTAAAAAAAAAGTATTTTACATGTTCACACAAAGACTGTATCTAAAATAACTGGATTTCTTTGCACCAGCTGCTGCTGGGTTTTTGGACCCAGAAGAGTGAAGGCATCACAGATCAGTTAAAGGAATTTTTGCAGCAAATGCGGTTCTGCAGACTCTTTATGCCTTGGAAAGGTTTTTGAGCACTTACCGCTAATTTTTTTCCTCCTGGAAATAATGTAAACTTTGTTAGTGAAACCTTAACATCCTTCTATCAGATTTCCCCGTTACCAAATTCAAGGGGAGGAAGCATGTGATTCTTTCAACCGTGGTATGGAGCGGAGGAAGTAACCCATTTCTGGGAATTGCCTACGTGGTTTCTGGCACAGCAGCAACGCTGACAGGTTTTGTCATAACTGCCATCCACTTGAAACTCAGAAAAAAGAAAACATACTTTCAGAAGTAATGAGGTTCCCTGGCTTTCCCTGGAACAAAGGCAAAGGTATGCTGTGAACAAAGAACATGCAGCACAGACCTTTCACTCTTTCCCCAGAGCTCTGGATCTGTTTCAGTAAACAGAACTGGTGAACGTAAGCAAACCGAGGGGCAGTGCTATTCCATCATGCAAAACCATGAGGCTGCATTCTTGTGAATGTATGTGTACTCCTAAATTTGTTTCCTAGGAAACTTGTAGTGAGATGAGCTTCAAACGACAGATAGCATAGTGGGTTAGAATTGCAATGGCAAAGAAATCATATGGTACTAATGTCTGGCCAGAAGAGTCCATATTCACTTCTTACTCAGCCCCTAATTCAGACAATGTTTCTCTTGACTTAAATGGAGCTTTGGATGGGTAAAAAGTGAGGCCGTGATCCAACAAAAAGCCTGAGCAGGTAGAAGTTGGTGCTAAAATCTGTTTGTGGGCCACATGCATTGGCTGAATGGCTTGGCTTCGACTTCATATACCTTTTTCAGCTATCCTTGAAAAGCAACCAATCTAGCGCAGCAAATTCATAACAGTTTGATACTCAATTTATGATTGAATACAGGGCATTTTTTAGAAGTCTGGAGTTTGTTTCAACCAAATTTATTGGTTTTATCTAGGTACTGAGACTAACCAGCAAAGCTAGAGGGCATCAAAACACTGATGTACATTTTTTAAATTATGATGTACTAGAAAGCTTAAAATAAAAACTCCTTTAATGCTAAACATTTTAGCAGAAACATCTACCTAATATAACTACTAGGCCACAATTGCACTTCTACTTACCCCACCCTTCCACACAAAAATTCAGACTCTTACATGACATGAAATGTGTCTTCCCCTTTCAAGCCCCCATTTCTGTGGTGTGGTGACTTACTGTCAATAGAAAACAAAACATCAGAAAATCTGCCCATTTTCAAAAGTAAACACTGCAGCTTGTGAATAGGCTTACCAGTTTTCATGTTTCATGTTCAAAATTTTACACATTTAGGAGTTATTTCCAGTCTTTCACAAAATGTAGGAAGAGCACTGAAGAATTTAGGTCAAATATACCGTGGTACATCTGTATTTTTAAAAATAATTTTTCTCTTGCAAAAGTGCAAATGGAATAAAAAACTTTAAATTTATTCCTTTGATAAGTATTCTATGTGCCTTACCTCCCCTCCCCTAAAAAAACTCTCCACACTAAAACAAGAAAGAAATTGCAGACTAGAGCAAGAAAAGGGAACATGGCATAGGGGGGGGCCGCATGCCACTGTCAAGGGTACCTGTGCCTGCTTTTAAAAGTGTCTCGGGCACTTAGGAGCTTGTAACTTTTGACAGGTGGCCTCTGAATCTGTTTGCAGCCACAGAAGGTACTGTTTGCTTTAATCTCTGCTTCATAATTGTGCCCTGAGCAGCAGAAGGGGTGCTGCTCGACTTCAGAGATTGGCCTGTTAGCACAATTTCTCTCCGTCAATGGTTTATGCTGGGCTACGGCGCATGTCCCTGCTTTTCCTGGTCAGGGCGTCACCTCCACCAGAAAGCTGTAGAAACAGGGTTCCAGTATTTCAAACCCTTGCATCTAAATCTGTCAGGAGCTGTGGGAGAACCCTACCCCTCACTGGAATGGACAAGACAGAGCATGAAGCAGTATATTTAGCAATGCTTAAGCTCATTAGTCTAAATCACTTCTAACAATGAGACGTGCTCCTAAAACTTTTAAATCCTTTTGAAAATGTAATCCCATGTGGCCCTCTGCAAAGCCCTGATGGGAGTTGCTGCCAAAGCTGAACTCAGGATTTCTGGCTCCAAACAGCCTCTTTCTTTTTACCTTTTTTTTTTTTTTTTTAAAATCCTCCAAGAAATGACTTTCAGGTAATGATATGGCATCTGGGTGGTTAAGTCATAGTGCAGTTGTCACTGATTTTATTTCTTCATGAAGTATCTGGTAGAAATGTTAGTAAAAGGAGACTGAATAATGAGGTATGTATTTCAGTGAGTCAGTGTCTACCAGAAAAAAAACTTGTGAGAAAATTCAGTCTAGCAAGTAGTGCTTAGTTTGCCCATTATCTCCCAGAGGTTTGTGCAAGATCCTCTTCTCTTGAAACTTACATTGTCTTCAAAGCCCTCCACAGGGAAAAACCTGTCTTCAAGCAAATCTTCATTCTATTATTGTGGAAGTTGTCTAAGTCTTTGTTTGTAAATCCAAAAGCCTCTTTTTCATCTTACTAGATCTTGAAACATGTCTTACATCTTTGTTGTACCCTCTGAACGGTGTCCTTGGAAGCTGCTGCTTGAACTCTGGCAGTTACTGCTGTTAACTCTGAGCAGCTCTGCAGTCTCTGTCTCATCATTCGGGATTGTGCTGCCCAGACCAGAGCAACAGGAATGGCAGTTTTGATGAACTACCCCAGCAGATGGAACCTGCCTTGCTCAAAAGGGTGTAAAATAAGTTTTAGCAACCTCCTTACACTGCCTCTTGTGCCAGTGCTATGGCTATGCTGCTGGTCTGCCCCTTGTGCATGAATGTGCCTTTTCAAGAGAATTTTGTAGATGTGTTCCTCAGTGCCCACACTGGGGAATACTCCTCTACGTATGCGAAATTGGAATTGTTTTATGCTGCTGCTGCCACCTTATTCCCTCTTGTGCAGGGGCTGAAAGAGAAGTGAGAGCCCTGGCTGAAGGACTGGCTGAACATAACAGAAAGATAGTAAAAGCCATTGTTAACTGCTCCTCCTTGTGGCATGTCTCGGGGGATTGTCCCCTTTTGTCAGCTGCTGATACATGCAGAAAGCATGATTCCAGCCAAAATCCAGTGTGATTTTGGATTAATTTATTCTGGCTCTTAAGAGATCATCAAATTGATCAGGGAAAGCATACTGAGATTTGGAGAGCAGAGGTATGAGGGAACCAGAGATGTTGCACTTTTACTGGGATATAAATTGCTTTTAAAATACTTTGAGTGTCATGACCAATACTGTGTCTTTGGCACAGCACTGCTTTTGCCTTGCATATTCCATTTTATGAAATAAAATCATATGTCTTGAGTAAAGAAAAAAAAGGCGTGGTAAAACTTTTCAGAATTGAATTTTAATTACCTTTTCTATCACCAATAGTAAGTGGGCCTTTTTCTGAGAGATTAACTTAGGTAGATTTGTCAGTTCAATACAAAGATGTCTGGGTTTAAGATTGCTGAATGAACTTACACCTGGAAAGTGTAAGTCAACAGCACTACTGTGAGTGCTATGTCACTAAGCCATAAAAGACTTATTTCCATTATTTGTAATATTTTGGCATATCAAAATTATTAAATGTTTATGTTTGAATCCCTTTCCTACAGGTGCCAGCACTTCAGAAAACAGCATAATTCTAAAAAAAATATATTTTTGCTTTCAACGGGAAATGTTGGTTCCTTTGTTGCTGCTACTTAAAGCCTTATCTTGTATCATTCATTGATACATCATACTGCTGTATATTCAGTCCCTTTGAGCAGATAGAACTTTGCCTATTTCCTTCACTCAAAAAAAGAAAGATACATGTCAGAAATGGGGTTTAAGTTTGGTGGACCAAAATTAATGATATCCTAGATGCTTATAGTAGAAAGTGCGTTTTTTTCTTTTCCTTTCACCATCTTTTTTCTAGAACAGATAAATAAAGGACATTATTTATTGCAGTTCTTTTTCTTTTGGGTACTGGATATTTAATAAATGTAAAATGGGACAAAGGATTCCTGTTAGTAGATGTAATCTAAATTTATATGGTAAACATGGACTAAAACAGGTGAGCTAAATGGGACAGAAGTTTCTGGATTTTGGGTTCATTTTTTTTTAATGTATGTTTTCATTTGTAATTTTGAAGATGACAGACACAGGAGCATTTTATCATCTGGAGTTCTATAGTTCAGTTTTAGCAGTGGCAAAAATATCTGAAAAGATCCCATTATTATGAAAAAACTTACATGCAGTTTAAATCTCATTTCTAAATTACAGGGAGGTAGAAGAGAGTGCTGTATTTTAATGTCAAAAACTGTTGTACCGCTTGCCAGCTCCTTTTAGGATTGAATTTCATTAATGGGGATATGTATCTGTATCTATATAGAGAGACATAAAAGTGAAGCAGGAATTACAGGATATTTCAGTAGCACTTCAGTTACAGAATTTTTCCAAGTCTTTTTCAGGCTTTACAGTTTCATGTATGTACGTCCAGTATCTTTCTGCCTTGGTTGGTTTTTCTGCGTTCTAAACATAGACATTTGCTTAACTCATCTCATCTAAAAATAAAAGCATGAGTCCTTCATGTGAAACAGATTAGCATGACCACAGATCTATAGAATCTGGGAAAATGAGTTATATGCTGCATCTATTTTATATAAACAGCTGTGTTGCATGGTAATTATTAATAATAGTATTTGGATGGAGTGCCATATATTTTAATGACACTTTACAGTACAAAAGCTTTCTCTCCAGACTAAAGTCAAAGATAGCAGTTCAGGGAAGGGAGACCTTGGAAAGTTTTGATAATGTGAAGAGAGATTGCATACCAATTTGTATTCAAGTTTAGATCTAAAATAGGAGAAAGCGGTTGCTCGTCACATGATAATGTGCTAATTCCCCAGTTGGGAGCAGTATGGTATGAGACACAGAGCTGATCTGAGAAAAAAATGCAATCACACAAGGAGGGAGAATGGTGGAAGTGGCAAAGTGCTTTCTTCTGCTCTTGCATATGGAGGCAAAGAAATTTGGCTGGAATGCTTAAGATGATAGTGTATCCTGACGTGTGATCTGGAAAACCCATATGATTTTGGGGAGCAGCCAAGTTAAGTAAAAAAAAAGTTTCTCAGTTTTCAATGGAAAGTACGCGCTCTGAACTACGGCGCATAGTTTTTGAGCTAAGGTGTTTTGACTCAGTTCTCTCTATTTGCATTCTTCCCTACAAATCCAAGAACAATTTTGTTTTGAGCTGGGAGTGCCTTGGGCAGCTGCCTTTGCTTTGGTGGCCTCTTGTTTGCAAGAGAGGGATTGTTGAGCAGTTTTTGTTTGCTCTGTGTCCCTTTTTCTCCCCAGGCTATGGAAAGCCAGGCAGATGAAGAATGGGGCTTGTTTGGCTTTTGCTTACATTTATGAGTGCATGAAAAAAGTTTTCTCCCTTTCCCCGTATAGCCCACTAGGAGAGGAAAAGGACAATAGGGCTGATTCTGGTCCGGTGCAAGTAGAGGCAATATTTAAATGATATCAAATGGTAATTGCCATAGGTAAAGAAATTCAAAATAGCTCACACTCTGGAAAGTTTATATTTCAGACAACTCTAATCAAAATTTCTGTGTATCTACTGAGTATGTACTATGTACTCTGTTGACAAACATACAGTATGAATCAAGACGAAAAAAGGCCGCTTATTTATACTCCCACTCAATTGCAGACACTGCCTTTTTGCATTAAAGTGCCTAAAATGATCTCTTCCAAACTGAAACAATTAAAAAAACTTGTGAGAGAAAATGAGGCCTTCGACTGTATCAGACCCAGCTACCCAGGGTTATTTGCCTTTTTCGCCATGATGATTCCTGTGTGTAATAAGAAACTGTTCCGTTAACAGCTCGCTCAACCCATTTATAATACTGGGGGATTCAGGGCTTAAGATTATTCTAAAAATTCTTGAGGTTTCACAAATAACTTACATGAATGCCTGGGCTTTCTATGGACTGTATTATTAGTGGCAATATACCTGAAAACACTGGAAAAGGAAATGTGTCAGAAAACCCATAATGGTTAAAAGGGAAAGAAGTAGTTATCTGCCTGTAGCCCCAGTTGTCATAATGAGTTAATATTTGGGGGGCATGTACTGAGCCACTGTCACTGCCTCTGAGGTAAAATGTGTCAGTTATTTGACAGTGCAGAGAGAGGCTTCACAACAGCTCAGGACAATAATAACATCTGCAGTTAATAACACTCCTCCCCGCAGTGGGTGTGCCGAGAAATGTCACGGCAGCAGAGGACAACAGGACCGTGTCCCCCAACGCTGGGCGGAAGCAGTTATTGAACGCCGGA
This sequence comes from Phaethon aethereus, assembly GCF_964289735.1. Classification (NCBI taxonomy): domain Eukaryota; kingdom Metazoa; phylum Chordata; class Aves; order Phaethontiformes; family Phaethontidae; genus Phaethon; species Phaethon aethereus. The sequence goes on along the minus strand of NC_138575.1, from coordinate 95,337,020 downwards.
CGCCAAGGAAGCGCGCCGGTGGTGCTTCATCCTGGTGGGTGGCAGGGTGTGTTTCGAAGTCATGTAATTAGGTTACGGTCCCTGCATGGGCTGGCTTTTACTGGCTTGTGTTGGGCCATCCAAATGTGGGACATCCAGAATGAGTTTGAGATGCCTCCCAGGTGTTTGCTGAAAGCAGTGTGTGCTTGCCACAATGTCTTTATGGCTTGCTATGCTTCTGACCTCTGTAGTGGTCTGACTTGCCCGCAGAGTTAAAGCATGGAAGTGTAGAAAAGGTGAGGGAGCGGGAAGAGCACCAAGGTAGTGCTGTGCGCAGTTTGTCTATTTTAGGCATGGTACATCGGTTAATAACATACGGTCATAAGAAAAGCAGCCCATGGACAAATCGAGTGATGGCATGAGTGCTTTTGCTGATCTGTCTTCAGAAGTTCAGATCCTGGGAATTTTACATACAAACCATGTAGACAATAAGCAACTTTTGAAGTACTATCAGTTTTGTGAAGGAAGGACCTTGCTTTGGTTTTTACCTTGGTTCTGTGCTCAGTGTGTTGCTTTGACTGCAGCAGTGTTACTTTGAATGAAAGTCACTAAAAGTAAAAATAAAAGAATAATCAGTGACTCATCAGCTACACCTTACAAGAATTAGAAGGCCTACAAAGCAGATAGGTTTCTGTATCTGAAGTCTTTCATAGTATTATCTTCTGATGACTAATAAGCCATAGCTGGAGATCAGCCATCAGAATCCAGGACTGGCAAACATCAGTGGTGTGTACGTGTAATTTTGGTGTCAGCCATTCCTGTTTTGACTGAGCAAAACAAAGCACAAGTTTTTATTGTGGAGTTTGGTAAAGAAAAAAAACCCCAGTGCTTATAGACAAATTTCCATGTTTTAAGGTTGCTGTTGCCAGGTCTCATGCGAGATCCAGCAATGTTCACAGAACGTCTTTGAACAAGCTTTCCTCATGCAGTGTTATTTCTGGCTTTGCGGTTAATCATTAAAAAAAGGCATTGATCCCAAACAAGGTTGATGAGCTAAGAAGTAAAGCTATGGATAAGATTTTATCTCTGCATATTTTTGTTGCTGATAAAATGAATTAAATACAAGAATTGCTTAACATGTATAAGCTGTAATTGTGCCAATGGGTTTTAGGCTGTAGCTTGAGGAATTTATCATTCAGATTTCTGAGTTCATAACTTCACCTCAGGCAACCAGTGGAAAGTCGAGTCTTAACTGAAAAGGTCAAGAGTTGCTTTTCAAAGGGAGGTAAGAAAATTAGAAGACAGAGCACAAGCCTGTTGGGCATTTTCATAATTTTTGGCTTTTGGGGCGTTTTGATTGAAATGGAATGTCTCACACAGCATAAGTAAATAGGCAAAGTTTTTTAATCTGGGATTTGCCCTGAATCTTACCTGTTTTGTCAGGAATTCTTATCTCTGCCGAACAGGTGATGGTGGTCATGTCATAGAAAGAAGTATGAATGTGTGAGGTGTAATTTTAAGTCTTCTCACCTGTTGAAAGATTGTTTCCTATAATGACTTCAGTAATGCTGAGTTCTGGGGAAATAATGTTGCCTTCCTACAGGGTGGATATAATTTTAAAGTTTCAGGAGCATACCAAATTTCATGGAGTTGTCCCTGGTTTAGATCCCAGCCTTTACTTCTTTTGTAAGAGGTGGACCAGCAGCTCTTAAGCAAGGAAGCTTATACAGAGGTAGCCTGAGCTGTGTATTTGTAACATTGTCTGCACTCTCTCTTGTTCACTTCTGATTTCATAAAATTCGTAACAACTGTAACATCATCGACATATTGGCAGGTTTTCCTCAGGCAAACGTTACTGAAAAGTTATTGGGGGAGAGGCGGGGGGAGGATACAGGCAGGCAGAGCCTGGTGATTTCCTTGGAAACTGATGGAAAAGGCAAGTCTTTTGTATTGCAGTCTTTGTTCTTTAGACTTCACTGTGCTCAAAGTAAAGACGCTAGCTCTTGCACTGGGAAAAGGTGGCTGGTGGATGTTGGCTGTGTCCAAAACTTACACTTCCTTAATGGGACGGACGTAACAGTGGGGAAGAAACTGAAATCTTCTTAGCCTCTCCCTGCAAGGTAAGTTTTGTTAGATGAAAGACTTGAGAAATTCAGGAGCTGTCAGCAAGCAGCGTTCGTTCCCCTGAGCTACGGCTGACGGCAACCGCACACCGGGGACAGGGTGTCCTGGAGAGGCCACCTTTCAGACATGAGTTGCAGATTATCTTCCTCGAGTTCATCTGGCACCTCGCGTGCATGTTCCTGGCAGCAGGATCCTTTGCCATCCTCCTGCTACCCGCCGTTATTTTGGTCAACTAGCGATTTCTCGCTGTCCCAGCTCACCGGCGAAGGCCGGGTGAGTCGGCTGTCGCGGCGCTGTCGCCAGGGGGCGGGTTCTCGCGCTGATCGGCGGGGGCCTGAGCCAATCGGTGAGCAGCGGGCGGGAGGAGAGTTGCTCGTTGCAGCCAATGGAGTGCCGAGGAGCTGGGGTGGGACTTGCCGCTGGCGGTAACGTGCCTTGAGGAGGCGGAGGGGACGGGCGGTTAAAGTGCGGACGGCGCGGCTCGCGATCCCCGCGCGGGGTGGTAAGGGCCGGCGTGTGGCTGCGCGGGCGGCCCCTGCCCTGCCGGGCCCGGCCCGGCCTGGCCTGAGGCGAAAGGAGACTGCCGCCCACCCGCCGTCACCAGGCCAGGGGGTGGGCTGTGGTGCTTGCAGCTGCTGGGCCGAGGCGCTTAACGTGCTCGCTGTGGGGCTTTCCCGGGGACATAGTTTTGTGAAAGCACCGCCGCCTCACACTGCATCCAGAAAGCGCTCCTTGGAGCTGGTGCGTTCTACCTTTGCCAGCGCGCCTGGGGGCGGTGAGCGGCCGTTGGGCTGGGCCTCGCTGACCCTGCAGTGTAGCGCTTGTTACGAGCCAAACGCCTCGTGCTTGCGTACCAGGGCTCGCGAGTGTCCCACGCGGGAATCTGTGATACTCGTAGCCTTAGAAGAGATCCCGGTGTTGGACCAAACCTGCTGCAGCACTGTGTTTATATGGATGAAGTACAGTTCTTTTCTCTTTTACTTTGTTTCTTAGTACGGTCTGACAGCAGCTTTTTTGGACCCTCCCTGTATGAACAGCCACTGTGAAAGCAAGCCCAGGGACCCCCAAATCACAAGTAGCACCGGGCAACATTAGTGATGTAAGAACAACCTTGACTGCATCCATCTAGCTGAGTACCAGCTTCCGATGCCAGCCATGAGCTAGGAGAGAGTAAAAACAAGTCAGAGTAAAACCAAGGCAAATACAAGATGATACAACGTGACAATTGCGTCCCAACCCATGTACCATGGCTTATCTGGTATCTTGTAGGTTGAGATTTACATCACTAAATCAACATGTCTGCATCCATTTCAGCTGTTCTAGATGCCTTTATATGAGAGGCACATTTGGGCACAATTTATTCTTTACTAGAACAGAATCAGGGAAATTGTTTTGTTTTGTAAGCCTAAAAAACTGTGTGCTTCCCTCCAACTCAGTTCACACATACCATGTGTAATCCTCACTGATCAATAAAATGCCTGAGGGGAAAATGCTGGATTGATCCTGGCATTTCCCAGCATTTGCACTTCGCTTCTCTAATAGAAAAAATAGGAAGTGTGTGGTTCAGTTACTTTTAAGGCCTTTCGAATACAGTTTTCAACTGAAAACAGTTACGTTTATAAAAAGATGTACAATAATGTCTTGTAATAATGCTTCATGTAAGTATAAAATGCTTTTTTGAATAAATAATGATGTTCTGAGCTTAATAATACCTCACAATATGAAAGCAAAAATTTTATTTTTCTTGTTTAGAGCTTAAATAACCCACATTCAGAATTCAGGCAATTTTAAATTTGACTCAGTACGGTTTTTTTAATAAGTATTTACCATTGCATATTTAGATTTTACAATCAAGCTCTTACTTTGCTAATCAACCTCACAGTAGGTGGTAATAGAATCCACTCATTTTCTTTCCATGGAGTTGTCAAAACTATGAAGAAGTAAACTTCATCACAAAACTGGCTTGCAAGTGTACTGGCGAAAACCTGATTAAGACGATGGTATTTTTATGTAATTGGTTTGTACCGAAAAAAATGTGGTTTCGCATGCTGTTTTTCACCAAGTTATGTGAGAATAAGGGCTTGGTTTTATTTTGCAAAACTTTGTAACAATCTTGATATAGAACTACATTACTACTTACAAGTATTGTAAATACATTCTTTGTGCATGTATTTATAGATAAATGATCAGTCTGAAGAAAATCAACTTGTTATTGGGTTTTAATGTTAAATTTCTGTTTGGTTCTATATGAAGCTTTATGCTTGGAAGACATGGAAACCATCTCAGGTTGCACTCAAGCAAAGTCTGAAGACATGCAAAAAGGAATGACAGGTAAGCATTTTTTTAACTACATGAATTAAGATCTTCTGAAAATGTTTGTGTTTGAACTGCGGAACTTGAAAATAGTGAATTCGTCAAATATAACTTACAATGCAAAATGAAAGGGGGGGGGAAATCATTTAAATAGCGTAAAATTGCATATACAGCTTCTCAGAACTCTTATGGGTCTGTCTGCTGGCTGTGCGAAGTCCTGCATCCAAGATCCTGCAAAAGTCTGACATTTCATTACTAGTTAATTTTTCCCTTAAGAAACTCTCTAAATTAAAGTATAGTAGTGTTCCCACGGGAAAACAGCTTCCTTGTACCCCTCTCTGTACCAACAAATTAATTCACCACTAGACAGTTTTTAAACTGTCTGTTATGAAGGAGGATTCAACTGATACATAGCTGGACCTAGTCAATTGAACTGTTACGCACCTACATCCTGCAGACTGATAAATCAGAGAAATTGCTTATGGTGGACACTGAGAGAAAAATAAGTGTCTCAAATGCACAGGTATATGTTAAGGAAAAAGATTAGCTATACTAACAAAAGATTAGCTATACCAATATATATGTTAGAGTCTCTTGGTGTCCAAATTCTGTTGGCATTACGGAAAACAAAAAGGTGATGGCATCATCTACAGCTGACATTAAGGAGGGATATCTTTTCTTAACTTATTAGAGAGCTAGTATAATGACTTATGGAAAAAATATTCTTGGAATGATTTAATGCTAGGTCATACACATGCCTTATAAAAACCCAAATTTCTAAATATGCACAAGTTTTGAAAATAGTTAATATAGTTGTATTTCGAGTGGTCTTTGAAGTTGACTCAGTGGGTGCTTATTTTTGCAGGCAGCTTTATTAGTACTGGATATCATGTGGCTGTTTGTTTCATTATCATATGAGTTTAAAATCCAATGCAGATGCAGAAAACATTAAAACTTTTGGAGTAAGGAATAATGGTTTCAGTCTCTTGATACTGACAAATTTAGTATCTGCCACTGTTTGGAATGGGAATACTGCCAGCAGAGGTCAAGTTTTATGAGAGAAGTTTGGTTTAATAATCAGCGGGTTTTTGTTTGCTTTATGTAGGAGACCAGTTCTTTGTGTCTATGGTTTCTTCTTCCTCTACTGTGTTGAAAAAAATGAAATAAAATATGCATAGAAGCGTAAATTATTTTTATTTTGCCGTGAAAACGTAATTGAAACATCATTGGTTATAATCTTCTGTTAGGAACTGGAATTTTGTTAATATGTTGCCTTTTTTTACTTTACATCAAAGTACTGGATTTTGATCCCACTTAATTTTGGGAAATTAAAATAACTGTCAAAATAACACTGTATTGTGGTTTGCTGTGATTACCAAGAAGCTGGGCTGGAAGACAAGCCTGAAAATTCTGGAAGTCCATGCTGCTGGAGGAGTGTTTTAAGTGTTTGGTGTTAACCAAGAGCCTCATGGTTTATTACAGCTATGTAGTACGTGCTTATAAATACCTTCAGGAATGTAAAATAATAAGCTAGGCTGCTGGCTATCTAGGCTAGTAATGGAAGGATTGATGTTAGGTAGGTATAAAAGGAGGAGGGGTTGATATAAAAAACAAGACACTGTAAAGAGCAAAAAACAACCAGGACTTACCAAGCCCACATACAAAAAAAATCTTCCCTTTTGGGCAGTTACATCAGAGCTTCCTTGGAGCCCGTTCTGTGCTCATTCCAAAGCTCTGCATTGCCTGGGCGGATTTGGAGGCCTAATTATTGCAGTGGTATGCTGGACATTGCCCCACCAAAACCAATATGAAATCTGGCCTACATTAACTGAATTGCAAAATTGGGACCTAATGTTACCCTGGGGATCTAGCTCCTGCTGGGAAGGAGAATGTCCTCAGTGGAAGTGTCACTTATTTGAAGCCTTAGAAACTTTATGGATGCAAGCACAGGGCGGGCTGGGGAGTGCCTTGTTTTTTGCATGTGTTATTCCTGAAGAGTTTGACGGTATTTGGAAAACTGCTCTTCACTAGTGATTAATATACTATTATTAGTGTTTAAATCTATGAAATAATGTTGTGTCTTGAATAATTTAATATAGTAAGATTTCTCTAGTAGGATCGAACACTCTATATTGTAAGTATGTAGTGCATGCTTATGTATATGGTGTGTATTGTGCCAGATATGACTTAAGACAGGATGCTGAGTAATTCTTTGATGATAGTAACATAAGGTCTTTTTGCCCATGTGTCTGAAGGAAGATGACTTTCCAGGATTACAGCTAAAATGCTGTTACGTGGGCTGAGAACTATGAACCCTGTTCTGGCTGCTGTTTTACATTAATGCATTTTTCCACCAGGGCAATGCTTTCTTGTTGCATGAAACTGGGGCTGGGAAATCTCTTAAGGTTATAAAACATTTATTTGAGCTTTACTGAAAAATGCAAATTCTTGCTTCCAATGGATCAATCATCTTGGGCAGAGGTGGCACTGGAGTAAGTGACCTTTTAAATATAGATGGCTTAGGGACTTCCTTTGGGATTTCTTTTTTTCCCGTTTTGTTTCTTGTTCCAAAATTGTCATCATAAAACCTGAAGAGAAAAGCAGAGACTTGTTTGCAGTGTTTTATCTCAGTGTCTGGAGAATATTCTTATTTTTGTTATGCAAATGCGGTCCTGATTGAATCCTGATTATATTCTGTCATGACTGTTTTACATACACAAATGATTTTACATTTTTTGTGTGTTTTACAATGCTGTTATTTCTGATAAAAAGTATTACTTCATGTTCACAGCAGGAGCTAAAAACAAATCTTGAATCTCAGCAAGATTCCTGTGAATCAGACATTTTCACTGCTGTGTCATGAGATTGAACAATACATCAAATACCAGTTCAAGCCAGGTACTATTTTCATGTCTTTATGCATTCCTGTTGACAGTACTGTTATCTACTAGATGGCAGTGAATGTAAATTATACATTCCTGTTTCAGTTCCCATGCAAATTATGCGGCTTTGTGTTGGGATCCTCTGTGGGGTGGGTGAGATGGGTTTCCCTGGACCTTTACCTACAGTGAGCTCCCTAAAGAACAGAAGGGCTTTTCAATTCAAAAAAACTGGAGCAACTTAAAAAGGAGAGAATCAAAGTTAAGGCAAAACTAAAGACATCATAAAACCCATGTGTTCCTGTGGTGTAGGTGTCAGCATGGTTCAGGCTTCAGTTTGGTTTTAGGCTTGGTTTCAGTGCTGCCCTGGGTTTCATACTCTCTAGCCTGTAGGATGCATCTCTTTGCCACTCGTGTGCTGTGGTGGTGCCTGTCTGCTCCTCTCCACAGAGTCTGTCTGCCATTTTTACAACACCCTTTATTATCTTGAATGGTAGAATTTGAAATTTAGATAATTGTACATAACTGCAAAAGACCTTTGTTCTTATTTTTTTTCTGCTCTGTTTCTTTATAGTGTATTTTGTATGACAGTTCACACTGGTTTTAAAGTCTTCAACTTGTACTGAAGAGTTTTCCAGTGGTTTGTCCAATTTTCATCTTTCCTTTAAATTGAGTGTACTATGGTAGAGCAGCGATGACTGTTAAAAGTAAAGTTCTGTTTTTTCTCCCTTTGAAGTATGAAGGAGTATTAAATACCACTGGCCTCTCTTGTTTATTTGCATCAAGCTCTTAATTACTTTATTGCTTCTCAGAGCCTGAAACTTTTTGTCTTAAACTATAAAAACTACTACGTTAAAGGTCCTCATTTAAAATTCCCTCTGCTCTGTTTTCTTCGTAGTCATTCTTCATTTGTTCCTCGTAGTTGCTAGGAAAAGCTCTTTTTCTTGCCTCCCTTTAGATGAAAAAAAGAAAAGAGTGCGTTCCTCCCTCTACAGGGGGAACTAATACCTGTACAACAGGCAATGCTGCTTCTACTGGTACAACACAAAAAAATGCAAGAACTTGTAGGAACAGTTAAATAATTCCCAGTGTGCGAGAGGCAGTGTAAGATGGATACTGAAAGTTGCTTTTTTCCTTAATGTGAAATGACGTAATGATCAGTGCGAGAACTTCCAGTGTTCAGTGGTCGTGGTTTTGAATACTGCTGAGGCTTTTTGTGGGAGCAAAGGAAACCTCTCCTGTGATTCCCCGAGTCAGCATGTGGCGGTGCTGAGTGTCTGTTTTGGTGCTGGGAGGTGACCAGGCAGTGAGGCGCAGGTCTCCCGTCAGCACATATGTTCCCTGTGCCTGGAGACGCCACAGCAGGATGCTGGCAGTTTCCAGGCACAGAAAGTGGGTCACCAACAACTATAGAATTGCCAATAAGCCACAGTAGCAGGTAGGCGGTCGTGCCTACTGTGCCAGTCGTGGACATACAGCTTTCCAGGTGAGGCACTGAAACAAAGTCTGAACATTTTTGTGTACAAGAGCTTTAGCTCAACTTCATTACCAAATTCTACTTTTTGCTAATTTCTCCTAGTAATAATGATATCCTTTAAACATATTAATGGTGTGGTCAGAGGTAGTTGCAGTGACAGGAGTTCTGCCTTACATGGATTGCTGTCCCACTTGAGACCAGTCCCTCAAGAACAGTGGTCATCTAAAGCCACGATGCTTGCAGGCATTCATTCACTGAAGACAAGTCTACTTGTAATGTTACAAGGATGTTTCAGTCAGACAAGCACAGGACTAAGCCACTTAGGATCCAGTTTTAACCTTCTCCTTGCAAAAGAAGAGTAATGATTATTTCCTTATTTTAGGAACTGCAGTGCTAGAATCAAGGTGAAGAAGGGGAAAACTTTGAAAGCAAAAGCAGCTTTTTCTCCGTAACTGGAAGATAGCCATGGCCTAATTTAAGAATAAACTAGCAACCCCTCTGCCACGATAGAGGTGGTGTGCTTGACTGGTGGGGGGATTGTCTCTGCATCTAAGCAACAGGATACACTGGACCAGACCTGGACCTTCTCAGGACACTAACACAGGGCAGCTGCCTGTGCTGTGCTGTAGCCCCTCATCACACAGGAGGCCGGAGCCAAGATCCTGCCAGCAGGTAACTCCAGGGAAGCTCCTGCCTGGAAATACCACTTGCCCCCACAGCAGACTCCAGCGATGAGGACTGCTCTGGTAAGTGTCAGCATGCTACTTCTAATGCGTGGTGAGATGGGGCAGAGGCCAACCCCTCCTCTGTGGGTGGCTGCAACATATACCTACTACCAGGAATAAATAAAGATAAAATATAATGTATATTATAATGATAAAATATAACAGAATATAATGTCACTCTGGCAGGCAGGGCATAACACCCATTGCAGCATGATAACTAACTCATAAATAACCCTTGTTTTTCCAAACTACAAATAAATTAGATGTAAAGTAGGTGTTAAATACAAACATACTGAGGAATACGTATGTACAATTTATTTAAAATACTTTTTAACATACATATAAAAACCCCTCACTATTTATACAGTCTAAGTTCTAGCAACATATACAAATACTGAGCAACTACAATACATGCTGAGGTAAGAACATACATTCTGGGAGAATACTCAAGCCAAACAAGATTAAAATACATTTTATATCCATATGTCTGTGTGTGTAGAAGGGGCCCATTAAATGTACCTCTGCTTGTATTGTATGCAGGAGAACGCCAATCTTAAAAGTGTGTCACGCAACTTACATTTGGGAATCAGTGTTTAAACATTTGGCACATAGATTTTAAACCCAGCCATTACATACTCAAACTTCTCTTCTTAGCCCTTAGCAGATGACACGTTCAATGTTGAAAGCAAGGAGCAAAGCTTGGGCCCAATTTCTTACAGAAAAGAGACTGACTTAAATTCTTAAAAACAGCCATTCTGGTCAACGGCTCATGCTGCTCAGATAATGAAACTGCATTACAGTTGCTTAAAAAATAATCCCACTGTAGGGAAACTGTTTAATTCTTACACCACCTTAGCCTACAGCATAGCTACAGTTCTACCATACCTGGCCTACAGTAAAAATTAAATCCAAGAGCGTTAATTTCACTGACTTGAACACATCCATTTGTTTTTATGGTAAGTTAATTTTTCCAAGCCTAAACAGTTTGAGAATGCAGCGGTTTCTTAACTATGTCACATCTTGGTGCAAATAAATAACCTACAGCCCCTTTCAGAAAAAATCTGCGCGGATAAATTAAGTTGAAAGTCGTAATTGCTGCCGATGGGCAAGAACACTTCCTTACCTGTTTAAGCAAAACTACAAAGCTTGCACACTAGCTTTATCAAGCAGAAAACGTTGCAATTACATCAAACACACAACTATAGGCAGGAATTTCTTTTCTTTTTCATGAACAGGTCTTCTAGACCACACTTACTTACATTCACATTTAGGCTTAAGACACCCAATTCTAAAATAGTAATTATCATTCTTAATGAATGAGAATGAATGATGAATAAATTGTAGAACTGGGCTTTAAGGTACCACAGAGTATGGAATAACATATCCCAGATGTTGAACAGGCCACAAGTAATTTTGGATTACTGAGTTAGTTATATATAGCCCCTGTGCAAACCAATTTTCAAGTGATAAGTTAGGACACCATACTGGTACGAAGAGACAGTGGCAGCCCTCTTGAACAGTATTTTAGTGTCGATTCAGATGATCTCCACCTCGTTTAAGGACCCTGGGCAATAACCAAGGCTGACTTGAGTTACATCACGGCAACAAACACTGAAGTCCATAAAACTGGGCTAATGGGTAGGTAGGGGGTTTCACATGTATAAATTAATTTGGCATCCTCCCAACAGTGCTGTTACAATAAAAATAAAGCATTTTTATTGTGGGTTTTTTCTACTACTTCTGTTAAAAAGCTGTGCTTTTTTTCTAACAAGATAAAAAACATCAAATATGACATCCAAATTGTTTTCATTTCGCGATTACCTAGCTAAAACTAGTCTATGTTATGTTATCTCAAACAGAAGACTGACTGCAATGTTTTCATAGTAGAGAACATTGCAACATTCACAGGATACAAATCCAATTAAATGCTTCTGAAATGGACACTCTTTGGAACAGTACTGGTTCTCTTGCAAAGGTTTTGGAATATTTTCTATTTCTACTAAGAACAATCATAAGAAAAGCCCTAAGGCCAAAATTTTTCAGTTGTGCTAGAACGTACCGTATGTGCTAAATGCATGTATAACACAAACTGTGCACCATTAGAATATTTGTGTGCTTCCTTAAGCACTCACAAGAGTATATACATATCTGTCTTCATATAAGCTCACATCTTAACACACAACAACAGATACTCGAGCAGGGGCAGGGAGAACCTTTCTGAATTCAGTCACCTCCAACACCTGGATGCTTCCTGCACAGTGACCATCAGGGAAGTGTCTGAATTTGAGGTAGACACTATTCGGCATAGCCTCCACCTGGTAGGGAAAATGTAAAAGAACTTGCCATATAGTTTGCTTGTGTGACTTCCTCTGTGCCTCCTGGATCCCTAGGAAGGAACAAGACTGAATGGCTTAAGGAGATGAGGCGGAAAACAGATTGTACAAGCAGCAGATTCTAGTTTTGGAAGGCTAATAAAAATGGTGGGAATCTTCTGAGGAACGCACAGTTGAGGAGCCCTAATCCAGTGAACAAAAGCTGAAACAGTGTAATTTAGAAATCAAAACTATTTTATGCCATGAAGTTAAATGGGATTTTTGCCATCAGTCCTGATAGTAGTTTTTAAAGTCCAAAGTTGTGCAGGCATTTTAGAGGGTAAAAGGAATTTTAGAAGCTATAGTGCTTACATATAGATCTCAGAAAGTTAGGAGCTTTGGGTTTGGGTTTTTTCTTTCCCCAGAAATAGTACCATTAGTAAGAAATTATTGGCTTTCGTGCTTTAAACTGTTTCTCCCAATTTATCATTCACATCTATGAATTACTGAAGCTAATCTTGAAGAGTTCTTCTCTCATGTCTGACAGACAATTGTACAGTAGTAATAAAAAAGTCCACGGTTTTGCAGGAAGCAAGCTGTAATTGTATATACAGCTTAAGGAAAGGCAGAATTTCTGGTTTCCCAGACCTCCAATACCACATCTTTTGGTTCAACGTTGTATTGTTTAAGACTAACAATATCAAGACAATGCGATTAAAAAATTAAATTGTCAGCTTTATGGAACTGACAGTTCCCTTATGGAACTGGCTTTTAAAAACAAGCCATCATTCTACCTTACTCGTGAGCTAACTCAGTTCATCCTTACTCCCAGTGGAATGGGCTGTGGTCTGTGGTACCTGGTACACCAATTCAGCAGTGGCACCTGGCCCCGGTTGCCCCTTTGGTGTATCGTACAGCACCTGTGCTGATGATGTGCTGTCTGTCCTAGATAGGAGTTTATTGTAAGTTCCAACCAGTGGAGGAGCTTGATTCCCTGCAGCTTTGAAGGTGGAAATGGAAGGAACGCCAAGAGGTGTGCTGGGATGGCTGGACATGTCCATGATTATTGGAGTTGCATATTCTGGTCCAGTTATAGGCAGTGGTTCAGCATAAGCATGGTAAACTTCTTGTACAGGTGAATTGTAAGGGTCCAAATCGGCGTAACTTGCTTCTTTCCCTTCCTCCGGTTTAAAGGTTGATCTCTGATGGAGCGTGCCAACAATTCCCCCTACCAGTGGCTGAGCATACTCTGTGTTGCAAATCCCAACGAAACGAAACAAAATAAAAACACATTTAATGGAAATTTTTTTACAGTGGCATCACATTAAATACAACCTGTCAATAGTGTCACAGAAATTGCTATCCTAGATCAAACCAGTGGTCCCTCTCTGTCTGCCAGTGCCAACTGCTTTGCAAAAACAAAAGTTATTTCCACCCAATAGTCAAAGCCATTGGGATAGCTACAACATCCTGACTTCGCACATGTATAATTCTCCCATTGTGAGCTGCCAATTTCCCATGCTGTAAATCTGCCTGAAAACAACACTTTTTGAGACATGCTTCCCTGCAAAATCAGAATTAAATTAAATTATCCTGCCCAGCTTTGGACAAAAAGTGGTCCTTGGGGCGGAGGGCTTGTCCTCTGAGGGGGGAGGCCTGCATGTGGTCAGCTGAGCTGTTTTAGTTCAACAGATAATCTGAGTTACAAAAGCTGGAGGTGAGAAACCTGGCTAGCTGGGCAAAACCAGACAAGCAGCCAAAAAGAAGAAAGAAACTCTGCCTGCCGTGAAGCTGTAATTCCCGCATGTCTGCGTGTTTGTGCCACTGGCAAACTGACTGAACCAAAGGCACAGTCAGTCACCTTCCTCTAATGGCTGGTTGACCAAGGGAAGGGCATATGCCATTACCAGAAACTCCTCCTTTTCTAGATCAAAAGGAGGATTTAATCAGTACAGCCAGGGCTGGGAACCAAATGCCACATTTCAGATTTGTGCATTAAGATAATGGGGTGAAATTATTTCCAGTGCATGGAAACATGGCTTAAAAAAAAAAATCCATCAGCCCTTTATGGGGTTTAAGAAGTACAAGTAGAGAAACTTTCAGTTACTGCACTAGCTTGGGAAAGTGTCTATCCACAGCACAACAAATCAATTAATACATGCTTTTATGACATGCCAAGAACAGATCTGAAAAAGCTTGCATTGTAAGAAATGCACTTACCAACAGAACTATTCATTTCTCCTCTGCTCCCCAAAACAAACAGGAAATAATTAAATGTAGCCAAATTCCTGACATTTTTTGGCATTTCATGTACCTGTGTATGTTACATAGCCCAGAAAAGCAGTAAAATGTACCTGCAGACTCTGTTTGCAGCACTGTTGGCACCTCTCTAGGTCTTAGGTGACTAATTTCACTGCTGCTGTAGCGTACAGGAGTTTCTTCATGTTCTGCTGATTTGCTTGGGAGAAACTGCTTCATTCCTTTCCACCATCCTTCACAGGGATTTTAAAAAAAAAAAAAACAAACCCACAACACACACACAACCCCTAAGACTGCATATATACTGTGTTTTAAGCTACTAAAATATTTTTACAACACAGCTTATATTTTGTAGTAGTAGGTATTTGTATCACCCTAAGGTTAAAAGATATTTTAATATTTTCTGGCAGACTGAAGTCTCAGAGGTGGAAACATGACTCTCGCCCAGTCAGCCTGCCTGGATGCTCCCCCTTCAAACACCTGCAGAACTGCTGCAGCCAGTGAATCTGTCCCTAAATGCCCATTGGCAGCATGGACAGTGGCTACTCATCACATTAATAAACTCCTAACTGTGGTATCTTATGAGAAAACACTAAAAAGTCAGCCATGATTCCAATTTTTCAATCAAATATTTACACAAAATTTTAGACAGTCTCAGTTAGAACCTAAGAGTACATTTAATTAATGTGCTTTCTGGCTGTTCGTTAATGTGCTATACTGGCTGTTTCTAATGTGCATTGATGAAAAAGGCCGATCAGTGAATATTTGCAAAAACAGGAATTAAGAGGGTTTTCACTTCAGTGGAAAAGACAAGGAGTGATTGTGGTCATGAACGTTTTCTCGAGAGAAGGCAGGGAGGGTTGGTTTCGTCAGGTTCCCTCCCATCCCTCTGCCGAGTAGCCAGCACCATTCTACTTTTGCCATCCATTAACATACTTAATTCCAGCTGTAAGAGACCACCCTTTTCTTGGTAAAGTCCCAAAAACAGGAAATTCAAAACCACAGAGCACTGTTGAACAAGATTCGAGGTAGCCTGTGGGACAGACAGAGCTTCCAGAGAGAAGTGCAACAACATGATTTTGATATTGCATTTTACCAAATTTCATTTTAAAACCAACCCACATACTGAACATTTAAATTTATGCAAACAGGAGGAAAAACCTGTCCATGTCCATCACTGACATTTAAATAGAGGGTATTTTGAGTCTAATATGCTAAGACAACAATGCTGTGACCTATCAGAAACAGACATGTAATAAATGAAAATAAGGCCATTAAAAGGTCTCTTGTCTAAGGGATCCAGCATACTTAGAACTTGCCAGTGAGCAAACACCCAACACGAGGACAGAGATGCGAAGCACAGTCACAGAGGCAGCACAAACCCGACCGCTACAGCACAAGCCGTCTGCGGACACTTGCCAAGTGCTGCTTGGGGGAAGTGGCTCAAGTTATGGGGGCACAAGACAGTCGGCTGGAAAATATGCCTAAAAGGGGCTGCAAACAACCCCACATGCTTAATGGGGCAATGAAGACAGACAAAACTTGACAGGCCTTATACACTAAGATGAAAGATTTTTTCCAGGACAAAACAAAGTACCAAATCTATGATTAAGAAAGGTATAAAGGCATTCCTCATAAATGATTTTTCCCCTCATGTTGTGTAATTAAGAGGTTGGTTTACTAAAAAAAATCTGAAGCTGTAAGCTCTAACAGGAGGCGAGGCATTTTCTATTTCTGAAAAAAGTTCGGAGAATGAGGCAGTTAAGTCTGTCTAGAAAAGAAATTCAGTGTTCACTACGCCTACATCAGTTAGCATTACAGAGGCTTCTGCTAGTCAAAATTGTCTGTTACCACAATCTGAAATACGCATCAAACCAAAAACGCCAAGTAAAGGATTTCATAAAACCATTTTTTTACCTGCACGATCCCAGTAAGGTAGATCATAAGTGCCCTCAGTTTTTTTCTTGCTGTGAAAAAAAGAAAAAGGGGGTAATTTAGGTAGACCGCTTATCAGAAGGCACATTAATTAATGCTCAGCAACTGTCACCTTGGCTGTAACTGGTCCTCATATTTCAATTATAAGCACCAATAACCTGGCTTGCCATCACCAGTTTGCTGCTACTGGAGAAACCAGTTTTCAGTAAAAGCACCTCTAACAAAAATAGTTACCAGAAGCTGTTTTCACTGCCCTCACTATTCAAGTGAGGACATTTTCTCATAGAGAATACAATTCTGAAAAAAAAATAATCTTTCCACAAGTGCGGACCACGTAGCTCCCAAGCAATACATGCAGCAAGTCATTCCCACACACCAGGCTAACATTCATTTAAAGCACTTTCATTAATCTGTTCATTTACCGGTTTCTCCAATGCCACGCACAAACTAAGATAAGAATCAGAGTAGTGAAGACCATCACCAGCACTGGAACCAGAACTGCTGCCAATGCCACATCTGAAAGCCATTAAAGTGGTGTCAGACAGAAGAGCTTCTCATACATCAGTTTTTCATTTGACAATCACTTGGGTAAAGCACAGAGTTTTCACATACAGCGCCTACCACACCAGATCCCCCAGCTAAGCGTCCCTGCCGGACGCTCCCAGGGTGTAAACGTCAGTAAACACCCAGCTCTTCTACACGTATGCACAGCTGGTATTTTTGCAAGGTTTCACATCAAAATCAACAGATTTGTTTCAATATAGGTAAGACTTTTGTGTTAGAACAATGCATTTTATTATTAACAAGGAAAATTGAAAGAGCCCAGGAACACGCAACCACTTAAGTTTGAGCCTCCTGTAAGAAGTAAATACCACAGTACCTGAACAGTTAATCGCAATCAGCCTACGCTGGGCTGCGTGTGACAGAAGGCCCTCCTGTCCCTGCCATCCGACAGGCACCTCAGCAACACCTATGTCTGCAGTGATCTTGCCCCTTTTTCTGACAATTTTCTTTGATAAACAACATGATGGTGTTGGATGATGTTTTTCCAGTTTCACGCCATATGACTGCTCCATAAAAGATTAGCTATGTCAAAAGTCTTTTGTCCCAAGAAATCAGCAGTTACATCTGATTAATTCTGAAGGGAAGTCCAAGTTGCAACTTCTCCTTCTGCCTAAATTTGTTCAGTAATTAAAAGCTGAACTCTGTTTGAACAAGCTTTGAAAGGCTTTATATATACATATATATATATATATATATATGAATGACTTGGAAGACTGGTTTTGTTTCTGCGTGCAGTATGCAACTGTACATCTTTTATCAAACATATATTTAGTAACCAGTAAATATTAAAAAGATTGATAATTGGCTGCAATACAGAAAGTCTTGAGAAAATTTAAATTCAGAAAGTACTATGAGGCGTTCCCAAACACTTCTACTGCTTAACTGTGGATACCTTTGGTTACACTTGGAGTCACTGTGGTGTTTTTTATTTCAGGTGTGAAGGTTGTTTTATCTGTCTGCAATGAAGTCTTCACTGAATGAATGAAGTCATCACTGAAGTCATCATTCTTGTCATCATTCTTGTCATCATTCTTGTTCCAAGGTGGTGGTGGCATGGTGATTTTAGGAGCACGGCCTTTAGAAGAGAAGAATTTATTAAAAAAACCTTTTTTAAATGGTTAGTTTTCCATGTTTCCTTTTCAGAAGACAGCTGTAAGTTTGTGCAGAAGCTTTTCATGCTATATAATGAGGAAAACCGCCCAAGAATCAGTAACATGGAAAGCAAATGACTGGTGTCTTTTGAAACACTTATTTTCTAAATTACCTTGTTTATGCCTAAACTAGGTATTTTCCAGGTTAAGCGTAGTATCTTTGGAAGAAATTCAGAAGTGCCAGTTACAGGAGGATTATGCAGCTAAGAAGTACTTTTTTCTCATTGAAAATACACCCACAATGTGATATTTGCCAAATTATTTCACTGCTTGCCTTGCACAGCTGAAAGGTTTCCAGTTGCCTTACCTATGCTGAACTGACATCCTAGCAATTCCACTTTCATTGCAATTTTCTGGTGCCATTTTAAGGGGTTAATCCTAAAAAAGCGTGCAATAATAGGTGGAATGAAATTGTTGCGAACTTCCTGGTACAATTCGGTGTTCCCTTGAAATATCTAGAAAAGGGGGAAGAAAAAAAAAAAAAAGAGACACACAAACATCATGTTATACAAATGCAATAGCAACTAAGTAACTACAACCAATTCTGATGTCTTACTTAGGAAAAAAAGGGGTGCAGAATCCTGAAAGTTCACCCCAGAACAGTGCTGCTGCCTGCACATCTCTCACTCGGCCCTATGAAATGTAACTAAGTAAGAGAGGTGTGTGCGTACGTGTATGCACGCAACTACTTACTTCAGAATAAAGGTACCACGTAGTAATCCACTGGTGCTCCCCAGGCAATGCCTGCTGTTGAAGACATCTCACATGTTTATGGCACTGAATAATTCTAACTTGGTCCTTTTTGGTATTTTGCATTTCCTCTTCCAATACTTAGAGCTAGCAGCTGTGACAATGTGGAAGCAGGAACGAAGCGGTGTCTTTGCACAGCTTCCTAGTTTAAGCATAGTCCGCATTTATTAGAAAGTGCAGGGAGAGAAAGCCGAGCATGTGATCGAGCTGTCCTCTGCTGGCTGCTGTCAACGAGGGCTGAGCAGCAAGCACGAGAAGAGCAAAGGCATCAGGCATGGGCAGCTCCAGCAGGAGGGCACAGGCTCTGCATAAAGGATGAGCTAGAGCTGGTCCTTCACTGCTGGTCCTCGTGCACAAAAAACTCACCAAAATTTGGCAATACAGAATGAATTTGTCTGGTTGAAATATAAAACCAGTAAGCAGATAAGTCACTGCCTGATGCAGTGTGAGCACACTGACAAACTTACAGCCAACTGCGGGTGTTGCACTGAGCTGCTTAAAACAACAGAGAAACTAGGCCCAGTGCTCCAACCCAGCAAGCCATCCCACCACCTTCTTTGGGAGGGCTGGTCTGGCATTGTTTCTTCGGGTAGGAAGTGAACCATCCCTCCGTGTTAGCGCGCAGCAGTTGGGCTTCGGTGCTGCAAACGCAGCTCCTGGGTGCTGTTGCCACAGATGTCCCCATAAGAGGTGACAGTAAATGAGTAAGATGTTTGTTTTTAAAGCACTGATACAGATACTGCAAATCATGTTGGACATAATGCAGAACAGAATTATGGCACTTGCCTGAAAAATAAATATTATAGCGAGTTTTCTGCTTACTCACACCACTTGGAAACAAGAAAGCACCTTGCCACTCTTAAGGACAAGCACTGTATTGTGTAACAGCCGATGTGTCTGCATAGAATGGAGCAGTCGAGGTTTTAGCACACTTTTGATCAATGCAGATCGCTGGTGTTTCCACCTTGATACACAAGATAGAGATTTTTGTCTTGCACTCCTGTGTTTAAGGTTTTTGTAACAAAATGACTAGAGTATCACTACAGGTTTGAAAGAAAACAGTGTTCCAGGAAGCTGTCCATTCACAAGCCCCAAAAAACCCCCAGACAACCCTTAGGACCTTCAAGGGACTCACGCCTGGGCTCCGCAACATACATAATGTGTCTCCACTCTCAAAAGACACACATAAACCACCTAAGAATTTCACTTTCTCCTTCTGTAGGTATTAATTGTCTTCATGTTTGAAAGCACTGACTGATCAAATAGACACATAAGTTGATTTAGGCAGCGAAAAATAAATCACTCTGTAATTTAAATACAGTGCTTCATGTTTGAGTATTGCGTTTTTTCTACATCTTAAAAGTTATAACCAGCATTTTCATTTTAATGTATCCAAGTAGCACGATCAAACTCACTGGTAACGCATTCACGACACTAAAAATGTAGGTGGGCAAACACAAGGTATTTGCCCTGGAAGCGTACAGTCTCTGTTCTTCCCCAACTTACTGCAGTGCAGATTGACAAGCACGCAGCTCTCAGTGATACTTGTCCTGCTCTAAATTTAAGTTTATTGTTCTTCAATGTACTTACTAGCAGTGAAAGAAGACAGGCTAAATGTGGGAGGCAAGCCTATGGCGTTGTTTTGGAAATAAATGAATACTACAAAGCAGTCACGGTTTGTGTGCCCAAGTATTCCCAAGCTAATGAGACATGGCAAGAACACAGAAGACCGGGTTCCAATTTACAGCCACTTTTCCCCTAAACTAGAGCAAATTTTTATTTTTGTTTTTTAAGCTGACAGGCTTGTAGCTACAGATCTCACTAGAGAATTATTTGTTTTGGTAAAGATGCAAATGAGAAACAAAATACAGAGGTGACTCTCTGAGAGGATGTGCCCAGCCCAAGTCGCTGTACTGTGTCCTTGTTTGCGCCACGCCTGCCAGTGCCCACGGCTAAAAGAAGGTGCAAGCTGTGTCGGGCTGCCCAAGCAGCCCATGCAGAAGTCACAGATTTGGAAAACCGATGCCCAACACTGAATGTCGGTCTCACATCAGGTTTTTGAGGCTGAGCATGTAACAACAAAGGCAACAAGAATCATTGAAGTGGACTACTGCCTTCAAGAAAGATGAACAGTAAAGTAGTTCTTTACTCCAGGCTTTTATTAGCCAAGTTTTGATGTCAAGTGTTATGATAGTAACTTAACTGTACCTGCAGCTCAGTAATTTTTGTTCATTTAATTTTTTGCACAAAAAAAGATTGCTTCTGATGTCAATACAGTGCAAGATTTTGATGAGAAATCATTTTAGATTCCATTTATTATCAAACTCTCTCCATTTGCCTCTGTGCTGTCAAACAAAACTTTTCCCACACTGCAACTCTGATTTGTCATTTTCCCCTTTTGTTCCTTTTCTTATATATAAAAAAATTTAAGCTTGTCTTGAGGACTGACAGATCTCTAGAAGCTATTTGCAAAGAGGACCACAGGAAAGCCTTGGAAAAGCTTCTAGTCTCCTCAACAACGTTAGAAATTTCAAACATTTAAAAAAAAAAAAAACAGGGAATAGCACCTCCTGGTTTGCCTGGTGTGCAGTTATGTAAGGTTCAAAGGGAGAAGGCTGCATGAATATGCATCCAAAAGCAAAGCCGTATCAAGTGAGATGATGTCAGACAGAGGAAAAAATCTGCTATTTTGAAGCCCAAGAGATCAACCATACTGATCTCTTCTTTCTGTCATTTGCACCTCCTGGATACATACGGTTCTTCATGCATTGCACCTAATGATACAAAGAGCACGGAAAAAAGAATCTGTTGTCTGTAATTTCAAGCTCCACAATTTGCTTCATTTCATGAATTCGCAGGAAAAACAATATGCTCAAATTAAAAGGCAACAGCTGCAAAGGTTTTTTAAGAAAATAACCAAAGTAAACGTGAAGCCTAAATCTAGGCGGCACGCTAGCTGAGATTTCATTTTATGGCCAGAAGAGGGCACTCGAAAACTAGCAAAAGATGCTGGATCTTTTTTTTTTTTTTTTTACCTTCTCCTCCAGTTAGTTCACGTGTTGGTTCACAGATGCACCAGCCCCGACAGTAGTCTCCTCCTTTCAGGAAAGTTTCCTACTGTGGTTATGTTCCATCTTCAAAAACCTCTTAATTTAATGAACAAGACACTTCAACCTTTCACCTTCATCAACAGGACGCTACATCCTACCTTGAAATGTTCTTAACCCATAGCAAACAGAAAACCAAATACAGCTAAAGAGTTAGCATTCTTAAGACCTGTTTTTAAAAAGTTGTTAGGTTACAAGTTACTATTACGTGTATGTAATTCCACAGGCCTATGGAAGTATGGTAAATTACATCCAAGAATTGTAAGAAAAGAAGGAAATTCTGGTTCCAGTCAGGTTACCAAGAATCCTCTCATTTGTTTAAGAAAATCTGATCTGAACCACTGGGAAGACCAGATAGGACATTAATGTTCTCATTTTTACTGTTTATTAAATAGTGCATTATTAATATTTCCCTGTAACACAGGAAAAATAAGATTACCTTGCTGATAACCCTAGCTAACATCTTGCTGCTAATTTTTCTGTGTGGCAAAGCATTTGCAATCTGAACATATCATCTAATTTTTTAAGAAAACTCCCCTCTGCAAGGGCTGTTCTATTATACAAGAAAGAAACCAGTATTTTGTCAAAAAGTATGGCTGACAGAAACATTATAAAAGATGGAAAATTATACAACCCCTAAGATTTATCATTCAACAGGGAACACCGTGCCTGGCAAATTTGGTGGCCTTCTATGATGGGGTTACAGCATTGGTGCATAACGGAAGAGCGACTGACGTCATCTACCTGGGCTTGTGCAAAGCATTTGACACTCTCCTGCATGACATCTTCATCTCTAAATTGGAGAGACGTGGATTTGACAGATGGACCACTCGGCGGGTATAAAATTGGCTGGATGGTCACACTTAAAGAGTTGCAGTCAATGGCTCAATGCCCAAGTGGAGACCAGTGACAAGTGGTGCCCCTCTGGAGTCTATATTGGGACCAGCGCTGTTTAACATCTTTGTCGGTGACATGGACAGTGGGATTGAGTGCTCCCTTGGCAAGTTTGCAGACAACACCAAGCTGAGCGGTGCGGTCAATGCGGTGGAGGGAAAAGATGCCATCCAGAGAGACCTTGACAGGCTTGAGAGGTGGGCCCGTGCGAACCTCAAGAAGTTCAACCAGGCCAAGTGCAAGGTCCTGGGTCAGGGCAATCCCAAGCACAAATACAGGCTGGGTGGAGAATGGATTGAGAGCAGCCCTGCCAAGAAGGACTTGGGGGGAACTGACGGATAAAAAACTGGACATGAGCTGGCAATGTGCGCTCACAGCCCAGAAGGCCAACTGTATCCTGGGCCGCATCAAAAGAAGCATGGCCAGCAGTCGAGGGAGGGGATTCTGCCCCTCTACTCCGCTCTGGTAAGACCCCACGTGCAGTACTGCATCCAGCTCTGGAGCCCTCAGCACAGGAAAGACATGGACCTGTTGGAGCAGGTCCAGAGGAGGGCCACCAAAATGATCAGAGGGTGGAACACCTCTCCTACAAGGACAGGCTGAGAGAGTTGGGGTTGTTCAGCCTGGAGAAGACAAGGCTTCCAGGAGACCTTATTTCAGTCTTTACCTGAAGGGTGTCTACAAGAATGCTGGAAAGGGACTTTTTACAGAGGCATGTAGCAATAGGACAAGGGGTAATGGCTTTAAACTCAAAGAGGGTAGGTATAGATTAGATACAAGGAAGAAATTCTTCACTATGAGGGTGGTGAGGCACTTGCACAGGTTGCCAGAGAGATCGTAGATGCCCCATCCCTGGAAACATTCAAGGCCAGGCTGGATGGGGCTTTGAGAACCCGGTCTAGTGGAAAGTATCCCTTCCATGGCAGGGTGTTTGGAACTAGATGTTCTTTAAGGTCCTTTACAACCCAAACCATTCTATGATTCTATCATTTATTCTGTACCACAAGAGAGTAAGAATGTAAACCTTTATTTTGAAACATACAACCTACTTTGAAAGAAATCTGATTATACTTAAAGGGACACAGTACCAGACAGCCTACCACTGGCAACAGAAGTTTCTTGTATAGAATATTCCCACCACCAAATAGTCAAAAAAATAACCTCTTAATTTCAGAACTCTTCGAATCCTTACATATCTGCATATTTTCTTCTGCATAGATCTTGTTTATGATTCAAAATTATACCGAAAAGGAAAGTTATTTAATGCTTCCTCACTGTACCAAAATTAGTCGTATTTACAATTGTGAAATCTCCATAGAACCTAGAAAGTGTGCGGTATTTTTACCTTATCTTTATCCAGGCCAGGTTCTCTGTATACTGTCCATTTCTGTGCATCATCACTGTATAAAATTCTGTAGGCTGAGACGTAATAGTAGTACTCTGCTAAGGTTGATCCAGTAGTTATAATACCTGGAAAATGAAGGTGCCCAGTTAGACAAAGAACTGGCACCAGTTTGTAAAATTTAGTACATGAGCTTTTGAATCCAGTGTTACGCAGCTGGAATATCCACTGGTCCAGTTAAGTTTCAAAAAGTTTATCCAAGGTGCCAGGGTCCGAAACTTCTACAGTGACTGAAACTTATAATCATTTTACTTTTATATTTTAATTCTCATGATATAACCTTGTTAAGCACTTTTCCTCCATTTCTTGATGGAAACAGCCTGTTCATTTGACCATGCCTCACTTCTGTCTCCAGTTGCCGAGACAGAACCACTCCTCCCTGCTTTGGTACTGCCACCCTAAAAGCACTATTTAAAGTACTGCAGTTTCCTAAAGCCGACACTTCAGTTCTGTGGAAAGACTCACATAGACAGGAAAGCTGTTTTGTAAAAGCTTGTTAGCACAGGAATTAGAGAAGTAATGTAAAATCTAAATAGTCCCCAGAGAGGTAATAACAAAGGCTGCTGGTAAACCCAAGCTGCTTAATGACAGGAAGCCAAGCTGCTGATAGCAGGGTGTGCAGCTGAGTTTACAGAGACCAACTCATGCATTCGAGAAAGAGACAAACCCAACCTGATCAAAGGAAGGTGTTTCACAATAGTATTAAAGCCCAGGACTCTTTAAAGCCGCTTTATTTTTTTATTTAAGTCAGATTGCAAACTTGCCCATTAACAACAGATCACCTCTGAATAATTAAATCAAATCAGAAAACACTAACGTCAGCATGGAAGATACAAAAGCTGCCCTGCTACTACTTAGGCTACCCCTGAGGTTAACCCCAAAATGCAAATGCCTCAGTGCTTCACTACCCAGCATGGGCCACACTGGGATCAACAGGAGCAGGTAAGCATGAGCTCGCTCACTCAACTCCCAAAATGCCAAGCAAACCATCCAGAGCAGCTTGGGAAACAGCACCTCCAGCTGTCTCTCCAAATAACGACAGCCACTAAAATCATGACAGATGGTCTGTCACAATCTCTGTGAAGGGGCAGAGCCTAACCCAGACTGTGGCTGCATCAGTCTGCACTGTTTGGTCCATTTGCTGAGTGCAACAGGTTGCTGAGGGGCCCACCATCCCCAACTCTCAGCCCAAGTTCCACTTCGGGCAAGGCAGTGAAGGGCAGGCTGCCAGCTGGTTTACTCTACCAGCTGCTTATCTCACATTGCACTGCAACTGCTCCCACCTCCACTGTTGGATTCACCACAGCCGTGACAGGCAGTAGGGAAAACCTAGAAACCTAAGTCCGTACACCTGCATCATAGGCACCAGTGGACTGAGCTGACTGGATATGGATTTGCACCTCCAAGGAGACAATCAGCAGGAAAAGGGAAGCATCAAGGATCCAATAAAACCACAGGAAATACTTCAACAAATTCTGATGGAAGAGGTGTTTCCTACTATGAAACTCTACCTGTTCAACTCCAGGCTCCTCAGTGTAATAGCTAAGACATGGAACCAACTTTGCTGTAGTGGTAATTAAGTGTCACCTGGACTTTATCTATACAGACCAAGCACTGGAAAAAAAAGATGTCAGCAACTAAACTTTTTGAATGCTGCTTAAAAGCCACATCAGACTGACTCACCTGTTATTCTCTTTTCTTTATTCAAGTCAATCTGCAACCACTGGTGTTCATCACTGATAAAAGCAGCCCAAGGAGGACCAACTCTCTTCAGTCTGGCATTTTCAGGTTTCCAAATGTTGACGTGTCCTGTTTGGTCAGACCACTCAAGAATAGATGATGCTGTGATCTGGGAATCAGGGATCACCCCAGATTCCATCCCCAGTGTCCCATAGCAACCTGAGCAACAGAAAAGGTGAGGATTCAAAATGAAAATTAAAGTTACACAATGATTATAGCTGCTTGGAGTTTAAGACTTTACATGCAAATATTAAACTGCTGTCTAAATTTACTCCATAATAACTCTACCAATAAAGCATACTGTCTTCTGCTTTCTAACAGTGATGCTGGAGCCAAACTTGTAGTCATGAGTATTCCATGATTTATGCCTACTCAAGAGTAATGTGGATATTCTCTCACTCACCACTCACACAGAGCACTAGACAAGAAGCTTTGGGAGAGCTATCACTGTTTAAGAGTATGTATGGCTGATGCAGGAATGGGAAACAGACTACTTGGCAATTCATTCCTTTTTTGTGTCTGTATAACTACTTGGTTTTTAAACCCACCTCAGTATCACAATGTTAATTCAAAGAATACACCAAAGCATGTAGGAAGCCATGTCATAATCCTGGCCTTGAGCTCAAACGCATCCTTGAAATTAGTTGTATTTTTTTGTCACCATTCTTACTAGAAGGTTATTCTCATGTCACATTCTGCTGAAGGCTAAAAAACATCTCCTGAATTCCTGGCTAAATTTCCTTACGGCTAGTTGATATCCATTTGCTCTTTGCTAAAATCTTATTCTGTAGTGCCAACAGCTTTCCCCTCTCACACAGGTATTCCCCAGCCATATCAGTGGAGAGCAATCTTTGCCTTCAGTCAGCCAGCCTGAACAACCCAGCCTGGTTTGCCTTTTGCTGTGAGCTCCCCCTCTCCCTGCAGGCACCCCTGCAGCCCTCCTCTGCACCAAGGTTGGACGCTCATCCCCCAAGGGAGGCACAGGCGGCTGAGCCCACGTGCAACTGGATCCCAGACAAGGCCTTGCCAATGTCCTGTGCGATGGCATTAATAGTTCGTTGTCTCTACTGGACACACTTCACCTGCTACAGCACAGGATCACATTAGCATTTAACTAACCGAATCCTTTCCCTCACCTGTCATTTCCATCTAACATGCTGCCAGTTTGAGGCAGAAATGCCTCAGTCTCTACGTACCCAATCTTATACTTTTTGCTCTGTGATTCTTCAATTAATTTCTATTACTCAAGTCTCAAAGTCAGCCAAGTCCTCTTGTACAAGTAGTTTCATCTTCTTCTGCACTGACGACACCTCTGGCATTAATAACACACTCTATTTTGTACCAAGGCATGAAACCAACTCTTGTAGAAGAACCACACTAGTAACTTCACCAGAGTCTGATAAACCTCATTTAAGCATGCTATAGAGTCAATCCTCTTTTTCCTTCAGCTAACCCCTAGGCCACCCAACTACACACATTTTAATCTAGACCCACATCTTGTCTCTAGCTTATTCAATAATTTCTCAAATGTGTCACTGAAAACCAGATAGTCTAGATCAGCATTTTGTCCTATCTCTTCATATGTCCAGGCCATTTAATTACTTTCATATGCTCTATCAGATCCCATTTTGAAAGACAAAAAACCCCAACAAACCCTGCCTCGATCACTGTGTTTCATATTCTCCATGCATAAGGTCACCAGACATGGAATTCCTTCTTCCAGCTTTTGCAGAGGTCTGGGAGAGAAATTACTTGAATATCATGTGGATTATATTTTCTAATTTTTCTTGTTTGTATACATTTCCACCTGCAAAGATTTCTGCTCATCAGATTCCTGCCTTTATATCCCCATTCAGCATCATTTTTATTTCTGTATTAGGAAAAGTAGTTGTTTACTTTTGAGGAGCATGTGCATGACTTCCTCCTTTTTTTCTGTTTTTAACTTTATCCCTAAGGACAACAGACATAATGCTTTTGTTAGGTTTTTTTAATACTGTTATTAAAACAGTTAAAGAGACTAAGAAAAGGCCACTGTCTTCACAATATTTCTAACATCCATGCAAAGATGGCATTTAAAGTGACGTACAGAAAAGCTAGCTTACATTTAGAAAAACACCGCTAATTTATTTGAAAAACAGGTAATTGATAGAAAGTAAAACCATGCAAAGCAGTAAAGCTTTAAAAAGGGGCAACACTTGTTATACCAATCAGCAGCCTGGTACACATTTACGCATCAAAACATGGCAGCCAAGAAGGAACACAACTTGCACACAGAGCAAGGCCCAAGAGATGCCCTTCCAGGGCAAGAGATTTATCACATAGCAAGTAATTTATCACATAGCATTCAGCTGCAAGAATATCGGAGGAAAAAATGTAAAAGGAGGGTGGAAAAAGTTAAGGAATCATTTTTGGATTTCTGCAAGCTTTCTTAGCGGGCAACAAGGAAAGTGTAAGGAGTAAACCTGGAAAAAAACTAGAATGCACAGTTGTTACAAATAAAGATTAACTCCTAAGTGCCCAGCTCTGCTTTAGCAGTTTGTTTAAAGTATGGGAGTCAAGTCATTTTAAAGCAGATAAGTGGAACATAACCTGAAAGAATCTCTTTCCACAGATAAGCAAAGTGTACTTTATACATCACTGTACCTATAAATGTAGTGATGATTAATCAACAAAACAAGATAGTAAAACAATCCAAAAGTATACGTTACTGAGGAATGCAGTAAAAAAAGTCTAACTGGAACAAAAATTAAGAAATAAAATACCTGCAAGCTCATTTCTACTCACAAAATTTGTATGAAAGCATCAACATGTAATACATATGATAATGCTTACCACTTGTCTTAAATGTGAAGAGACTTGTAGATAACGGTCGCCTGCAGAGGAAAAAAAAAGATGGTGTTTTTTGCGGTAGTCAGTGAGGAAAATTGAAACAAACTGTCTTCAATTTATTTTTCTTGCCTGACTGCTTGTCACTGAAACTTATACACATACAACTAAACAAGCACTTCATGATTAAAGTAACACTTCCTGTCACGAAGTTGCAGCGCTTTCAGTACCAACACCTTTTCAGCTGAAATCTAGTCCAGAGATACTGAGCTAAAGGCTTTCAAACAAACTTCTGGCCAGCAAAATGCAAAACTTCATCAAAATGCTTCCCTTTTAAATTAAGCTATTCAAAGTAACAAGAGTCAATCTCCTCTGATTGCTTTCATTCCTGGGACATCTGAGATAAAATGACAAGTTACACTCTTTTCGCTGCAAGTAAAACACTGCCATTAAATTATTATTCTTCCACAGACCATTAGGAATTTATGGCCTCACCATGTACTTTGCAAGATAAAACCTCCTTGCAGTATTTGGAAAATTAATCTTTATGGACTACAGGTTAAAAATATCTGGTAAAACAATCACACCATAGCAAAAGAGCATTGTGAGAACCTTACAGAAGGGAACCTGTCCATGGAACACGTAGCTCCACTACCTGAAATTAGTCCTGCAATGAGGCACTATGAAGATCTAAGGTGCTAAAGATAAGGAGAACACAGGAAGTACACTTACACTTTTGAGGTGACATTGTTAGCCAGGGAGCCTTCATAGTATGGAATCCCCTTGCTGATTACAACATTAATTTGGCCACCCAGAGTATTTGACACAACGCCTGCGTGAACACCAGCCATACAAAGTGATGACGACTTAAAGAGGGGGGAACAAAAAGAGAAATTTAATATTACATTGTAATTAAATTAAATACTACACCATATAGTGTAAATGCTACATTGCCCAGTTACAGTCTTTGTTATTATTACATTAAGATACTGTTCTTAACTGTTATCTCTGTTATGTAGAAACCATTCACCTTTGGTTTATTATGGAATTTATAAAAACACAAAAAGAAGGTCCTACATTTCATTGCGTCCTCACCCAGATGTATTTGGAATGTAACTCTTGTAATTAAATAAACAAACAGCAAGGTGAATCACTCTGAAAAAGCCAGACAGCCAGACTTTCAGCCTACAATAAATCTATGATGTTAGACGACAGAAGTTGAATGCAGAAATTCAGAGGAAACCTTTCAATAGAAAGCACATTGAAAGTATGTTGATTCATTTTCTCACAATTAAGGAGTGATGCACTGTAGATTTTATAGCTTTTAACTGATGGGTTATATTTTTTAACTCATGGTTAAATATGGTTCAACCATCCAGCACTCTAATCCGTACAAGCAGTAGTAGGTGAATACAATTCGTTCTAAAGAAGCTGATTTGCTAGGTTGTACAGGTCAGTAGAGATCAGTTACGCAACAAGTTTTTGCAGGACACCCTGTTCTTTGCTCCTCTCCCTGGACGAATGTTGAGCCTGGATCCGCTCGGAAATGTCACAGTGCCACTTCCATTGCCCTGGCCTGCAGGCTAGCTGTGCCACAGAAAGCAGGGCTCGCTCACTACACTAAGTCCTCCAGGCACAGCAGAGTGAGCAGAGCAAGACTCCTCTGTCTCCTGGACCAAAAACTAGCCCAGCAGATCTTCTCCAGTGGGAAAGCAAAGCCTTCCAGGCTAAAGGGGCTTGACAAGAAACATCCTGGTGCTCAGGAGCAGAGAGACAATGCAGTTCCAATAAAAGCTTAGCAACAGTGGCTTTGCACCAAGATTTCTGGAGGATTACCAGCTAAGGCACAGTGCAACAGGCATAGGCAGAGCTATTCACAGGCGTTCCTGCAATGTGCAGCACTGGGGTATGCACAGACACATTGCAGACCCCAGTGCGGCCCCTTGCTCTCACAGCCAATGAGACTGGCATCAACCTGAATTTTAGAAGATCAAGTGTGCCCAAGCTGTCTTTGAAGGACCACCTGGGTCTCTCCCAACATACCTTCCAGAAACCATATTTAGCTTGTAATTACTAGTGTAGTATCCCAGTGCAAGACTTGCCCAAGTCGATAAACAACAGACGATGACTGCAGATGTTTATTTACTGTTAACAGTTGCTCCCCCAATTGAAGTCCACTGCTAGCTGTTGCTACTAAACACATTTGCTTCACTGCTCTGCCAACAAGTCAACTGGGTGCTATAGAGCCTCACCACAATTCTGTTAGAAGGAATCAGCAGAACCTTTCCAGAGAAGGAAGACTTCATGGATGATTTTCTTTCTCACACTATTTTAAAAATGGAACAACTTTCTCCGTTGTGGCTTCTTTAGAAATAACTGCACGGTGCAGCAGGCCAGGATGTCCCTGTATCTTAAGCTCACTAGCAAAAAAAACGGCTCACCAAGACTTTTCCAAACGTAATTCTACTCAGTATATTCACACATAAAAACTCTAACCCTATCCCCACTCCCCAAATATCCCAAAAGCTTTCTAAATAAACGTTATTATGTCTCACTCGTGCATGCAGCTCCCCTTTCCTTTCCTACTTTCTCTTGAAAGTAAGAGCATGGGATTCTGCCGTAGATATAGCTCTGTCATCCCTGCTCACCAGAAAACATCAGCAATGAGCACTCCAAGTCCTCAACGACTGCAGACGTTAAGGTCACACACAAAAGAATCAACATTTAGGGTATTTTTTAAAGCAGCAAGCAGCTGCTGATCATTTGAAAGAGATGTATGAGAAATCTCTACCTGAAACTTTCTTTGAAGTGCTGGACAATTTGATTTCTTTCCACACAGCTTGACTTCTGGGGAACTCTCTGCCTTTTACTCAAAGCAATAAAGTATATGAAAAAAAAGTCACAGGGCATTTATTCACTAAAGTTTCCTCTTTCCTCCATAGAAAGCATTTTTTCCAGATTTTGGCAAAAAGTCTCCCAAAAAGCAGAATTCCTACCGATGCTGCAAATATGTTAGACAGAGAATCAACTTCATCTTGTTACTAGCTACAAAAATTAACTCACAGACGTTTAGTAAGGACTCAGTGTGGACCAGACTATACCACCAGTGATAGCTGTGGCGACATTTTTACATGTGGGTAATTATTTAAGCAGGTAGCCTGGGATTTACAGATATTTGAGAAAAGAAAATCAGAGAGGCATATTTTATGTTCATATTTAATATTAAAATCTGTGCTTAATATAATTTTTAAATTGTTTTTCTTCTGTGCTAGATCTAATAGCATATTAAAAGAGTATTTTACGATAAACAGTAAGGTTTAATGTAATTTTTTACTAGACTGCTAGCAAAATTATAATTACTTAAAAATAAACAATGCAAACATCCTCCAGTCCTACGGCAGGTATGACAATTCAGTTACAAAAGCTTACATCAGAAAACCAGTGTTCCAAGTAAATAGCACATTATTAAAGACTTTCATTTCCAGTTTATAGAACTATTAATGTTACAGTATTAGCTCCATTTTGCAAATGTTTTTAGAGCTGCTGAGCATAAATAGTATTTCATCTCTCAAGTTGTAATAAAAAAATTAAGATAACCACTGAGATCCTCTGTTTAGAGATGCATTAACACATTAACAGTGTCAAATGCAAGAGGACACCATTAAAAGAATTGGTTCTCACTTCATAAATCTGAATTTCCCAACCTGAGAAAGCCAATAAAAAACAAAACAGGAAGTAGAAAACAATATTTCAATTGATCCACTCTTCTCAGCAGGCCTTACAAAAATGTTTGAGTCTCTACTACACTACTTCGCTTCTTGGAGATGGTAACCAGAAGAAGCACCAGCCATTTAGCAGCTGTGCAAAAAAATGAGTACCATACTATTCACTTAAGGAGGTACAAATTCCAGAACCCAGGCAGCAGAACTAATGTGAACTATAACTGACTTGTAATTATACAGTGCGCATTTCACCAAAATTCATGTGAGCCCCCGATATGTTTACTTACGTCTCTGTATCCATGGGGAATAGTGCCTGAAATATCAGCAAAAGGAATCACACATCCAGCTGGACAATACTTACTGGAAGAGAACAAAATATCAAGTCAAGATATGCATGCAACTACAACTCTTATACTGTTACAAAGTAGGCACTATGTTTTTGATTCACAACACACTGCTATCGTTCATACATCACTATTTAAGGATATATCCTAATTGAAGACATATCAAGTCAGACAAAAAAATACTCAGGAAGAGAAGTACACAACAGGAGAACAGACATTTGAAAAAAGTTTTTTAAAAAGTCTCAAGTGAAACTACAGTTCCAGTCTCAACATAATAAATTAATAAAGCCAGCATTTTAGAATATAAATACTGCACGGCTTCTGTAAATTGAAAGTCCTATAATTATTAATTAATATTAATTAATTTTATTTTCCAAACTAGAGACCTACATATTTATTTGTTTTGCATTCTTAAATAATACATCTGAAAAGTAATGTTACTTTATAATAGCTCCTGGCAACGCTTTGATCATAAAAAACTGGCCAAATTCAGTTAATACCACTAGCTTATGAAAAGCAAGAGGCAAGCCTGTGTTGATGTTCTAGTCCCATTTCATACTGCACATGCAAAAACTACTAAATCTTCAAGACTTAACAGTGAACTGGAGTAAACTATTAACATTTTCAGTGCAGTTCAACAACAGTGGAAGCAACTTTGCAGGTACCATGAAAATAGTGGGATTCAGAGACTTCAGCACAATGCTGAGTAAGGCCAACACCTACAATCACAGCCCTGTTTTGGAACTTGGGTAAATGAACGAGAAATGCAAAGGTTGCACTTTGAGGTGTTTCACGACACCAGGGCCGAAGTCTCCAAAAATTACATTTATGTATTTCACAGTAGTCTGCAGCTTTAAACACTGTCCTTGCTTTCAGTGGAAATGGAGAAGGAGAAAACAGGGAAATTACCTATGTTACCCCCATCAGAAGGTAGCATTTTATGACTCCACAGAACCCCATTAATTCACACCAAACTGTGAAATGGGTTTGTAATTTTTAACACATTTCACAGTTTAGTTCACCTTAGATAACTGTAGTATGAATTTCAGTATTTAAGGTACATACTTGCTGTAATACATGTTTCTAGAAGTAATATCCTTTCTATCGGAACGAGAGAACAGTGCCTATGTGTTAGTGCAAATTAACGAGGTTCTATTGTATTCTGCATGTAAATAACAAAAATGCGGGAGAGAGAAAGACAGAGGAAGGAGGAGTGCAAATGTCAAAATTACTCAGCTCTAACCCTAATTAGTTTGTCTCAAGATCTCTGGACAGCAAATCTTCAAGCTGCAAGTGTAAGTAACAGAGTAAAGTAGAAACACCAAAATGACTTCATTAAAGAGATTGGGGGAAACAGGTAAACCAGTCTTACTTGAATTCTGGTTCAGAAAAGTGGCTTGCATTGTCTAAACAGGTAATTAGGTCTGGAAAGAAAACACATTAGGTCAAGAGGATGATAAAGACAACAAGTTGGAGTATGCTTTTTAAAGTACACAAAAATATACATTTGAGCCTCTGTGGCTTAACCAAAACTCTCAGAATGAAAAAACCCCATTCCTACTAAATTTTCTTGCAACATATTTTGTATTTCAGTAGAACCTTGATAATTTGTCTGAGTAACTGGGAAATCCACTGAGAACGTGACATAGACAAGAAGAGAAACACTACAAACATTCATTTTTTTGGTGCAGCTTAATTTTAAATTATAGCTATACTTCAGAGAACTTGACATAATTCAGAGACACAAACATACGCTCTTTTCACAAAATTAAATTAACAAGCTAGCTAAACAGGCCTGTGTTTTCAGCATGTAACAGTCCTACAGTACTGAAACCAAGCAGCATTAGAGTGCCATGTTACTGGCATCCCTGACTGACATCTCAAATTTTGTGTTCAGTCTTGCTGTGTAGCAGCACATACAGTCCAAAATACCGAGAGAAAAGCATCAGATAACCCACAAAATAAAAATTAAAAATGAAAACTCTTTATCTGCTCTTCTTAGAATTACTTCTAAAAAGGGTTTTCTCAAGCCTTTTTTCTTATGAAGCAGCTGCTGGCAATCCTTCATTTCTTTGTGGACCGTATATGTCACTCACCATTACAATGAGTGGAAGTAGACTCAAAACAAATACGGCAGCCTCCTTTAGAGGCTAGGATAACCAAAAGCATGGAAAAAACAAGCAATGGCACAAAACCTAAAAACTAATCATCAGATTACATAATTAAAGAGTTGAGGGACTATAGGAAACCATTACTGAAATAAAACTTTCCATAAGGTTGGTCTGTATAAAATATATACAGCTCAATAGGGAAAATTTTTAGTTATCCACCACCTTGATTACTAACTGAAAAAATGCATTTCATCCTTTATCCGAAGCAGCTCTTTCATTCCTAACAGATAACTGTGATTCTTGCCCTGCTATCCAGGGTAAGCTTTGATATAATTTCTTTAAAACTACAGTAACTTGAATAGTAACTAAGAGTCAAATTTCCTACTCAGAAGTATCAGGAAGACTGTATTAAAAGTCTTCATTTTTCAAAGTTAATTTGTGAGAACGCAGTAATAAATGAATTAGCTCTGTGTTTTTACTAGGCAGCCCTAATTTTACCAGCATGGAAAAATTACCAAATGATTATAAATACCTGATTTGTCAGTGGTTGAATAAGCTGCAAGAAATCCACGTCCAGAAGTGTGTGTTCCACTCATGAACTGTACCGTAACTTCATTACTTTTTGAAGTAATTAAACCATCCATTTGAAAGCCAAACCCACAGAATTTTCCTATGGAGAGAAGGGGGAGAACAAAAACGGACCAAACCCAACATATGTAATAAGCATCTTTTTTCATTTGCAGGGTAAGCTCACATTAATTCTGGGATATATTCAAAAACAAATACATGTGCATGACACTAAATAATGAAGTCAGTGGCCTTTTAATGCAAATGGCAGAGTATGGGTACCAGACTTTTCCTGGGTTCATCCTAAAAGGCTTTGAGGATACAGTGTATAAGCACTGTCAACAGGTGAGAGTCTCTCATACCCTTAACACTCACAAACAAATGTGACCTTATCCCGTTCACCTCTAGCCATGCATAACCCTCACAGTCAGCTCTTCAAAGACCATGAGAAACCTGTCAAGGAAAAGCATGAAGTTAGGACAAGAAGAATCGTCGACAGAAGCAAATGAGAAAAAAGTCCTTCTGTTCCCTCAGCTGTTGGGACACTCCTTCCTTGTCGACTATTTCATCGTTTCTGTCCACTGCTTTTCTTCGTTTTGGCCAACAGCAGGCATGATACACTGCGCTTCAGCATTAACATACAAGCATATGTGAGTACCATTAATATAAACTGCCAGTTGGTTCCCTTTCTGTTTTGCTGCAGCTATAAAACCTAACAGAGGTTCTGCATCTGGATACTACTCTTGCCATCCAAAATGACCACAAATAATACATTTTAAACTGCTGGAGTCTGTTGATACTGACAATATTTGCCCCATGAAGTCCTAGAATTACTACCAAATGACATTACCTGGATGAATGGCTGTTAAACAGACACAAGTCAATATGGAATTTTCCAGTCCTACTAACTTATAAACTTTAACAAAATACTGATCAGTTTATTAACCTGTTAAGAAAAAAAAAAAAAAATCTCTGTTCTATAGGCTCCCTTGATCATTCAATGTTGTAAACCATCTATAACCCTATTTAAGATACTGTAGTGAACAACCAAAGTGGACAATCACCAGCAGCAAATGACAGTGCATATGTTTCAGTTTACCATTCAATTATTTGCTTTCTTGATAATAATCATATCATAAAATAGCAAAAAAAAAAAGCAGCAGCCAAGACTCCCTTCTCAACTAAAGGCAAATTACAATACCAAAGTAGAGGGAGAGGAATAACATTGCACTGCAGGAATAGTTCTTAACAAATATAAAGCAAAACAAATTTAAAGATAACACAAACAAATATAATGTGTATGTCAAATTCCTTTAAAAAGTGAGCTGCACTCTCAAGTACTAATAAAATTTAAAAAAAATAGAAATACAAATTCCTGTCATTATTCAGAGCTTTCTAAATGTTGCTTATTCAGATATTTTTTGAACAAAGCAAGGGTATTTTCTAATGAGAAAAAAAGAAACTAGATTTTACAATACTTTAATGACATTTATAATATTTTATATATATATATATATAACCTTACTTCAGTTCACTACTTAAACTGTTATCAGCAAGAGTTACAAAGAAGTAACTTCCCTTTTACCAAGGCTCCACATTGACCCTATGTTTCGCTCTAAGTCATGTTTCAATGAATAACTGCATTCATTATGACGAACTGCATCATTTTTCCAACTACTTTTCCTTTTTTTCTTAGGTTTCGTTTTCAGCCACTGGATCTTGTTAGACGATTGACCAGCATGAGACACCTCTCAGGGTAGGTCAGACTGCCCTCAAGACACCATTTATCCTCTTCTTCGGGCAAATACACAGGGCAAAACGTTTAAATCTAACTTGGATAAACCATCCAGTGCTGCCTGCACCATGGAGATACAGCATTGACAAACTGTAGAATGATGCACCTTATGATTCATGGCAAAACATACCTTCGAGACTATAAATCACTTTCCTACTTCTTCCCTGGCCTCTTGCCAGATTTTTAGCAATCTTTTTAAAAAAGTAGGCACTAGAAATGGACAAAACATGACTGCCATAATGCCTCTGTCAATGCTATATGCAGAAGATGTAATGTTACTATTTTGTCTGTACTTTTGCATTGAAGGACCCCAAGTGCTTTTATACAGCAACCCTACAGCAGGAGAGGGAATTCCCACAGTAGCTTACATTCTCTGCCCCTATAGATCTGGGCTTACATTGTATGTATTAAATAAGTACATCTGGCTGTAGATGCACAGCGACTGGACTGTGATGAAACTTAATACAGAGCACCTCCAGATCTTACTGAAACTACAGACAAACTTAACACCTAGGATTTGAATCTTTTTCTGATTCATTGATAAATATTCAAAAGGCTTGGAATGAGAACTAGCCTTTCAAAGCTTCATTAGAAACCTTCTGTTTATCAATGAACTAACCCACTAAGAATTCATGTTTTAATCTAATCAGCCAATTTTTAAGTCATTTTGGGTTAAAGTAGGTACCACTGAATTTCCGATTTTATGTAATTTTGATGTTAGACCATGTCAGCAGTCTTGAATGGAAAAACTCAGGATGAATCCAGATTCCTTCCACACAAATTCAGGTCACTGTTTAATCTCTCCTGTGTTTGTTGCTTCAAACATGAACATTTAAGAATCTCCATCATCTGTATCTGTCACTGTTAATATCACTGTTTGTTCTGTAGTTTCATTTATTAAGAGCAGAACAACACACACATTTGCTCAACATACTGTGCTACTACACCAGCTGGGAACAGCTGAAAGTCAAGAGAAACAAACGAAGTCGAAAATTTACTTGAACCCATTAAGTCACTTGTAAAAGTGAATAATAGACTTATCAGAACTGGACGTTCCTTGCCATTTAAGGACTTCAGCGTTTCCTATTTTAGACCAAGCCTGGCTCAACAGCTCCATGCACATACTTATTTTCACACACACTTACCTAAGTAACAGTTGGAAAAGAGCGTTAACAAAGCTAACATTCCACTAGCCTCTTTATAAAAGGACTCAATATAGTGGGATCAGCATTTGAGTTGCACAAAAACAATCTTGGTGAAGTGAATCTCTCTCTCTCCCCGCCCCCCCCCCCTAAAGCTTTAGGAAAGAATATAAAATTAATCTGCACAATAACAACTAATTTTACTGAAGAAAGAATGACAGTTCATTTTGAGTTTTATGCAAAGTAGCCACAAGGATCTTAAAACACTACATATAACTTGACATAGATGATAATGTTACACTGCTATTTGAAAAAAACCACCCTGCCTTACAGTCGTGAAATTCAATTTGTCCTCTTAAAGAGGACAAAAATTAAACTATGGACATTATCAGAAGATGGAGGATATATGAACTACACAACTTTTGAA
Source organism: Phaethon aethereus (assembly GCF_964289735.1). Taxonomy (NCBI): domain Eukaryota; kingdom Metazoa; phylum Chordata; class Aves; order Phaethontiformes; family Phaethontidae; genus Phaethon; species Phaethon aethereus. The sequence continues at coordinate 95,298,475 of NC_138575.1, read as the reverse complement.
GCCTGACATCCTTTAATATCACCAAGATAAATAGCTCAAATCAGAGCTCTTCCATATAAAAAGAAAGGCATTTCAGGTAAGCTATATATACACTACTACTTTTTTACTTTTTTAAATTAATGAAGATCCTCATAGTTTTGCAATTTGCTCCCCACTGCTTACAAAAACTTCGCAAGTGACTGGGAAATGTCTGAGAAAAAAAATAGCACTGGAGTTTCCTTTAAGAATCTGAAGAATCAATTATTATTTTAGGATGTGTGTTTGCACAAACAAATTGTAGGATGCTCTGCTATCATCATTACTCATAATTTTTTCAGTACATTTTTAGGACACAAGAATTGTGTCAAGATGACAGACATTTACATATGCTTTAAAAAGAGTAAACAAAATGCCATTGCTTAAGAATAATTACATTAAGAATACTCTAGCATTTCAGAGAGCTCATCTGCTGAGCAGCAATAGTAAGCGTACTTGAAATGAGCACGTCACCAGAGAAAGACACAATCGGAGTACTGTTTTCTTTACCACTTTTATTTTTATATAGTTACAGTTGCACCTGTACTCCCTCCCTGTACTGAAGACCCGTATGGCATACAGGAGAATCTTTCCTTAGCTGTGCTTTCTAGCAGTACCATCAGTAGTAAATTTAGCAAAACTGGTCCCTGATGGCTGTTTTTCTACCATGGTGAGGTGCACAAAGCACTCCTCAAAGTTTTGCAGGGTTTCCTTGACATGAAGCTCAGGAAAAACACAACTTTGATAACAGAATTACTGGAATTCCTTCCCTTACCTTATTTGAGACTCCTGTAAATAATAGACACTTCCGTCTTTTCATCACTTTTCATAAGACTCAAAATCCACACATTACAAAAGCAGTGTATGATGTATTCAGGCAAGGTCTTACCCTGTCCAACATCCAACTGAATTATACCAGTTTTCTAGGGCTATAAAAAAGAACTTAACTAATACCACACACCTAGTAGTTACTCTACGCTCAGAACAGGTAAACAAGGACAAATGTAGAAAGTAACAAAAGTACCAACAGTATATCCAAGTTCTATACAAGACAATAGCTTTCAAATACCAATAACAAAAGCTCTTACCTATCTCTGTCCTGTTGGGGCCAATCCCATTGTGAACTCTTAAGTAACTGGAATGACAAGAATCTGAGTCATCAATATCAAAATCGCCAAATTTGAGCTGAACTCGCTGCCCAGGCTTTACACGAATTTCCCATTCACAAACTGTGCTGTTGGGAGAGGTCTGTGGGTAGTTTATCGAAGCAAGAGTTCCACTTTCAGGACCCAGAACAGTGTGTCCACATCCATCACCTACAAAAGAACAAAAATAAGTCAGCTACACACGTTCACCTTCAAAGCTTCACTGGTGATTTAGTCATCCCGGTTTTTAGCTGTGGTATAAGATTTGTTCGTTTTTAACCATACTAATCACGTTGCAAGAAAACTCCAAGGTAAGTTACATGCAGATGAAACAGCAATTATGAGAAAATACCATTCAACTAACGTTGCCTAATGTTTAGCTTCTCATCATAGGTGACCAAAGAGTGGCTACAATTTCCTCAACGAGATAAAAATTCACCCGTAATGACTTGAAAAATTGCACAGTCACTACAGAAGGCGTCCGTGCTATTTCATGTTCCTTGAACTCCGAGGTACAGAAGAACACAGGTTCTGAAAAGGAGGGAGGAACTCGCCAATGAAACAAGAGCACATCAGTTTGCTGCTGTTTCTGTATTCACAACATGATGAAAAAGAACAGAAGTGGAGAGACAATGGACAGCAAATACTCTACTGAAAATAACTGCCAGGTCTAACCATCATCAAACTGCTAGTCCATTGTTTTCTACTGTATCACAATTTTAATGCTGTAATTAATTCTTACAGCTCTGTATATTCTCAAAATCAAATTAGAAAGAGCAAACTGATAAATCCATTTACTCAACAAGTTAGACATTAATTTCCCCCAGTATGTAGTACCAGAAGTGTAAGAATTTGCGTGTTGCTTTGGAAATAAGAATGTTCTTTTAAGGAACATCCACCATCACTGGTTCTTTATAAATTACTGTATCAAGATGAAACAAAGTATTCCTGAGCACAAGGACACATCCAGAAAAATTAACACCTGCAATAACATAAGCCCCACAACATCTCTGATTTATTTTTGTTAACACTGGAGGCTAAAACCTATTTATTGAATTTAGTCCCATGAAATGAGTAGGCCAGGAACGGCGTTATAATTTTCAAGATTTGACACTAGAAGCTCCAGAGATCTTTTGAAAGAGATCTGTACACATTATCCCAAAAGCAATCAGGTCGTTTCAGAAGCTTGAACAAAGTAATGTAAGCAAAAATTGCAAAGATAAAAATCAGATTAGATATGTCACTAAAAAAAAGGTCTTTGACACCACTCCACATACATTTATTATCTGTAGGTCCATTTTACCCTTCAAAATTCATGCTTGTGTATACAGTTCCTACCAAGTGATTACAACAGATTTAACATTATGTCCAGATTTCACACTCTAGAAATTCACAATGATCAACATCATTTGTATTGGCCAGTATTTGTTCTTACAGCTAGAAGTGTCAGTCTGAAAGTGTTTCATATTACGCACTAATATGTGTAGTTCCTCTACTAAACATGAAAAGCTAAGCTAAGCTTTAAGGACAAAAATTGTATACATATTTAAGCATTTTAACTAAATTTCAAAATTCTTAAATTAATTTCATGCAAGACTGAATGGAAAATTAAGTCCAATGTACTGAAATGACATGAGGGAAAACACTGTGGTACTTAACTAGGTCTGATTAATCTGACCTAAGCACCTAAATACTAGTAACAAAACCTATTGTCTTTATAGTCTGAGCACACTGAAAGATAGCTGCATGTTCTAAAAGCTAAAGCACTGCTCGTATATACAGAATCACAGATACAAACTGCAGCTTTTTTCCTTGCTAGCGGTCTTGAATCAAAATGATGCATCTTCTTTGGAAAAGGTAACTGGAATATCTGCTTCAGTAAAATAAAAAGTTCTGTTTGTAAAGCTGTTGTTTAGCCACGTTTTTTCTTCATCCAATTTTAGCAATTTGTTTTAAAACACTTTGTTCCATCTCATGACAAATATTATTTCCATTTGGGTGACAGCTGATAAACTACTTTCCTGAATTACGGTTGTTCTAATACAGGAGACATAATTGTCCAATGCTACAAGGAAGTAACTTCAACCATATGTTTTATGTATCGTTTTAATCCTGGTTTCTTTCCAAGAGCATGTTACAAACCTAAGAGTAAGTGAAAGATTTATCATTCAAAACCCGTATGGCCTTGGTTCATTAGTTAGTAAACATTTAAATGTCAGATTCCTTATTAGTCACAAAATGCTTAACAGTCAAGAAAAATACTGATTCCTTTGCTAGTAAACTGGCTTTTTGCAAGCAAGTACGCGCACACATTACAAAATACATGGAACTTACTATATTAACAACAATAAAAACAACAAATATATACTAGGTCTTTATTCATGGTGATTTTTGTGGCTAATATTTCAAAACTCATGTGGACATATAAAATTAATCTTCAATATACACAGCAGTCAGTTTTAGCTTATGTCCTAAATAAAAACAATGAGCCAGTTAACCAGTTCTGTGCTTTCCCTATCCTGTGACAGAGATAAGCGACTGTTCACTCATTTACAGATTGAAAATACTATGCAGATACACTAACACAGTGGCCTTTTGAACATGAAATCACAGCAGCTTTCACATGTACGGGCAGATACACTGTTCTGAGTGCATTTTAAAGAAAATAAAAATGTTTGCATGACATAGGATACTCGGTAGTTAATTATTTCTCACTTCAATGGGCCTGTTATTGCAATGCAGTAACCACAGAAATGCTATTTCCTGCAACCAGGAATACCAAGAATACATATGATTATGTATCTGGTTCTTCCCCACGCTTTGCATCTTAAGGCTATGCTGCTGGAAGTCAAAGCCAAAGGAGAGCCTGGGTCTCTCCTTTGACCTAAACTGTACTTGAACTGTCAATTTCTGCAATTCAAAGTAGAAAAGATCATGCATAACATTCATTTAAACCATCCTCTTCACTAGTTTGCTGTTCAGCTGTCTCAAGCATGAAACAATACTGGTACAGCGTTTGTATGATGAACAGGGCGCACCTTTCTGATGAGAAAAGCAAAAGAACTCAAAAAACACTCTTAACACATTTAGGTCATAAAATGCAAATAAAATATTGTAATTTTTAAAAAGACATTGAGACTTTTCTTTTAAGGATGCATCACTAAGAAATGTCAAATTTCCCCTTGTAGCTTGGAACAGTCTTGTTTCCAGTGGCTAGATAGAAAAACTTTCTAATCTGTCTCACACAATTTAATGGAAATGCAAATCTCAAATCTCCCTTTTATCATAGGCTTTCTTGAAAACATGCAAGGAAAAATACTCCTCTAATCTATCCATATTAAAGAACCTGCTGTCAAATCATACTAGAAAGGAAATGGAAAGTTGTTGCTGAATTGCATCTGCAGCATCATCTTACTATGAAGTAAAATTTTTAAAGTAGCTCATTCTGACTGGACATTTTAGATTTCATTTTGTTGTGTGTTTCACTTAGGTTAGTGACAGCAGAAATACCAGACACTTCATGCCTGAAGATTTTAAATATTACCATTGCATGTCCAGCATGCAATGTACACAGGCTCCCAAGGGCAGCAGCATCATTTAGGAGCTATTTGGAAATTGCTAAAAAAAAAATTAAAAAAAAAAATTACACTGCCAGTGAAGCTCGCTGAACAATGAAACCTCATTCTATTTCATTGGTATTATAAAACGGTAGCTCTTGAGCCTTCCTAGTAAGTGGTGCTTCATCATTTCTGCCAAAGTTGTATGAATACCACCAACCAATTCCAGACACACATATATACATCCTGCATCAGGGGAGCAATCTGCAATAGTCAGCAATTTCTCCAAGAAAAAGATAAAGTACAATTCTTTGTACTACAGTTGCATATACAGGAGCATTAGCCACTTAATTCATTTGGAAGTCATCAACTAAGTACCACAGAACCTTTTGCTTCTGTTAATCTGTGTGCAGGAGAATAGAATATCTGAGAACACACAGATGAGACAGAGGTCAATTCCTAAATTAATTTTTCCTGAATGGGCTGACAACTTCTGCTGTCGGTAGACAGCTGAAGGTGTCTCTCGCTTTCTTTCAGTCCTCTCTGTCATATAACAGACCTACTGCACTTCCAGAACAGATCAAGATCTTCTCAGAAGCACCAGGTCGCTAGCATGTACACATTACACTTGACATTTGCTGGAAGGTCTGCAGGTGTGCATTGAATTTCATATGTCCCGAGGACCATGCTCACAGCAAACATGAATAAGCTCAGCTCTTCATCAAAACGCGTGCTAGAAAGATGAGCGCCTCTTAAGAAGCCGGTAGAGGAAAGCAGACTGCTGTCGTCAGGAGAACCATTCATCTCCTCTGCAGGCGCCTTTGAATGCAGTCTGGATGAATTATCCTGACAGATTACATATGACCCCAGGCTATGGCACGCTGATGTCTGATGCAATCATGCAGATGATTTAAAACGATTTCTCATACCCAAGTTCTTTCCATCAACAAAATAGAGAATTTGAACTAACGCAAACATATCAAAATGCATTGGATAAGAAGAAAATGTGAAATTTAATAAAATGAGACAACACTGCACATGCAGGATGGGTACTAAGTCCTCTATGAATACCCACAAAAAAGATTAATTATTCTTTGTAGTTGTTGAAGTCAATTAATCAGAACTTTCTCCCCCCGAGATTGGCTGCTAATCTTGTTCTCACTACCGAAACTTGTTAAAAATTAATATTTAAGACTAGAAAATGCTTTCCCATTGCTTACTTGGAAAAGAGAGAATGATAAAATAAAGACATTAGACAGTCTGTAAGGCATAACTGATGCATATCAAAACACTGATCTCAATTTTAACACGTGGCACTGCCTACTGAACACTCAATTTAACCAGTAGGTTTCCTGAGAAGATTTTACATATATAAGCTATGATTTTCTATAAGTTTGGGACTACACACAGGATGTAATTAAATCATTCTTAACTAAGGAAAGGTAGAAGCAAATCTACGAGAATTATGTAAGCAAAAAGATATTTTAAAGCATTCACTTTAACTCCAAATACACAACTCTTTCCGATTCAATGCACTATTGTAATTTCTCCTCTTCTGTTTAGCTCCTGTGCTCTGCATTTCCCTGTCCTTTATCAGTGTGCCAGTAAGAGACACTGCATCTATTTTTTGCTTTTCTCAGTGTGACCAAGAAAGTTTACACAACCAACAAAATACTTCCATGAATAAGAAACACTGAGAAATTTAGACCACAGAGACATCAAAGTCTAAATAGCTTTTCCAGGTATTTTCAAATGCCCTTGGGTCCTCCAAAACTCATTGCTGTTTCCACCAAAATCCACAGAACTATGTTCTTCAGGAAGGAATCTGCTCCTCTGTCAGAATTAATTTTCTTAACAAGCCAACAAGCATACAGTCCACCTTCACCTTTATGCCATTTATTTGCCTCAGTAACACATGGGTTTGGGCGTTTCATCCCATTACAAATGTTTCACAACATAAAATACCCCACACTTCCACAAGTGAGGCCATAGCTCAATAAACACTTGAAGGCACTTTAAATTAGTGCAGCCACAGACAAAAGCAAGCCTTGTCTGCCTCTCGCTTTTGGCCACTTGTTCTCACACCCTTCCTGGTACTGGAGGTAAACACTTCTGCAGCCACATGCTAAACCAGACCAGGGACTTGAGATAAAAATAGCTGTTAGTTTTAACCTAGAGCAATCCCCTAATTTATTTTAGTGTGCACATGCAGCAGTGCCTTCCCTGACAGTGGGATAGGCCAGTGTAAGAGTTAGGGAAACACCACCGACTGCTGCTTTCACCAGCGCTGCCAGTCTGTGTTTGCATTTCAAACAACCTTGAATTCCAACCAGAAACGTAGAAACCATCCCTCCCCGGGGATGACCAGTCACACTGGCTTCAGGAACTGCACTAGCTGAAGACAAACCAGTGCCCCTACCCATTCCCACAGCACAGTGTTAGATTTCAGCCAGCTCACCTCTCTGAAGCAGCTCCTTGTGCAACTGCTCTCGGTAGTGCAAGGAAAGGTGGGACTACGGTTGTCTCCGCTTGGTTGTCTCTTTACTTGCTGTGGGGCACTCTTAGAAGGGTAATAAAATCATAGATTGAGGTTTAACACGGATAGGAGCAGGACAAAAGGTAAAGCACAATAAGCATTTCGCCTTTCAAAATGTTGGCAGCTCAGTAACGGGGCAGGGGGGGAAGACAGAGTCTGGTTCTGGCTTATAGCAAAAGTACAAAATTGAAGGTGCCATTACAAAAAAATGTTACTGTTTTTATTTACAACACTAGCCACATGCTGAGCTACTTATAATTAGCACTTTATTATTTTCATCTGTACACACAGCTTTTCAATCACCATCTCTGGAAATGCAGTCTTAGCTTTCAGCCACTCAATTTTACACAAAAGAGTAACACTTAGCCTTGTTAAATCTATCATCCAAAATACGGTAACATTTTAAAACAAATTATCTCAAATAACTAAATTGTCAGAGCAGGTAAGACATTTGCTTCCTCTGCTATCATGTACTAACCAAACTGACTACTTCAAAAGAACAGAAAAGAAAGATCAGCTGTGTAAGACCGTTGCAGAGCTTTTGCTTACTGATGTCAGGGAAATTACGTGAGTAAGTCCCCAGGGACAGCTATAACTTGCTTAAATAGAATGCAGGCAAAAGCAGCCTACAAAGACAGGCTAGCTATGGTGAAGAGTGATTTACATGAGGACTCTGTAAGAGGGCTCTGTGTTCAATGATACATAATGCAGAAGCCTTCCTCATCTGCTGCCCGTGCTGAATCATAGTGACAGCTCATGTTGTATGTTGTCTTTTGTCTGGCACATGCAGCTTGCCCACTTCCCAAGACATATCATTTACTTAGCAATCTGCACCAACACTTTCGTAAAAATAAACACTGTTGTGCTTCAGTGCTCTAGATGCTACACAGCTGATGAAGGAAATGAAAAATAACACACAGATAGTCACGCAAAACTCTATGAGAATAAGCAGTAGTCATGGTCAGAACAGGCTTCAAGTCTCCTGTAAGGTCTTCAAACTCTTCACTACACCAGGACCAAATGAAATGTCACAAGTCTCACACAGGTCAACAAAGAAGCAAAAAAGTCACCAATCATACCAGTCATTCACACGCTAAATTAACACTAAAAGTCATTTTTTTCTCTCTTCTATTATCAGTTCATAGATGAGACCCCAGAGCCTACGCTGCAGATCCACGGCAGCATACGTTGATCTAAACACCAGTACCATCTTGGCTTTTGTAACACAGCTGCCCTGCCCACTGCCGGTGCTTATCGCACCCTTGTTGAGCTGTACAGCAGCTTTATACCCAGGTTACCACCCCACCCGCCTTCTACTGAGTAAGGGTGTGGATACAGGTCAAACGGGGTCTAACAATCACTGGAACCTGCACAATGGAGAGGATGCAAGGCAGGGAGGAGAGGATGAGACAGCAGCAGCCAGCGATAAAAATTATGTTTGGCTGCCATGGAGTCGACAGAAGCCGGCAGGAAGGAAGCTGATGGTTTGGGTACCTGAACAAAGAACAATGGGGCATCTAGATGCTTTCAAAAAGAAAACCTCTAAAACCAGTTGCAATTATTTGCACCCTGTAGCTGCACCAAGAACAGTGACTTTAAATATCATAGTTTGTCATCCAACTGATGAAACAGTAACACTCCACATCTCTACACTAGTGTTTCTTTCTGCCTGTGCAGGTGTCATACAGCATCATCTTTATTTCTAGCATTCTTTTTCAACTCCAATTTCAAAATTACGATGGGGACTGTTTAGGGTTTTCCCATTGTGAACAACACGGCTTCATTCTAGCATGATGAAATAAAATACACCATCTGTTCTAAAAGGCAATTCATTCCTAATTTTGCCTTGTACATGTTCCCTTAAAAGAATATCTTCACACTTGTGACCCTTTACGAATGCAATCAATAAAAGAAACATTATGTACTACTGAGTAATAAGATGATCAGCTGGGAAGATGACAGTAAATTTACACACCTCAGTCACTAAGTGCCAAAATTATCACAAAAGTATAGCAAGAGCATACAGGAAGTCAGTAGCATGCAAAGCTCTAGTAAAAACTATCTGTGAATTTTAAACTTGCCCATCAGCTTTGCTGTTACCTCATCACAGCAAAAGGAAAAGGATGCCTTGTGTTATGGAACTGGAGATCTTGAAAACAGCTCTTTAAAAATGAAGAGATAAGTAATGAAAATGCTTTATTTGACATTTTCAAATATACTTAAAGATAAAAACTGATCACCACTGGATCATATGCAAGTGTTCAAAAGCATTAAATTTAATGCACCTCTCTTTCCACCCTTATGATACCGAGACATATTTTGACACCTGTATACAATGGCATAGAAATACAAATTAACAGATAATGTGGTTCAGGGCTTCCTGGTTTCACAAAGCTCAACAGATTTGTAAAAGAAAAATTAAACACCAGTGGCTTCTTTCCACCACACTGAACAAGATAAGATGTTTTTCCCCACATCTTAATCATTTTGAAGCCCAGATACAGATTTAACTGGCTACAGTCCTGCTAAAGATGTACTGCTAAAGATAGCTGCCAACTATGAAAACCTTTGTGGACTTGCTGGCGAAAGTTAAGTGCACAACATACTCCACGTACATGCTAGATGACTGCAGGAAACTATTCTTTCAGAGTCAAAACCTCCTAACTCTGAGAAGTAACCAAGCAAAATTGCACCACTGTAATTCACCTCCTGTTTCCACTGCTTTCCTAATTCATCTTTCCACTCAAGATATTGAGGACCTTTCACCTGCCTCATTTCTGTGGGTTTCTCTACGCAAAAAACATTTACATCCAAGCACCTATACAAGTTGCTGGTCTTGCCATGCCTAATTAATATGCCACTTTAGTTTCACCTCAATATAAAACTAAAAGTGCAAAAATAGGATGTATAAAGAGAACTGTGACAAAACTGCTAAACAGTTCAGTGTTTCTACCCCTTCCATCAATATCTGAAGCTGCACTGGGCACTGAAAAAACTACTACTTCTACTCCAAGAAACAGCAATTAAGAGACCTGAAAAGATTTCCTCTTCACAGTTAAGCAACATTTGAGGTCTTAGGATTGCACAATCTAAGTCTAGCAAAACCACAAATGGATCACTGAATATGAGCTGAAAATGGCATTTAGGGATGAAAAATAATTAACCTTTTGCAAATCCGGAATAATTTTCCGAAATACTTATTTACAAGCTTTGTTTAAATGCCAGACCAAGACCAACAGTATTAGTGCAATATGACTGACAGCATCAATCTGGAAAGCTTTTACACCATCATCTTGTTTGAAATCGGGACAGGAAAGTTATCTGCTTACAACCATCTACAGAAGAATACCAAGCTTTTCAAGTTCCCTTTTCCACCACTAATAATACTTCTCAAGGATGCATCAAATCGTTATCTCCCACAGCACTTCAAGTAAAGAACCAAGAAAATCAGCATTAAATCTGTTTAAAGAAATGGTTCTATCAGAAGTACTGCTGTGGGGGAGAAAAGTTAAAAAATAGAATCCATGTGGCCCCATGCACAATACATCCGATTTCAGCAAGGCTGATGATCCAAAGATCAGTAGCTGGCACGATTATCATTCTGACAGATACTACTCCAATCCTGGATGACAAAATCCCCTCCAAGTAAATTTGGAAAATTCTTCAAATATCTGGGAGGAAGGTTTGGAAGTGGGCTTAACAAAGGAAGTTATAAAGTGGGGAGGGGAGTGTTTAATAAAGCCTGTAGATGATCTGGCCGTTGATTTTACATTCTTTTTTCAGTACGTAAATTATGCGTAATCTTTGGAATATGGCTAATAAGGTAGTCTCCTGTGATTTTGCTGGAGCTGAATTGAGTTTTTGCATCATAAAGAATGTAGGACTATTAAGAAGTAATACATTTATTTAAAACTTTTACTAACAATAAAAAAAAGTTAACAAAAACAAAGATATCAAAACATAACAGAAAAAAAAATCTGAAAATACCCGATTTTACTTTTTTTTTTTTAAATACTACAATTAACAAAACTGATGTAATAGTCTCGCCAATGAAAGACAAACTTTGGCTTAAAGAAAGCACTGAAGAAATATTAAATAATAATAAATGAAACACAAACCACCAAATAACAAAACCTCCAGACTTTACCGCTCAAAAAGAAAAGAGTCAAGTCTTGAACCTTTCCAATCCTAATTTATAGGTCATTTTACAGAAAGATGGATTCACAGTATTGAAGACTAGAAAGGCCCTTTTAAGTGTGATTTCTTATATTCCACAACTACTTATACTTGGCTAGCCATGATTCTAACCATACAGAACTTAGGATGTTGCATTAAATTTAACTTTCCAGAAAGTTTTCAGACTTAATTTAAAGGTATCTTGAGAGAGAGAAATTTTAACTAGTCACATAAACAGCTTACACAAAAACATTTAATAATGCAACAGCTATGTATGCTATCGTAACAATGGTACAGAACTGGAACTTTCTTAATTGTGTTACCCTTCAAAAACACGATGCATGGAATTTCTATTAATAGGACAGAAGTTGATTTACTCGAAAACTTAAAACTTAGTACTTTCAGTAAGGCTGGAAGAACATAGGTTCTTAAGATCAGCAGTCAAATAATTGGAACAAAATAATGACTACCTGAGTCAAAATACAGAGCACCTACCACACACAGAGACCAGTGAACAGGCCAAAACATCCTCTTCATGTTAGCCAAAATTGAAAGCAAACATCTGACAAGTACATATTCAGCCCCCATTTACACATATTCTGCTTCCAGGAACCCTTCTTCTTTAAAGGGATTTACCTTATTAAAATGATTACCAGTAGCTGCTAAGAATCCTTGCACTTCTAATGGCTCATGCACTCAGTATTATATGTTGTGTTGTTATTGTAAATGTATTTCAATTGTTTTATACCTAAGAAGGCCAACTCAAATCACAGTCTCACTGCAAACTCATGACAAAATACATATGAGTTGTCACTTATTGTCAAAGATAAACACTCATGTTGCTTGATTTTCAGGGTACAACTAGTCTTACCAAAGCTAAAGGGTAACTAATGACTGAGCTTCAGCACCCATCAGGTGTTTGCTGATCCAAGCTTTACAGACTGCTAACTCATGGTAAATTATTTTTATTCCTGTATTTCCATAGAAAAAAGAATCTAACCCAAACAGAACTGATGACTATAAATGTACAGATTTTGTCAGAAATACCAACAGGAAGCATCCAAATGCCAGATGCAGTATGAATTGCCTGTGTATCAATTCCAAGATCCAACTCATTGAAATAACTGAGATACCAGTAGCTAAACAGGCATGAACAGTCTGACTTAAATGAATTTTTGAAGAGTTTAGTAACCATAAAGAAATGCTCTCCTTTTACATCTCTTCACCGAGAGAAACTAAGTGGTCATGCAGGGAAACAGCAGAAATGACATGCCCAAAGAGAAACAGCCCAGGTTAAGAGTTTCTTCCTCATCCAAGGGTTGGGGTTGGTTTTCTTTTTCAAACATTAGACAAAGACTACTTCAAACAAAAGCCATTTTCAAAATCAGTGCTATTCTGTGGTCCAAATGTCAAGTCACTATCATATTTTCAAGTATAATTTTTAATTCAAATAACATTAAAAACGTTCAAACCTAAAGCAACAAGCTCAAAGAGAATATGAATAGCACAGTTCAAGCTGTTTGCCTCAGTGGAAGGCAAAGCATGAAGCTTAGCAAAATCTGGTATTTCACAGTCTTACCACATTAATGAAGAGTCTTCACAGACAATAACCCACGACTCTGTATAAAAAACAGCACTGAAAATTTTAATTTTTTTAAAAATCCTATTTTAATGCAAGTTGCTACATGGCCTTTTATGTTAACATTACTACTTCTCCCCCTCGCCAGCCCTCCTAATCTCAGTTTAGTAACAAATCCACAGTCTATGCTTGGGCAATGGTTTCAACTGTACCACTATTTTTAAAAAAGGACCAAGGATATTCCATAATATTTGATTAAAGAAATTAATCTAAAAGCAACTCTTTATCAGAAAATGCAGGTAGAAAGAGAAATCCTTTGACTACAAAACAAATTCTAGGTAATTGTAACTGCTTCCCCAAAGCACAGGGTGCAGCTACAAAGATGGGGGTGACATGCAATAGCTTATTTTAAATAAGCTTTCAAAATATGGATAAAATAACCAGTATAGAAACATTTGCCAGTACGTCGAGCAGCAATTCCAACAAGGATTGCATTTGTACTGATTATCTGAGCTATCAAAGCTGATGCATTCAAGGCAGCACTTAACTAGCTGATGACTGAAACTATACAGAACAGCAGTGATCACATTAAAAACCTAATACATCATTTCCCAGAGTATAAAGCAGGTGGCAGAATTGCAGAAAAGGAGATGGATTATTTTTCTCTTATGTGAATAACATAAGAAAACATTCATCCAAATCTTGAAAGCTGAGCATCTCCACCCAGTAGTAGGAAAATAATTTTCCTAAAGACTGCACTAATATGCTAGAAGGTCACTGGCTTGAGATGCACACGGTAACAGCATACAAGCTTCTGAAAGAACATTTATGTTACCTTTTTAACACTAGCTCAGATACTTGATTTTTATAGTCAGGTACAGAGACCTATATATATCATACCATTGTGCGTTGTACTGTTGAAATCCAGAGCAAATTGCAATACATTCTGGGATCAAGTATGAGAGCTCTAAGAGTGTTTACACAAAATGGTGAGTCCTGCTTTCTTTAGAGGAGCAGACTAGGCTAGCACAACCTCAAGAGGCTCCCAAAGCTGGCTGAACAGAATCAGTACTGTGAGGCAACCTCCCAGAAAGAATAGCTCTGCGGAACACATGTATGTACCTTCTGCCCACCAGACTCACTTAACCACTTCAAATGAGGCTCAGTAACTGGAGGAGGAAAAATAATTTTACTGAGATTCTTGTTTTCAAAAGCAAAGAATTTTCACCATTTTTAGGTCTATACTTCCAATACCAGATCACTTCCCACCCAGGAACAGCATTCCTCCACACAATTCTCTAGAGCACTGCTCATCCTCCTTCTCGCCACATCTATCTTCCAGGTGCAATGCTGGGAAGTGAAAAAGAGCATCAGAAAACCTGAATCAGCAGACATGTCAGATAAGCCTGGCAGAACTTGTCCCAGTCTTGAAAAATTATTCCGTACTTCTTAGCAGAAGGACGAAAGGGATTTGCCACAGCACTCCTGCCTGCGCAGTACCAACCCCTGAATCCTCAAGCACCTCTTCTGCACAACTGCATCTTCAAAACACTCTGCATTCCTAAGTAAAACTGTCCTATTAGCAAAACCAAATAGTTCAATAGAGCACTGCCCTCCCCCTCATAAAAGACTTATTCTAATGTTAATTTGAGGAATAATAAATCTCTCATCCAAAGAGCCGGGGGTCTTTTTAATCAAAATAATTCCTTATGGGTTTGGCTGTTACTCTCTTCCTCCCAGATGAGCCCAGCCAAGAACAATGGATAAAAAGGGCAATGAAACACCACCCGATCTAATTCAGTAAGAGTAGAAAATGGCACTAGTGTGAAGGGCAACCCATGACAATTGCTCATATGGCAGACTGTTTTGTGGTAGTGCTTTTTATTCACATGCCAGGAGCTCTCTGCAGCAGGAAAAAGACACCTGCAGTGGGTTACCTTGGCAGCTGGGACCCTTGTCAGTCCCCTGTTCCAGAATGAAAGCATCTCTTCCAGGACGTCTATGGAGAAGCTACTTCCTGACTCCCTCTCCCCCTCTTTTGCCCACCTGATGGGTATGTAGCTAGAGCCACCTTCTCTTTGCCTGCTTCCTTCTCCCCAAATCAAGCCACCTCTCTTCCAAATCTGTAGTTGGAGAACACTGTTAGATCCTTTCAAGCTTGAAGTTCACAACTGGAAGGTTATCCTAGTGACCAAAAGGGACGGCCAATTATTTCCCCAGTATGAAACAAAGTTTAAGGAATCAAAGTTCACAAAATCGCATAGCTAGTTCTAGTCTTCCCACCTGTCCAAGGAACTTCTGAACTAGACAGACTGCAAGCAAAATGCAGCAACTTCAGTGACAAAGGTGCTGAGACACCCCTGCACAGTGAGTGGCCAGGAAGTCACAACACTCGCTACAGTTGTTGGTTTCAGCCACCAACATCTGAATGACCATTGAGCTATTGCAGATCCTGTAGAAAGCCAGAGCCTAGGCTGACAGATCAGCATGTGCCTAATTCTGGACTGGCCACAGTCAAAGCCACCGTTGTCAACTGCCTTGCCGGATGGACAAGCAGAGGTGAGATCAGGAGCGCTACAGAGGGGAGGGAAGGGCATAGAGAGGAACTAGGAACACAGAACTGATCCAGGAATACAGCAGTTCAATCACAAAACACAAGGCCATGGAAAACTGTTTCATGAGGCTCAATACACACAGAATCATTAGTTCTCTCACTTAGCTTTTCAGATCATGGTAACTCAGCACCATACATTCAAAAATCATTCTTCTCTGCTACACTGAAGCAAACATTTTTAAGCTACAGTGATGAATCACTTTCTTGTACTTTCTTCAACGAGGTTTGAGTATATAACAACATCATTATGGATTGGTATTTGTTTAGAACAAAATATGGGAATCACATTCAAAAACAAGCATCCAGAGTTAATTTTTTTAAAGAAGTGCAAAACAAATCTGCTTTAAATCACTTGGGTATCAACTTCAGAATCTAAAGTTTATTTTTAACTTAAGGCTTTATTCCAGTTTTATATGCAAATCAGTATCCACTAGGAATGCCAACAGATGGCTACCAAACTACATGCATGATAACGAAGTTCTTGCTCCACAGACCCTACAACCTTCATACCTTCAGAATAACTGAGACATTACTCAACTTCTGTTTTGATGAAAACTAAGTTACTATTTCTCTCTTAGCTGTTTTATAATGTTTTTCTAAATCCAAAAAAAGGTTAAACTTAACTAACAAACAGGCCACCCCAAATTTATGTCAATAGCTGAACATCTGGTAAGAGCACTGTTTCTCAAAATGCAATCCACAAAGAGCAGGAAGCTTGCTGGCTTGCCTTCATTCACACCTGTGTAATTACATGAAAAACAACTAAAACACTTCAAGTATTTTTCAAATATTGATTTCCTCACAACCAGAAGCTAGAGTCACTGCAGAATTGTTTCAAAATCACAAGAGCTGACTTGCACAGCCATCAGCTGGACAGTCCCCAATTCATGAGACTGTATGAAATGCAGCACAGAGTACTTTTCTGCTGAGTCTTTTTCAGTGTTTCTGAAGGTGTGCAACCTCATACAAAATGCTCACATTTTCCAAGACAGTGAGACACTCGAGTTCAAGACCTTGACCAAAGAATGCTGAATTACATACACGGAATAATTTTCAATATGATAGACTGAAAAAACTCCCACTCAAATCCTGCAAGATAATACAGTGGGCTACTAAGTGAAAAGCATATTCACTCCAGCAGTACCTCCACTTTTTCATTCCTCATTTTGCAGCTCTCTGGAAGGGGAGGAGGAGGCAAACATTTGACCCAATATTCAAAACGAGTTTCACATTGACCAAAACCATACTGTTATTTTTAAATCAGCTCATACTAGTGAGGTGCTCTACAGAAAAGCATGCAAGAAATGAAAACACTCGATCTTCAGAACAAGATTTAAATACCATGTAGTATGTGAGGCTTAGAGCTGCCAAATAGTGGGAAAGAAAATGAATAGTTGCTTGTTAACAGAGGATCAGCCTCCCTAATGTAACAAATGAGACTAGGTTCCTACACAGTATCACTTACCGTATTCTTATAAAAGAGTTTAAAAGCAACTTTAACTGTGGCATTTCCTAAGCCTTGGGTACTTCCACTGGCAATCAACATATTCTCTTAGAAGCCTGTGCATATACTTAATACACTAGTTTAGTAACAGCTTTGTGCAGACCCTTCATGAGCAAGACAGCCGTTTCATTTTTGCATGGGACTCCTTACCCAAATAAGAACTATGCCAGCATTTAAAGATACAGGATACGTGCCCCCCAACCTTCTCTGGAATAAGATAAATTAAAATATTTTGGCAAGGAAACAATCCCTCACAAGCAGAACTTTTCTTAGAAGCTCCAACAGTTTCTCATACTGAAAAGCATTGTATTCAATAGCACCAGAGACTCCAACCTTAAAACAAGCTCTGCTTTTTCTTACCAAATAAAGCGGAGCTTGTCAATAAAGAGGTTCCCCTCCTGCTCAAAAGTGAGACTTCCGTACAAACTTTAAGCATTAACTAGAGGGACACTGTAAATTGAAATTCTGAGTAGGAACTCTTCAGCAGCTTCTCAGAGTACAGAAAGATAAAGTGAACAGCATACCTGGAAGACTGTTGTCCACGCATGGACTGCTGCATGGTCCCACCCCCTCTGGCACACCTCTGATCGCTCACTGAGCCAATTCAACTCAATAATCTGGATGAAGATTATGACTCTTCCCTCCTCACCGCAGTTATTTCAATTTTCTCTTAGAATACCAAACTCAGTCTGCTCATCAAAAGGTCAGACAAGTGTCATGTCAGCCAAAGTATTTGGAGTGTGATGCTCCTATAGCATGAACTAACACCTTGCTGCTGCCTGCCTCACCCAGAAGCAGCCCTCAAAAGGCTCAGTGTTAAAATTGCCCAACTGCCTCTCAAAAAGCAAATGGCTCTTCTCCTCCTCCATTATAAAATTAAAACAAAACCGGGTACGCCAAACGCTTATTAGCATTAGCTTCATATGCGTATAGGAGCATACTTAAAATGAAATGCAATTAACTGGAAATAAGATGAAAAGGTAAGTCGTTACTAGCTTGCTTTATGGACACATCTCTGACCTTTGTCCATCCAAAAAATTAATTAAAATGTATGCCTAACAGTACAGTGCATATATTTCCAATTCCCTTTATGCATTTAAACACAGCATTTGTGACATTCAAATATATTTCCATCTCTCTCTGAGATGTACAGAAAGTTAGGTGAAAACAGAGTTGAGTTTCCGAAACGAAGCATGACCTGTGCAAGAAGCAAGCAGCATTGGAAACCATAAAATTTCTGTTCTCAACTCCTGTATTCACAGAAGTTTCAAGATGCTGTCAAAACATCCACTCCCACCACTTTCTCCCAAGCATATGATCAAAGTGACAGTTACTGTGGCATCCTCTGATCTTCTGCCATGAAGTGACCAAACCGTGCCTCGGAATTTTCAAAGCGCTAAAGCCTAATCGTAATTCCACCCGAGGAGAAGAAATCTCGCCGACTTCTCTAAACAAATAAACAAACAAAAAATCCCCAAACCTGTTTATCAGATTCCAGACTCTCACCCCTATATACGCTTCTACAAACTCTTAGGCGCGTATAAGTTTATTTTCACAGCCAGCAGAATCTCCCCTTACCCGCCTCCCGGCTCACACCCCTTCACCCAGAGCCTGCGGACGGAAAACCCAGGGGTCACCCGCGGCTCGGGCAGCCTCCCCAGAAACGGGACGTTGCTCGGGAGGATAAACCCCACCACACCCTCCGTCTTCGGGCTGCCCTCCTGCCCCCAAGCCACCCCAGGCCCCGCCCGGGTGAGGCAGCCCTCCCGCTCGCCCCGCGGCCGGAGCTCGGGGGCGGCCCAGGCCGGGCAAATCACCGCCCCGTGCTTCGGGGGGGCCGCCTGAGGGAGCCCCCACGCTCCCCGACAGAGCGGGCAGCACACAAGGGGGGAGTGGGGAAGAAGACAACGGCGTTTCCAAGAACGGGGCTCTTCTTTCTCCCTTTGTTGGCCGGGGGGCTGGCTCGGGGTGTGGGGCCGCATGCTGGGGGGGGGGGGGAGCAGAGATGGGGGCTCCCTCTCCCCACGGCAGAGCCCCGGACGGTCCGTTTGCCCCGCCCGCCCGCCTCCCCTCTCCCTGGCCGCCGGGCAGTGCTGCTCGCCCGCCGCCGCCCTGCCCGCCCTCTCTCGCACCCACCTTTCTGCGCCCAGTTGCCCCTCGGCAACAGCGGCAACAGGAGGAGGCTGAGGCGGAGCAGCGAGGCCGCCTGCCAGGTCCCCGCGGGGAGCGGCCGCCTCGGGCTCACCATGCCCCGCGGCGTGGCCAGCGCGGCCGGCAGTCCGAGGGCATCGCGGGCTGCGGGGCGGCCGGGCCGGGCCGCGTCTCTGCCCCGCGGCCGCCAGCGGGACGCGCCTGCGAGCCAGCCAGCCAGCGCGCGCCGCCAACCGCCCCCTGCAGCCGGCCCAACCGCTTCCGGGTGCGCGGCGCGGCCCCCGGCGGCTGCGGGGCTGCCCCGCTTCCTGCCGCACCCCCGCCCCCGCCGGGAGGGCGGCCCGAGGCGCCGGGGAAGCCGCGGGGTCCCGGTGGCGGCCCCGCAGAGCGCGGAGCTCCCTGCCCCTCTATAACCGCGCCTAGGGCGCTCCGGGGGTGCACGGGGAGGGCGGGCGGTGCCTCCGGGGCGGCCTGCTGGGGATTAACGGCCCCGAAAATCGGCCCCTGGGCGCCAACCCCCAAATTTCTTATTTATTTTACCTCTGTCCTCCTTTACGGATTGGCTAAGAATATTTCACTTATTCCCGCCCCCCCCCCCCCCCCAAGGTAGAGATTAAGTGAGGCAAATTGCCTGGAAAAACAAAACTCCTTGGAAACCCGAGTATGGCTGCTGCCAATAGAGGGGGATAAACTGGTGTCATTGATCTCCAGACGCAAAACGCAAACTCAGCTCTAGAAGAGCAAAGGATTGGCTACGATGTCCCAAGCCACCGCAGTTCTAGTTCTTGACATCTAGGTTTTGAACAGATGCAGTGTGTAATCGGAGAGGCTCGCTTTAGGAGGCTAAATTCACCCATGGGGAATAGATGCTTTAAAAAAACCAAAAAGTAACTTTCAAGTCTTGCAATCACAAGAAGGCAGAATGGCATATTTGCAGAGACTTACGGTAGCTGTTACCATACTGAATCAGTTCCCCTAGGTTGTCAAGAAAGCATATTTTTGGGAGGAAAAGCACCCTAAGCACTGGTAGGATCAAAGAATCACCTTTGTAAGGCCATCATCATGGAAGGGAGCGCCTTGTTACATGTTTGTCAGTGGTAGGTTAAAGGAATGTAATTTTCAGATGCTGATGAAACATTGCCGTGTCCATGCTTCCACAGCCACAGTCCCAGCCCTACTTCCTCCCAGAAAGGTCAGAGGGACAAGAGGAAGGGTGGGAGTGGCACCCACGCAGACATCATTTCACGTTTCTTTCAGCTTCAAGAACTGAAACCTTCTCAGCCTTCCACTGACTCATGCTCACTCTCACCACAAAGCAGAAGGGATTTGGGACTCCACAGCTTCCAAAGATTAGACCCACTGCCAGCAGAGGCCTCACAGTTCATCCTTTCTGCTGTGGAAGGGCTGTTGCAAGACAACCCCATGTCCTGGTGGTGTCCAGCTCCAGTGGTTCCACTGTAAAAAGTGTCTTAAGGAAGAAATTGGTCTCCACTTCCTCTCCCAAACAGCTCTGTGAAACAGATACTGCTTTCCTGGCCAGTGGTGTCCAGGGCTGGCTCCACTGAAATGGCAGGAAAAGCATCTCAGGAGTCAGCCTTACCTGATACACAGAGTTGCTTGAAGAACGTTTACTAATTGTTTTATCAGCACTGTTCCTTGTTATGATGCTGAAAACTGACCTGTGTCCACATCTATGCTCAGGGCTTATTAAGGCTTTTTGTCACAAAGAGACATACAGAGCGTTCTCTCTCCTTCCTTAGGCATATCAATCGTACCACTTGTGCCAAATCATGGAAGAATCCAGAATAGATTTGGTTGCTCAGGCTAAAGAGAGCAAAATTTTGATGCACTTTTCTTACTTGTTTGGCCCACGGTTGTGCCACAGCTGCCAGGAGGTGGCTTCTCATATATTTAGGGAATGTTAAACATGAAGATTTTAGTATATTTCATATTTTTCCCCTTTTGAAACCTTTTTAGCAACACAAAAAGAGACCCCAATGAAAGCAAAGGCAGTGGAGGGGTATCTCAGATTAAGCTGTTTTAAGTCAGCTTGTAAGACGTAATAGTCACCAAGACATCCTGCAACACATAAGGGAAGATGAATCGAAAGTAATTTATATGCATTCCTTTGTCTTCCATTCAACAGATGCAGAGGTTCATGCCACAGGTCACGTGAAGCAGTTATATCACTACAATAACATCCTTTCTGTACTACAGAGCGCACATTCCTAACATCACTAATGATTAGAGGTATTTGTTATGTACTGGAAAAATCACTCCTTGAACAATTTGTGGCTTAGTAGTGCCATGCATTAACAGGAGCATCTGAACATCCTACACATAAATCAGTAAGAGTCTTTGGTGGACCTGATAGAGGTTTCCTCCTGTGTTATCTTCTGTTGCGAAGGCTGTGTGGGGTGTTTTCTTAGCTTGATTTGACTGTTCTAAAGGTTTTTATTTGTTCACGTAAAAAGGATACCTGGATCTGTGAGAGGGTTGATTTCTAAAAGAGGTGAAAACTTGCAGAATTCCTAAAAGCAGCCAAAGGCCTAATTTGCTTAATCTATCTTGGAAGTTTGTCCTGAAGCCACATTCCCTGACCACAAATGGTTTATGCGGAGCCCAAAGTTACGTATTTTGCAAAGGGGAACACCATCCTAATGGATGTGGTGACAAAGTATGAAAGGTTATACACCCTAAAAGCCCTAAAGATTTATGGCATCTACAAAGCCAAAGAATTAGGAATATGGTTCCATTAGCAATACAACTGTTTGGATGGCTTGTCTTAATACACGCTTTTTATGCAACAAAAAAATCTGAAGAATTAGATAAATCCAGATGGTCTCCCTGGCTTAGCAGAATCTTCCTTCTTCTTAGAAGATTTCAGCACAAAATGAGTTCAATAGAGCAGCTGCGGACTACTGCCCATTTCCGTCCATGAGAGTTCCCAGGCATCTCCTCGGGGGAAACAGAACTGTACAATAAAGACTCCATTTTAGTTTGTGACTTATAACTGTCCTGTCATCAGATCAAAACAGATACAGAATTAAAATGTTGTGGAAAGCAAATAGAAATATAATATCATACAATACCAATAACAATCAATAAGGCAAGCTGCCAACGCATCTTAGAGAAATCAGCACAAATATTTTTTTCAAGATGGTGAGACAGAAGATCAAACCCACTTCATACTGCTGATAGAAGAATGCTTAGCCAGCTAAGCATTTCTTTAATGTTTCCTTCCCATTACAAGTAACGTCTAGAGGTAAATGAAACTATCATCTCCATCTGGTTCTCTCATTTCCCTTGAGAGGCTTCTGATGCACAGGGCTTCTTTCCTGACGTGGCTCTCTAGCTTTTACATTCTTTTATTGCATTTCAAAAGCTGAATTCAGCTGGATGGCAGGGCTGCTATTCAGAGGGAGCTCCACAGTCTGGAGAAACAAGCTGAGGCAAAATTCCTGGAGTCCAACAAGAGCAATTGCAAGGTCTTGCATCTGGGCAGGAATGGCCCCATGCAACAATACAGGCTGGGGACTGTTTGGAAGCAACTCTGCAGAAAAGGACCTGAGCATCCTAAAGGGCAATTTCAGTCCGAGTCAGCAGCGTGCCTTGGCAGCAAAGGTGGCCAGCGGCGTGTTCAGCTGTATTAACAAGAGGGCCAGGGAAGTGATCTTTCATAAGACTTCATCTGAGTACTGTGTCCAATTTTGGGTGCCCTCCAGGACAAGAACAATACTGACGTATGAGGAGAGTCAGTCTGAAGGCCTCCAAAATGGTCAGGGGCTGGGCATCCTGATGCACATGAAGAAGGTGAGTGAGCTAGGCATATTCAGCTTGGAGAAGAGAATGCTAAGAGGAGACTTTGTTGCTGCCTACAACTACCTGACTGCAGCACAGGATTGGAAGACGGAACTAGCGTCTTCTCAGAGGTGCATGGTGATAGCACAAGAAGCAACAGACGCATGTTGCAACATGGTAAATTCCATATTCTGGGTAAAAGGGGAAAAAATACCTTGAGGGTGGTCAACGACTGGAACAGGTTGCCCGGAGAAGTTGTAGCATCTCCGTCTTTGGACATGCTCAGGACTCCCCTGGATGAGCCCTGATCAACCTGATCTGATTAGACCTGTTTTGAGCAGGTAGTTGAACTAGATAACCCTAGAAGGTCCCTTCCAACCTGAATTATGATGGTATGATTCTAAGGCACCAGGTAACGTACTATGGAGGAGAGTCTTGCACTGATAGGGGATGTTCTAAACAAGCAAAAGAGATTTTCAGCTTTCCAATTTTTGTAGTTACTTATCTGTGTTCTCTAATTGAAATAACAATTTATTCTGAGGGGGGTGATTCTTCTGCACTTGAAGACAAGGAATAATGCATTTAAAGCAGACAAATTATTGACTGACTTCATGATACTAACACATCAAATCTTTGCTAGCACCTCCATCTTCTTATCCCTTAAATCATTAAACATCACACATGCACTAGATTTTTTCTGTGACAGTAAATACAAAGGCGCACCCACCCAGCTAATACAAATGCTGTATGTGCGTCTAAGGGTCATATGTCTCATTTTTGGTGTAAGTCCAGCCAAAAGAATTATGCTATCTGCTTAATGAGTATATTTTGAGAGTTGTTTAGATTACAGCTACAGTGGCAGTATAGTAAAATTTGGCTGATAAATTTAGAGGTCTAAACACCAGAAAAACAAGAGACAAATGCCTCAATATTGCACATTAACTTTGTGGAAGTGCTTTCTAAAAAGTCCAGTATATAGGTTAGATCTTGCAATCTGCTGAGTTGTCACACTTAAGTATGCAAAGAACTTTAAGCATATAATACTCAAAACTAAACTAAATTGCAGAATTTTCTTTAGCCAAAATGTTTTCTAGCATTTATGAGAGTTTAACAAGAGTAAAGTTCACTCCAGAGTGAGGAATCTGAATAAGATCTTCTGCCCTATTTCAGTTCCTCCTGGTATTCTTGGGAAGCTGTGTTGGATTAAACACTCCCGGACACAGTGAACCATCCAGCAGATATACTGAAAATGTAAACTTCTTTACCACAATACAGGAATGTCTTGGTGCCACTCCAAAAAGGTCACTTAATGTTAAAGGAAATCTTAACTTCCACATTCATTAGGTAAGTAGCTCTTTTATTTAAGAGTGGGCAGATCCAGTGTCATGCCCATGAATAACTGAACCCAGCTCAGCAGGCAGGTTTGACATAAGCCATGAAAAAAACATGCCATTTCTAAAACTGTCCAGGCGTCATAGTATATAAAGGGATTATTCATTGAAATACAGCTTTATAATTTAACGGCTACAGCTACACTGGAACAAAGCCCCACCCTTTTCTTATTATTTTTAATTGTTAATGTATTTGAATCAAACCAGAAACTGTTATTGAAGAAGTTATTGTTCTCCTTTGCCATAATTCTGCTTTTTGGAAAATACATTTTGATAAATGGTTCCATAGTATTTTAAATTAAGTACCCAAAGAAAACCCATTAAAAACTGCAGGTAATCTAAGCTATCATGAATTCTACAGAATGGAAACATCTCTGGAGATTCAGGAGTTTACATGGTATTTCAAATGTTATTTTGTTAACTGTTGTTACTACTAACCTACAGCCGAGCTGAATGGTTGGTGCCTGATCCTGCAAACAATTCCGGAGTCCTGCAGTATGCTCTGTGGCATTAGCTAAATGTGTGGTACTAAAAGACTGCAGGGTCTAGGCCTTAGGATCTAGCTTTTGTTGATCTTGGCTACTAATTTTCATCTCATTTGGGATTTCTAGGTTTTGTTGTTGCTTTAAGT
This sequence comes from Phaethon aethereus, assembly GCF_964289735.1. Classification (NCBI taxonomy): domain Eukaryota; kingdom Metazoa; phylum Chordata; class Aves; order Phaethontiformes; family Phaethontidae; genus Phaethon; species Phaethon aethereus. Next base: position 95,273,375 of record NC_138575.1, on the reverse strand, counting down.
AAAAACCCTGCAACTCCTCTCTTTGTTTTCATTTTTTCTTTGTTCCCATTTTAATTGCCTATTATGCTGATTTCTTTTTTAAGAACAACAACAAAGCCCAAGTTGCAGAATGGATGTGATTTCATCCTTTTAGAAAGGAAAATGGGTATTGATTGTATATTATTCACATCAATGATGTAATTAATCTCATCCTCAGAAACACATTTACAAAACCACCATGATATATTTACCTAAGATTAATTTTTAATTCACTTCAGATAGGATCCTCATGGTTGTACATAAAGCACATTTATTTGACACTCTGGAGTTATTTGGTTGCTGAATGGTTTGTATTTTTAAAAGAGAACAAACGCTTAACATTTAGTTCTGGGTTATTTTGGTAAGAAACATCTGTTAATACTGTGCCTGAAGTCATTATCAGGGAAAAATGGTAGCATAAATTCCAAGAACAATTTTCTTTTACATTTTTACTGCATTCTATATGTGAAACAATTCAGGGATGCTGGGGAAAAAAATGAAGCTATTTTTTACTTATTTAAATATGATAACACAGAGAATGAAAATATTAGGCAGGATCTCATACTGTCTTCTACCCTTGAAGTAGTTCATGTTTATTGCATCAATGCCCAGTACTACTAAGATCCTTCAAGTAAAAACAGTTAGAAAAACGTTAAAGATGAATTATGTCTTGTAACTATGGGTTTGGTACTCTTCAATAGCAGTATTTTGAAGTACTGAGCAGTCTAAATTCCCTGGATGCAGTGAATCCTATGGCTCAGTGAAAACTGAAGGAGGAGACTATGATTACTATAGGATTAAGTTAGCACATAAGCACAGGGAGGATTTTAATTATGGATTTATCCTCTGTGGCAATGAAGAGCACACTTAAGTCTATAACTGTTTTGCTGAATCACGAACAATGACTCTGCTGCTTCAGTTATTTCCATATACTTCATCTCTCTTTTATAGTTAATGTATTGTTCTGTTCTCCACATTCTTTTCAATATTTTACATTTTTGTCAGGGCTTTAGTTTCCTTTTTTAGCTTTGCTTCTTTTATGCAAACCCCAGGTTGAAATAATCTTCGTGACCTGTGTACCCCCTCCAAATTCTGTATCTTGCCTATATTGTTCTAGTCCTCTTTTCTGCCTGCATCCGTACCCATTCTTGCCTCCAAATTACTTTAGTCACTGTACCAGGTTGAATCATGACTTGACTTGACACTGATTCCTGCTTCCAGTCTCATTGACTAGTGCTAACTAGAAAAAATTTAAATGTCTGGCTCTTCAAAAGATACAGCTCTTTACTGATATATTTACATGCTTGAGGAGAACAGATCGCATTTATGAAATTAGGAAAATAATTAAAAGCACCCTTTCTTTCACCCTTATGAAGGTGAAGGAGAGGAGTTGTGTCACATGTTTCAGACCTTTGTATATGTCCTAAAGAAAATATTATGTCTATATATGAATGTCAGAGAACAACATAATGTTTAGTTGTAATATATTTGTGCCTAATGCTATCTACAGGGGAGCCTCAGCTGTAAACAGAAACTTGAGCTGAGACTACATGCTACAATCTGGGACCTGTGAAGACAATGTGTGAAAGCTAAGATCCAAAAGGAAGAACTTCAAGCAAAATTTTCTCTTTCAGAAATAGAGGCATTCTTCTGGTTTTGAAGATGAGATTACTAATCTCTGTAGCAAATAAAATCCATTTTTTCCAGAGTTTATACTTTGCCTGCTCTTAAAATTGTGAATCAGAGCATGAACATACTGATATCAGCTCGCTCTCTTTCAGACTAAGAATTTGGAGAACAGCCTAATTTTTTTTGTCTGATTGATTATACTCCCACCAAAGCAAACTGAGCTGAGATGCACCCACATCAGTACTGTGCTGAGTAAAATGATTTGTAGTGAAGAGAGGAGAATCAAAATGTGAAAACATATTCTAGAAACACCAGATTATAAAGCGATTCTATCTTTTGTACAGATTTAAGTAATGGTCTGCTGATGGACAGCCCTAACTGATGCTGATGAAATGCAGAGCTAGAACTGCAGGCAAAATGACTCAGCTTCAAGAAAATTGGTGTAGTGTTTAGGTGAAATGGCCGAGAATTGTAATTCGAAATGGGAGGAAGTCTGAAAATATTAAAAGCTTTAAAAGAAATATTGTACTATACTAATAAAGACATACATGAAAATGAGAGCATATGATCAAATTTAAAGAAGAAATAGGGATGTTTTATATGAAATCCAAGCTTTACACACAGGGATAATGCTTCTCCCTGGAGAACGGCATTGCCAGCTACTATAAAACCCAGGAAATTGTGTTGTTTTGTGTTGTTGCCAGCACTTGGATGCTGGCAAGCAATGACTGTGCAAGAATTTGAAGAATCAAAATCCAAATTTAAAAAAACAAAAGAGAGAGAGATAAAAGAGGTTACAAAAGAGTAAGTTTCTGGCCATTATGATTGTTGAAATAATTTTAAAAGATGGCCCGAATCAACCAGAATGTTTGATAAAACCAGAAGATAGAAGAAAGGCTCGCACTCCCTGGCCCCACATCTTCTTAAAATAGCATTGTGGTTTTGTCCCTAGTGTTTTTTGAAATTTATGACTGGCAATACTCAGTTCCCTAGCCCCTTTCCATTTTCAGATATATGAGGCAAATATGACACACACTCCTCTTAAAGTGCAACGCCACAGCATCTCTGCTGACACGTGCCCCAATGTGCCTCATACAAGACTTCATAAGAAAGGTGTTAGTTGCTGGATGAGATTACAACCTAGTAGTGTCAATCTCTTCTTTTGTGAACAAGATGTGATTTATACAAATGTTAGTGAAAATTGATTTGGATGGAGTCATGAAGAACTTGGACAACCAGGTGTGGCAGATGGGAAGAAAAAGGTTCACTAAATCATATTTTGTGGGCAAACTTAAAGGGAAAGAAATTACCATATTGAACATCAGAAGGTTAGAGCAGTAACTGACAGACTTCCTGAAAGGAGGCACAGCGACACAGATGTGTGCCTTTATTCCTGGGAAGTCCTGGACTGAGTGTGTATGTGTGGTAGTTCTGTTAAGTGATAGAGGAGGCATGGCAATCCTAGCTTGCTCTAGCAAAAATGAAAGGTAGGGAATCCTGGTCAAAAAGGTTGAGTAGGAGTGTGGTCAATGCTGTTCTGTTTATTTCTAAATGTTAGGAATAAAAGTCTGCAGCTGTTTTTTGTCTTGAGAAGGCAAATAGCATCTCACCAGAGAAACTGAAAATATGTTCCAAGCAGAATGGCTCAGTAAAATATTGCAGATCAGGAGAGTCTTTTCATTAGGTTTAGTGCTTAAAATAAGGCCATTAAGTGCATGATTATATGTCAATGTAAGCAGAAATATCCCAACTTAGAGTCCAACTCAGTCCAAGAGGGTGTCAAAAATGGGGATGGTTTTGGTGGCAAGTTATATACTGAAATATGAAATCCAGTCTTTTAAACAACTACAGCAATGGGAGAAGGGAGATGAACTAAAAGAAATACTTCTTTCACCAAGACACTGAAATCCTCCTGTAATCTCCCATACAAGTGTTAAGTGAGAGTCAATCAGCAACACTAATATTTTTTTCTTACCTCCAGTATCCCTAGGCAGCACTAGGACCTTCATTTGTATGCCTGTGTGCAGAGAGTTCCCTAGGATGTATTTTATGTTTCAGTAACTGATTTACATTCAGTCTGCCAGATGATCACCTCTATTATGCAAATGAATGCATGGAGACAGCAAGGAAGTCAATAACTTGAGGTGGCAGAAGGAACAAGTGCCATTCTGTTCAGGGTGCGACTTCTCTCTATCCCTTGACCTTTCAATAGCTTTCTTGCTTGCAAATTCACATTCAAGGGAAAGGGTACAGTCAACCGGAAGGCGATGAATTTGCTTAGAAACCACTTTATGCCACAACTGAGACTCAGCTTACACAGGGAAAGATACAGCGGGGATATAAAAGGTGTTCAATAAGTCAGAGCCTCGTTACCTTTTGGCTTTTAGTGCATATAAACTTTTAATAGTTTAAACGAACAGACTTAGAATGCATTGGCTGCTAAGCCAGGGAAGGACTTATTTTAATAAAATGCAAGTAACTAGGATATCTGTGCTTAGGGGAATATAAAAAAACTACATGTAATTATTAGGAAAATGTATTTAATACAGAAGATGGTCTAGTTATATTTATATGTCTTTGTCATTTTATGTTTGTCTTTTTAGAGAGGTGAATGAAATATTGAATTAAATATTAGTCATACCCTTCAAAAGCAGAGAGTGAACCATCGACCTCCAGAACGGAATCCATTGTCTTCAGCTTAAGCTAAATAACCAAGCTTCTAGGAATTTGTGAGACAAGAACAGTTATAAAGGAAGAGGTTTTTCTGACCAGCAGAATTAAGTCAATATAATTGTGCCATTCTAGCTGAAGTAGCTTACATTCAAACATTTTATGACATAAAAATTATAATATCATACTTCTGGTATTTAAATATCATACATACTCAAAATTATAAAATCTCATTTGAAGGGTGAATACTGGGCATTAATAGAGATTCAGTTGGGAGCTAGTCCATGAGCCTTAGAGAAGGCTGTAAGACCTGAGAGCATTGTGACTACTCGTATCTTGCATCCACTGAAACAGATTAAGTTTAACCTTTGTGGCATTAATGTGTAGGTTTTCTATTTTCTTTCTTCTTTTTGTCTAGAATGGATGGATAAAGAATTTTCTCACAAAAACCCACCCCACATAGAAAAGTACAAATTAATATGTTAATAATTGCACATATATAAAAATTAATACATTAGTAAATTCAATAAAATTAATTATTCCATTGGATTTTCAGAAGGTAGGGAGATAATAATTCTGTTTCCATCTGGGAGAGTAGTATATTCAAATCTTTGTCCCAGGACAACAGATAATGTAGGCTTACAGCCTCCATTTTGTAAATTATGTGAGAAGGGCCCAAGACCCCTGGCTCTGAAGACTTCCTGAACTTTGGGAAACTTCAGATCTGACTCAAACTTTGTGGCACAGGCTCATTTATGAAATCTGTATCAATGTACTTGAGTCTCCTCTGCCAGCAGCAAACAGATGTAGGTCTTCTTCAGTGGGTTCATTTCTGAAGTTTAGCCCATGTCAAAGGAAAACGCTTATGTATGGCTTATCATCTCTTCTCTTGCCAACATTTCCTTTTATCCTAGGGGTGCTTACCCAGATTTTTCAGAAGAACTGTTCCCTTCTCACTCTGTATTGGGCTTGAAGTTTGTGGTTTCCATTTCAGACCTAAAGAAGGACTTGTGTGCCTGAAACGTTCTTTTGTTACATCCCATTGGCTTGATGAAAAGTCGTTACCTCTCCTTACAGACCTTGCCTGCATGCCTGCTGAGAGAGAAAATGCAAGGTATAATGAGAGCAACTCACAACTGGTTCGACCTGGAAGGCCTCACAGAAAAAATTGCCCTTAGAGTAAGCAGATGTTTTGCCTAGTCTCCCACGTCAGGTTTTGGCCCTGTACTTCCCTCCCAGAAGACCTGAATCAAAATATCTGAGATAATCAATATCATATTTATGTATAAAACAGATGAAGGGACACTATTTGACCTTTTGGTAAGTGAGCTACTAACAAAAGCAAGGTCTTGCAGGATTTACCTCTTCATGCTCAGTGTGGGGCAACAAGCCAGTATAACATCTGCTTAGTATTCATTGCAAAGCAAATGTACAATGCTGACACCATTAATCAGCTTGTCCAACTGAATAAAATGTCAAAAGCTGATGCAAGAAAACTTGGCTTTAAAAGAAAACATTTCATATGGATCTGCATGGGTCCATCTAGTGATGTATTAGTTAACCCTGGAACACGAAGAATGACTCCAGCCTAATGTTTGAGCGGGGAATGCATGTAAATCTAACAATGTACACAAAAAATTTGTAAAGGAATTAGAGATATGGGAACTAGTTCTACAAAAATCAATCACCTACCACTGATGCCTCAAATTAAAAAAAAAATGCTAAAGGGTAGGTAGCATTTCTTCTTCCTTCCCCTCCTTTGCTGAGCCACAGACAGGAACAGTACCTGAAAGACAGAAATTAGCTGGAATTAATTTCAGTGGAATAGGTGCAAAGCAGTGCAGCAGAATTTAAAATTTGGGCTTAAATTATGGATGAAAACTGAGGAGCAGTCAGTAAAGGGTGCTGTTTCTTCCTTATTTAATGAGGAGTAGAACGTCTGTCAGGGAAAGAGGAGGTAGGGAACACAGACTCATGCAAGCTAGAGATGGAGAAAATCTCTGCTAGCCAGCTTAAAAATGCAGGACCTATTCTATTGCTTTGTCAAATCTGCTTTTAAAAGTACAAGGCTTTTCTGCTTCCAGGATTCCCTTTGGAAGATGTCTCTGGACTGTAATTTTTTCCTGATATCCTTTTTTTTTTTAACCTGTCTTCCCACAATTACTAGTACACCCCTTCATAACACAATATAAATTCATCTCCTTCAGTAGCCTTCACTGCCTTTCTTTTAAGGTCAGATTCTGTTATGTCTTCTCAGAATATCGTGCCCTAAATTTGCCCCATTGGAAATTATCAGGATTCTTCAAAGGGTAGGGCTCTAGCTGTAAAGAATAAGTGGGCATCACTGGAATAGGTACAATATGTCTTGAAAAAAAAACAACAAACATTTTTTTCATTGGGAAAAAAAGACTATGTATTGAATGAATCAGCCTCTTCATCACTATAAACCAGAGACTTGGTAAAGAGAGTTGCCGTAATGTGAACTGGAAGTTGTGCTGTTCTAATAGAAGAAATACATTATTTTTCTTTTGTAATGTTTTTCATTTACCTTAGGGAAGGAAAAAGCTTGAGAATTTACTGTAAAGTGCTCTTGAGTAAGGACTGCGGTCTTTGCTCCAACTGGCTGAAGAACAACAGTAGCATATAATAATTTTGGGTCTGATGATCATGAGTTAGATCGGATACATATAAAAGAAATTCCTTTAAATAAACAAAAAACAATGTTGGAAAAAAGAAGACTTTTTGTAAAACAAAGAGAACCATTTGGTGAAGTAGGCTGGACTGAATAGCTCAAAGTTGAATGTTGAGAAAATTTTGGAGAATTTGTTAGTGGGAGATGCAAAACCCCTCTGTAACTTGAATCCCAAGAAAAGAAAAATACTTTTAGAGGAGGGGTGTGTCTGTAACTGGATGAGCAGATACCTGAAAAAATACCTTGTAAGTAAACAAAATCTTAGAAAAAATTGAAAAGGAAATTAATTAACTAGAATTTCTCTGCCTTGGAGATCAGCAAAAATAGTAATAAAGTATGAAATGCCAAAAAGAACAAAAAGAAGCGGGGGGAGTCTTTAATCATTAAAAAATTGGATCACTGTGCAATCCTAAGAAATCAGAAATTAATTATCTATCTGCCGAAGACACCAAAATAAAATGGGGGCTATTTTTTCCATCTTGTACAGCAAACCCTACTTCTGTGTTTAACTTTACAGAAAGAACGTGATGATGCACTTGTAAACCTCAATAGTATACAAGGCCTTAGAACATGTTGTAAGGAAAATACTGTACAAGGCATAAAGGTAATGAAAATAGGACAAAATGCAGTCTGGGTTTATGAAAGATAACAGATTCATCTGCAATTGTTTTTGTCAACAATCAACTTTTTTTAGGGAAAGAAAATGCACTAAATCTATTGTGACTTCAGTAAAGCATTCTCATACAGTTCATCAGTTAAAGTGGAGAAGATACAAAATAGTATAGGAATCACCTGAATATGTGAATACAAATGAGTATGATAATAACAAGAGGGTTTGGCAAGGAGAGTAGGGGAGAGAGAGAACAAGGGTTTATCACTGAGAGTTCAAGGAAGATTGCAGAGAGGCATCCTCCATGACTGTTTATGGAACTCAGTATTATAAAATATTCTCATGAATGGCCTTGGCACAAAGACTAGGAACATAATAATGAAATCTGTTGATAACACAGTTGGAGGCATTTTCAGTACAGTGGCAAAATATTGTATAAGGAGAGGAAACAGATTATCATACAAGAAAGATCGATTTTTAAGTTAGGAGTAATAGAAAAGTAATGAACTACAATAAAATGCGACGACTAATAAGAATTTCTCATTTAAGTTGGCAGTTTATCAACTGGAGGTGTCGAGGCACAATAACCCATGTGTTAGGTTGAAGATCCAACTATGAGATGTGACTAACAAGAATACATGAAAAAGATAAATGTGATCCTTATCTGAGAGGCAAGATATTTTAACAGAGGTAAAAAATATTAAGTTCATTTTATATGAAATAATAAAATGTCCCCTGGAACATCATGTTCTCGTCATCATTATTAAAAAAATTAATAGGATCTGGATTGAGTGCACAGAACGCATTCAGAGACTGGACACTAGGCTGGCCAGGAGACTGACTACTACATTCATGATAGCAAGCCTATCTTGCTAAGGTGCCTAGAAGAGTCGTATTGTTCAAATGAGAAATTAGATAAGCTTATAGATAAGAGGAATTTGATCTTCATTGCAAAAGATGATACTGGAAAAATGACAGCTAAAAGAAGGTTTCTAAAGAGCAGAGCAGGGTCTTACTAAACCATCCTTCTGGCATAATAGGTGCAAGAAGACAAATTATATTTTAAAAGGATTGCCAGCAGTTTGTGAGCTGTTTGCCATAATAGTAGATTGCACTTTGTGGACCTTGAAGCTTTTATACAGAACCTCGTCTTTTTTTTCCCCACTTTCTCCCAAAGGAAAGGAAAAAAGCCAAAAAGGAAAAGTGACATTTAAAGTTGCCACTGCTATTTAGGACTGAGGAATCTCCTTTCATACAGATAGTTTGAAAAGCTCCCTATGGCCCCAGAAAGCTTTAAGTAGTGTTTAGATTCCCCTGAGGCTCTAGTGGATTCACTACTTGTTCTTTGACTCCTGAATATCTCTCTGCTTCATTCTCTGTAGGATTCCTACTCCTTGTTATAGTGCTCCTCTAGGTTCAGCTTTTCCTGGTGAGGCTCAAATAGTTCTTGGACTAGGCTGTGTTTGGGTACAACCTTGAAAGAGTTTGGAAATCCTGTAACAAGGTCATGCGTGGCCTATTTCTGATCACGGTCAGCCTACGAAATCAGATGCATCCTTGGCTTTTGCCTTCCTAACATAATCTACTCCCCTGTCTTAGCTTTCTTATCTTGACTCTGTTGGCTTTTGATAACTGTGAGGCGGTCGCTAAACACACACTAGCCCAGTCATAGCAGGACAGACCACTGCTCATCTAGTGCCAGTCTGGAACCTCATCAGTCAAATTCAGGATTCATAAAATCACATTTAGAAGAATATGCATAAGGCAGAGACATATCCACAGGTTCACTTTCCACGCATTACAGACCAGCTCTTAGAAGAGCTCCAGCAGAGACTGGGCAAGTAATCCTAAGACACGCCCTTGTAAAACTCAGTGCCATACTCACCGAACTGGAGTGCCAATGCAGGCGTATGTACACTGCTCCATTAACATGGTTCACTTCCACTCTGTTTGGCGTGACTGCCCTGCACTTGACTTACATCCAGATTGCTGCTGGCTTCATGTTGCCCTTCTTGGGCTGCGGACAGGTTCTGCACAGGGACTGCTTGTGTCCTGGTGGGATGCTATGGCTGCAGTTTCTGTAGGCTGTTTCCGAACTGCGGCTGTGCAATGCAAAAGGTAACCAACAAACAGATGTCAGAACTGAAATAAAATGAGAAAGGAATGGTCTGGACCTCTGTTGGGACCACAAAATATTATCCAAAGTGAGTGTGAATGAGTACTAGACCTGCTAACTGGCAGTTGTGGATTGAACCTTAAGATAAAGTTATTTAAAGAAGTTGGATTTAAATTGAACATAAGATCTGATTCAGTTCTTAAATCAAAAGTAACTGTTTGACTGGTAAGGCAATTATGTGCACAAGAAGAAAAATAGTACCTTTAGTTATAAATATACCAACTCAGAAATACTGCAGGCTAACCTAGCTTTGGGTCTCATCTGTGTCTCGCAATACTTGCCTATAGGAACGGTGTAGTGCAACTTAAATGCTTTCATGGCCATGTAAAAGAACTCTTCATGCTATGGAGATACATCTAGGACTATAAAACAATACATGCATAATTTGTATTTTGTGTATTACTTTTGGAAAAAATTGTACAAAGCACCTCTTTTTTCCCCAGTTAAAATGTCGTCAGAGTGTAGGCTGGCCTATTTCCAGGATTCTGGAATGCGACCTATGTCACCAAATTTCAGTTATGTTACTAATACTGGTATCCATGTTTAGTTAAAAATCATTATATTCATGTTTGATGTGTACCTAAGAACTCGGGTTCTGGAACAGCACATTAGAAATCTCACAGCTGGTTTTTTTATATTTTAATAAGTAAGAGTTTCTAAAAAAATATTTTGAGCATTAACTCAAACAGTCCAAAGAAGCTCTTCAGTTTCATACTCATTATAAATTAATTTTATGCCTTCTCCATACTTTTTCATATTCGGCTATTGGCAGTAACAACATTTGCATGGCAAAAACTGGAAATTCTGGCAACTAGACAAAGAGCAGAAGGCACTTTTCACACCTGTAATGGTAGGGAAGGCAGTCTGGGCTTATGGGACGAATATGGCTAGAAGACAGTTAGAGAATTACTCTGCAGTGATATGGTTAATTGTGCCATTTCTGAATGAAGATTTTTCCTTTCTAAATTCACCTGCCATCCCTTCCATAGGATGAGGAGCACATCATTCTCACAGCTAACGTTGAAAGCATAGTTCAGTACACCAACGATACTTGGCTGGCATTGTCAAAACACTCATACAGACTAGAAACATATCCACTTTTTACGCTCCCCTCCCCTTTTTTTTTCTTTTAGTCACAGGTACTGCAACTGCTATTGTGATTTATACATTCTGGTGCATCTTCACATTCTGTAGTCTGTGTTCATTTAGGGACAGGACTGTCATTTACTAGATGTCTGCAAAATGCCCACCACAGAGACTTCCCTGACCAAAATCTTTCTCATTGCCTTTCATATAGTATCTAATAGTAAGCAAGACCACAATTCTTCAGTAAATTCCATTGCTATGGAATCACAATATACTCAAGGCCCTGATAATATCTGCATATTTTGTACATAATTTTGTTCCTAGACAACTGCACACAAGGTCAAGTGCCTTGGGAGTTTAGATCATTTTGTTTCCTATGCATTATCTAACTGAGGAATTGCATGCAGGCACAGAGTGACTCCCACATTATCAGGAAGCATCTGGAAGTCTGACCTATATTTGAAGTCCTCTGCACAGCGTTTCAGATGTAAAAGTCCTGCTTGTTTATAATATTTGTTCCCAGACTTTATTATTTGATCTACTTTTTATCATCTTTCAAGATGCTACTTTAGTTTTTAATTTTACACATTTTCACATTGCTGTAATCTCCACTCTTACTCGTTCAAATCTATTTAGCCATCTAGATCACTGTTCTAAAACAAATTCATGAAACTCTCTCCTTTTTTTACACCAGACTTGACAGTGGCCTCAAAGAAGGACTTGATGTATAACGCAAGCCTGATTCACACTTCGTGTAAATCAGAAAAAAATCTACTGAAGTTGTTGGAGAGTCATAGATTTTAACAAGCTGGTCCCTTTATACCCTTTTTGTCTAGGGAGTCTCTAACAGCACTAAAATGCAGCAATGTTGCAGTAGCTGCAATAGGCTAAGGTTGCAAGTGAGGCAAGGAGGTGATCTCTTTCTAGGAGTTGATCTCTTTCTAGCCCAGCTAATATAGCTAGCAAAACCCAGACATGTTTGCATGTTACAAATCTTTTCTATAATGGATAGTATAATGAAAGGAATGACTTTCTAAAAAAACTATGCCTAGTACTTAAGGGTAGCTCCTACGCAATGGTTCACTCTAGAACCAGACAACACTGTTCCTTTAATTGTTTACTAAGCATTTCTAGACTGGTGTGAAGGGATTCTTGTCTCCCACCAAATATGCACCGTGCTTGTTCAAACATTTGCAGTCCCTGGTGCTCCCTCTTTATCACCTTTTCTTCATATTCTGCTTTCCAGAAGCAGGTGCTAGGCTGTATTATCTGATCATCCTTTTCTCAAAACTCACCCCAATAAAAATATTAGTGATTATTTCCCTGGGGCTAAGGGGAAGCCTGGAAAAAGTTTTCAGTTTCTTGTCTCAGAAAGTACTTTGGGGTACCCACAGATGAGATTCGGAGGAACCCCACAACATGTGGTGTGCTTTTGGAGAAAAGTATGACCAGATCTGCATAGGATTTCCCCATGTTTCATGCGCTCTTTCAATCCAAATATTCACTTTTAAATTACTAGAAAATGTTTGTTCCTGAGAAAGCAGAGTGTGCTCTGTGTTTATGGGGAACAGGCTGGCTTGTGGAATGTGTATTGCTGTGAGTAAGAACCTTGGAATGAAAAGCTGAATCCTTCCTCAAAAGCCTGCTCCCTCTCTTTCCTTTCGTTTTTTGACTCAAGCAGGATATCGACCAATTGCTCAGTAATCCACAGAATTGCTGAGCCCTGCATTACTGTGAAAAAAACAACCTTCATTGCAGAAAAATATGTCCCTTCAGTTAGAAGGAGGCAGTAAGAGGACCAGCACACGGTTTAAAGAAATACTGCATTACAAACAGGTTGTTACAGCATTTGAATCTGTAATTTTGAGAACATAGTTTCTTGTTCTTCAGTGAAAAATTAAAAGGAAAGATTCATAGGACTGTAAGAACAGGGCCAGATAATTAGCATACTTACATTTGGGAAAGTAATGGTCCTATATAGCAATTTAAAACATTTTCCTCAACTAACCCACAATGGAAATTATCAGCCTAAAGGAGATGTCTGCAGCATTTGTTCCAATCAGCTCTCTTACAGAAAAGTGGACTGCTTAGAAGCTTGTCAGTTCACGTCAGATCATTTTCAGCTAGGACTGATCTTCCTGGTGCTTTGTAGGCTGAGACTGTAATTTTGCCGAAAAATCATCAGGAAGCCACAGAAATGAAGCCACAGGATCTTTGGAAGGAAAGATGTAGCCCAGAGTGGATGGCAAGAAGAGTTAGCTTCCTGCAACCGCCCCACCTATTTCAGGAGTTGACTCAAATATTTCTCCTATTTCACAACTTGACTTTCTGCCGGGCTGTTGGCCGAGAGCCAGCATTCCAATTAGGCTCAAGCTGGAAGATGGCCCAGAGGTCAGTGCCTTTCCCTGGACACCAAAGGCGCTGTTAAGATAAAATCTTAACTGCATTCTGGCCAAGATCAGACTGCGACCATCACTTACTCGTTCCTCATCTTTCACGCTGTTGCAGCTGGATTTGTACATCTCAAAGCTGCGAGATAATAATCACTTTTTCATATTGGAAACAACAGGGAAGAAGCTCTGTGAGGAGAAGCAGCAAAACTGACAGCGAAAGGACCCTCTTATGCAAAAGATACTTTAGTGGATGGGATTCACGTGATCAAAATCATTTCCATCTTTACAGCACACTTCTTTGTCTAAGCACTAGGAAGCATTGCAAACAACTTATTCACACAACTGCCATTGGAAGTAAGAAAGCAGTGTTATTCTCATATTACAGGTGGCAATACTGAGAGAGATACTTTCAAGCCACAGAAAACAGTGATAGAGCTGGGACTGGATACTCAGGATATCAGGTAATCTACCCTTGCCCACAGGTGAAAGTCAAATTTTCATTGACCTGGGCCATGCAGGCACTCACATAGACTCCATGAACTGTCCACCTCTGTAAAACAATAAAACAACACGATCCTTGCCTAGTAGATAGGGAATTAAAGTGCAAATATATTTTGTCACACAGGAGGTTTATGGAAAAGGCAGGAACTGAACCAGATGTTCGAAGATCTGGCCCAGTGCCTTAAGCACAAAATAATGCTTTTAACTCATAAAAGTGCTCTAGACAAAACTGCTCTTTCTCACCTTTTATGATCTGGTTTAGTTAAGAGAATAGAGAAAGATCAAGAAGTATGCTGTTAACCCAAAGCCTACCCTGTGATAAAAGAACATGCTTTGATGACTGTGGAATGCTATTTTGCTTTTACTTAAATCAGGGGGAAAAAAAAGAAAAAAAGAAAAAGCTGTCTGTTTTGTGGAGACAATTTCCAGATTTAGACCTGCTTTCCTCCTTTCCCTCTGTAAACTCCTTTTTTCTCTCATACGACTTTTCCAAAATTACTCAGGGTCAATCCATATGGATGGTACTGGATAAACTGCATTAGCTGATTTTCAAACACTGCAAATTGTTGTGAAAACTTGCTAGGGCAACTACATGGCTCCATTATCTACACTTCCCAGTCTACACTGGGAATATATCTGTTTTAAAACCATTGCTTCTCTAGAACATGTAAATAAATTTGACTAGGGCAGCTGTGCAAAGAAATACTGTTGTGCTGTCATCTCCTCAGCCCTCTGGATGCAACCTGGCCCCGATAATTAGCCTTGGCTCCTGTGGGAACAGAAATGTGCTAAGTGATCGTTCCTGTTATCCGGGTTTCCTACCGTGCCGGGACTTCTTTGCTTTAATTTCATTAACTGCCTTAAAGCTCAGCCATGTGCAAAATGTCATCTTTTTTCCCAACAAAATCTGCATTGAGGTAAATGCTATTGTTTAATAGCCAAGTAAGTGGGGTGAAGCGAAGAAAGAGCTGCAGGACAGGTTCTTCATGTGAGTGAGTACCAATTCAAATCTATTTAACTACTGTAAATTGATTTGAAGGCAGCACCAGATGTGCCACTAGATTTCCATTTATTCCTCACAAAAAGTCAATGAAATGCATGTTGTCTGGAAATCATCCCAGGGAAGCAGATGTGATGGGTTTATCGAGGCTTTGACTAAAGACCAATCCTTGAAGCTTCAGATAGGACTTAAGGGTGCTCAGCATCTCCCAGGAGACTCCCAGCATAATGGTAGGCCACAGCGTTAAGTGGAATCTGCTTTGTGTAATATGGCATAGATTCAAAAAGTCTTTTCAGTACTTCCATGAATGCAAGACTAAGATCAAATGGAATATTTAAACCATAACAATCCTTTCCTGCTGAACCTGGATGAGACTACTTTGCTTCAGTGATCAACATTGTAATTCTCCAGTTCAATTTTCTTTTCTTTCGAAAAGTTCATTTCCTGTGGCGGTTTTCTAAGATCTCAATGCTTACAGGAAACCTAACTCTCTAACACATCCCAGTTGGAGGGAGTTTCCAGTGCTCACAGAAAGGTACTGAAAGGTACAAAAGTTCAAACATACTCAGCTGCAGATGAGCTCACCCTCACCAGCTCTCTGCAGCTGATTATAATGAAAACATCACCTCCCATGTGACCAGCTCTCACCATTGAAAAGCAATAATGTCATCTCCGGTGGGATCCTGGATGACATACAGCTAGTATTAAAAAACAGATATTTCTCTAGATTTCCCCGCAGCCTGTAATTTCCTTTAGTGGAAGGACTATGTGATCGAGCAGACTTTAAAGAGGGTAAAGGAATAAACACTCTATTAATATTAGAGGGAAAAAAGAAAGGATGACCACCTCAGTAACACAGATTGTAGCCTGGTAGTTGGTGTAAACACATGGGACTGCACTGATAATAAGAGTTGGTTTTTATTCTTATTTATTATATAGGAAAGTATATGGCTTTGAATAAAAAGAGTTGCTATTCACATTTATTCCTTCAAGATAAAAATGTTATTATCAGGTCTGAACAAATAGTCTATGGAAATATTAGCTTTATTGGGCATTTGATCAAGCCATCAGAGCATTAAGATGAGCATCTGTAATATGAGAAATCTGCCTTTCTGTGCCAGAATGCTATTTCCAAGAAATATCACAGACTTCTAAATTCCCCTGTGCCTGGTGGCCTCAAGGAAGAGCAGAGGCATTTCTATGAAAAGAATAAAGGGTAAAATACTTGCTGAGTAGCTGTCCTTGCTCGTTATAGATGGGTAATTACTTGCCTAGCATTTAATTTGTGGCATTCTTTTCTTCCTTTCTAAAAAAAAAGGACCATTACATTTTGAATATCTGTCATGAAAGAGGACATGAAATACTGTTACTCACAAATAAAAGAATTCTGATGTTCCTAAGGAACATCAGATAAGGATTACAATATACCCCAGAGTTTGCTTGAGACAACCAAAGCCATGGGGAGGCTATGCAGTTTCCAGACACTCCTCTCAGCTAGATTCCATCACCGGGCAGGGAGATGTGTTGTAATAAAAATGTAATATCATCCTTCATGGTTTTAACAGCCTATCTCCCATCTCTCTGAGTAGTCAGTATTTACATACAGCTAAGAAAGGAATCTCTTCAGAAATATCCCACCCAACCTACCGAGACTGAATGCAATAAACATGGTCAGTAGGTATTCATATTGAGTCAGATGCTTTTTGTACACAGACAACAGATCTTCAAAACAAAGGATACTATTATTTTAACAGAGCAAGAGGAATTGCTAGCATTGCAGACTAATCAGTGCATTGGAAATTGCTGAGTAGGGTATTGCTTTATCTTCACAAAACCCGAACAGACCTTAGAATGTGAATTAGCTGCTGACAGTTTCAGTAACTTCCCTGAAGCCATTTATAGCTCTTCCCAGCTCTTTATTATTTCTCTGAAGAGAGATCAACTGGACCAAGTGGGCCTGAGAAGATGCATAGGCTACAGTGTACCATCTGTCATGATTTGTTAGGATTACTTTTAAGAGGCTACAGAAAATGCAAAGTGGGCCTATGCTTGACATACAGCTCAAAATGTGAAAAGGAGAGATGGGGCATTTGAAAAGAAGTCTTCAAGGTACATTACTGCTGCCCATATCATCCATGCTGAGGCAACACATACCAGGGTGCTTTAGAGATACGCATGGCTCTGAGAACTAGCCGTCATTGGTAACAGCCTGAAAGGCCAACCAGAGAAACTAAAATTTGCCAGTGCTAAGACAGGTTGGGCTAAACCCTCTGTGCTAATTCCCTATAAGTCCTCAGAGGAACTCAGTAATGTGCATCCACTATAAAATAATATCTATTACACTTCTTCTTCAAATACTTTTATCAAACATATTACCTTATGCACAAATAATAGTGCACTATGTTTTAAAATTATACTTAACTGGTCATGCCACAAACTGCTACAATGTCCTGCTGGAACATGGTTGTGTGTGCTAAGTATTTGCCTTCAAGTGGTGTGGTATACAGTGGTTTGACTTATGCTGTTGTATGCGTTGAATTGGCTGAATACCAATAACTCACCATATGGCACTCTTATAGTGTGAAGTTGGTCTTGTTTCTATGTTTCATTCTCCAAGAGTGTTCTGACCCAACTAGAACTGAAACCTTATTTGTACTTAGGTAACTAATTCCCTAAACCGTTCTACAATAAATAATTACGGTTTTTTATTCCGTATAGTTCTTAATTTGCCATCTGGTACTTTTTACAAGAAAAATAGCTGGCATGTATGTACACAATCAGTTTGGTATGGTTTCAAAAAATGTTTAGCTTTCATCTAACTTAATGCTAGTCATGTCTGAAAACCCCACCTGCCATGAATTATTTTTGCTCTTTCCTGCTTGAGGAAGAAAAGAGGCACATAGGCTGAGGAGAGGGAAAGCTAGCCAAAAATATCTAGAGACACAATGATGTTGACTGGAGCATAAAAGTTAAGTTGACATATTTCTAAGCAAACAAATTGCTAGTAGGAATTTGTGATTCGTTACACTTCTCTATTATTTTCTTAAGGAATAGCTGACACCCTCCAAACCCCAAAAACAACAACCCAGAATCCACAAAGAGCAATCAATGAAAGATCAATTTCACTATGAGATGACAGACCTAATGCTCAGTGCCCATAGCCAAGTTTAAGAGCTCTTCATACACCTCACTAATTGAAAATAGTATGCCAAATCCAAAGTGACAGAATGACATGGCCCAGCGTTAGCAAGGAACACATTAGACAACTCTCAAGGTGAATCTTTGACAAACTAGCCAGATGCATTTCCTTACCAGGTAAGAATGCAAAAAGGCTGAACCTTGAAAGGCCTTAAAGTTTTGGGACAGGAAATCTGTACATATGCCTCAGGAAACCAAAAAGGCTCTTCGAGCACAAAACTCAATTTAAAAAGGTCATAAGTAAACTAACTCGTGGTTCAGGAGAGAAGTATGACAAAGTAGGAGGAATGATGTTACCTCAAGAGTTACAGATCTATCTGGTGGAAGAAATTTATTATAATCTTTATTTATAATCTCTCATTTCATTGGCCAGACCTGGACTCCCTGTAAGGTTTAACAGAGCTCTGCCTAGCTGCTAGAGCAGTGGTACTACAGCTTCTAAGCTAGGAAAGCCATCTTATCTATAACTACTTCTTGCCTAGAAGGTGTTGACTACAGTTTTGAATTCCTGGATATAAAAGAGTGGGAGTAGAATTTTTTCAGATCACAAAACAGTCCCTTTGACAGAAAGAATAATTTTGAAAACTATCTTTTCATTAAAGCAGCCTAACTTGGAAAAACTCTTGTCACTTTTAAAAAAACACCCAAACTTAAACAAATAGAACTCACGCAAGCAGGGAGATACAGTACTGCCCAGGCTATATGCAATGGAAAAATTAAATGTTTCCATGTGTCATTTTTCTGCAGATTCTGAGCTGGTGTGAGGCAGGTGAGTGTCAGGACACAGCAAAGGCCACCTGCTCCCTAAGGGCTGGGGAGCTGAGAGCCAAGCATGATAACAAGGACCATGGGGCAGGGGCCTCATCAGCCCTATGGTACTAGAGTGAGCCAGGCAGGGCCAGCCTGGGCATGGCAGCCAAGCACAGCCCAGAGCCCGGATCATAGATGGGGATGAGGTAGGTCTGAGGAACATAAGCCAGAATTAATGCAAAAGCTGAAATAATGAGGGTTTTAGAGCAATTCACTGCATCTCATGTATTAGACAGTAAGTAAGCTCTGCTGGTCAGTCCCTAGGTAGAAAGGAGGCACCAGCCACCTCCTATAATTACCCTCTATTGAAGAGCAGTGCAGAATCTGCAGCTTATCTCCTTGCCAGGATTCTCTCTACCTGCCTGCATAGGTCATATTTGTTTAAGGTAAGGTAAAATATGTTTTAGGATAAAGGCCCTGTTTTCCTCTGTGCTTTCTAAGGCTGGTGCAGTTCTGTGATTCTGTCTTGGCCAGTCCATGGAAAAGCAACATTAAACAAAAAGCAACCTGCAGGCAACACAGAATGTTCATGTGCCTGGCAGGCTCAAGTTTAACTTCTGTATTGTCTGTGTATGTGAGAAATGTTAGAGGGGCTCCCAGGTAAAAGGTATCTAGAAGGAAGAAAACAGGCACAACAGCAGCTTTGTGAGTAGTGTGGTCATTAGAGATTTCTGCCAGTGACAAAACAAAATTTTACTTCACTGAAAAACATTCAGTAATGAGACCAAGTACTCCAGTTGAAAAAGGTAGGGAGGAAACTTCTTTTGACTTTAGGGTGAAGAAGGAAGGAAAAAAGTAGAGCAACGTTTGCATTAAGACAATAGCTAGGCTAGTGCTGCTCTCTACTGGTGGAGAACACACATTGCTTTAGAAGTGCCTGGGTACTTGTGTAAGCGATGTTTGAGTGGTATACGAGCTATTTTAATGAACTTTAAATTAAACGAAAGCTGTAATAGCTATACAAACTAATATATTGTCACTATTTAAATTAAATACTTATCATCTAACTTCTGCGTTAGATGAAGACGTTAGTTTTTGTCTTTTTTGTCTCAGTTGCTTCAGGTAAATCCAACAGCCTAATATAAACATTCTGCCATTACTGTATATGCAGGAAAATGTTTCCCATTGGTAAACATTCCCATTCTTTCTTTTTTATAGAAATTTCCATGAATTTTTAATTAACTGAGAATTTGAATGGTCTGAGTTGTAGGTGCAAATTTAGAATCATAGAATCTTTGGGTTGGAAGGGACCTTTAAAGGCCATCTAGTCCAACCCCCCTGCAATGAGCAGGGACATCTTCAACTAGATCAGGTTGCTCACAGCCCCGTCCAACCTGACCTTCAATGTTTCCAGGGATGGGGCATCTACCACCTCTCTGGGCAACCTGGGCCAGTGTTTCACCACCCTCATTGTGAAACATTGCTTCCTTACATCTAGTCTAAACCTACTCTATTTTAGTTTTAAAACCATTACCCCTTGTCCTATCGCTACAGGCCCTGCTAAAAAGTCTGTGCCCATCTTTCCTATAAGGCCCCTTTAAGTACCAAAAGGCTGCAATAAGGTCTTCCTAGAGCCTTCTCTTCTCCAGGATGAACAACCCCTACTCTCTCAGCCTATCCGCATAGGAGAGGTCCTCGAGCCCTCTGATCAATTTGGCGGACCTCCTCTGGACCTGCTCCAACAGGTCCATGTCTTTCCTGTGCTGAGGGCTTCAGAGCTGGATGCAGTACTGCAGGTGGGGTCTCACTAGAGAGGAGTAGAGGGGCGGAATCCCCTCCCTCGGCCTGCTGGCCACACTGCTTTGGATGCAGCCCAGGATATGGTTGGCCTTCTGGGCTGTGAGTGCACATTGCTGGCTCGTGTCCAGCTTTTCATCCACCAGTACCCCCAAGTCCTTCTTTAGCAGGGCTGCTCTCAATCCCTTCATCCACCAGCCTGTACTGATACCAGGGGTTGCCCCAACCCCAGTGCGGGACCCTGCATTTGGCCTTGTTGAACCTCATGAGGTTTACACAGGCGCATTCCTCAAGCTTGTCCAGGTGTCTCTGGATGGCATCCCATCCCTCAGGTGTGTCAACTGCACCACTCAGCTTGGTGTCATCTGCAAACTTGCTGAAGGTGCACTCCATTCCACTGTCTATGTCACTGATTAAGATATTAAAGAGGACTGGTCCCAATATGGACCCCTGAGAGACACTACTCATCACCGATCTCCATCTGGACATTGAGCCATTGACCACTACCCTCTGGATGCAACCACCCAACCAATTCCTCATCCACCGAACAGTCCACCCATCAAATCCATATGTCTCCATTGTAGAGAGGAGGATGTTGTGGGGGACCGTGTCAAAGGTCTTACAGAAGTCCAGATAGTCAACATTGGTAGCTCTTCCCTTGTCCAGTGGTCACTCCATCATAGAAGGCCACTTGCTTGATCAGGCAGGACTTGCCATTGGTGAAGACTTGCTGGCTGTCTCATATCACCTTCCTGCTTTGAGTGTTCCAACTCCCCAGGCTCTGGCCTCCGCCTCCCAGATGACAGCTTCATGTCTTTCACTGCTTTGTCTGCAGCCTATATACAGCTGCAAATACCCAACTCGCTCATCATCCAGTTCACACTGGTTAGACCCCTGTCAAGGACTCCTACTCACTTTCCATGGGCCATGTCAAGTTCCTTCTTCTCAACATGCCGCATTTCCCCATCTTGCACATTCCTCTGGTCCCCTCTCTTTCTGGAATCTTCCCATGTACTTCTCCATACAGGTGATGAAGAGAATTCAGCATGGAGTTTGATTGCCAAGAGAGCTCAGCACTCTTTTTACTGCAGGAGGATCCAGTTTTGGCTGGAGTTGTTCAAGCTTTTGGGTTTTTTTCCATGCTTGACCTCACACATGCTCAGAAGCTTAACACAACATCTCGCTTGCCTCACTGCACCCATGCAATATATTCTTACGGCAGTCTTCAGCATCCTTCTCTACAGTCCTTTCTTACAGTTACATCTGCTGTAATCTGGATGCCCATGTATTCACTACTTTAATTTAAAAATCCAGCTATGAAACACAATCCACCTTAAGTAAAACAGAAAAAATGCAGCGGTATAGTGCCTATACAAGCAAACACCCCTTTCTCTTTCAGCTTCTGCCTCAGTAGACAACCAGATAAGCAGCACTGCATAAAGCAGAGATGCTTGCAAAGGTCTTCTAGGAAAGGGTGACAATGCTTTTGGTAGGCGTGGCTTGTGTTTGTGTGATCCTCTCCCTCACTCCACTCATGTAACTAAGTGAACAGTAGAGAACCAATTCAAATGGTGCTTGCTGAGCCCAGCATGGTCAGCCAGATAAGTGCCTCCAGGGAGTAAGGTAGCAGTAGTACCATATATTCATGCAGAACAACAGACAAGTTTCCAAAAGACATTCGGAAATGTCCTACAGTGCCCTGTTTAACTGCAAGAGTAAACTGCAGATGAGACAGAAGGGCACAGCACACAGGGAGCATTCATCACAAACAGATTGCTCATTGTTTCACCTGAAGAGAGATCTATAAAGTTTAAAGACCCCTCTCTCTCTGGGAAGGCTTGGGTCACAAAGTCTGTTGTGGGACTCTGCATAGAGCTGAAGAATTTACAGCCGGAGGGTCTCAAGCGCAGTGGCCTTGGTGGTCCTATTGCTGAATCTATGTAATGGTTTTAATTCCTTTTTGACTTTTGATGTGTAGTTGGGATGCAAGTTTAGTACTTTGTTCCACCTTCCTCTGTGACAGCCCTGTTTCTTGCCATCCTTCAGGAAGGATTCACAGTCATTATGAACAGACTTACAGCCTCTTCTGTGGTAATCATGGCACCGTACCAGGGGTGATGAGAAATTGCAAGAGTCCAAGAAAGAGTTGCCCCTACCATGATGCAGTATAAGACGATCAAACTTTTTTCCCCCTACTTATATGGAGGGTCCTGAGCTATACTGCTGCCCAGAAGCAGCTATAAACTACCACCAGAAAGGGACAATATAGCCTCAGGGCAATCCAGAGGGTGCACGAGATGAGATAAAGTGCCTTCACATATCCCTAAGCTGTGTTTGCACTAAACAGCATTACACCCCGAGGACAGAAATGGAACTGATGAAAATGTCATCTTTGTTGTGTTTGCTTTCTGAGAAAAAAAATCCGCTAGAGGTTATCAGAGGAACAATTTTATTTTTAGACTACTCTTGTTCCCATGAAACTCAAGAGAATTTTTATCTTTGACTTGAATGGGAACAAAACACTGCCCTCGGGGAATGACTTCTTACATTGCCAAAAAAGAAATATGATTAGCAAAACCTGTGGAGTATATTTTCTCCAGTGAATCGCTCTTGAAGAAATGTATCTACAGAGAGAAGTGTTTATGTTAATTCTGAGATATGTTTTCGTCATGTTGTTAGTTTTATAGGGTACTGGTTTGCAATTTCTTCCAGTGCCTATTAAAATTAATGGGAATCACAAGTTTTTAGGCAGCACTGGGTTAGAGGAGTGAGTGTTTCTGGCAGAATTTTACAGGTGAAAAGAGAGAATATGATTTTATTAATTTATTCAATGCTTTTGTAATAAATTAAACTATCTTCCAACATATACAAATGTAAGGAAAGATAAAGATAAAAATCCCATCCAACCAAGCTCTATACAGCTTAGATCTGGAAAAGCATTTGCACCTTTACTGGAGATTGTGTATTTTTGCATAGCATTCCTTATACTGAAGAAGCCTTCACATTGTTTTCCTTTCTCTAGTAAGCCACAAAACAAAGGTTGCCTGTTAGCCAGGGATTTGTTAAAGCACTGACAAACTACACTAAAACTAAAACTCATCGCTCCAAACAAAAACAAAGTTAAAACTGACAATACCTTTAAAAATGTGTTTTTAAGCAATGATTGAAAAAAAGAAACATGTAATTGGAAGATAATACTCCTGCATTGACATTTTGCTACCTTGTAAACCTCATTTCAGCGGTTGTCCACCTAGCGGTGGAGAGGTGATTAGTCTCCAGGTGATTAGTTCCGTGGCAGAGAGAAGCAATTGGTTACAGTTAAGGTTACAATTATGGCTGGGATTAGGGTTGATGCTCTGGAGTGGTGGGGGTCAGCTGTGTGGCTACGGTTATGATTAGGGTTCAGGAAAGGAAGAGCTGGACAAATACATTTATTGCAGGATCTTGTCAATGTGGCCTGTCTAGGATGAGGACTGGCGACAGCAAGGACTTGTGTGTTCTGGCTAGCTGTGATGGGAACTGGTGGCAAGAGTGTTATTAAAGGCAGTATAAAGGCTGGATGTATGGTCTGGATTTAGGAAAGCAGTCTGTGTAATTGTGTTTATCAGTGTATCACAGCAGCCCTTATTTCAGATGGTTTGTTTATAGCAGTGAAGATCTGATGATGCATCCTAGAGGCAACAGGAGTCACTAACTATAATGAAGGTGCCTGTCTTGGTTGTGGTTAGGATTAGGATTCTGGAGGGACAAGGTGGGAGATCTGCTTTTAATGTGGTGTCTTGGAGAGGTATAATGATGTCTGAAAGGATGATTGGCTCTGATCTGGGAATTGATAAGTCTGTAAAGAAGCAAACAATTTGAGTTAGGGGGCAAGAAAGCAGAGGACAGAGAACTGGGAGTAATAATGAATCTTGTCCATCAGGGGGAGGGCTGAGGTTGGCAAGGAAGAGTCCAGTCCGTATGCCATAGCACTGAAAAGAGGATGGGTAGCATTATTGTGATATTATTAAGATTGGGGTTGAGTGAAGGATCAGGCTTTAAGAAAGCAAAGGTTGTAAACAAAAATTTATTGCTAAATCCTACCCGTCTTTTACTCTTCATTTAGGGGTGATTTTGCAGCAATGAACTGCCAATGACTAAAGGTGTGACAGGACTACAGATAAAGCATCTGGCAGTTACGCGGACAGAGTTTGGGGTAGAAGAGGACAAAGACCTGAATTTACTGGTAGGTCCTACAGAATTTAGAGATACAGTCAGGGCTGATGCCAGAAAGCTACTTAGCTTAGCATTAATTCAGAAGTTTGTGGCTGTTGTTAGTCTGTCCAGAAGCCTACCCTAAGGGTAGCGCTTCCTTTTTCTGTGAAAGAACGCATGAAGAGCTACACTGAGTGTTGGATCCCTGAGAAAAGATGACTGCAGAGAGGATTGGTGCTTGCAGAGGTCAACAACATCTGGATAGTTAGTATCGGCTTAGGACAGGGTGAGAAGGTTACCTGCAAGTGAAAGACATATTTGGATGACTGGTTTCCATTTGGGAAGTAGAGGTGCCCGTTGCTGGATCCTGCCAAGCCTCAGTTTCCAGTCTCAGGACTAGCGCTATTAGCAATGAGTAACGTACAATTCATTCCGTGACAGAAAACAGTAACTGGGCTAGGGATGTTAACTGTTAGTGTGGCTTAGGATCACAGGTCTGGTAACAGATGGTTAAGGTCTTGGTTTTACATTAGTTCCTTAAGAAGAGCAACTGTGGGATCAGAGAAATGTGTCTTTGTGGTATGAGCTCTGTAGTACAAATCAGTATTGTATTTAGAAAAGATCCTTATCATTAATGTTTATGTTATGGTCCAGGAAAGGGGAGGCTAGAAAAGCAAATTAATAGGTGGACCTACTAAGTCCTGTGGGAGTAGCATGTAGGCTATTATTTGTAGCGAGCTGTGTGTTTCTCTCCAAACATAATTTTTAAGGTGACCGAGTTGGTGGAGTTTTATTTCGTTTATTAGCTAAAGTTGTGTTTAGTTTTAAGGCAAAGCAAGCTGAACTTAGATACTCAGTTTCTTGCAGGATCCTAACAGGTTGTGCCTGGTCCTGCCTGTGAGTAACGGATGATCAATGCCATGGCAGGAGAAGTTGAATGGGTTTTGGGTATGGTGACCAATAGGACTGAATTTGGAGCTAGGGATCTGTGCAGCAAAATTAAAATATTAGTGTAGTTTCTTGCAGGGCATTGAGGCCTAGAACAAGGAGTGGTTCTAACACAGGAGATCTTTCTGGAATTTATGAAGAAATTTAGACTTAATGTTAAAATTTCTGTTCAGGAAAGCAGGGGCTGCAGAGGTCAGCTTATTGTTGGAGTCTCTCAGTTCTGTAGGGCAGGATGAAAGCTACTGTTGGGAAGGATGTATGCATTCTGCGTGGGCAAGTAAGGTTTTTACTGAGGGGAGAGCAGGGTGCTATATTTTAGGTACACAAAGTCTGAAAAGCTGGTTCTGTTGCTGGGTTCTGTGAGACCAATAATTCCCATTTCACCGTTGATCTTTTCAATCATGAAGAGCAGGTATGTAGCATGTGACAGACACTGGAGCATGAATAAGACTCTGTATAGGGTTTTAAATTGGGATTTGCTTTAGGTCTTCCGTAATTGCACCATGTTCAACATGGGTTTCTATAAAACTGACATGAAGACTGACATCAAGAAAGGTGAATTACTATTCATTTCCGTATGGCTGGAATGAAGGATCTGGAGAAACGTGATGCTGCCGGTTCTGTTGGGGTAGGATAGTGATTGGACTTGGGAATGGACATTGGATTTATGCCTTCTGGTTATTTTTGGAGAGGGGCAAGTGTTAACAGGGGTCTTATGAAGGATAAGATAACACTTTTGTGATCCCCTTAAGGATTATTTTTGAGATTGAATGGAATTTTTTTGCTGTAAAGCAAAGAAAGCAAGCAAGAAATCACTGTTTTCAGCTGTTTTTGAGGCTGGTAAATACCATTGCCATTGTTTCACCCTATTCATGCATGTTTCATTTGAACATTTAAAAAGAAATACTTAGATTCTTTCTTTTTTTAATTTGAAAGGCATATATATTTTAAAATGTCAAAAAAAAGTTTTTAAACCAAACACTAAATGGAATACTGGTAGCTGGGAGAAAACAAATGCTTACATTAACCCTCATTTTTTATTTCCTTTCCTGTGTCAGATTTTCCAAAATAAATTTTTCTCCCCAACTTTTCCATTTGGCTAACTAGGCTAAAAACCTTTTTCATAGTGCTAAATTCCTTTGCCATACCAGATTTAACTTCATGCATGGTGACTGATACTGATACAAAAATTACAGAGAAAATTAGAATCATGCATAGTATTAGTGAAAAAGTAAACACTTCAGTTGTTTTCTGTATAACCACAGCACAAGACAGAGGAACACATGAAGCATGTTAAGAGGGTACTCTGCATAAGCTTCCACTGTTCCCCTTCGTTGCTTTCCTTGTTTTGCAGATAAATGCAAAGTTTAAACATTCAGAGTCATCCTTCTGGCAAACGTTATGAATACTAAATATTCATGTATGAAATCTGTTCAGTTACAACCTTGGAATCATTTTGAGTTTGTTTATGACCAATTAAAATGCCATATAAATTTCAGATTCTGCCATCTGAGTAGCTTGAATGCAGAGAATGAAGGACAATATCCTGTACTCCTAATTTAATTTTCCCATCAGTGTTTGTTTGAACTCTGTCTGTGGGTCAACACAATGGATGTCTGTGCAAATATTTTCTGTTTACACCAGCCAGGACTGTGTGCATAATTCCAGCTAAAATTTCAGCAACAGTTTATAATCAGTTAAGCTGACTTTTCCCACATAGAAAATAACACTTTCAGATTGAGAACTTTCTTAATGAGCTATATGTATCCCTTGCCTGTGGCAGAGCTTTGATTTTATGCAAACTGGAACCCCCTTTGGCTCCAGAACTCGACTGGAGTTTGAGGAATCTTATAACCTCCAGAAAATGAAATTTTATTGGACTTGGAACAGTCCCATGAGCATCAGAGATTTGCAGTGCACACTGAGAAAACAGAAGATAAGTAAATGGCAGAAGAATGTAGTGAGTCACTTAACAGGCAGAAAGAAGGTAAAACATGTGGAGGAAGACAGTAGCAGGTAAAGGATGCAGTTCCCCTTTGGGTCAGCTGAACGTGTTCTTCCATTCATTTCTAAATTTTATCTCTGAGTCCAAGCATCATCAGCTTTGATCTTGTGAATAACAGGGCAGGGGAAAGAGTACTTCCATGCTTCTCAGCCTGGAAAAACAAAGTGGGAATGTCTGCCAAAGAAATCGGGACACTTTGGATTTTCTTGAAAGGCCTAAACATTGTTATTTCCTCTGATTTTGTATGTGGTATCTGAAGGAGATTGACTTGTAAGTGTTCCCATGGTCTTTGTGTACACAAAGAGGAATGAGACACTTTAAATGACATTTATTTTAGCCTGATGGAAGGAACAAAGAGCCAGGCAGCTTCCAAGAGGGTGCTTCCTCAGTGCGACCCTGAACATAGTTTGAGAACAGTCTGGCTGCTCCCTCTGAGCACAGGCTCTTGGAAACTGAAAAAGTGCCTACTATGAGCAGTAGACAGTCATGGCTGTCTGCCTCTGTGGGCAAGATCATGCGGCAAAATTCAGATATTTACATGGAAATGTCCTCAAAACAGGCACAGCTGGAGCCAGGATTCTGGTTTGGATCACTAAGAGTGAGGTCCATTGGAGAGACAGGCCCATCTGCAAGAGCTGGATGCATAGTCAGATTTCAGGCAACTTGAACACTCAAAAGATACTCAGAAATGGGCAGTAGTTTAGGTCCTTAGAAATACAGCATCAAGTGTTTTTGTATTTTTACTGCCAGTAATGCGCACAGAATAAATGTGAAATAAATTCAGAAAACTCCCGTCACAAAGAGAAAACTAATTCCTTTCCCACCCTGTGTATCTCATACCAAGACCACTTTGAGCACTGACCACGTCAACCCTCCACCTGAGCTGCAATCATTTGTAAGCAGTTTCAGGCCCAGTCTGCTCAGTCGGTATTTGACATCACTTCATTTTTTTGCAGGACAGCCAGTACTGCTTTAGCTAAATACTCCATCCAATCCGCTTCTAAAATTATATAACTCTTTTGGCTCCCTCATAAATTAGACAGAAAGTAACAGAAATTTAATAAACATGTTGTAGACCTCCACTTACTGAGACAGTAACATCCAGAGCAACTGGCAGTCTTATACAATCCTCCAGATGTAGGCTTGGTATGAAGATCATGGTAGTTTAAATTTTATCCATTACAGAGCAGAACATGAAGAAAATGTACCATACTTACGAGAAAACCAAGAATATTTAAAATAACTGGTTATTGCCCAACTTACTTCTTCCATTATAGAGAAGTTCGTTCATGGCTAAGATCCTATTTTCAAGTAAACCAGATTCTCCCAGCCCATTTCTACAACATCAGTTTACTGGACCTTTCGTGATGATTCCACTCTTCCCATGTTGCTGAACTATGGAGCTTTTCAGAGTCATGATTTTCTTTAGGATGGAAATTGGAGACTGATGGAATGAAGAGGAGAAAGGAAATAATACCACCTCAGAAGGAAAAATAGTAAATCTGAAGTTGGTTTTGGAAGAGAAAGTATAAAAAAACCCCACAACCTAAACGTTACATTTTAGCAGTATCAAAACAAAATTATCTTGACTGCAGACTAGGAAGTGTTTGGCTCTGTCTGCCTGAACTTCTACATATATTTGAAGTGTAGGAATAGTGAATCCTGAAAGATTGAGTTTTCAAATCGTGAGGCAGAGCCTTGAAGCTGTCCAGATTCTGAGCTCTATTTTAGAAAAACAATTGCTCAAGACCTTACTTGCTGGCACCTTTATTATTCTTGTCCCCAAAGCTATTCAGACAGTGAATGTGCTCCAGAGCTGTGACTCAGGAAATGAGGACTCCCAGGTGAGTTTTTCTCACTAAGTAAATAGAGCCAAAATCCAGGTTTCGCACCAGAGCAGGCTTCTATAGGAAGCCTGTTAGTGTGATGATGGATCCCTCTGAGGTACACTAGGATGACAGCCATGATGACATTAGCTCTTCCCAGTCAGTTTTCCTCTGCCTCTGTTCAGTGACCCTCAGATAAACAACATGAAAGCTGACAACCACATTCCATGAACATTACTTAAGACACTTTTCAGCGACTTCAGCCACGAACATTTCCTCCCATTTTTCTCATTGTAGTAATCATTGCATGACTTCAATAGCTGTAAATACTCACTATCACAATTGATTTAACCTATCTGTTTTATACCAGCCAACCTATCTGCTTCTAATTTCTTTTTACTTTCAAAACAAGTTTATGTAACAGGCTAAGATGTATTTTTGTAATTTCTGACAACTCCAGACAACCAATCTAGACTTCTATGGATGTCAATCACTTGTAGATACTAATGAGGTGATATCGGTAAATGAAACTTCGTCATGACAGCAGTGTGGCAGGCCAAACTGTGTAAATGAAGGGGCTTCAGAACAATACTTGGCAGAAGAAAAAAACAGTATATTGAAGACTTGCAACTGTTCCGTTCAGTATACCAGGACAGATGTCCAAATGGAAAAGGGCTGGCATTAATACTTTTGGAATTGGAAGGGGGTGCCTGACTTCAGCTCATTTAATTTGTCAGCATTTCTGATTCTCTGGCTGCAAGCTCTGCAGATCTGGCTTTGGCAGTGCCACCATTAAAATGCAGCTGAATGGCAGCATGTTTGCTGAGAGGAACATTTCTGCCAAGAGGAGGGAGAAGCAGCAGCAGCAACTGCCATGTCATTTGTAGCTGCTGTCACCTTTCTAACGCTACCAAATTCTCCTTCCACCCACAAAAGTAACTCTATTTTCTTCTCACCCATTAGAAATATTAAGAGACAGTACAGTTGCCTTTTTTTCTCTTACTCTGTTCCTTCTAGCTTCTGTCCTTTCCTTATTACTCTACATGTCTATCAACATAGTCTTTTCTGTACCATTTTCCCAGCTACTGAATGCTGGACTTTGTAAGAAATTCTTAAAACAATTGTCATGGGTAAACTGAATTCCAGATTTTAAAAAAAAAAACAAAACCACAACTGTATCTGCAGAGTTCTGTACCTCTACAATCTTCGGAAACATTTCAGAACAATGTCCAAAATACGTAATGCAATTAAAATACTCTGTTCTGGGATTGGCACAGTTGAGACTAATCCTCTTCAATGCTCTAACTCAACGATAAATATTTCTAATGGTGTTTATTGCATGGTATATGCAACGGTATATTCTAATTGTGTTTATTGCAAACTTGGGGCTCCTTGTATCTGGACACAATTCCTATCAGACAGTTTAAACCCTTGTGTTAACCTTCAAGCAATCAAAGCATTAACTCTTTTTGATTGTGAAGGACTAACTTCCCCAGCAGTGAGTAAGTATACAGCTCCTGGCTAGTTCTTAGATATATTTTACATTTTGCAAATGAGGAAATGGAGACAAAGAAGTTTGAGTAAGGTTCACAGCCAGTAAGTAGCTGTAGTGATCACAACTCCAGGAGAGCCTTGCTCCTGACTCACACACTGCCCTTGGACTGGCAGGACTGAAGCTGTTTGCTTGTTCTTGTTTTGTTCTGAAACAAAAACGCAGGAAGAGAGGAACTATGCGGAGCAAGAGCTTGTAGGAAATTGCATGTTTTAATTTACTCCACCAATATTCTGCAAGTAAAATTTTTGATAGCTTATGTGACTACATTTTCAAACATAAATGAAATACACTAACTGTGCTCAGAACTAGCTGAGACAAATACAATGCGGTATTTATTTTCCTTAAATAAACAAAGTTTATTTTTATCTTTTTTTTTTTCATTTTTGTATATGATCCTATACCTGTAAAAAATTAAATGATGAATGGAATCCTCTCCAGGGTGTTCAGCTGCAATGAGTGAAGCATCTGCCATTTGGTAATGAAAAAAGAAAAAGCTTTTCCATTCTTTGCAAGCCAGATGCAAAAAGTGTCTGATATTGAAACCTCAAATAAAGTAGGGACAAATGGTAGATTTTTTAGAGGTAATATTCTTCCCCTTTGATGCAAGATAATTTTTTATTTAATTTTGGAACTTAACCTGAACATAAAAGTCTTTGGAGTACAGCCACCAATACCGAGGCCGTCATTAAATCTATCTTGTTAGACTTAAGGAGAGATTCCCTATAATGCAAGTACTTGGAATAACATCTTACCACTTCTGTCCGAAGCATAGACCTGTTTACATAAGCGGGTTGATCAGAGACAGCTTCTGGCCAAACAAATGTTCAAGAAGATTAATGACCAACACATGTTGTATTTTGTTATCTAAAGCAACACCCAAATTCTTAACTGAAATCTAGGTTATGTGATGACATAGAGTGTTGGTTAGGATTATTTCCTGTTTTCAGAGTGTGTGTTCCACACACAGTTTAACCCACTGTGTCCACTTCTGTTGCTCTTTGGAGAATGCTGTTATGTTTTCGTAGAAGGGTTTCACTCCATCACTAGGGAAAGGGTGAATTTTCCTTTTTGCTGTGGGGCTAACAAATGTAGGCCTGAGAGGTGGCCGAAATATGTCTACAGAGAACACGTAAACGTTTGGTCCACAAGAAGGACTACCACCAGATTACTAGGAAAAGCAGCTCCTCCCTCAATTCAAGCTATTCTGCAGTTGTTAGGATGCCATTAAAGCTTATGGCATAGCAAGAGGTTTGGTATTATCCTGGTTCAACAAAAAGCACAGTAACTTGCTGCTGCTTCTCTTTGCTCTAGGCAATTAAGTATGCATCCAGTCTGCTAAAATGGTCAAACAGCCTGGAGGCCTTTTTAGACCTCTCAGTGCTACTGGATAATTAAATAGCATTGATGCAGAAACAGTCCATGCTATTCAACAGACCAGGCATGTTCATCTATGTATTAGAGAGAAAGCCAAGCCATTAAATCTAGGAAGCTGAAGAAAGCTACAGCTGGAACTAGCCATTAATATGGAACTAGACATCAGATAGCAGACCTGGGTGTCCTGGTGGACAAGAAGTTGAACATCAGCCAGCAATGTGCTTTTGCAGCAAAGGTGGTCAACAGCATAAGGAAGAGCATGGCCAGTAGGTTAAAGGAGGTGATTCTTCCCCTCCAGTCAGCCCTGGTAAGGCCACATCTGGAGTGCTGGGTCCAGTGCTGGGCTCCTCAGTACAAGAGAGACATGAACATACTGAACCCAGCCCAGTGAAGGGCCACAAAAATGATAGATGGATTGGAGCATCTGACATAGTAGGAGAATCTGAGAGCTTGGGAAGAGAATGATCAGAGGGAATTCTTAATAATAGGTATGAATACCTGATATGGTAGGTGTAAAGAAAACAGAGCCAGACTCTTCTGAGTGGTATCCAGCGGAAGGACAAGAGGCAATGGGCACAAATTGAAATACAAGAATAGAAAACCTTTTTTTCTTTTTACTGCAAGGGTGATTCAGGACTGCAACAGGTTGCTCAGAGAGGTTGTGGGTCTCCATCCTTGGGTATATTCAAACCCAGCTGAGTATGGTCTTGAGCAATCTGTTCTAGTTGAGCCTGCTTTGAACCGGGGGTTTGGACTAGGTGATCCCCAGAGGTCCCTTCTCACCCTAACCATTGTGTGATTCTGTGATTGCAGGCTTAGCCATGCAAATGAGTCCAATACATTGGGGATTCACTGTGCATATCACTTCTACACTCAATACAGAGACTAGCTTAAAAAGCACATCCTAGCTGAGTGTTCAAAATCCTATGCAAGTGAGTCTCGCCTACATATTTACTCCCCAGTGTCATCTTGGGGAGCTATATAAAGTAGCTTATAAAGCTACTTTATACCTCACAACTCTTATTGCGTCGCATCTGTCAGTAGGGGAATCATGAAAATGCAGGAGCAAGAGATAGCAGAGGTTCTGGTGTACCCGTGTAACAGACTGCAGCAGAGTGTCCTGCTGGGCATGAGAATGATCAAACACGTCATTGTTGCTGGACCTACAGCCCAAAGTCACATCTTCTATTTGGCACTCCAAAAACTTTGCCTCACAGGCCAGCACAGCCACACTACTGTGCAACTTCCCTTCCCTTATAAACCTGTCAAGCTGTTTCTACTAGAGAGAGGCTAGAATAAGAAAGATTTGTTTCTGTTTGTGACTGTTTTGGCACTGCTTAGAGTCTGTAGCAACAATGGCAAACACAAAATGGAACAAGTGGCACTCAAGGATTTAGCAGAACCCAACTTTCTGCTCTGCCAGATGCTGCACTTGTTCTGCCCAGGATTGCATTATGTATTTCAGGTTATAGGGCTGCCAGCATTAGTATTGCTTTTCCATTTTGTGGTGTTTCCCTTCAGCAATGGCAGTGGCGTCACTGCCAGTGAAGACTGAAGTAATACTAGCCCTTGCATCATACCAGGGACTTCAGATAGATAAGCTTGTCATGCGTAAGTTGGTGGCCATCTCCATTTTACAGAAGCAAAACCAAAGGCAAAGCATAAACTAGCATGCCTATGAGCTCAAACTCATGACTGCAAGTGTTTCTAGGAGTGACTGCTGAACAGGGCACTTAACTTCAGCCCCACAGCTTATAGCCCAGTGTAAAAAAGTAAACGGTGTGATTTGGGATGACTGGGGCTAGTAGCTGCCTACACCACTGCTGTTAGGCCTGCCTATGTCAGAGCAGCATGGGAAATGTATGGTACAGTGGAAAGAGAACCCAACACTCCCAGTTGCTGGATCTCATCTCCACTTGATGTTTTCTCCAACAATATGTCCATTCCTTGCCAACTAGTTCTAAATGATTCATTTTGTTACTGGATAGTCATATTTTGTGGGTAGCCACTAGTCAGTTTGAGTTACTCACTTTTACAAAATACTTCCTCTAGAAGGTACTGTAAACAGAATTAGTTTTTAAATAGTTTGAGTTGTTTGAAAGCCATGAGCAACGGTTATTAATATTGGCACAGAATAGGTCACATGCTGATGATTCAAGGGATGGAAACTGGAACATTTTGGACAGAACTGATGTTTTTATATTCTCTTGCCTTATATCCAGACACTCTGGTGGTAGAAGTGTTAATTATACCCAAGACAGCAAACTGGGGAAATTACAGGTACTAATACATGTGGACATGTGGTAAAATAAATCTCTCGATGAAGAAAATAATGTATATTCAAGTAATCTAGTTTCCATTTCTTGGTTATAACATGCAATTTTATCATGCATCTCTTCTGAAAGACAGAAGAGGAGGAAGGAGTTTGTCTCATTGAAGGCAATGGAAAGTATGCTTGATATAGCATGCACAAATATGGACATGAAACTGGGAGGCTGCACTGCTAACAGCTCTTACAGATGCAAAGAAGCATGCACCCAGATTCCCAAACAACATACAGTGATGTTTTGACTTGAAATCTCTTGCACTGAAGCTCATTCTTGTGATAAAAAATGGCAGGTCCCCAACCAGCTAGATCAACAAGCCAAGAAAGTTTGCTACTTGGTGCTTGCAGCCTAGTTACTGCTAGCACAACTCAACATTGTTCTGGTTTCCTAAAAAAAAAAAAAAAAAAAAAATCCAAGGCTTGCCACTGTTTGGAAAGAACCTGTAACTTTTTTGCGTATGTCTAGACTGGTTTACTGCTTTTCAGTGTGACTTCTTGTCGTGGTATCACAGCCAGTATGTACTTTTTGACTGCTGCTGACCAAGGCAGACTCTAAGTAGTCTTCAAAAGCAAAAGAATTTGCCAGCAACTGAGTTGGAACTGCCTGCCAGGAATTTGCTGCATGCCATACAATACATTTTTGAGCCGCCTTCTAAAAACGGCATTGATGAATAAGTACTTGACAAGAAAAAAAGTCTGAAATTCCCACTTGGTCTTCTGCCAGGATTCTGCCATGCTCCCTTTCTCTCCAAAGTCAAAGCACTTAACCTGATCTCGGTATAAATGGCTATTCAAAATGTCGCATCCAATAAGGAGCATGACCAGGGGCTGCACGCTGGGATTTAACGAACGGGGCCTTCTGTGGAGAGGCACGGGAGTCTGACACAAGACGCACAGACCTTGCGTGGGACAGTAAAAGAAACGAGGGGCTGCCTGGAGGTCTAGAGTCATGAGGGTAATGCCCACACCTCTCACTTTGCAATCTGACCGAGAACAGTGTGCTTATGGAAAACAACCGTGAATTCTGGAGGAAGTAGAAGTCATCGCTTTTTTACTCACCGCTAGGTGTCACGACTTCTTCATTTTTAAGCAGACTGCAGAGTTTTTCTATGCCTGGGGCGGGAGGAAAAGCAAGGTGAAGGCAGGAAGCCAGTGTATGTATTAGCCAAATACCCAGGCCGGCTCCAATCTAAATTCTTTTCAGTAAAGTCAGGTTGGTGATAGCACATTCAGAGCAAAATGAGAAATCATTTCCATCCCTTTTGCAGATTACTGCTGTCTCAGACCATATTGAAACACTAAAAATGTCATGAGTGCAGGTAGCTGTAAAGTTGAGCGTGCTTAGCACACCGTGGAGTTCTCCTTATATTTGTTTGCTTTACCCTGTCAGAAATCAGCCCCAGACACAGTAGAGCTACAGGTATATGAAAGTGAAAAAAGTTTTCCTCACGTCTATGAAACGACTCTTCAGTGTGTCTCAGAACAGCTGATTTTTTTAAAAGTCCGTCCCTGTTGTTCCTGACAAATGCTGTACTTTTGGTACCTTTGGAGACTAATAAATACACAGACACAAATCTATGTATGTATTTTAATATATATTCACAGGAAAATATGTGTCAGGAAATATTATTGCAACCATCCCTCCCTATGCCATGCGCTTCTCCCATGCTGCCATGCCCTCCAGGGAGGTTTCGCCACCTCCTGTTTTGCTGGCTTTTCTAGTGAGACTGAGCGCGGTGGAAGCAGGCTGGTTTTATGCCCTCCACTGAACTAAGAATCTTACCTCCTTTCTTGCAAGTAGACAAATTGTCATCAGGGTAAGGCTGGATCATACTTGATTTTCAAGCCTGTGGGGTGGACGCAAACCAGCAAAGGAGTGTGGAGCTTGCTCTCCCTCTCAAGGTTTCCACAATCCCACTCGAGCTGGGATTAAAAACTTACGTAAGAGGTGCAGCCTTGTCAGGAGAAAGACAAGCAAATGCTTCATGAGTGCTCTCCCCCTTCTTTCTACATATTCCATGTGATGTTTAATGCACAAGGGTCCGGAGTGGACATGAACCCACCAGCCTGGGAAGAGGCAGGAGACCTGGTACATCAGACTAGGTGCTTCTGGGCACTTTTTAGGAACTTGGCAACAAGAGAGGACTGAAGTGGCTGCCCTGTATGGGCAGATGTTTTTTCCTCTGACCCCTTGTAGAGTACACATTTACTGGATGATTTACAGCTTGTTCTCTGAGCCAAAGGAAAAATCCAAACATTGCTGGCTGCAGTCAGATTTTGTTTGACCTCTTAAGTAGTTTAACATGGTACTGGCCTTCTTTCCCATTTTAGGTCTTTCCCTTCCAGAACAGCAGAATGGATTCAATGATGCAGCTTCTCAAGCACCTACATAATGCCCTGGGCTGGAAGTAGTGGATGTGTGATAATTGCCTTTAAGATAGAAATTGTTTGTTCCCTTTTGGGGACATCCCAGAGAAGCATAGGGAACCCAGAAGGGAACCTCACAAGTGACTTTTTCTCTTCTAGGTGCAGAGGATGTTTTTAGCGTAATGTGCTATGAGTTTCCATCCTCCTATTCTCTAAGTTAGGAATTTGAGAATCAGCGTTTGCATGAGAATTTAAAACTACACAGTTTCCTCCATCCTTCAAAGTAAAGCCATGTCACTGGGTGGTCTTGGCACCAAGATCTCATATGGGGCCAATAAAGGTGATTTTTGTAAGTACAGAACCTGAGAGATCTGATTCACATTAAAAATGTGTAATTAATCTACTGTATATATTAAGATTGATTTATATTCCATATTCTGTGTTGAAGCAACACAGAAAGATTCCACCCATTAGGATTCAGTGGACATTTCGGACATTTGTTTTAAAGGGACAACATTCAACTTTTTACCTTTCTTGTCAGAATCCTTTCTTAATTTAATATTGTTCACTTAATATTCCCTTTGCTATTACATAAAATTATATATAATTTTCTTAATATTTTTCCAGTTTATTTATCTTGGGTATTTGACAATATCTTGTGTCTAGTCTGCTTCACTTCTTTTAAAACTGAAAAATGTAACAGTAAAACCACAGAAAAGCAGGGGAATTCAACAGCAGGTGCTGGGACTAAGAATATTTTCCAGTCACTCTTTAAATAAATTGAGCGAATTTCAAGCTGCCAGAATCTTTAATGCATTGCTGTAGTTTATTGATCACCATACTTAACAAACATAGGGTAACCTGAATATCAGATATGATTTATTTATTGTTTGTTATAGGGAACTGGAATATAATGCCTCCATTTCTTTTCTGATCCCTCATTTCCATCTCCTGAAGAACTGACATAAAGCCCGCTGCCTCCTAGATCTCAAAACCTGCCAGTTCTATAACTGTATGCTCATTCTCCTCCAAATGTATTCTACCTATGTCTTCTCTGGTGCAGATGGGGTGGTTTCTGGTTCCCAGTAAATACTTGTTGCCTTGCATAAAGACAAATTAATCAGTAGTATTTTTGCCCTATGGGAAATAACGCCTGTATGGTAAGAAGATATTGGAAACATCTTCAGGAGATCCAGATGTTTTGCTTTAGCCAAAATGATGCCTGGACATCAACTGTGAGTACATGTTTTTTCAAGAATTTCAGGAAAAGTAGATGAGATGCTCAGGACTAAACACTGGAGATGTGCTAATGCTCCTACAGTAGCATTATTAACACTATTGGCTTGACCTGCAATACATAAATCCTACCAAAACCAGTTTACAAATGATACCTGAATTAGACTGTAGCAGAAGGCTGGGGTAGGAATTACTAGAGACATCAGAGTAAAATTTTGAATAGCAGATATAGCAGCCTTGCCAAATCAGCTGTCCTCAGCACATGCAGAAACACAGGTTTAGTGCCTGGGAGACCCTTTCTTGGCAAAGCTATAGGATGTGAGTGCTTAACAAAGGCAGATTCCACACGTGGACTTGGCACCTAAATTCCATTTAAATCTCAATTCAGAGCTAAAAAAGGGCATTCTGCACTTGATCTGTACTCTTTTTTGTTTCCTTTGAAAAACAGGGAAACTGGTTTTCAGTGCTCCTCTGGAGTTACTGCCAAAAAGCACCTCATAAGAGGTAGGGAGTGTTACCTGTGAAAGGGGTACTAGCTGTTACGTACTTTGCAGTAGTGAAGTAAGGGTAGCTATCCTAGGGACTATGAAGTTGTCACTTGTACCCTGTGACGAAGCGGACAATGACAAGGACTTCAGACTTACATGGGTCTGCTCTTCTCTTATGCTCATACAGTACAACCTGAAAGTTGAACTTGAAGAGGAATAGACAAATACCTGGAGGACAAATAGTGAAGTTTCCTTGAAGCCTGGAAAAGAGACAGCTGCTGTTTCTGAATGACACTTTTGACTCCTTAGGAGCAAACTTGCTTGAAAGTGGGAGATACGTAAGTATAGAGAGACTGGTTTGTAGACAGGAGTAAAATTATGGTACTTCCTACTGTATGATTAGAGTGCCTCGCAGTCCTTGGAAAGTTAAGCCTTGAAACAACAGACTGTGAGATGAGGTAGGCTGTAGTATTCTCATTATACAGAGCGGGATCTGAAGCACTGAGAGATCAAATGACAAAGCAAGAAACATAAGAATACGGCCTTGGTAAGCTGAGTTGAACACTGGTTCCTAGAGACTTTGAGTAGGGAGCTGGACTGGTCTTCTCTTGCAAGCTGTCTTAAGTGCTGAATGGAGATGTGTGCCTCTCTTCATGAGAGATGGCTGCAAACTAGGAGATCACTCTGGCTTGTAAAAATTTGACTAACAACATTCACTTGCTGCTATGTATTGGTTTTTGGCAGGCAGATCAACATGTAACCCATGGATATGGTTAATTATAATTAGAAAACTAGTCAGGACTGCATTGTTAGAACACTGTCCTCTGCATGCGTGGTAAAATCAGGAAAAGTCTCTTAGGAAGCAAAAGAATGTGGCTGAAGGCTAAAACCATCAGAAGGGGTGTCACTCAGGGAGCTAAAATAAAACCACTGAAGTAGTTTAGTGACCCCAGCAGCAGGCAGTCAGAGCTATGTCTTGGAGGCCCACTTAACCCTGGAACATGTCACTCCATCAGCATAAGCATCTGTTTCAAAAATGCATGTCATCAAAGAGGCCGCTAAATGAAATTGCAACTATTAGCCAAACACATGCTTCATAAAAAATGCACTCAAAGCACAGAATCCAAACTGAACAAAAAAAGTTCTCACTGTTGTTCCATAATGTTCCTTAAACAGCAGATGGGAAAAATAGTTGCATGCAAATCTTAACAAACGACATCCAAACAGCTATCTCCAAGCTTTCGACTGAATGCCACTGGCGGGTCATTCACCAATGATACCATTCAGTTTATTGGCCTTTTTTTTCCAGACTTGTGTGCCTAAAGCACTCATTTATGACAGTGGCCTGATTTTCACGGCAACTGTTCCCATATGCTCCTGCTGGAATTGTAGTTTTCAGAGTCTGTAAAACAAGCCTCTCTTTTGAGTGGTTAAAGATGGCTTTTAGTTGTGTAACTTTCAGGCATCCCATATCAGAGAGTTTAGGCCAAGTGGAGAAAGTTACAACAGATCTCAGGCAGTTAGTAAGTCCTGCCAAACCCCAGGGGACAGCTTATTCATCAGATTTTATAAACTGAAAATTGTGTCTTTGCTATCTGGGAGTTGCATAGTCAGTCAGAAATCTTGTCAGGCGTGAACACTGCAAGCAGCACTGAAAACAATTTTTTTTTAAAAATGGCATGTCTCCAGCCAGCTGGACTAAACGTGGACTGGCCTCCCTCATGACCACAGAGCTGCTGATACCAAAGCAGAGCACATTTTGGGCATCATAGAGAAATGATCTCCTGAATGGTACCCTTGCTGACCAATGCAGGCACTGAGCAACTTGGTCTTGATTAACATTTTACCAGTCAGTGTTAACTGGTCAAACTTGAGTTTTGCTTCATTTTGGGCATGCTTTTCTTGCTTTCATTTGA
Organism: Phaethon aethereus; assembly: GCF_964289735.1. NCBI lineage: Eukaryota > Metazoa > Chordata > Aves > Phaethontiformes > Phaethontidae > Phaethon > Phaethon aethereus. The sequence goes on along the minus strand of NC_138575.1, from coordinate 95,232,620 downwards.
TCTCTTGGCTTTGTAGAGCTGTCTTGGAATGTTAATGAAATGCTATTCTGGGAATTCAGGTGGTAGTCACATTATTTGATCTTTCTATGGCAAGTAGGCATAAATTTTGACCTGCTTGTCTTCTTTTTCTACCAAGGGTCCAGGAATTTTGCTTTGCACTTTATTTTCCTTCTTTTCTCAAGGAGGGTAAGACAAATGTGCTGGTATCTGCTTTTTAAATATAGCCAACTGCATCTGACTGGCCTCACTGGGATCTAGCTGTCAAGGTAATGGAGTGCCTGATGGAGATCCATTCAGGAGTAAGTAGGGAAGATGGGACTTAGTTTGTCTTCAGACTGTTTTGGGGAGCATGTGTTTGACCAGCTGTGACAGTTTGTGTATGCTGAGCTTATTGTGAAGGGAATAGCTCCTATATAGCTTGAGCGATATGACATTTTTAAAATACCATCTCTAATTTATCTGGCTATCTAAGGCATACTCAGAGATGTCGCTTTGGTGCTGGTGTCATAGTTCTGGGATATGAGCTCCTGTTACTGCCAATTAGCCACTAATCAGATAAACTTGCTGGCCATTTTTGCTCTCATACCATTCCATCACAGTCAGTACAGGTGAGGACCTACTCAAGGCTACTTCTTGGCTGAGCAGTAACAACTCCAACAGGCCACCAAGATCTAGCACACAATCTCTCAAATTTCTGGAACAACAGCTGAAATGTGGCTAGCTCTGCTTCATGTATTTGACAGAAATCATGTGTTCTGATCCTTAAAATAACACTGTACAATTCAATATATGGCTTTGATTGCTCAGCTTCAGAGCTGGCTGTGGTGTAGGCCACATAGGCACTTTCCTAGGTCAATGAAATGTTGGGAGACGACAATGCAGCCATGGACCTATTGCATGGTGTGCCTGTGTTGGTCAATGAAAGACACATGCTTGCAGCTTATGCTGTGCTTTGAGGCTTATGCATGTCTAAACTGCCATTTCTATCCAACCCTTTTCTATGGCAACAGTGGCAGAGCAGGAAGCTGTAGTCCAGCTCCCTCTTCTCTTTGACCTTCTCCATGGCCAGAAGCAGACAGCCCCAGGCACATCCTGCTTTCTGGTCCTTGGGTGGCAATATTCAGAATTGCCTCTGGAAGTAGGGCACACAATTACCAGACAGAGAGTACATCATCTTTGCAGGCATCTGTTAAAATGCAACAGTGTCACTTGTGCATTTGTCTGGCTACCACAGGAATGACCAGCCTTGTTTGTATCTACAAAAGGTGGGCTAGCATCCTTCCCTGGCCTTTTTCCCTTAGAGGAATATTGTTACAGATATATGCCTCAACCAGAGCAGCAAATTAAACTGCTTTCTTGCCCAGGTACCTGTGGCTTTGGGGAGACAGAAAAAACTCCCCTCAAGACTCTGTGGAATTTAAATCATTTTCAGGAGATAGCAAACCAGGAAAAAGGTGTCTCATTTGGAAGTGGGGAAGCCAAATGGAAAGAAAGTTCACTCTTTTCACAGAAATACAGGGACTTTACAATTTTACTCCCTTACAAAAATGAAGTCAAAGAGATATAGTGTCAGTGAAGAAGAGCAGAAGCTCTCTTGAATCCACTGGACTAGCATCCACTGCCAGCAATGATTCAAATCCCAAATATTTCACTATTTTAAGCAGACTGAGGTTCCTATAAGCCCCTGACAGTACTGTTATGGATAAATGCCTAGTGTTAAAACTAGAGTACAATAGTATGCAAGAAATGGGATGTATGGGAAGTACTACATGCTTTCCTTATAACTTACCTGCATTATCTTTCTGATGATTAGGCATCCTTGCTCTGAGTGCCAACTGGGTCATATGAGGTAAACCATCTATTGAACAGATTTTTCTCGCCAGACATTGGCAGCAAGAATTGAATCTGACATCTTTTACTAGACATTAGTTTCTAGTTCTCTGGCTCTGGCTCACAAATGTGGTCGCCAAGAAGCTTTGGCATTCTTTTATAACTAGTATTATTCAGAGTTATAATTTATTTCAGCTCCTGTGTTCTTCTTGTCTCGACTGGAATAAAATAAAATCCAGAGATGTCACACTTCTGTTTATGACCAAGAAAAACACTGTCAATGTAAAGAGATAGAGGGGACAGAATACCTACAAAAAAGAGGAGGAAGTTTTAGGAATTAAATAAGAGTCTTTTTGAAAAGGTCACTTTGAAATGAGGTATCTCATACTCCTGAAAGGGCAGGACAAATGTGATGTTAATATGACATATCCACTTAATAATACTTGCTTTTAAAATCTGTGCTTGAACTTATTCTATGAGCAGTCAGTTCCATTAAGGGATTGTGTACACAGTTTGAAAGGTGAAGGTTTAGTGGAAACGTGTTTCTGCAAAAATTAGTTCCACACTGATAAAAAAACCTCAGGATCCTGTCCTTAACCTGGGTCCTCAGTGGAAATAGATTTAAGATCTAGAAAACTGGTCTTTCAACTAGTTTGGCCAGTAGTGTACGCTATTCTCTTTTTCCTTCTAGTGGTGTCATTCAAAAAAATTTGACATACCTTAGTTAATCAATATCCCTAGTTGCAGGACTACTTTTGATCTCCGTTCTCTGTTAATCAATCAGATGCATGATTTTAAGGCAGTTTTCAATACCAGTTTTGCACATTGCTGTCCATGTGATGTTGATCTGTCTATCCTTAAGAAAACCTCCTTCTAGTCAATCTAGAGTTGGTAACTTCTCCAGATCATGCAGAAGGCTGACTATAAGCATGGCACACATAAATACTCTACTTACAATTTATTCCAAGTCTTGTCAAGTATCATCCGACATAGTCACCAAAAGGCGGTCCTTTGAATCTAGGTTGCTCTGCATTTCAGTCAAAATGCCTTGATTATCACAATCTTTTTGTCTGTCTATTCAAAAATGTTTTGAAGGCACAATCTCCAAAAAGTGAGAAGTTGTTGCAAAGAGTTGTGTCTGCTGTTCTCCACAGTGCACTGCGGCAGGAAAAAAAATGGAGATTCAGAGAAAACACAGGAAAACTTTTCAAAGCATCAAGTTATTTCAGTCTGGAATACATGGCAGGGGAAAACAACAGAGTTTACATAGAATTTTTTTATTATCAAGCTGCATTGTTTTGCATCAGGAATAGTTAAAAGTAAAGTATAGTATAGTATAGTTCAGTTCAGTACAGTATAGTGTAGTTCCTCTTGCCCTTGGTAAAGGGTAGAATAAGCAACCTTCTACAGTCCCTTTCTTTTTTAACGAATGTAGAATTGCAAGGACAAAGAATACCTACATATTGTAACTCAATCTTTTGATTTTAGTACTGGGTGTGAAAATATTGTCATATAACTCTAGGAAGTGGGGATCACTCAGTTTTATGGACATTTCTGTCTATACTCAATGATTCCTTAACCAAGTACTGCATGTTGAAAAGAATTCCATTACCTTGGACAAAACAGGACAGACATTGACCAGACGCTGTTATTATTCCAAGGATTTAGGGTCAGACGAGTACTCAAAAGCAAATGTTATCTATGTAACATTTTAATTACAGAAGAATTTCATACACTAACAACCTGCCCAGCATGCTATTAAAGATCAGTTTTTGATAGGCCTAGTCATGGAAAGTTAGAGGAACATCAGTGAAGTCACATACCAAGACAAGAATTATACTCAATAAAAGACTGGAAAGTAAGGTCTATAAATCGTCACCTAACGTATTTTATGTTCACATATGTGATGGGAAAAAAAGGAACATACACCTCTTCACCAATGCTACTGATAAAATTATTAGCGGGTACTGTGGTTAATACATGCCCTGTTTGTTCTACAGCTTCCGTGGAAGAGATTAACAAGAAGTAAGTTTGTGTCATGCCTCAAATACAAATCTAGAGAAACCCTGCTGAAGTTAATTGTGTGTGACAGGATTAAATTTGGTGCAAAACCAAACTTTGGCCCAGTATCTGTACTAAAAATATAGCTGCAGAGGGAAAAATAGGAATGTATTTAACAACTTAACATTTATTGGACAAGGAGAGGTCTGAAGAGCACAGAATGGAAAATGGCAAACATCTTTCACAAAAAAAAGAATCGTCCCTCCTTCACAGGCCTGGATAGTTTGCATGTGTGGTACAAAAATGTGTAATGGAAACCTGGGAAACAAAGAAGGCTTTTCAGGCTGAGGATTCCAGCTGTTAGCAGACTGTGGAAGAGAAAACAGACTTTATTCAATGTCTGCAGATGTTTCCAAACTTTCATAGTTCTGAAATTTAAATTCAGTTACCTAATCAATATTAAATATCTGAGGGAAAATGTGTTGCCCATTGGATACAGTTTAGGTGGTGAGGAAAACAAAGGATTCAAACATTCTCAGGCAGAAAGAGCTGGTGGCTCAGAGGCAGCAGCAGCTGAAAACAATGACTGGAGACAGCCCGTGCTGGAATGATAAATGAACTTCCATTTCTCAGCTACACTGATGCAACTCCACTGGCTTTACTGGAGTGCAGTGTAACTCCAGTGTAGTTTACCTACCAGGCCTGATCATTTGCAAATAAGGACAAATTCTGTTCATGCTTACATAGTTATACTCTTCTAAAATAATGCTATGTCAAAGGAGAATGGGTTTCAGAGCCCTTTGCCTGACACCCCTAAAGCACACAAAAATTCCTGCAAGAGGAAGTGCAGGAAGATGTACAAGTAGGGATTGTATAAGGTTGTGATGCAGGAAAGGCTGAATAAGGAGCAGGGGTGGGACAGAATTGTATTTCTGTTGTGAGCCCTACTTTGTGCTATCTCAAAACACCATGTGAGTTGTGATTTACTGGTGCTATGGCTCAGTCTTTAAGTAAATGACCAAAACTCCAAAACTCCAACTTTAGTGTGGCCAGGATGTAATCCTGTATCTACGGGATTCACAGCTGACAAAACACTATCAGCAGTGTGTTTTACAAATTTGGCAACAAATTTATATGCAGCCTGAGACTGAAACATATGGATTTTCTGGTGTCCTCTCAAACAGGCATTAATTTTGACATTTTACAGGCAGTAACTTCACATTTTCATAGAGCATCAACAATATCAACTATTCTTTTAACTGATGAAAGCACACACAGAAAGCATGAGGCCTCTTTTTGTCTGACAAGCGATGTATTTCCGGCTGGTGTGCACAACAAAACCCATTTGCCACATATCTGGTTTCTGCATGCAAACTGCTGCAATGTCTGTGCTGAAGATTGATATCGCTCTTCCCTCAAAAAGAATTTGATTCTTGAAGCACTCCACGGAAACAGATCAAGAAAATCCCTTTACTAAATTACTCACAAGAGCAGATGAAGCTCCAGTGTTAAAAGGGACCTAAATACATCTCACCTCAATCCTAGCATGCTAGACTGCATTATAGGATAGAGAAAATCCTTTCCTTGCTACCATCTCACATGATGATATCAGTCCAGAGATGCTGAAAAAAATATGGGACCAGTGGCAAACCCTCTCTGAATGTGGTAAGGACAGAGAGAAGCTGGTGCCTTTTGCAATTGGTAAGTTTTCTGGTTGCTACTATTATGGAAACTAAGGAAGCCATGCTTCTTAATGACTTCTTGAAAAGCACTAAGCACTGTATAAGTTAAAGTCTCTAGATAAGAGCAATTCAGCTAAATAGCTGTTTTTTTGAAAATCAAATTCATACGAGAATGAAACCAGGTCTAGTATGATCTACCTGAGGTGGTTCAGTACAACAATACAGGCTTACTTGGCCTATTGTTGGAAATAGTCTAATTTAAAGGTTTCTAATTTTTTCTTCACATGTATAAGAAAAATCAGTCCCATTCACCTATATTTGCACTCAGGATTCAAATCAATACTATACTTCAATACTACACTGCTGAAGTCCAGACTTTGTTAAACATATTTGTTAGAAAATAACAGATTGACAATGGTTAAGTGTTCTGCCCAGGATTCATGAGAGGTTAGATGAGGAGCTAAATCAGAGCATGTTGTTCTGTGTACATGGACAGGCAGATGGTTTTATGTACCTAGTTTTTAATGACGGTGAGAAGCATCTTCCTACCACATCACTGTATAAGGGGGGAGTGAAGCAGGGTAAAATTTACATTAACGCTCTGTCCAAGGTCCCTTTAGAAACCTCAAGCTGTTAAGCCGGTAAGAAATAGGCTTTAGCTTGTCTAACTTCAAATGTGTTCAAAAAATTTCTATAACTGAACAAAACCCAAAGCTTTAATGCTTTTTGGAGAAGGAATGATTTTTTTCTCTGTGTTTGTACCATACATAGTGTGCCTATAAATGTGGCATTTATTACCAGTTCTACTCTAATAGAGAACATGGAAACATGTAACCAACCTTGCACCCCAAATCCTGAGTTACACCGTATTAGTCCTAGACCTCTTCACACAGTCCTGCCTGCTTGCATATGTGTGTTACTTTCTAAATACAAGTTACATTTAATTTTGTAATTTCTTTAAAAGACTAATCAATAAGAAAACCACCACAACAAAATCCCTGTCCTGCTGAGGTCATAAATGGCTTTGTACTGCATGATACCCGCAGGTCCGTATGACTGAATGTCCTTCTGCCAAAAACATCTGATGTGAAATTTTCTTTCATTTTAATGGGATACTTCTTGATGAAAATAACCAGGGACTGAAAATCATGCTATGGTTAAGATAGCAACATACTTTGCTTACTGTACCCTTCCAGATCTTAGAAACGTGTTGATTTGTTTCTCACCTCACATGGCCTTTCTTACATCTCATCTTCTGACATGATCTCCAATTCCTATGCATTTTTTGGTCATTGTTTAATATCTTTTTATAGTGTGACTAGCTTAAAACCCTCCCTTCCTCACAAATCTAAATTTTCTTATTGCTTCACTGTCCAGGGTTGGCACAATTATTTCAAATGATCTACTTTTCATATGATTCCCAGATCATTCCCAGACTGTGAGACAGCCTGTTTATGTGATGGAAAGTACCAGAGGTAACCTTACAACGATATGTTAATTGTTTGCATGAGTGAAAAAAATCAAAGTAATTTGACTTTCATACTCTGCACGTACCCATGCTTTTGTCTGATTGTATCACCCTTGGTTTCCTGTGCTCTTGCTCAGCATCGCTCTGTCAAGTTCATTTCTTCCCCTTCACCTCTTCACTGTGGAGTATGGTCCCTGTACAGGACACCTTACTTTCTTGAAGACCTCTGGCTTTTTAAGCAAGGAGCTAAGCAGATGGCATACTTACTCTCTCAATATTCTTGTGGACAAGACAGGACAACTGTAAGGAAGTAGCAAGGTAATGACACTGAATGGAGAGTGAAATGATGCAGGCAAAAAAGAGGGAAAACTGAATCATGGCTAAAGGATAGGGCATTTACACATCTAGAAGCAAAAAGCCGTTACTAGCCAGCTAGCCAAACATCTTATACCTGCCTGTGCCCTAGTCCCTATATTCGCTATTACAACTTGCTCTCTCTCTCCTCCTTTGTTGTCAAGATTAAGATCTGTGAGAGCAAAACAATTCCTCTACTTGTGAAAGGCACCTTTTTACACTGTTGTGATATTTTGTCCAGAAAGTTGGGCCCTAACACTATTGCCATTTAAGTGAACTGGGAATCTCCCACTGCTGTTGACTGAAGCTTTTGTTACTGGGTGTCTGGAGAAAAAAATTTCCCAGTTTTCCTTTGTGGTCTTGGCATGTACATTTCACTCTTCACTTGGAACCATTCCTCTCTTATTTGTCTACTTCCATTATTCTCAGAGCTAAATTTAGTTTCTCCTGTTATTTCTTTTCTGAGACTAGAGTGGCTACTAATCTGTCTCCACTTAGTCTGTCACTCATTGTTTATGGTGTTGGTAAGGACCATCTAGGAAGCAAGGTACTGCAGAAGAGGATGAGAAAGATAAAGCTAGACAATCAAAGTGATAGTAGGGAAACCCATCCTGCAGTGGAATGAATATCAATGGAAGTTCTATATTAAATGTATGTTTCTGGGAATTTTTAGGAACAAAAATGGAATTGACAGTACGTCAAGTCTCTCAAAATAAAGCAAATTAGGATATTTCTAGGAGCTTGCCCATGATACACTGTTGACATTCATTTAGATGTTTTTCTGTGTGGACTCAGCCATTGGAAATCATTCTTTGATTTGCATTTCAGCTCTTATTTTTTCAGCACTCAGGTAATTTTAGACCATGCTTTATAAATTATGTGCTGAAAAGGCAGAGGAAACAAAGTTGTCTTGAGGTGGGGGAAAGAATAATTTCAGATCTGATCAAAAGTTCTAGTCCAGCTGGCTTCAGACCTGTGGTGCCCTCTGCATTGAACGGCTTCTCTGTGGTAAGGGGAGAGGGAAAAGAAAAGGTGAGAACAAACATACTTCAGCTGAATTGGTCACGACAGCTGAATCTGTGCTTTGTTCAGTGAAACATGAAGTGTGTGATTCTGTTCCATTAACCTGTACAAATCCAAATAACTGATTTGTACCCTGTAAATACTCAAAAGGGCTGAGTCCACCCTAGATTTATAACCCCTGTAATACAAAAGAAGCAAAGAGATAGTTATGTTCATCCAGGATGACTTCGTACCTTTCAACTGACCTTGCTATCAGATTTTATTAAAATAGTCTTCCTGTCTTTTCCAGCTCAGAGGAAATTATTTTAGAAATTGCTTTCTAAAAGATGTTAGGAATCAAAACAATGTTAGGTTTTACACAGTTGAGTGCTCTTACCTCCCGCTGAGTTGTTTTGCTTTACTCCAGCTTTGCTGGTGATACTTTATGAAAAATAAACTAAAGTGTAAGAGCAAAGATGGTCTAAAGGTACCTGAGAGAGTAAACTAAACCATAAAATATCTTGCTAAATCAAAACAGACAAATCTATTTGTGCATGTATGTTTTCTGGACCACCTTTGACTATGAGTTATGCTAGTTTTTGAGAGCATTCAGATCCTTTCACTAAGGGAGAAGAAGAAACTGAATTTGTTCTGCATTGGGCAGGTTTGGGGGACAGAGTCAAGTTGTCAGTAAAGGAAATGCTTCACACCAATGCTTGGTGAACAGAATTAGCAGCTGGTGTGGTGCCAGATGAAGGAAAAAACCTTGAAGCTAAAAATCAAACAAACCAGGACTCCAAGAATTCTTTCTTCAGTCAATTTTGTGCTGTCAACTGGTTTACGAACAGTTCATTGAATATACTTGAACTGTATGAGAGGCATGCAGTGACTGAAATAATTTTCTACGCTTTAGTGACACAAATTTGATGACACAACAGAAGGTCTGAAAGCAAACCTCTCTGGCACCACGAAAACTCCGTCCTCCCAAGGTTTGCATGAACTCACACTGCAGACAAATACCTGCTCAGGTGCTAATTAACAGAATTGCACCTTGTCAACATCAGCTTTCACAGGAATATTTTAGTAAAACGGGTTTCAGTGCTCAATTTTAATGCCCCTGAGGTAAGGTTGCGATTTTGTCCAAGCCCGAAGTAGAAAGCAGTGTGTAATTACAGCGCTGCAGTGACACAGCAAGGGCTACCTGGGGATCCCCTTGCCCTTTATAAACAATAATGACAAGCTGCCACACTAATTTCAGTAAGCCGTGTAATATTTAAAAGAAGCAAAAGAAAAAAATGGGCAATAAATTAGTCTGATTTTCTGATTCTCACAACTAACAGTAGGGCTACAACATTTAGGTGCCAGTTACTGCAGAGGAAGGAAAATATCCTTTCCCTCCTAGAATTAAAATAATTTATGGAAATAATTCTCCCAAGCAATTTTCTTTTCACCCAGCCTGATTTTAAGAAGTGTGGCTCTGGAATGGGACTTAAAAATTAATCAGTCTGAAGTGTGTAGGACACAGCACTGGGACAATATACTAGGATCTGCGAGAGCCTACGACTGGACTTGGGTGTGTCTAAAGTTAGGCTCATAAATCCATATTTAGGCAGCTAAATAAGTGGCCTGATTTTCGAAAATGCTTATGACACAGCTTCTCCAGCTGACTTCAATAAAATGTGTATGTCTGTGCATGTGTTCAGGACTTCAAAAATCAAGACACGTATTAAGATGCTTAAATCTAGACATCTAAGGCTTGGAAATGTTGCAAATAGTAATTCTCCTGGCTTCACCATGGGGATAACATACAGAGTGGGTTTTAAATACAGGTGCTTCCACAGGAGAATAAGCACTGTGAGAAGAGGGACCTGATGTAACTATTGTTTTTCTGGTTCTTTCTGAAACAGTTAGTGAATTGTGGTTTTAAAACATCAGTACTGCTTTTCCCTACACCTGAGCCCATAGGAAAGCTATCGCTGAGAATTTCCTGGCTCATCTTTCTGATCAATGTTTAATAAAACCAATCATAACGCATTGCTTTGCATGCATAATATGTAACAACAGAAAATGTTTCCTTAAACTATTTTTCTGATAATCATCTTTGAAGGAAACTATCCTTAAAAAAAATCACCTATAGATATTCATACCACCTTCTTTAGTTTCAAGTAGAAGTAGTAGGTTACCATTTTTAAAAAGGTTACATGTTTCAATAAAACTTCACAGACTGCAATACATACTTTTGGCAAATGGCTGACTGGTTCTTTTGGAAAATAATTCAGCAGTAAACCTAATCTTAGAGCCATCCTCGTTCTGAGAAAACTTAAATTCACTCAGTGACTTTTAGTTAGCAGCTGTACAGATCTGAGTGCTGTGGAACAATTTTCAACCAAAAGGAAGAGTACACTTTTTAAATTAAAGATAGAAAAGAAAGTGGCTTACTCAATAATCTTTACATACTAGTTCTTTATGTGTAAAATGACCTGGTAATTTCTGTGAGTCATGTGAGCTCTGGGATAATACACATTGGAAAACATTGTGCTTCAGGTTATAAGCCTGCCATGTTCAAGTATAAGACACTTGCTTGGCAGAACTTGCCAAACACTGACCAGCTCCCAACCACACTCTTCACATTTGAAGGCAACTTCAGTGAAAAAGATTCAGCAAGACTGTATAGACCAATTTGGCTTCTGTTTATGTTGCAGTTAGAAAGCTTTTTAGTTTTATTATTAAAAAAAAGTCTTCCAAGAAAAATAACAAACATTTCTAATTTTATACTTACAGAATTGTTCCACTGGAAAAAATTATGTGAAGCCCTAAGCACAGGTATCCAACAACAGCTGTAATCAAGCTTACCACAGAAGGCATTTAAACTAAGAGGCTGGTGTCTGCAAAACTCATGTTTCTTTGATTTCCTCTAGGGAGAATGATGCTGGGGAGAAGTGGGCCAGCATTCTCCTGACCCCTGCTTACACTACTTTCTTCTTACACCCTCTTTTCCATGCTATGTTTTCAGATTAAATCCTCTGACAGCCCAGAGGCGGATGTGTGTGCTGGAGTGTGCAAACACAACTGCCACAGCAAGGCACTGATGTTGCAGGTTATTGCCACTGTCCTTGCACTTAGCTCCTGCAAAGCCCTGGGCACTGTGTCGTCAGCGCAAGGGACAGTCAGAATATTACCACAGGGTAGATCTTCTTATTTCTACTCCCTTTACAAATGCATAGGGGACCTGATATGCAGTGCTACTAGAGAATTGGCCCACATAACATCAGTGGCAAACTGGATGTTGGATACGGGAACTCCTGCCATCTGGCCTTGTTCTCAAACCGTTGGCCACACAACTTCTCCCAGTGTAAGCAATATATCTTAAGTGAAAAGGAAAACAATGTGCAAAGCAGCCAGGTAATGAGTAATATTAAAAAGGCAGCTATGAAAATAATATTTTTTAAATCAAAGCACCCAAATGAGGACTGAAAGAATAACTGTATTTGTGCGTTTAACATTTTCAGTTGTCGGGAGGGCATTAGTCTTCCTGAGCTGTAGCAGCAGGAAGTCTCTAAGTCCTTCATACGGAGTCAAAACGGCCAGGCAGGCTGGGATGACCCCTGTGGCAGGGAAAATAACACCCTCTAAAGTAGACAAATGAATGAACCTCAGAGAAGACCCTGACTGTCCTGGGAAGTGACTTTACTCTTCCTAGGATGGTCGTGAATCCAAGAGGAAAACAGGAGAAATGCAAAGTCATTATGAAAATAAAAGGACCAGAACGGGCCTTGCCCGAGCCCTGCGCCCACACGCTGCAGTGCCGCTGGGTGTGCTGGGCCGCGAAATAGGCGCGGGGCTTAGGGGAGGTGAGGCGAGGGGCCTGGCTGGAACACCCAGCTCAAGCTTCAGCACGGCACGTCAGCGTTTCTCTCTGGGTTTAGAGCTCAGCATGGCAGGTGCAGCCAAGGTAGGAGACATGCTGTGCGGCAAAGGAAGGAGCTGCAGAAGCCGAGGCTGGGGAGCGGGAGACAGGGACAAGCGTCTCACTCTCATACCGGCAGCATGAGATTTCTCACGTCTGTACATGGTAGTCCCGCTATACTTAGTTTCACCGTGCTGCTAAGCAGCAGCATGGTTGTATAGAGGACCATAAGGTAGAAGAACAAAACCTCTTATTAATACCAGAGGATGTTTCACCTCCCATCGCTGCCTTGAGGTGTTAAGCCATATTAACACAGACATTTTCACTTCTCACCATCTGTGCTATGCGCCTCAGGAGGTGCAACAAATATGCGAGAACTCAAACTGCACTGTAAATGACTTTCACTGAGTGGACATAGGGGAGATTTTCAGGTAGCAAAATGCTAAGAAAGATACATGTGTGTTTTACATATGGACTAAAGCCCGAGGTAAGGTCTCTAGTGGCAGGGGCACAGGGGGGTTGCCATTGGGTTAGACAGAACCAACTCTTGTATGCCTTAGTCCCTTGGTGACTTCAGTTAATTTAGGACAGCAATAGCACAATTGGGATACAGTGTTTCTTTAGCATTAATGAAAACAACATTTTCTGATTTAGGTATGCTGCAACACAAGCTCTCTTAGAGCAAGCCAAATCTCTTGTATAATTCCCAGCAATAATTGCTTCCTGAGGCTCTGCAAAATACACACTTTCAAGACCTTGAAAATCTACTTCTTCAAAGCTATTCTTTCTTTGTCCATGTCCTTAGAGTAACTCCCTACATATTCCTGATGCCAAGTCTTTGGTCCAGTGTCTTGTCACATGTTTGTCTGCTTTAGACTTTCATCATTCAAGACTTACAGATGTTTTTCACTTTAGCATTAGTGGAATTTTAATTGTTGGTACTATATAAGTAATGTTACATAATGATATACTAGCATGTTGGACTATGTAAGAGAAAACATACCCATAATGCCGTATGAGCAAAATTTATTACCCAAAATCACAATAAATTCACTTGCTGGGAATAAAAATTGTAACTTCTATATTGTAAATACAGTTCCACTTCCTTCTTAACATTAAACCTGTAATACATATCACTTCTACAGATGTAAGCTGAATGGAGATTTTCCTTCAAGGAATGCCACTAGTCTAATGAGATTGTTTAGATAAGGGACACACTACCACTAGACTCTGGTTTTGGTCAGCTAAGTCAAGTTGTTAATTATATAGCACATCATTAACTTCAACGTACTGTCACAATTTTAGTGGATTAGTTGTCCTGCAACATGGAAGAAGCAGCTGCAGGCCCTGTTAAGAAGAAAAAAAAGGAGGAGCCCCTGTAGTATTCCAGATTATAGTACACAATTGGTAAAACATGCAAGTGTCCTCCTGAAAAAACTGAACATACTGATAAGAACTTACAATAAAGGAAGATGTTTATTTCCCATTAGGATTTATCTGTTTCAAGAGTTGTTTGATAATGATTTAAACATGAAACATACAGAATTTGATTTTGGCATCTTTTGGAAGCAGTGCTAGTAGGTAGACATGTGGCTAAAGGGAAAATACTTCTGAGTTAGGTGACATCAGATCAGACAAATTCTTCATGCTGTAATTCTCTACTGTGGCCAAGTAGCAAGAATGGGCTTTTTGAAAAAGTAATTCACAAAGTTATGTGAACTGCAGAAAAAAATATGTGAATTAAACAGAAAGCAATATGGCATTAAAAAAATGAGTGTGGTAGGCAAGTGAATGCACAAGACCGAGACCCAGTGTCTCCTCAACCAATGCTCCCGTTTTCCTGCCCGAATTTAAACACAGTACCGTCTCTGCTTCAGATAGTCTTTGATTTGCATATTGCTAGAAAACACCACTATCCTGACAATGTATCAGTGTGAGTTTGCCCCATTCTGATGCTCTTCTCTAGGCATCTGGTTTTAATCACTCTTTGGTTGCAGGATTCTGGACTAGCTAGAATTCAACTCAATTCAATCTGATACAGCCATTCATTTCTCCGTATATATTTAGGACTAAAATGCAAAATATCAGGATAGAGGTAATTAAAAAATTACCTCCTTCAAGACTGAAATGAAGGTGGCAGCTGGTCAAATTATAGTGAATGAAAGGGAGGCAGTTTCTTATCAGGAACAATTCTTTTGCATTGAATGCTTTTGCTATCCCTATTTTTAAAGGATGCAGTGGGGAAAGATTCTTTTTAGCAGAGAGGAAATCATCAGTAGGAGATATGATGTTTAAGAGCTTCAAAGGTTGTCCTCTCTCTAGCATTTGGAAACCTGCTAGCTGGTACTCTACTGGGGATCTGGGCTTCCCATATTAGTGAAGATTTAGGCCACTTTGCAGCCAGGAGAAAAACCAAAGGCACTCTGAAGCTATCTGCCCTTTTGGAAGCAGGACAACAACCAGACAGGTCAAATCTTGACTGATTATTTACACAAGAAAATTATAGCTCTGTAAGTAAGCCATAAGTTGCTGGTATAATAGGTTTGGTGTATTATCTCTAAGTGTGGAAATTCTAACAGCCTGCAGAGCAGCTACTTCATCCCAAAGAGGAGCGTAGAAGGGGCTTTCACCTGCAGATGTAATCATGTGGGACTCACTCACAGTGAATAAGGCAAACAGGTACCCTGATAATAGGTGCTGCTACACGTAAGATGTACTAAAGATAGGGGGTTCTTAAAAAACTCACACTCTCAAACTCAGCACCCTCTGACTCCAGTAGCAGAACTGTGGCTGACTGGAAGGACAGCAGAGTGCTTCTCCAAAATCCACCACATCATTTGGTGTGCTCACATGGTGGTGTCAGTGCCCTTGTAGAGGCAGCGTGGCTTCCTGCTCTGTGCAAAGGGTAGTGCCCACAAGCCTCAAATTCTCATCCTTGCTCTACTCTAGCGTTTGGGGTAAGCAGTTTACTTGGCTTGTGAAACACTTAGAGATCAAGTCAGAAAAAATGCCAAATACGAACTAGGTTTTATTACTATAAATAATGTTATCTCCAGGTCTATAGGGATTCCATATTACTGCAACACAGAACCTCTTTATTTCCAGAATGATACAATATAATCAGTTCTTTCATTGTTTTCTTTAAGTATACTTCTGGCAAACCTCTCAGAAGTTAAGCTTTCCAGGGCCCCTGCTATATTGACAACACAATGCAAAATAAATAGTTTTCTTCCTATTCCCCCCACTAATTTGCTAAAAAAGATATGGGATTGGGTGAGAAAAGATTACATTTGCTGTTCCAGAAAGAGAGAATTTTCTCCCTGTGCTACAGCCAGATTGTGCATAACAGGTCATTGCTGGGCAGAAGAGACAATTTTAAACTAATTGTCTGAGTTCACAATGGAAAACTTTTCAACAGGGACAAGTGAGAAAACATAATTTGAACAAGCCAGCTCATTTCTAAGGACAGAACAGAGGCTGACTGGGACAGCACGGCTGGATTTCTGTTTTATTTTAGGGCCTGATCTCTGTTTAAGTATTTGAGGCAATTGTAATGGTAGGTGTTCAACACAGCAAAGAGCCACGTGCTGCAACAAGCACTAGGCTGCTAATGCCACAAATGATCAATATCCTTTCAAGTTCAATATCTGTGTCTGAAGTCCCTGTTTCAGGGTCATATGGATCAATGGTTATCTTTTCTGTTGCACTAAAGAAGTTATGAAGAACAAGGTGGGGCTTCTCAGCTCCAAAGAGTCCAGCTGAGTATCAGTTTATGTCCCTTACAAAAGATGGCGAGAAATTGAAGACCCTAATACTGATCTTACTGGTTTTATCCAAGAAAAGCTCAAACTGGGAATTCAGTGCAGAGACTGAGAGAAGGAAAGGGCCTGCTGTATCCAACGAGTTATGCTGAGGTTGTTAAACTGTAGTAAAGTAAAATCTTAGTATCTTTCTTATGGACAATTTTGAACAATCTCTATAGATTCAGCATGACCACATCACTCAGCCCCTCTCATCCTCTCCCTCTGACCCCTCAGATACTTTTTCTTTAAAAAGGTATATCGAATACGCAGTATTAGCTACCCGTAGGACAGCACAGTCCCTGCATGTTATGTCTGTTGGTACTGCATGGAGAAGCACTGTAGGCAATTGGAAGACTTCTATTTAGATTTTGTTACCCCTTGAAAAAAACATCAAGGTGGCTACATAGCCTTAGATATTCTGCGAATAATAATAAACAGTCTCCACCAGAAACAGACATCTTTGTGGTTTCTAAAAATACTATCTTCTAATATTTATTAAAAAAAAGAATGTAAACACCATGACAGCATCCTTTGTCTTGTAGGTTTGGCTGCCAGGGCCAAGGGCTGACTTAGAGGTAGTGCAGCTGAGGGCTGGCCCTGTCCTCTGGTGACCGTGAGGAGGATTCATCCTGAGCTATGGCCCCCACCACATCACAGCCTGTGCCCTGGTTACCCTCACCAGACCTGACCCTGACCTGGCCTTGGACCTGCCGTATCACACAGAGGTGCCCGATGCCCAGGGCTGGGGCTGCCCCCAACTGCCCCCAAGACTGGCCAGCTCCCTGGCTCGGGGCAGTGGGATGGACTGGTGGGAGCCATGACGCGGCCCTGCCCTGCTGCCCTGGCGAGACCCTGCCACTCTCAGCACCCCAACCCTTAGTCAGCAGCTCCTTGACAATGACCTTCAGATATGTCACCCTTCTTTGGCAAAAGGACAAAGATTAGTAAAAAATAAAACACAGCATACATCCTATGGGAAAATCCTGCTTTAATAAGATTTTAAACTCTAGTTAATTATCTTTCTGCCAAGGAAATAAATTTTCTCAGGGAAATAAAAATAACTCCTTAATAAAATCTAATTAGCATTTTCATTGTAGTTTCACAAATAAAATATATATCCATTCATATCTACATCAATAACTAGGATGCCTACTCCAGCATCACAGAGATATTAGATAAAAAGATGCTTCCCTCTTTACAAGATCCTGTTAAGACATGAGCATCTTTTCACTTGATGCTTAGGTATTATGTGTGGAAATTACACTGTTGAAGAACAGGATTGTTAGAACAAGCTGGTAACATTGATCAGATACAGTCAAAATTTGAGGCAGAAAAACAATGGTTGTTCAAAAAAAAAAGTTTGAAAGAAATTTCCTACTTCGATAAATTCTTAAAGGGGATCCTTTTCAGAATCTGTATCTATCTCCTGAAAATCAGGTACATGTAGAGTAGCTAATGGTGCCCTTCCCTCCTCTCAAACTGAGAGATGCAGCGTCAGCGGAAGTCTTCCTAAAAATCTTGCTTAGTGTAATTTCTGTGGCAGAGTCCAATAGCCTGGTTTAGAGCTCTGGTACATCTCTATGAAATCTGTCCCTCAATTTCGCGGGCTTTTTATTTGTGAGCAGACACCAGACAGAGCAAAAAGGCCATAACCCTTTTGCCCACTGAGAGGAAGCCATTTTACTTTCACTCAACACAAAGGACAAGCAGAGAAGCCAGTGCAAACCTTGCTGGAAAACACAGGACAGAGCCCACAGGCAGGCTAAAGTGAAAATTTGTGTTGTTCCTAAGATGTGCCCAAATAAAATAAAATAAAATAAAATAAAATAAAATAAAATAAAATAAAATAAAATAAAATAAAATAAAATGTTTTTTTCTTTAACTTTAGAGGTGCAAACTGGAAGATATTTGAAACACTGACCAATTCATAAGCATTGCTTTTCTAATAACTGTTTGATGAAAAACTAACTAACTCTATATAAAATTATTATGAGCATTCTTTGCTGGAATAGTAGATGCCAAAGAAAAACAGTCAGAAATGTTGACTTCCAGAAACACTGGCAAAAAGATATCATATTTAGAAGCTGGTCTCTGTTAAAAAGTTGGAAATAAAAGTACTGTTTTGAACTAAGTACAGCTTTTCCCAAGCTTTTGACAGATGTGACTGGCTTATTACTGCAGCACAGCTATTATTTAGAGCCTTAATAAAGCCTGTTTTATCTAATAGATTCTACAGTCAAATTTCATGATAAACAGAAGCAGATCTAGACAGGTCTCTAAATGATGGACACTGGGTTCAGTGTCTGTGTCTCTCAGGTCAGACTTAGTGTGGTAACATCCCCTGGGGAGTGGGCTGAATATTCATCTGCAAGACCGCCTGCGTGTCTCACCGCAGCCGATGTAGAAACGTAGATGCACAGCGCTTTTGCCTGTGCATGGATTACTGTCAGAGACTGATGAATTGTCAGTTAACACAGGGCCCCTGATTTTTCCTGATGTAGTGAAGGGAGAGCTTTGCTGGCATGCTGGCCTCCCTCTCCAGTGATTCAGACTCACATCTTCGTTCTGGTGGGCAAACCTCCCATGCTTCTGTTTTGAGTTTAGAGACCCATCAGACTGTTTTGAATTGGTGAACTTTTTCCTCTTGCAATTTAAACACGTTTGTTTGCTTTTCCCTGAAGGGAGGTTCAGTGTGAAATAGAACATTTTCTTTTTCTAGCTAAACAGAAACATATTCCTGGTAGTGTTGAATGAAGAACATACCCAAAAGACAAGCAGGTACAAGTGGTCCTTCTGTGCACAGACACAGAGGCATACACTCAGCAAGCCTTCTCAGGGCTGGAGTCAGATGGAGCAGAGATTGGCAGGAGGAAAGGGAATGAGAATTTGGATAGCTGTTAGTTTATCATACGAACTTTGAGTGAGAGCACTATATAGGGTATTTACATTGGGGAATTACCATTTCCTTGGCCTGCTCCCTCCTCCCCCTTCCTGCACTGAGTTGGTTCTCTTTTCACTCTCTCCTCTTGTTTGCTTCCCATGCTTGAAGTATTTCTCATTTGGTCCCATGTCCATCAGATGACCTTTTTATAACACATGATATGAGTTAAGAGCTGCATGAAAACCTCTGCATAGTCTGTGCTTTCGTACACTTGCATGGCATGTAGGTAGCATCTATTAATATTTTAAACATGTTGAAAGGAAGGCTGTGCTGCAGCCAGATCCCATGGCTTGGCTGGTTTCAGTGCATATAGAGCATTTCACTACATTTGTCCTCCGTTTCTGTTTTTCCAATGAGAAATATGAATCCAGTACTTTTAACAACCTGTCTTAAAGGATCATCTCTGACATCCCCGAGCACACCTACACAGTGGGACTATTCCATGGGGAAGCAGCAATGCTGAAGGAATCCTGCTGGGGACAGTGGATGATTAATTTCTACAGCTGCATTGTAATATAAATTCAGGAAAGGAAAGTTAAAAGCACTTCTGTCCTATTTTTGCAGAGGTACCTCATCACAGAGCAAGGGAATAATAATCTAATTCTTCTTGGATCCAGTACACGTGGGCTTTGAAGGCGCTGCTTAGTTCCACATGCCCAGTGATCAAAAAGACGGCAAGACTTCAGAGAAGCAAAAAATGCCTGGGAAGAGCAATACCCAGAGGAAAATGAAGGTAATAACATATAAGCTGCTAAAAGACTGAGAAATATTTAAACAAGAGTGAGACAGGAATATTAATACAATATGTGATATAGAAATGAAGATTAACAGGAAAAGACAAGAGGAGAAAACTTACGTTGGGATTAGGGAAGACTTTATGAGATTGAGCTCTCTGTTGTTTAATAATTAGATTGGCAAATGCAGTAGTGGAAGCCCTGTCATTTGGGAGATCTAAAACGAGACAAAGAGAAACACTCTTGAGCTTGCAGTAGGGAAGATTCTTCCACCGCTGGGAGGTGGAATGAACCATTCATTAGGATGTTCGTCTATGCTATTTTAATCGGCAAAGTGCCAGAAAATCAGTGGACAGTGGAGGCTAATGCTTTATTTTCATCAAAAAGAAAAAGGAGTTAGGCCTATTAGCCAGGGAGAGTCAGTAGTGATCTCCCTAGTACAAATGATGGTGAATTCAGTCTATGTAACTTGGTGAAATATTTTGGTCACTGTAAGTCATTTTCAGAGGGAAAATTTTACTATTACAATTTTATTGCTATCCTTAAAAAATTCAGATTTTATAAGCCTTTGTACGCTAGCACTTGCTTCACAAACTATTGACTAAAAGAGCAGAATATTCTCAGAATCTGAGAATGATTTAGGTTGGAAGAGGCCTCTGGAGGTCATCTAGTCCAAGTCCCCACTAAAAGCAGATCTGTCTTTGAAGTTAGAGCAGGTTGCTCAGGATCACATCCAGTCAAATCTAGAATATTTCCAAGGATGAAGATTTTAATATTTCTTTGGGCATCTTGTTCCAGTGTTTGATCTCCTTCCCTGTGAATTTCTTTTTCTGGAATCAAATCAGATTTCCCTTGCTATCTCTATTCTCCTATACCATTAAGCTACCCCTTGAAATGACAACACAACTATAGGAATTATAAAGGAATTATAAAGCAAAAGTTACAACACAATAAGGACAGATTAAAGCACATTTTAAGATTAGCAAGTCTTTATGAGAATTTGCCTTCTCCCAAGATCTTTCAGCCATTCTAAGTATGAAAACTACTTTTGTCTGACTATAGATCTGTAAACGTGTGCAACACTTTTCTTTCAATGGCTTTCTCTGACAGCAGGCACATAGCAGTGAATTAAAAACCCAGTCACACACAAATGAACAGACCTTTGAACAATATTGATCTAGTAATGCATGCCTAAACATTAAGTGAAAACAAATGTAGAAAAAATGGTGCACTTAACATTACTGTGAAGGCAGAACAGTGTGGCATGGTGACATTCAGGTAGCAAGCTTCAGCAACTTGCAAGCTACATTGATTGATTACAGTAAAAAAATGAAATGAGACAGAAAGTGGAGTAAAGAGTGGTAACGATTGTGAAACTTCCTACTGAGACAAGTCCTATTTCTTGGCAAGCCAGTCCCAGTTAAATTGGTCTGTGGACAACCTAAACAACGAGAAGCACCCAGACAAATGTCAATATTTGAAGTGAGGGAACAACAGGCATTTTGGATAGCAAGCACATTTTCTTTGGATCACCCATCTTTTTAGCTTAATATTGTCCTGGAAGAAATTTCAACAATGTATATTTTAAGAGAATATTTATGTGTCAGGATAGGAGCACAGGTCTGTCAGAAGGATCATCCAGCAGTTTAGAACAAGTCCTGTATCTTTTCTAAAGTCTGAAAACAGAGACATCCTAAAAACAGTCTTTTTTTTTTTTAACACACTTCTTTTGTAGTTGTTCTGCCAAGTTTGTATTGAAATACTGTGTTGATTCTTTCTAAACTATTCCATGATGTTTCCATGTGAGCTGTAATACAAAAGGTTTTGAACACCTTGATGTAGCCTTACTCTGGTTAAAAATACATCAAATTGTAAAATTGCCTTCGGTACCCATGTCTATGCCTCAGAACTTTTCAGGGACACAGTTCATATATTATTGCTATCTTTATCTTTAGTTTGCAGTGGGACAATCCCAGGAGCTAGGACAAATAATTGTCTCAGGGGTGCTTACAGGGGTGCTCATATGGAACAGCTCTGGTATATAGAGATCGCACCAGGAAAGTCTTTGTCATTTTAATAAGGAATAAAGGTACATTCATACACATTGCTTACTGACTTTCCCCAAATTCAGTGAATGAATTCAATGTCTGTTATTATCAGTCTGTGGATTTAATAAAACTTTCACTGCCTAATGACTCTGCATGTAGTCAAACATTAATATTGTCCTATATAGAATTCCTCATAAAATTTTCTGTTGGTTATTATTACCATCTTGTCTGTCAGCTTGAACACCTGCTGTTTGGGGAAGCAACTGCCAGTTCTGACATCTGAATGCAATCCGGAAAATTATAACCATGCATCACTCAAAACATCCTTTTCAAGTACACAGTCCAAGCATCATAATTTCCTTGGTTGGTCGCCTGTTAGTATCATTTGTACTAAGATCTTGGAGATAAGTAGAAAAAGTTTCCAGATGCACAGCCATATATCCTAATTCTCAGATCATAAGGAAAACCATTACAACTAAGGGCAGGGGGAAATTAAAGTTTTGTAGCTCCTATATTATTGTATAGGAAAGACGAACAAAGTCTTGCTTTATAGGAAATGTTGTCCATATGCTGGGTAGAACAAGGTAAAGAACGATCTTGATTGCTTTTATCTTAAGCATACAGTTAAAACATTGAATGAAAATTCACAAAACACATTTTGTAATATTTGCCCAGGTTTGTATGGAAAGAAAAGAAAATTCTCAAAGTTTTTTTTTAATTTTAAGAAACTTTAGGTTTTTTTTTAAAGTTTTCTTTCTTTTGAAGGCCACATGGAGAACCCACTGGTTTTAACAGACCTTTTGGTCAATACCTAAATAAGTACACTAAAGCAATGTAATCCGTCTTGACAGTAGAAGCTAGCAGCACGGATTTACTTAGTGAGGGTAACAAGAAAGGCTACAGCTCCCCCTTCAAAGGTGTGGCTCATGCACCTCCATCATGTGTCATGGCAACAGAGTTAAATAGCTTTCTCTTTCAACCCAGCAGACCAGTACTTTGCCTGTGCATTTTCCTACCCTGCCTGAAAAACACCCCTGTGTCACAAGGCCTTTGTGTTCCTGCTGAGTTAGGTAATGGAGATAGCTTTGTACAATGGCAAGAGGAGAAATGTTTAGAGGGTTAAAGGTTTTGAGCAACATGGAAGAACCATTTTATTTGTAAACATAAAAGTAAAAAGCTCATGTTCTTAATCCTGCCTGTTCCTATACCATAGGGAAATTTTGGTGGACAAAGAAATCACCCACCTTGGTTGAAGCTTTAAAATATTTTCATGCTGGTTTTAAGACTTCATTGTTGTAAGTTGTTGCAGTTTTGCCCAACTTGTTAAACAATATATCTGAAGCATTTGTCAAATCTTACTCACAGCAAAGTTAACTTGGATGGATGAAGAGAAAGGCTATGAGTGATTCAAATGGCAAGTCTCTACTCCCAAAGTCACTACTGAATAAATGACTTGGTGAACATCACAACAACGTACGCTGCTGAAGATCCTTTCTTATCCAAAGCACCTATAGCACTAAATGAGGAGTCTGCTCCTCTCCTTTGGATCTCTTGATAATGTACACATTCAAATAAGCCTGAAAGCTCATAAGCTTTAGTACTATTGGTCACCACAACCATAAAATACAAAGATGCACTGCAGATGAACATGGACAAATGAGGTTTGGTTCACTGTATTCCTGGTACATGGCTGAGTACTCTGATTATACGAGCATTGAGTTAATTCACCTTAAAAGAATTGAATAACCTAAATAGCAACTCAATGTCCTAACTTAGGTGACTAAGCTTGAATCTTCTGCTTCCTGGGCAAACTGAACATTGATGTTATTCTCCTGAAATTAATGGCTCAATTATTTGGGGTGGCTGCTGGCCCAGTGATTCAGCTGGATTTGATCTGAAATATCTGTGAAAATAAAGTTCTCAAAATGCATTTATTTTAAGATAGACATCATTATGTCACCTAGTAAAACTAAAAAATAGCACCCACACATCTCTGCAATAAAAAACAATGACATCTTCCTTTCAAGCCATCTCATTGTAAGAAAAACTTCCAGCCAGGAAAGGCAGGAAATACTTGACCAGAAAGATATATCTTATGCTGAAGTCTGGGAGTCTCTTTCCAAGGGGAATTAATTCCACTTCTCCAACATTTCAGCTACTCAAGAGTGAGTATCTAAGCTAAATCATTAGGAGTGAGCAAAGGCAATTTAACATATACGGTAATAAATAATAATCACCAACCACCATGAAAAATCCAATTCAGAAGGTTTTAATTTGATCTATAATGTTTCCCAGCTGCCCATTATATTGAAACCTCCCCAGAATTTCATGGAAGAATGTTGTCTCTTGTTCATATTCAGTAAAATTCTCAACAATTAAAAAAAAATCTTATTCTGAAAATATTCTGCCTCAAGGACTTTTTTTTTTTTTAACACAAGTCATGGATTTCACAGAAGCAGAGTCCGTAGTAATAACTTCCCACCCCCTCAACCTAAAGAATTTTTAAATTTTTCTTCTTTCACTGAGACTAGGAGGACACAGGTTCAGCAAACTGACTTTGTTACATTTTTCAGCCACTGCATAAAAAAACAGTAAAAATCCAGGACAGGTTAAATGTTGGTTCTCAAATAGAAGAGAAGCAAGATAATAGAATACCTCAGACTAAACATTTACACACTGTCTGCTTGGGCTGGAGTGTGCAGATATTTGAGTTCTCTGGATTTCTGGTGGAGTCTTAAGCTATAGCAAAGTGTTTGGCTGAACTGCCAACAGCACCAGTTTACCCAGGAGGCTGCAGGCATCTTTCCATCATTTCAGGATTCAGATTGTCTGAACAAACAGAAAAAAATGTGGAAAAGAAGCTGAAGAATGTCAATGCAGCAAAGAGAATGAAGTTGGCCTTTGTGCTAGCTGGACACCAATACTGCATATTTCCCATCACACCTACTACACAGACTGACCAACATGTTTTTCCTGTGAAATGCATGTTCATCTGCTAAACAATTTGGTCTGAGACATTTGGGTTTGGAGGTTATAATGGCTATCAGAAGTGTCTAATACATGTCAAATGGCTAGTTTGCTTCCTCACATTTTAGCTGGACTAACAGCAAAATAATATTAATGACATGGAGTATCCATCCAAATTTCAGGCTATGCACTAAACCAGCTTTTTTTCAGGAGAGCTAAACATCATCAGGGATTTAGAAAGACATAAAGCTCTACTGCCTACTGAAAGCTAGTTCCAGACTTCCTAGCAACATATGCAAAATCAAATTTTGTTGTCCTAATGTTGGAGGGGAGAAACAAAGCCAAAAATTCCTTTACTGTCCTCAGACCAGATGTGGCAAAATTCAACCCTGCCTCAGCAGTAGAGCAGTTCCCATCTTCAACCTCCCTCCCTCCCTCCCCAGCAGCTCTGGAGGTGTTCCTTCAGCTTCCAGAGTCAACGCCAGCCCAGAGGCAGGAGAAGGAGAGAGATTAACCATAGGAATTGCCTATATGGTGCCTGCTAAGCTCCCCCCAACAGTGGAGGCAGGTGGGGAGTGGATGTCAGAGACAGGCAGCTCTGCCCAGCCCTGGTCTCCCTTCCCTGGGGCTGTGCCTTCACTTGGACTTAGGGCCCTGAGCTGTTCAGGGAAAACAGTGCTTGGGGTACAGGTCTGCTTCTATTGCTGAACCAGACCTAGGCTGAGATGGATGTACAACCCTGGGGTGTCTTATCTCAACCTGAAGGCAAGATTTTGCTGTACATGGCATCATTTAGTTGCCATTACCAGCTTCCTTCATCAGTGTGGAAAGTTTACTGTGTCCACTGGAACAGACCTACTGACCGCAGGGCCTGTGAGCTGAACGTTTGTACAGGGGCTGGCACCATGGGGCTCTGCACCAGAGACTGCTAAGTGTTACCTCAAAGATGCGGTAAGTGGACAAAGAAAAATTCCCAGGAAAAGACTAATAAAACAGTCAGGTCTATATTGTCCAAACCTCAATATTACTTTGCTGAAAACAATTAAAACCAATGCACTACCATGAGGCAGTTGGGCAAACGGGATTTTTCATAGGGTGAATAGAGAGCTGTTAATGTTGACCAAGAGGTACTGCAGGGAAATCACAAGAGTGCATATAAGAGAATACAGACAAGGCAGAGTTTACTGAGAGACGCTTTAGCTCTAGGGTCTCTTACAATAATAGTTGCAAATTAAACTGTGGGTGGTTGGATACCTCATTTTGCTTACAGAACACCTAGGGATAATAGGAAACCATCAAGACACTGGGTGCCCTAGTGTCCATAAGTGAGTATCACATCCCACTCTCTGTGCACAAGGTGTGATGGCGAATAAGAGTGCTAACTGACACAGATCACTCCCTGGCTTGAACTTGATGGATCCTCCTCACGCCTCTTGCTGGTTAGCTATTTATTTTACATAGAATAGCTCTTACTGGTAAAAATAATTATAATTCCCTAATAATAGGATGATAGAATCTTTGGGTTGAAAGGGACCTTTCAATGTCATCTAGTCTAACCCCCCTGCAATAAGCAGGGACATCTCCAACGAGATTAGGTTGCTCAGAGCTCCGCCCAACCTGACCTGGAATGTCTCCAGGGATGGGGCATCTACCACCTCTCTGGGCAACTTGTGCCAGTGTTTCACCACCCTCATTGTGAGAAATGTCTTCCTTACATCTAGTCTAAATCTACCCTCTTTTAGTTTAAGACCATTACCCCTTTTCCTATTGCTACAGGCCCTGCTAAAATGTCTGCCCCCATCTTTCTTAGAAGCCCCTTTTAAGTACCAGAAGGCCACAATAAAGTCTCCCCAGGCACCAAACAGGAGGAGCTGGAAGCCATTGTGCAGCAGGACAGCTATGATGTAGTTGCCATCACAGAAACATGGTGGGATGCTTCTCATGACTGGAGTGCTGCAATGGATGGCTATAAGCTCTTCCGAAGGGATAGGCAGGGAAGGAGAGGTGGTGGGGTGGCTCTGTATGTTAGGGAGTGTTTTGATTGTATAGAAATCGATGATTGTGTAGACCAAGTAGAGTGCTTGTGGGTAAGGATGAGGGGGAAGGCCAATGAGGCAGATATCCTGCTGGGAGTCTGTTACAGACCACCCAACCAGGACGAAGAGACAGATGAGACACTCTATAAGCGACTGGCAGAAGTCTCGCATTCGCTGGCCCTTGTTCTTGTGGGGGACTTCAACCTACCAGACATTTGCTGGAAGTATAACACGGCAGAGAGGAAACAAATCTGGGAGGTTCCTGGAGTGTGTGGAGGATAACTTCCTGACGCAGCTGGTGAGTGAGCCCACCAGGGGAGGTGCCTTGCTGGACCTGCTGTTTACAAATGGAGAAGGACTGGTGAGAGATGTGGTGGTTGGAGGCCGTCCTGGGCTTAGCGACCACGACATGATAGAATTCTCAGTTGTGAGTGAAGTAAGGAGAGAGGTCAGCAAAACTGCTATCATGGACTTCCAGAGGGCAGACTTTGGCCTGTTCAGGTCACTGGTTGAGAGAGTCCCTTGGGAGACAGTCCTGAAGGACAAAGGGGTCCAGGAAGGCTGGACAGTCTTCAAGAAGGAAATCTTAAAGGCGCAGGAGCAGGCGGTCCCCATGTGCCGTAGGAAGAGCTGGCGGGGAAGGTGACCGGCCTGGCTGAACAGGGAGATTTTGCTGGGACTCAGGGAAAAGAGGAGAGTTTATCACCTCTGAAAGAAGGGGCAGGCAAGTCATGAAGAGTACAAGGATCTCGTTAGGTCAAGCAGGGACAAAATTAGAAAGGCAAAAGCCCAGCTAGAGCTCAGTCTGGCTACAGTCGTAAAGGATAATAAAAAATGTTTTTACAAATATATTAACAACAAAAAGAGAGGCAAGGAGAATCTCCATCCCCTACTGGATATGGCGGGGAACATTGTCTCCAAGGACGAGGACAAGGCTGAGGTACTTAATGCCTTCTTTGCCTCAGTCTTTAATAGCCAGTCCAGGTATCCACGGGTATTCAGCCCCCTGAGCTGGAAGATGGGGATGGAGAGCACAATGTACTCCTCATAATCCAGGAGGAAGCAGTCAAGGACATGCTAAACCACCTGGACACCCACAAGTCTATGGGGCCTGATGGCATCCACCCGAGAGTACTGAGAGAGCTAGCGGAGGAGCTTGCCAAGCCACTCTGCATCATTTATCAGAAGTCCTGGTTAACAGGGGAGGTCCCAGAAGACTGGAGGCTTGCCAATGTGACGCCCGTCTACAAGAAAGGCCGGAAGGAGGATCCTGGGAACTACAGGCCTGTCAGCCTGACCTCTGTACCGGGGAAGATTATGGAGCGGTTCATCTTGAGGGTGCTCACAGGGCATGTGCAGGACAACCAAGGGATCAGGCCCAGCCAGCATGGGTTCATGAAAGGCAGGTCCTGCTTGACCAACCTGATCTCCTTCTATGACCAGGTGACCCGCCTAGTGGATGAGGGAAAGGCTGTGGATGTTGTCTACCTGGACTTTAGTAAAGCCTTTGACAGCGTCTCCCACAGCATTCTCCTGGAGAAACTGGCAGCTCGTGGCTTAGACAGGTTTACTCTTCGCTGGGTGAGGAACTGGCTGGATGGCCGAGCCCAGAGAGTTATGATGAACGGCATTAAATCCGGCTGGCGGCCGGTCACAAGCGGTGTTCCCCAGGGCTCGGTTCTGGGGCCGGTCTTGTTCAATATCTTTATTGATGATCTGGATGAGGGGATCGAGTGCTCCCTCAGTTAAGTTTGCAGATGACACCAAGTTGGGTGGGAGTGTTGACCTGCTGGAGGGTAGGAGGGCTCTGCAGAGGGATCTGGACAGGCTGGATCAATGGGCAGAGGTCAACTGTATGAGGTTTAATAAGGCCAAGTGCACGGTCCTGCACTTCAGCCACAACAACCCCATGCAATGCTACAGGCTTGGGGAGGAGTGGCTGGAGAGCAGCCCGGCGGAAAGGGACCTGGGGGTGCTGGTTGACAGCCGGCTGAATATGAGCCAGCAGTGTGCCCAGGTGGCCAAGAAGGCCAACAGCGTCCTGGCCTGTATCAGAAATAGTGTGGCCAGCAGGAGTAGGGAAGTGATTGTGCCCCTGTACTCGGCACTGGTGAGGCCGCACCTTGAATACTGTGTTCAGTTTTGGGCCCCTCACTACAAGAAGGATGCTGAGGTGCTGGAGCGTGTCCAGAGAAGGGCAACGAAGCTGGTGAGGGGGCTGGAGCACAAGTCTTATGAGGAGCGGCTGAGGGAACTGGAGTTGCTTAGTCTGGAGAAGAGGAGGCTAAGGGGAGACCTTATCGCTCTCTACAACTACCTGAAAGGGGGTTGTGGCGACGAGGGTGTTGGCCTCTTCTCCCAAGTAACTAGTGATAGGACAAGAGGAAATGGCCTCAAGTTGCGCCAGGGGAGGTTTAGATTGGATATTAGGAAAAATTTCTTCACTGAGAGGGTGGTCAGGCATTGGAACAGGCTGCCCAGAGAGGTGGTGGAGTCACCATCACTGGAAGTGTTCAAAAACCGTGTGGATGAAGTGTCCTGTGCACTTCAGGACATGGTTTAGGGGACATGGTGGCACTGGATTAATGGTTGGACTTGATGATCTTGAAGGTCCTTTCCAACCTAGTGATTCTGTGATTCTGTGATTCTCTTCTCCAGGCTGAACAACCCCAACTCTCTCAGTCTGTCCGCATAGGAGAGGTGATCCATCCCTCTGATCAGTTTTGGCCCTCCTCTGGACCTGCTCCAACAGGTCCATGTCTTTCCTGTGCTGAGGGCTCCAGAGCCGGATGCAGTACTGCAGGTGGGGTCTCACCAGAGCGAAGTAGAGGGGCAGAATCACCTCCCTTGACCTGCTGGACACGCTTCTTCTGATGCGGACCAGGATACAGTTGGCCTTCTGGGCTGTGAGCGCACATTGCCAGCTCATGTCCATCTTTTCATCCACCAGTACCCTCAAGCCCTTCTCGGCAGGGCTGCTCTCAATCGCTTCATCCCCCAGCCTGTACTGATAGGGGGAGTTGCCCCAACTCCAGTGCAGGACCCTGCACTTGGCCTTGTTGAACCTCTTGAGGTTCACATGGGACCATTCCTCAAGCTTGTCCAGGTGTCTCTGAATGGCATCCCGTCCCTCAAGCGTGTCAGCTGCACCACTCAGCTTGGTGCACCCTCAGCAAGTGTGTAGACGACACTTGATTCCACTGTCTATGTCATTGATGAAGATATTAAAGAGGACTGATCCCAGTACGGACCCCTGAGGGACACCACTTATCACCGACCTCCATCTGGACTTTGAGCCGTTGATCACTACCCCCTGGATGCAACCACACAACCGACTCCTCATCCACCGAACAGTCCACCCATCAAATCCATATCTCTCCAATTTAGAGAGGAGGATGTTGTGGGGGACCATGTCAAAGGCCTTACAGAAGTCCAGATAGACGACATCCATAGCTCTTCCCTTGTCCACTGATGTAGCCACTCCATCTTAGAAGACCACTAGCTTGGTCAGGCAGGACTTGCCCTTGGTGAGGCCATGCTGGCTGTCTCAAATCACCTCCCTGCCCTCCATGTGCCTTAGCATAGCTTCTAGGAGGATCTGTTCCATGATCTTCCCAGGCACAGAGGTCGGTAGTTCCCAAGGTCCCCCTTACTAACTTTTTTTAAATATAGGTGCAATGTTTCCCTTTCTCCAGTCACCAGGGACTTCACCTGACTACCTTGACTTTTCAAATACCATGTGGAGTGGCTTGGCAACTACATCAGCCAATTCCCTCAGGACTCTGGGATGCATCTCATCAGGTCCCATAGACTTGTGCATGTTCAGGTTCCTCAGGTGGTCACGAACCTGATCTTCTCTTACAGCAGGGGGGACTTTGCTCCGCCAGTCCCTGTCTTGCAGTCCATCCACTTGAGAGGTGTGGGAAGAGAGATTACGACTGAAGACTGAGGCAAAGAAGTCACTGAATCCCTCAGTCCTCTCCTCATCCATTGTTACCAGTCTACCAGCCTTGCTCATCAACAGGAGCACGCTTTCTTTGACCTTCCTTTTCTGGCTGACATACCTGTAGAAGCCCTTCTCATTATTCTTTGCATCCCTTGCCAAGTTCAGTGCCAGCCACACCTTGGTATTCCTGAACTCATCCCTACAGAACCAGGCAGCATCCCTGTGCACTTCCCAGGATACCTGTCCCTGCTTCCACTGCCTGTGCATTTACTTCTTGACCTTTAGTTTACCCAGCAGGTCTCCAGTCAGTCATGCTGATCTCTTGCCTTCCTTTCCTGGTTTCTTACATCTGGGGATCAAGAGCTCTTGCGCTCTATGGAAAGTGTCCTTAAACATCTGCCAGCTCTGTTCTGCTCCTTTGTACCCAAGGGCAGTTTCCCAGGGGGTCCTATTGACTAACACTCCAAAGAGCTGGAAGTTTGCCTTTGTAAAATTCAGGGTCCTGACTTTACTCTTTGCTTGCCCACTATCCCTCAGGACTGCGAACTCCACCAATGCATGATCACTGCAGCCCCAGCTGCCTCCAATCTTGACATCACCAATTAGCTCACTTGTGTTGGTGACCAACAGGTCCAGTACAGCATCCCCTCTGGTAGGGCTGTCTGTTACCTGGCTTAAGAAGTTATTCTCCATGCACTCCAGAAGTCTCCTGGACTGCCTACAGCTTACTGTGCTACTTTTCCAGCAGATGTTGGGGTGGTTGAAGTCTCCCAGCAGGACGAGAGCCTGCAAGTGCAATGCCTCCTGTAGCTGGAGTAAGAAGGCTTCATCAGTAGACTCCCCTTCATCGGGTAGCCTGCAGTAGACACCAACCACAAGGTTTCCTTTGTTGCTTCGGTCTGATTCTTACCCATAAGCTTTCAACCTGCTCGTGGCTATTCTTCAGAGACAGCTCTTCACTCTATCCATTTCTTGATGTAGAGGGCAACACCTTCACCCTTCCTTCCTTACCTGTCCCTTCTGAACAGCCTGTAACCATCGATAGCTGCACTCCAGTCGTGGGATTCATCCCACCAAGTTTCAATAATGGCAACCAAGTCATAGCTTTCTAGCAGCACAATGGCTTCTAACTCCTCCTGTTTGTTGTCCATGCTGTGTGCATTGGTGTAGAGGCACTTCAGCTGGGCTGTCGGCCATGTCACCCTCTTAGAGGACACCCCTTAGTTCCTTTGAGGTCTTTCTCTGGTGCAGCAGGCCGAAGGGCCTCGCTAGCACCCTGTCCCTCTAACCTTAGTGTGTCACCCCACAGCTTGCTGGGGGTAAGCCTGACATTATCTCCCTCCCCCTTCAAGTCTAGTTTAATGCCCTGTCAATAAGCCCCACTAGCTTACTGGAACAGGTGCAATATAAACGAAAATTCTAATGTTTCACATTTTGGTCAAACATTGTCGAACACTGAACGCAACTGGCAAAAAGCTGAATGTAGGATCAAAAGAACATTCAGCTCTCAACCCTCCCCTGCAATCCTTATTTTTAGTATGAGCTTTAAATAGGGTAGGTACTGACCAAGTTCCTATTTTGTATTCTTACGTTGCCTCTGAATTTTCACTTGCATATACTATTACTCCTTCTGTCCTCTCCTAACCCATTTTGAAATGTTATTGTTTGCCATTTTATAGCTGCTGTGTTTCACCTCAGAATTGGCTGCATTTCAGTTGTGGTTACTTGTTATATCTAGTTTATCAGTCTCTGAAGCACTATGGGAAGAAAGGTGTTAAAAGGAATAAAAATTACTATTATTATTTTTGGAGAATAGAACTTCCATGGCGTTTTAATAAGAATCATGCTATAAAAAGACTGGGAGATTTAAATGTTTAATGAAGTCTATTCACCATTTCTGTTCACATTGAAAAGAATGGAAATGTTCATTTTATGAGAATGTTTGCTGACTCTGTACATCAGGCCAAGAGATGCACAGCTGCAGCTAAGAAAGGTGTTGGCTATTAAAAAAATAAGTTAGATCCTGAAAACCTGACATGCCTGATGAATAAGCTATCAGATTTTTGTTGTGACTGTTTGAGTCTTTAGCCGCACCAGCAACTCAAGTATATGCAGTACAGGGCCCCTAAAGAACAGTGTCAAAGAGGTCAAAACATAAGAAAAATTAGTCAAATTCAGCACAGAAAAGCTAAGAAGGTTTGGCAAAAGAACCCATACTTTCCACATGTCTCTGCTGCTAAAACATTCAGCCTGTATTCTGCTTCCTCCGACTGCAGTGAAGACCATTTTCAAAGGGTTGACAATATAGCCCTAAAAGGAGGTACCGGATCTAAAAAAGCTTAGATCCTAACGAGTTAGCAAATTAGTTGATAAATCCAAAACCGCTGCCACTGGACAGCTGCCCTCCCAACAGTAGGAACAGTAATCCCCTTTGCCCCACCAACTAGTTTTAACTCCTACCTGCTTTGGATCATATTCAGTGTTAAAAACAATGCTGTTTTCAGAATCAACCCATGGGCTATGTCAGCTGCCCAGCTGATACATCCCTTACCAGCCTGTGCTGCCAACTGTTCCTTGACTGCACCTTCTGGGGGCAGGGATCAGCTGTCTCTCACCTCCTTGGCCAGGGAATTTCTTGCTGCTGTTTTCCAGCAGTGCATTAGCCAGCACTAGTGAATCTGGCAGTAGTCACACGAGTACTTTAGTAGTGTGAAAGCTAAACCTAGGGATGGTATGTGAAGTCAGCCGTCCTGGATTTATCACTCAGCAAAATCCTACTAATGATTAGGTAAGCCCGTGTTAGCTTGAACGTCTGCCTTCCATTACGCATCCAAACCAACAGAAACAGCCCCAACAACCCTCAGGTAATCAACTTTGATAACCTTATTGCAAATGTACAGACTGTTTCAGCGCATATCAGTGGGTAGTAACAGCAAATGGCAGTAGCATGAATGGAGGTGGTGCTCGAACGGGTGCCATTGGCTTCTTAATCTGCAGTTAAACTGTTGTGATTCTGATGCTAACAGCATCATCTTTGCCATCATCCTTCAAACCAAAACTTCAGAATAAGCTGACAAACTTCGGTTCCTAGGCTAAATTTTCCTTACGGGTGTCTGGCATTTTTTGGGAAATAGGAACTAGTAGCTTAGTAAACAGAGCTCTTGTGGATTTGGGAGAGATGAGAAAGTTTTACAAGCCAATAAAGAAGTAACAGCAGTCCTAGTATGTTTTACAGGATGTAGCAGTAGGGTTTAAAACAAGCCACATGTAAACTTACAACTTAAAGATCTTTACTTTTGGAGATCTGATACCTTTCTAAACCTGTCCAAACTTTTTGGCCTAGGGAAAAAGTGGAATCTGCCTGGGACTTCCAACACCCTCCAAGCTCAGCAGTTCTGGACACAGGCATGCAAACTCAGGGTGTGTGAGAACAATGGTTTTTCTAGTCTGGAGTATCAGACTAGATTTTTTTAAGAGTCTGTAAAAAACTATATTGATGAAAAAGACTCGAAGTTCTTCCTGCCTGAACTATATTACCTGGCATTAAATGTTTCCTGAAGAGGAAGGGTAAACATTTCGTTAAGAATTCACTCATGCATGCCCCACCATTTTAGTAAGAAAATCCATAAAGTTTTCACCTCTTGGCTGTCACAGCATTGAGCTGTTACTCCTCTATATTGGTCTAATTTCATAGGCGGGGAAATTTCATATTAAAAGAGGATAACCATGACAGTGCGAGAGGACATTTATGGGGTCAGCATTATAACTTTTGAGACCATTGTAAATCAGACCAGTTTTTGTACATACGCTGATACCAAGCCATGCCTTCAGCTGGACACACCTAGAACTTCATTTGACCATCTTCTTGCAAAAACCAGAAACTGAAAAAATTTAGGGGTTTTGCCTGGTTTTGTAAGGAAATGGAACTTATATAAAAGTGTTGTCTATGAGTGTGTCTGCCCAGCTCAATCACTTGAGTTTTGTGATTGATTTCAACCAATTTTCAAAGAGAGGTAGGTAATGAAGTTCCTTCAACTGGTGTCAAACGCTGTTGGGTAGAAGAGAGACTCTGAGAAAATGCAGGCAGAACTCAGCCCTTATAAATACAATTTGACTGTAGCAGCCTTGCCAAAGGGTACATACATACTCACTGAGAATATATATAGGCCTAGACTGGTCACAGCAGTGCTGCCTCTTTCCAAGGGAAATATCAGAGATAACATGGACAGAGCTGAGGCTATTGTGGGGGATTTTACAAGACAAAGAATTCAAATGCGTAGAAATGCTGTTCATAAACATTTATTAACTATGAGGTCCTCATTAAAAGAGTAATTCACAGATCTAAGGTCAGCATCTAAACATGGCCCGGTTACTTTTCTCCTACTGATGTTCCCCTTTGCCTGCCACTCTGGTTCTAATTTTGGATTATTAAGGAGGACATCGTATTGTCTCGGATTAGAGAATCACAGGTGGAGTTGTAATGTGCACAGGTGTCTGGCAAAACGCCTGTGGAAATTTCTCTGGGTTTTATTGCTCCTTTTGCAGGTTTTAGCACATCTGTCTGCTTCTGAAAGAAGAAAGAACAGTGAGGTTTTGGTGCTATTTAAATACCACTATTTTTTGCAACTTTACATGCATCTTTATGGATAAGACATAAAGCCCCAAACTCTCCCATACTGTATACTCACACATCACATAACAAAGTCCTGTATCAGCTAGATGAAACAAGCTACATCATGCTATCATGGATTTTATAGCCTTCATGTGCTGGATGGATGCCAGTGTGGGTAATTCCATCATGCCACCGTACACTTTCTTATAGCTAAAATTTACTCTTCACTTTTAATCCCCAAGTTATGTGTGATACTGCACTGCTACATGCTCGGGTGCTGAGTCCTACATGTACTATCAGCTCTGTCAGGAAAGAAAGCATAGCCACACCCAGGTGGTGACACTGCACGATACAGCCCAGAACTTTGCATTAATGTAACTTTATCAGGCCCGTGTCTATAATCTGCTCAGTATTTCAAACATTTGCAATCTTTCAAGATCCCAATTCAAAACCAACTTAAATGCAATCTGACAGAAAATTTTATTTCTTCTTTCTCCTCTTTCATCTTCATGAGAAAGAAACACACTTGTCCAAAGAGGAAAAGAATAACATTTACTCCTAGATGTCTGAGAAGTTAAAAATTCAATACTTTATGCGCATTCACAGGACTGTCTGATGGAACGGGTGGCGTTCTGGCCTGCCACAGTAGGAGAGGTGCTTCCTTCTCTTCCTTAAACGATACCAAATCATCTCCTCAAAATTTATGCAGACAAGCAAAAGAACATTTCAAATGAGGGGGAAAAAAGCATCAGTAACATGTTCCTCTTGTCTCTCAGATATCCGTAAACTGCATTCACGATCCTAAGGCATCTGACTTTATGGATAGACATATATTTTAAAAGAATTAACCTTAGTGATTTTAAAGTGCTGCCAAACATCTCAAAGCATTCCCCCTCCCCAAACTGTTTGGAAGAAAGTGAACAACAGTGGTTTGGTACAGCAAAGCCGCCTGCATTTGGGATTGGTCACCGGGTAAAACTCACTTATTTTCTGGACACCATTACAGAAACTGCCTCCATTCAGGACAAGATCATTGTAAATTT
The DNA here is from genome assembly GCF_964289735.1 of Phaethon aethereus. Taxonomy (NCBI): domain Eukaryota; kingdom Metazoa; phylum Chordata; class Aves; order Phaethontiformes; family Phaethontidae; genus Phaethon; species Phaethon aethereus. The sequence continues at coordinate 95,196,246 of NC_138575.1, read as the reverse complement.
TGTGTATATAGTGGAGATTTTCCTAGTGATTATTGTTAGAAGTGGTACAAACAACGTAGGCTAATAAAGAAACACTGAGAAACTGGATTTCACTTTAACCAAGCAGCCAAGCTGGTTTTGTAATTTTCTAAAATAACATGTTCTCCAGACTGCACCCATGTAAGAGGTGTATGAAAAACTTTTACAAGTATTGAGCCTGGCACATATTGCTGCTTTTTCTGCTTGAAAGGTATTTGCAGAAAGGATGCCATCTTCCTGAAGGTACCCATTACTTACTGAGTCTCAGTTTGTCATTTGTTACTGCTGTCTGTTGAAAACATACAACACTTTATTTCCTTGGACAGTGTTACAGTCATGTGATAAACTTAAAACTCAGGTTCAAGTTTCTGGCTAAAACTTCTAAATTAATTTCCTGTGAATATTTTATTTTTCTTTTCAAAAGAGGTTCACTAATTAAAATACTACTGGCAAGGGGGCCTCAAATGGACTGAGCACTTTCAATTTTTTGTGAAAAGCAAATTACGATTTGCTTTAAGAATTACAAAGACTTTTGGAAAGGTATTTTCTCGAATCAGTCTGTCTGATTAGTGGTACTTAAGCTAACAGGTTGTATCTACTGCCTTCCTATCTGTGTGACAATTTATTAAACACTGGTATTCCTGACATGTTCCCTTGCTCTGAAGTTTTCAGAAAAAGAAAAATCTAAATTAACTGTGCAAGGAGCTGAACTGTGTTTTTCCGGTAATGGGTATGGAAGGTTAGATTCACTGTGGAAATACTAAGCTGGCCATGGAGATTTAAAATATGGAAGCATATGAAGAAATTGTACTTCATGCCCAAGGAGGTTGTGGGTTCTCTGTCTTTGGAGGTATTTAAAAATGGACCACATGAGGCCATGAGCAACCTGCAATAACTATAAAATGGCCCTGCTCTACAGGTCCCTTCTAACCCCAAATTATTTTATGATTCTTTGATTTTACATCTTATTTTCAGACATACATAACCCTGCAACCTCCAAAGGGAAGTGAGAGACACTATCAGACTATTACTTCAGGTTATTGAATTACTGAGAGGTTTTCCATTTTGTGAGAGAACAGCATATTTATTTTTCTACTATGTTCAGGATAATTCCTGTGGAAAAAAAAAGTAGTGTAGATGCATACATTCATGTGCATGCACAAAGGAAGTGTACGTCAGATCACCTTTCTGTCCACAACCCACAGAGCAGCTGTGCTCCACTGAGACAATATGTGAAAAGACAGACATATTTCGGCTTTTAGGCAGTGTTCAGGGAGAGTGTTTTGAGGATTAGAATTACTGGCTATGGAATTCTTTATGGGAGAGCAGACCAAGTCCTAAGCTCATGTAGGTCAAAGGAATAAAAAGGCCACTTTTTCATCAAGGTTTTCTTCAAAACCAAAAGAAAACAAAACTGTCCTTTTGCCTCCCCATATATCAATGATGGCCATCTCAGCTGTCCAAAGGGGGAAAAAAGTACTGCTTACTAGTACTTCATATACTTCAAAACACTTGCTAAAAACATTGGTTCTCAAATATTAGCATACATTTATAGTGAATCATTTTTTCTTTTTTATAAACCAGATTTTTTTCTTTGAAGTTATTAGCACTTTTGTCATAATATACTTACAATACTTTGCTGTTCTTATTTATTGACACATTAAAAAATAAACACACAAGCCAGAACTAATAAAAAATCCAACGGAAATATAAATAAGAATAAGGTTTTCAGAAACTACTTCCATTATTTATAGAAAATAATTCTCTATGCATCTGGTCAGATGAAGACAGCGTTGGTGGTCTTGGACTCCCCATCGCCTACCTCAAAGTACAAATAATAACAAGGGAAACTGATAAGCACCTATTCACAAAGAAATGGCTCAAAACCAAACAGAGTTGTGGCAGATGGCTTGCACATTTCAGGGGAAGCACAATGTGTGATTGCAATTTGGAAAGTCCTGCATGGGACTGGATGCATGCTGATGTGTGCAAAGCAGTAAGGGGAAGGGATTCAGACAAAATCACTTTATTTCTGACTTCCCTGGTGGTTGGTAGTATGTGTGTGGTATTCAGTAGAACATCAGCAATCAGTCTGGGCTGCAAAGCTTTTTGATGCCCTAAAGCAGTGTTTTGCAAACCCTGGGAAGAAGGTTTTCTCATGCATCTGTTCATGGTTGTCACAAGACTTAGTTATTTTTGCCATACCTGTGGACAGCAGTTATTTTCATTCTAGTTTATTTACTGCCTAAGTGGAAAGGGAATCTTTTGTTAGTCATTATTCAGAGCAACTTTCTAAATTTTTCCAGACAAGCCCTCTGCCTGTCTTGATATCTGGAGATTTTAGCTTCTGTTTTAGGTTACAAGCATTTCAGTACATTGTGTATAACACCAGTATTGTTACCATATGAGTAGTTCTTCATGAGTAGAAAGAACTTCTGTTCCAAGGTGAAGAACTAAGATGTAGACCCCACAACATACACACACAATTGCCTCCAAATAGAAGGTTTAAAGTGTTTTTCATGAAGCATTATCAGGATTTGCAACTTCAAGAAAACATTTCTGAAGACAGGCCAGCTTTTATGATTCATATTAGACATTCCTCATCAAAAGCTAGGAAAGCTTCTTCTCTTCCCTTTCCCTCTTTTTGTTCTTTGCCTTTAATCTATTCTCTCCCAGTATGACTTCTTGTGAACTGTGGATCAGACCTGTCTAGATCACAGGGTGAATAATATAGGAGAGCCAATATAACTGAAACATGCTGGGATTTCTCCTGTTTTGCAGGCTCTGTAACAGTCTGCAAATGTTCAGCTACAGTTTCAAACTGCCTTTATTTCCTTCTTCCTTCTGCCAAGTATCTCCCATGGGACAGCACATTATCTTTCATAATAATGGTATGTTTTCCTCTATGAGCATCTTCTTATAGTATGCTGGAAGCTGAATGACATGCTCAGAATGTGCTGACAAATAGTCTGCGTGAAGAAGAGCATCATGCAGAAAAAATCAGGAGAATCAGAGGCTGAGAGGGCAGTCGTGTGAGCAGCCATACCTTGACAAAGATTTTCTTTTTACTTTTGAAAGGAAATACATCTGATATTTAAAATTTGGAAGCAGAACTCATTGGCTCCTTTCACAAATTGGACTCAGAATTCCAGGGTGATTTGGGGCGAATTATAAAGGCTTTTCCATTTTTAGGATAGGGGAAGCTTTTCTATGTCATAATTAGGTAACTGGCATCCACAATCTATAAGCTAGCTGAAGCTGACCTTATATACATTCTTTCTGATTATTTAAACATGTCAACATGCAGGAAAGCTGCAGGCTTTCTTGACCGCATTAGATTTCTACAGTGTCTGTGGTCAGAAGACAAATGGTCAGAAGATCCTGTCCTTAGTTTGATTTACAAGGACATTTTACACTATTCCAGTACTAAACTGGGATTTTAAAGTGATCTATATCCACTTTAAGACCAGGCAAATGTACCGCCAACTTTAAATGCCAATGAAAATCAAGGCATTCATATTTCTGTGCCCCATTTCCCTAGTAGATGCAAAATATTGTTTCCTCTGTCTCTTATCTTCTTAAACTGGGACTGTGCTTCATTATATGTTTTGCAGCACTGAATGTAAGAAAGCTATTAGCTTGGTTTGATGTGTGAGATGGTGTGATAACAAGAACGAACGCAAAAATACAAAAGAAAGACAATTCCTTTTTAAAGACCCCATTTGGATCCAGTGATCCTATTGTCCTTCCAGTTTGAGTTAATAATGTATAAAAAAGGTTTAAAATCATAAACAGCTCCTAAGCATGTTTTTGTAACTTGTGCTCTGAATCATCCCTGGATGCCAACCAACAGCACTGAATCTCTCCACTGCTGCAAGATGCCTCCCCTTCCGTGCATCTCCTCAGGACTGACAGAGCATGGGAGAATGGTTTGAGGCCAGACCCACCTTGTCCTCTTGCCTCTTCCTTTGGAGGATGGAAATGAGGAAGCCCTCTTTTGGCTTCACTGGAGAAGGGTGGGGAGGGATTGGCCTTGAATCTACACCCACCCATCCACTGTAAGCTGTCTGATGTACGAAATAGAGCTTTTTAGCTCAAAGGAGGCTGTTAAATGGAGTGTGGCATTTATCTCAAAGACACATAGTCTTTGAGAGAAGGCACAGAGGACACTAATAAGCATTTAAGCCAAGTTCAGGGAAAAGGGGCAAGCAAGTAATTCACAAAGGGAAGAACAAAGGGACAGGTGGAATATGAAGCTGCACAGCAGCAGTCTCAAGCATACGTTGTAAACCATTATCTGAATCAGCAAGCAATGAACATCATAGGCCACTTGTGCTCTTAAGAAAAGGGTGAAGTTCATTTTTCGTTATAGCTTTGTGTTGAACCAGTGGTGGTTCCATACATAGTTCCCAAGGATATCTGGAAAATATATTGCATATTTATTAGTAAAAAAAAACAACAAAAAAAAGAAAATGGATGCAATAAATTGCCCACCAAACCATGCACGCAAAGAAAATAAAAATACTGTTTGAACAGCTGGAATTTAAAACTTATTATATTCCTGAGTTATTTTTTTTAATAAATGAACAACTATAATTAAGGTTAAAATGATCACACAAGCAGGAAAAGAAACAATCCTGTTGTTATGGCTTCCAAGAACTTGTACCCTGCAACAGTGCTGGTGGAGGGCCCTGTGTTATTGGTGGTAACTTTAGATAGAAATAAAGGCTTTTTTAACCACAACCACTTGAAGCTTATGAACCGCTGTCCTAGCTAGTGGGGATAAGTGAATGGAGGGCTGAGGCTGACACATTTCTGCTTTTATATTTAGTACCTTATTCAATTTTTGAAGTACAGCTTCAATATTGAAACCAGAAAAATAACAGTCTCTGCAGTAGCCACAAAAGTGGTAAGAAATCAACCTCATAAAAGTGTATGCACAGATTTTTTTTCTGTTTGCCACTGTAGCTGTTTATGGGTAGACAGTACTTTACGTAAACCTAAGGGAGAAAATGTAGTCTTTACTGCCTCGTTTTTTTATAAGATCATCAGCTGTTATGAAAAGTATCCAGGTTTTTACTCCCACCCCTAAAAGAGAAAAAACAAGTCACAGGCTAATGTAGCACCTTTTAAAACATCATGATACCTTTCCAACCCGCAGCCAGGAGCCCTGACCCTGTGAGGTGCAGGGAGCTGTGTGGATGTGCTGTGCCTGCACAGAGCCCCATGGAGGAGGAGGGCTGAAATTCCTTAGGCAGAATCAAGCATAAGGCAAAAAATCCTCAGATCTGCAAGATTTTGGTAGGAGGGACGCAGGCATTCACCAGGATTGCTCAAAGTACTTTCACCCATAAATACATTTGATCCAACATAAAGTTGTCCGAGTTCTGGTTCCACTTTGCCGATGAGTTTGGTATGTGGCAAATACAGAGAAGCTCCCCATTTTTTGAAAAAATGCTCCAGAGGTAGTAAACACTTTTATGTGGACCTCATCCAAGAACCACTGAAGTTAGTGAGGGCAAGCTTTCAGCCTCAAAGTCATTTTAAAAGGTCGGTGAAGTAAAAAGGACTGCCATTGATTTTTATGGGCTTCCAATGCACTTGTTTTTCATCCTTGGGAATTTGAGACAAATCTGAACTTTGCAAGGCTGATTTGAGCCACAAGAAGTTGTCCTTTTCGTAGGTATTTTCCCACACCCAAAATCATTAAAAAATTTCCCATATTTCAGTAAGATTAGCTGTTGTTGTTCGGGATATGTCCAGGCCTGTGGAGAAGGTCCAACCAGAAAAAATAAATCCAGGAGAGAAAGCTATACGTTTTGCAATCGTATTTCATCATTTATGCTGCAACACGCATTTTTTTCTAAATGACATTTAATTGCTTTCTTCTGAGGAACTCCCTTGAAAGCAATGTTTTCCTAAATAAATCCAGAAGTTTCCACATGTCAGATGAATGACACATCCTGCATCTAGTCTGATTCCAAATAACTCCATTTGAAAACATGTCTTCTCATTTCATTATGCGAGTAAAATGAAGATAGTCACACTTGAGAAAAAGTATTATTATTTCCCAGTTCTTTCAGTCAAACTGCATGTCTGCTTTCATGATTCTGTGGGGGTTTTTTTAATGCTTTCTGAATGAAGCATAAACTGCACATCTTAAGGCAAGAGATGAAGGAGATGCACCATGTGCACATCACAGAATCAGAATCACAGAATCAGAATGGTGGGGGTTGGAAGGGACCTCTGAAGATGATCTGGTCCAACCCCCTGCCCAGGCAGGATCACCCAGGGCAGGTTGCACAGAAACGCGTCCAGTCGGGTTTTGAAGGTCTCCAGAGAAGGAGGCTCCACAACCTCTTTGGGCTGCCTGTTCCAGTGCTCCGTCACCCTCACAGTAAAGAAGTTTTTCCTCATGTTGAGGTGGAACTTCCTGTGCTGCAGTTTGTGCCCATTGCCCCTCATCCTGTCACTGGGCACTACTGAAGAGAGACTGGCTCCATCCTCCCGACAGACACCCTTCAGATATTTATAGACATTGATAAGGTCCCCTCTCAGCTGTCTCTTCTCCAGACTAAACAGCTCCAGGTCCTTCAGCCTTCCCTCATATGAGAGATGTTCCAGTCCCTTAATCATCCTTGTAGCCTTCCACTGGAGTCTCTCCAAAAGTTCCCTGTCTCTCTTGAACTGGGGAGCCCGGAACTGGACACAATACTCCAGATGGGGCCTCACCAGCGCAGAGTAGATGGGGAGGATAAGCTCTCTGAACCTGCTGGTCACACTCTTCTTAATGCACCCCAGGATACCATTGGCCCCCTTGGCCACCAGGGCACATTGCTGTCCCATGGATAACTTACTGTCTACCAGGACTCCAAGATCCTTCTCCATGGAGCTGCTTTCCAGCAGGTCAGCCCCTAACCTGTAGTCGCGCATGGGGTTCTTCCTCTCCAGGTGCAGAACTCTACACTTGTCTTTGTTAAATTCCATGAGGTTCCTCTCCGCCCAACTCTCCAGTCCGTCCAGATCCCACATGCTTAATAAGGGCTCGAGAAAGTAGCAAGCATTCTAGGAATCCCTGTCTTTCCTATCCAGTTCCTCCCTTCCACACAGGTGGAGCAACCTCTTGAAATGGGGGAGCATGAATATGCAAGTCCAGCAGGCACTTCCTGTTGCCCACAAAAAGTAGCTGCAATTTTAGGAACCGTACTTGTAAGGACAGAACTTAAGAAACATTTGCGATACAGTATTTAGTGATAACAACGAACTGGTTTGTTTTAGCAGTAACAGCTAGTTGTACGGGCTGTGCTCTGTCCTCTCAGACAGACTGTGATCCCAGTGAGCTGGTGCCAGTCGCCCTAGAATTTTCCTGTGGAATGGATCTTCCAAGAAGTGATGCTGCTTTATTCCTCATGCAAAACATTCGTCGTTGCCCTTAGTCCAAGGCTGGCTTCTCTTGGCGCATGTTATTGTCCTACTGTGCTTCCCTTCACTACATTTAATTCAAAGCCATTGACTTCAGTGGATTACTAGGTATTGGCTCAGACTAGCTGATGCAATCAGCCATGACGCAAAGCTCTGGCTAAGCTCCTTTGGGGACCCTGTGGGCAAGGCAGCAACTGCCTACTTCTGCACACACACTTCTATAGTTTCAGAGAAGCTGGTATAGATCCTTTGGATGATCACATGGAGCAGGTCCCTGTGTATGCAGGAGGGCTGCAGAGTTGCTCAAAGGTAGCCAGGAGTGTAGACCAAGATGAAGCAATTTAAACAACTGCTGTAATGAATCTACATCGTTACAGCATACAGTACCTGTATGAGCAGGTTTTCAGAACATAGTGCTAAGGCAGAAGGGTTTTCCTGGCATGAATCTAGATGGGTTTATTTTGAATGGAGTTGGGCTTTTTTTTTTTTTTTTTTCAGGGAGCGGTAGATGTGGTAGAAAATGAGCTTTGGAGGCAGTGAAACAGTCCAAAATTTGTGCCAAGATCAACAGAAAGAATTCTGAAGACTAAGGGTTATTACCCCAGTTCTCTTTGTATGAAGTAGTTGTCTAGGGAGACCCAGAGTGGTCTGCTTTGACATTTTTACTTCTGGTTTTAAAATGTCCTTTTTCCATTAGAAAGACCTACCTTATAAGTAAGGAGGAACAAAAAACTTGCTAAAAAACAACAATGATGACAACAAATTAATCCAAATGTTTTATTTCAGAGTAAATGAAACACTTCAAGTGATCCAAAAACATCTGTCTGTTGTTTCTATTTTCCAGAGTCCTCCAAATTGAATCTAAATAATATTTCTCCAACTTTTTCCACTCAGGCATAGAGTAAAAAACCCATTAGTCTCCCAACTGTATTTAGAAGTTGTCAAATATTACATGAGTTATGTGAATTACCTTAAACAGGTACAGCTAAAATCTACACCTTAGCAGGCCAACCATCAAGTATTCTATATGTTTGAACAAAGATTATTGTGCATTTTTAAAGGAAAATATACTGGAAGTGTGCTGAGGTTTTTAAATTTTCTTATTCTCCTACCTATAGCTACTATGAATCTCAGAGATAGAATCCACAGTTAATGCAGTTTATAAACTTCTAAAGAAGTTCAAGAAAGCATTTCCTTTTTCATAAACTCCTTCCTTGCGTTCTTAGAGATTTCAGAGTGCCATCAAATATCTCGTAGAGAGCTGGGAAGCTTCCATGTCTCTCTGGTGAGACACTGGATCTGAAATCTGCCATTAGTTCAGACCTGCTTATTTCCTGTCTTACAGCTCAGTTCAATGCAGTTTAGAGCATGGGAAATATCCTGAGTTGGTATGACTGAAAGAAAAGATCATGATTAAAAGATAATTTTGAAAGTTCTTCAGGTTTCAGAAGTTAGACGTGGTCCTTGAGGGAGACTTAGGGCCAAGAACAGTAAAAATACTAAATGACATTTACCTTCAGTACATAGACATTATTTTTCAGCATCCAAAAGGTTTGTTACCTTTGCACCTTTTCAAATGCACTGTTCTTCAGAGTCCACAATCTAAATGAACAGGGTCCCAGGGGTTATAAGAACTTCCTCCTGTTATGCGATCCTTACCAAAAGGACAGCTGTTTGCTACGGCAGGGGATGCTGGTATTTTCTGTGTGCAACCCAACAGGCAAAGGGCTGCTCACAGTAGCTATGTCATTGCTGTATCATTCATGTCTGCAAGATTTTAAGATGACCTCAGGCACTGCCACCCTAAAGACAGTATGTCAGATGTTTCCCAAACACATTCTCTGTGCCACCGCTATACTTCAATAGTAACAAAGTGCCACTACAGCTGCCAATGAAAAAGACAACTTTAATTAAGTCCCTTCTTTTCAACCCCTAATAAAGGCAGTGGGGAAGATGCAAGGGTCGATCCCCAGACCCAACTAGCTAAGAGAAGCAAGGTGTTAATATGTGTGTACACTCAGGGTGTACATGTGTGTATGCATGTGTGTAGTTAGCATGCACGCTCACAGCAGTCAATACCTGTATCAGGTACGTTCTGTGGGACTCTTCACAGTCCTGGTACCTTGACCGCTCAGCCTGGTGGCCTGGCTCTGATCCCCTCGCACCCATGGTTCCCTGCATTTCTAACAAGGAGGATTGCCAGTGTGTACCCCTGGGAGACAGGATGCAGCCTGAAGCATAGAGCTAAGAAGTTATCCTAGATCTAATTGATGAGGCAGAGACTACACAAAAAGTCCACAATGCTAAACCTCCCAGTAAAATTTATTATCTCATTTTTCCATCACTACATTTCACTGAGGGTTATGGCTGCACGCTTCTTATCCCAATTCTATGGAGAAGAAAGCCAAAGTGAGGACTGGGAGTACAGCAACACTCCTACTATCCCCTAGCAGGCTAGCAGCAGAGATGGAAAGAGAACTTGTATCTTTTTAGTACTAATCCTGTGCCCTAGTCCACTGTCAGCCTTATCATTACATAGATTCAGAGCATTACTACAGGACTTTGAGGTATCTTGCTGAAGTGTGTTGTATACTAATTACATGAAGAGACTAGAAAGCCATTAAATACGGAAGTACAACATAGATTAAATTCAAATATATTATATTGGAAACACACATACAATTTTGAAAATGCTTAAATCAATATGGAGACTGAATCTCTCTGATTTTCAGTCACTTAGACCCCCTGAAAAAGGGGAAAAAAGCCATCCAATTCTATGAACTAAAATAGCAGGCCAAAGGCCTTCCTAGGTTCTCTGTCCCTGTCTTCCAGCTCAGGGGGCTGAATACCCTGAGGATACCTGATCTGACTGTTAAAGACTGAAGCAAAAAAGGCATTAAGTGCCTCAGCCTTTTCCTCATCCTTGGTGACAATGTTCCTCCCCCTACATCCAATAAAGGATGGAGATTGTCCTTGTCTCTCTTTTTGTAAAATATATTTGTAAAAACATTTTTGTTATCTCTTATGACTGTGGCCAGATTGAGTTCTAGCTGGGCTTTTGCCTTTCTAATTTTCTCTCTGCGTGACCTAACGAGTTCCCTGTACTCTTCTTGAGTTGCCTGCCCCTTCTTCCAAAGGTGGTAAACTCTCCTTTTTTTCCTGAGTCCCAGCAAAAGCTCCCTGTTCAACCAGGCTGGTTGTCTTCCCTGCCAGCTCATCATAGGGCACATGAGGACTGCCTGCTCCTGCACCTTTAAAATCTCCTTCTTGAAGAATGTCCAGCCTTCCTGGACCCCTTTGCCCTTCAGGACTGTCTCCCAAAGGAGTCTCTCAACCAGTCACCTGAACATTGAAGTCTGCCCTCCAGAAGTCCGTGGCAGTGGTTTTGCTGACCCCCCTCCTTACTTCACCAGGAATCAAGAATTCTATCATTTCATGGTCGCTAAGCCCAAAATGGCATCCAACCACCACATCTCCCACTAGTCCTTCTCTGTTTGTAAACAGCAGGTCAAGCAGGGCACCTCCCCTGGCAGGTTCACTCACCAGCTGCGTCAGGAAGTTATCCTCCACACACTCCAGGAACCGCCTAGACTGTTTCCTCTCTGCTGTGTCATATTTCCAGCAGACGTCCGGTAAGTTGAAGTCCCCCATGAGAACAAGGGCCAGCGATTGTGAGACTTCTGCCAGCTGCTTGTAGAATGCTTCATCTGTCTCTTCATCCTGGTTGGGTGGTCTATAGCAGACACCCAGCAGGATATCTGCCTTTTTTGCTTTTCCCCTCATCCTTACCCATAAGCACTCAACCTTATCATCACAATCGTTGAGCTCTATAGAATCAAAACACTCCCTAACATACAGAGCCACCCCACCACCTCTCCTTCCTTGCCTATCCGTTCTGAAGAGCTTATGGCCATCCACTGCAGCACTCCAGTCCTCTGAGTCATCCCACCATGTTTCTGTGATGGCGACTAAGTTTTCTTTACCCTTTTGGAACTGTGGCAATCCCATCCACTTCTGTTGGCTCACCTGTCTTGGTGTGACTCCATGAGTGAGCTGCAGCTCATTTCCTCCAAGGCAGAGAAGCAAGGACTTGCTGCAACTACTACATGAAGGCAGAAACTGTCTTTGTACATTGCAGATAGCAAAGTTTTACCTGGGTTCAAAGGGAAATAAATATACATTCATAGAAAAGAAATCCACTGAGGATTGCTAAATTCAACCATGTGTAGCTCAGAAAGCCCCTGAGCTGCAAGCAGCTGGCAGCAGGGAGGGTATTTGGGGAAAGTACTATGTATGCCCGCTTTCTTTGTACACTTCTTGGCTCGTGTTGGAGGCAGGATACAGTGTTAATAAGAACATTGGTCTGACCCAGAATGGCTGCTCATATATGTTGTATTAGTTAAATGTTCACATCTTCCACACAGACAAACTGTCTGCAATTAAGTCAATTTGTAGTTTCCTGGCTAGTCTAAAAACTGCAGCAAGTAGTTACAACCTCCTCTTTCCCCCACCCTGGATGATCTGACACTACATGCTCCCAGTTGGTGGCTGTGTTGCTTAAACTGGCGTCCACAGCTTTTGTACTACCTTCCACAGGGCTGCTTGTTCTTACCCTTGTGCTGCAACCTGCATGAAGCCAACAGACAGTTTCATGTTTTGTGGCTGCATGGTGAACTGGGCTTGGAAACAGATTTGACTGTGACAGAGCACATGTTTGCTTGGCAGAGCATTTAATCAGCCAGGTTGACCCCTTGATCTGGTTCACATGGTGTGGCTCCACAAAACACATACTGGAGCCACCCAGAGGCTGGTGTGCAGGAGAGGAGACGACAGCTGAGAGGAAGGACGGGATGAGTGCTTGCATCAGCGCCGCAGTCAAAGCAAAACCCGTGGAACCGCAGCTGGGGCTGCTAGTAATTAACACCACTTCTCCTGCAACTTCCAACCCTCTCTTTGATCCTTTCTGCAGCCCTCAAAGGGATCATGACCCTCACTTTGAAAAACACTGCTGCAGCACAACCAAGCTGAGTGGGGAAGTCCACTGACAATGTGCAGCTGTAAATCTGGGTTAAATAGCAAGTTATCCTGGATCAATGGCTGCTTGCTGCTCCTGGTGCACAGAGGCGAATGTGACCCATTAACAGCAGATGTATATTTATTTAAATTAGCCTGCTAGAGTAAAAACCAAATGTAAGTGAAACCAAAAGTAAGGTCTTGGGCTTTAAAAGGATGTGAAAGAGAAGGAGCATATACAAAGAAACTCTGCTGCAAGAAGCCATTTTTTCCTTGGGCAAAAACAAGCACAAAGACTGATAATTTGACGAGCCAATGCAAGAAATCAAGACGATAATTTTTGCTTATACTAAATTTGCTGGGTTTTTTTGGTTTGGTTTTTTTTTTAAAGTAATGGCCAACGTCCTTTCTCCTGACTTTTTTTCCTTGCGTAAAATAGAGCGTAGTCCTTAGAGATATCAGCTCCTGAAATGGTAGTGATCACTAATAATGACTGTGTGCAGCCATTACTGTGTAGGCCATCTGATGCTCCTTGCAATTTTTTTTGCTATACAACACACAACACAATAAAAAGGATAGCGACCCTCTGCCATCAAAATTAGATCAGGTTGAAAATTACACTAAAATATTTCACAGAAAATGCAGCTTTCCAGTTGAGGGTGCAAAAAACCAACACTGACTGATATGCAATACATAGTCTTTTGTGAGAACATGTCCAATTGTAAAAATAATAATAATAATAATATAAATAAATCAGCAGATAATTAATGTGTCTTGGCTGGAAGACAAGTTGAAATATATTGTGTCATGTCTGGCTAGGTCAGTAGCACATCAACCTAGTGAAAATTAACCCATTTTTTGAAAGTTCTTTCCATTGATAAATAGTCCTTAGAGAGTCATTGTCTCTCGCCCCAACATCTTGGATGCTAGACCATGTAGGATTCAGAGGGTATGAACCATTTACCAGGGAGTTCCTAAAGACATATCTGCCATATCTGCTGCCCAACTAGAAAGCAATCTGGTTTTACCTCGTTCAATATACACACATATTTGGAAAAGCAAATCTTGGCAAGTGGGAAAATATTATGATGCATTCCACCGTTTCATGTTAAAGAGACAGTATGAAATTAAATTAAGTCTTTGGGGGAAAAGTATATTGGAGGACAAATTAAACCCAAACCTAGAGAAATATTCTCAGGGAATTAAATGTAACTACATTCCCTTCATTGGAATATGCTTTTCTACTCTTTTGTCAGAATGTTCTGCATTTGGCATACCACAAAGCTCCAGCTTTCATAAAGACCTTCAGACAGGCAATGTTGCTTAAAGGACTGTACCCTGTGTGGACTGGGACTTATTCCTTTCTATTTCAACAGAAGAAAATACAATTTTTTTCTATTGTTGTATGTTCTAACTCATTACTGCTGAAAGTGCTGAAAATTGCACTAGTGTCTATTCTGAGGTCCATCTGGATTTACAGCTGCCTGCACAGAGTCTTGGGTTACTACTTTTTTTTTGTCTATTAAAATAAATCCCTAGGATCTGGGGAAAAACCCATAGTATAGGATAGTGAGCAAATTTGGCTGATGGAACAGAACGGTTGGAAGGGACCAGCCTGAGCTGATACTCCCCTAAAGACACAAATAGCTCTTCCTAGAATACCTGAGAAAGAAGGTGTGCAGCTGTCCCAGGTTATTTTATTCTACCCCAGAACTGTCTAATGAGAAGGCCAAAGTGTCTCATTCGTACGGATGCACATCCATATGAATCACCTGCAGACAGATAACAAGAGGGACCAGGAATCTGTGTAAAGAGTTATTCCTGAAACCTAGACAAGAGCAGGACCCAAGAAACAGGGAAATTCAGTGGGTTTGGTAGGTTCTGGACTGACAGCCAAGGGACTGATGACCTTTCATAAGCCACAGTGTGGGTACAGTATAGACCATGACAGTAAATGACTACCCCATATTTGCTACTAAGACACTTTGCTCCTCAGAACTGAAAAACTACCTGTAAGCTGCTACACAAAGAACTTCATCTGGAGCCTGTTCATCTTTGTGAATTACTTGATGTTACTTTTTGCTCTGATGCAAAACTCCTTTTGGAGAGAAAAGGAAGGGAATCTGTTCTTCATGTTTCAGCAATAGAAGACAGGATGCAACCACTGTGGGTAAACTACATGGGAAAACCAAGTGCAAGAGAGAATTTCAGACAGCTTCACCTGTGCCATAGCTCAGATATACACTAGTAATCTCATCCATATCTAACAAACCATACATTACAATGCATCAGAATGGTTGATTTAAAGGTAGTTCTGTTTCCTGCAATGGAGAAGGGTTTTTGCCATGGATGGGAGGAATGGGATCTTATACTACTGCAATGGGAGTGGCTGCCACAGAGTTAACTCCCGTACATTAGGCTGTTTTACAAAAATATCAGACTGAAACGACAAAGTCAAAAGATTACCCAAGATATTATTCCTTACCCATGAAAAGAGTTGTATGTTTGAAAGCATTCCTCATTTTATCATCACTTTGCAACATTACCATGTGTTTTATATTTTTCTTACTGTAGGAAAGATGAGGTTAAGGTTATTAAATCCGCAAGTAACACTTCTTATGACTACAAAAGAATATATTAAGAAAAGCAGACTCAAGTGCTTTCTAAACTTTTCTACAACTCCTACAGCTTGTGTGCTACCTATTACTACCCACCATTCATTTATTTCCATTTATTCCTCCTGTGATGTTATTTCTTCCCTAATTAAACCTCCGTAGAAATACTGCATTTGCTTCACCATTATTCTATTGTTATTAAGAGACTTTTTGACATTTCATGTTATAAGATAATGTTATAACTTAGTTAAAATTTTGCAAGTTCGGTTGAAATTTTCCATGCTTGGTGTTTGCTCCAGGCTGTTGTTATTCATGTGTTTTTAAATTTCAAGAGTCATGGTTCAGTTGTTTCTGAGAAGGAAGTTAGAGAAAAATAAGTTTTGCCCACATATTAAAAATTGAGACCATTTCTCGTATGCAATTTATTTAATGTTTTAAAGCATGCATATAAAATTTGGCAGGGGAAGGGGCACTCCTGCCAGGAGTCCTTTTTGCTGTCTTTCTGAAAGCTTTTTTAAAAAATGCATTTCACACATACTTAGTAAAACTCTTGATTTTCTAGCAGCTATGATCTCTGAGGGTTTTTGCCCCACAAATCATGGTCAGGCTGCTCCCAGATCCTAGTGATTACTAGCTGGGCTGTGCTTCTATGCCAGGCTGGGGTTACCGGGGTCAGGACAGTAATGGCAACTCAAAATTATTCTAGAATATGTATAGGAACTTGAAGCAGGGAGCCTCTTTCTCTCTCTGTTACTAACATTACTGCCAGTAACCAACAGCATGGAAGAGGGAACCCACTGAAGCAAATTCAGAAGGGATATGTGCTGAGCAGTATAGGATGAAAAGGAATAGTTGCGAGTAATGAATCTAATGACAGAATGAAACCAGTACTGGGTGCCTGAGAGAGACTGGAGGAATTGAGAGCCAACTGGCTGAAGGGACAGTCAGTGGGATCAGGTAAGAAACAAAAAGGTTGCAACCTTCAAGGTTTTTTTTTCATGGTTTCACTGTTAAAATGGAAAAACATTACGTCTAGAAACTGATGTCTGATTTATACATTACTCCAGTGTAACAATTTCGCTGATTTCAAGTGGAGTTACTCTCACTTTTTGGCGGCAGTATGAAGAGCAGAATCAGATCCTTCAGTTGCACCAGAAAACTTTCTGCTTTCCAAATGCACCGGTTATGGCTTTGCATATGACTGTTACGAGTGTGCTCGGTTCTGGAACACATCAAGTTGTTCTACAAACCTACAACAGTTTTCAAATGTCATGCATGTGCAGAAAACTAGGGGTTTTTTTAGCAAGAACAGTCAAGCAGGGCAAAAATGCATGACCTTTCAGAAACTTTAAATCATGTTCCAAGCGAATTGTGACATATTTGGTTTGCTACATTTCTCTTTATTTTGAAGATGCCCTCACAGCAGATGAAGAAAAGCAGCAAACTGGTTGCTTATTGTACAGGTTAAGCTACACAGAAATGTTTTAGTTAGAAACCTCATGAAAACACTGACTTAGAAGCTTTGTTTCATTATGGATGGCATTAGTCTATGTAATCTACTTTGATGAGTATTTGTATTTGGAGCTACATGAATAGGGTATGTATACCTAAGTAAAACAAACAAAACTGCCACATCTGGCCATACTCTCAAGAGCATATACAAAGCACTTGATGTGGTGCAAAGTTCACTCTGGGGTGGAGTGCTAGAGTAGGCGCTGAGAGGGACGTAAGGCCTCCAAGCCTTGCCTCACAAAGACCCCACATTCTGCTCCCTAAATGTGGCTGGCTATTGAGCAGGTCTTGCCCACAAAACTGGAAGCTGAATGGATTATTGAGCTCAGAGAGGCTCCATCAGTCAGGTTGCCGTTAGCACACATACGATAAAATTTGCAAACACATGCTGGGCCAAGTTCTGATCTCAGTTGAACTGAGAAACTCTGCTAAAACAGAGGGAGCTGGAAGAGAGAGAGAAAGAGAACAGATGGGAGAAGCAGATGAAACGAAGAACAAATATAGACAAGATGATTAATTTATTTCAGAACGGACAGAACCACTTACCCATAACTGCCTGTAATGGAACACACACATTTTTCCATGTATACAATGTTTTGTGTTGGTACAGAAACATTATGTGATAGTGAATGGGAGAGCAAGAGGGAATGAGACAGTCTTTCTGGCCCTGGTTCAGAAAAGGGTGTGCTTTGTCTTCTGTGGGACTTAAGAACATGCTGTAACATTTTCCTGAACTGCAGTTTCTATCAAGAGATGTTTCATACTATGAAAACATTCAGAAGTCTTTAGTTAGTTATCAGTGGTACTTCGCACTAATAACCAAATGATATTTTGAAACTTACTCCAAGTGCTGGTTTGTCACTTATTAACATCAAAATAAAGATTTGTTTATACAGTCTAGGCCCATTTCTCCAATATTATGCTGTTATAATTCACTTGAGTGGATGTAAACTAGGAAAACATAGCACAGTATGTATGTAGAACATTTGATTAAAGAAAATATGCAGAAACAACACTATTAGGTCAACAAAATCAAGCACTAAAATGTGAATGTCAGAATCAAGTGCTGCTTGATCAACATGAACATGGCCCTCCAGCATGCATGATTCTACTGCAAACTTTACTCATAGGTCATCTATTATATTTTCCACACAGAAACTCTGTCTCTTTCCAATGGACAGGAAGGATGGTGGCAACTTCATTAAAACAAAATACTGAATTGTTGTCATCATTGTCTGATGTGCAACTGCCTCAATCCTAGAATACCTCCATTTCTCAGAGCACATGACATTGGCCCCTCAGCACAGGACCCCAAGGCCTGGTGATTAAAGCGCTATACACAAGCTAGGTATTGCTAATGCCTTAAGATAAAGCTAGATGACAAACAGAGAATCAGAAATCAGAAAGATTTTACGGACAATGCATTAGTGACTGATACAAGCAGCTAAAGTTAGTGCAGGAAAATACAGAATTTTAGCCATACTCTGGAATTTGCATGGAATGGCACCAAGCCACAAGTTCTGCCCATAACCCCCTTGCTTAGCTGGTATAAAACTATTAAGATGTCACTATCATGCTATTTGACATCTGTCACATGAAAGTCACATGAAAAATGCTGGCTCTATTAAAATAACTTAGGAAAAAAAAGGACCTATGCAGATGACAGGAGCTCCTCTGGAAACAGCATTGCTGTCTGCCACACCTTCTGCAAAGCTGGATTTCAAAGATAGTGATTTTTGATAGCTGGCCTCTATAGCAGATGTGGCTTTTTTGATCAATGGATTTTAACACACCTTATTAGTAGCAGCAATAGAAACAGGAGTTCTGGTGGTGCTAGCTATAATTTTAACATCATGTAAGTACACATTCTCATATTCAGAAGACACTAATTCTCATACTCTTGCAAAACTGACAACTGAAGTGACAAACTGTGAGATAAAAACTTTTTGTGGAGGACTTTCAGAGACCAACTGAGAACTGCTGTGCTTGAAAGAAGCAAGAAGAAAGTAATTGCCAAGGCAGGATTCTTTCTTCCAGAACTGACTCGAGTAAGACATCAACTTTGTCACCACTTTCAGATCTTTTTCCAAGCTCTGTTACTCTTAGTACAGATACTCTCCTAATATGTTTAGAGCAGTGACTCCCTGATCACCTTCTCTCTACTGAGTTTTCAAGTGCCCAGTTATCAGCAAGGCAAAAGTCAGAAGCCACCTACTGAAAATGCATAAGAGGATGTAAAATACAGGAGGTACAGTGTTGGCATGGGGATTGTAAGATCTGGATTTTACTCTTGGTTTTGGTATGGCCCTTCAGGATGACTTTGTCAAGATTTTCTCCAGATGAAAGTCTTTGGAAGGCTGGGGCTTACATCTGTCTGTAAAATAACCTTCCTCTTTTCCTTCTCTGACATATGTATTTTTATTGTGGCAGAGATGGTTTCATAGTTTTTTGGGAGATCTATTACAAGTAGGGTGCCTAAGTGGCACTTTCAGCAGCACAAATGGTTAACAAAAGTGATTTAGTTGTATCCTCTTCATGGATATTCTTCTTGAAGTCCTCTTATCAGTTACAATGTAAAAGTCATAACAATATGAACAATGTATCACATCATGACTGATTCTTTTGTTATTATCTAGATATATCCAGATTTGTTGTATTTTTTTTTTTTCCTGTGGCATATTGTCAACCATTTGTGAGACATAAAAATGGATCTAACAGTGTGATCACGAAGAATACAGCTGTGGAAATTATTTCTGAGATGAGTTTCTACTGAACGACATCAAAAGCATTTTTCCTGATCATGAAGTCACATGGCACGGGTTAAGATTTCACACATTAAGTTGGGAATAACAACAGCAAACTTGTGTACTTGAACAAAGTAAGCACGACCAGAATCATGCTCCACATTGAAGGGGCTTTGACAAAATGAGCCTTTCTGATTTAAACGTGGAGCACTGAAAAGGAATTCTAACTGCAGAGGGAGGGGAGGGGGGCTCAGACATCTGTTGAATCAACTTATCTTCCTTATCTTATTATGCCGCATCCTCAACATGTACCACCCATTTCTTGAGCTGTCTCTGCTGTCTCCATGCCTTGGGATAGATTCTACAAATGGATGGATACAGCACGGTTCAGGGTTGCCAGCTGTCACATAGAAAAGACTTTGTGGATGTGTATGTTGTGGCTTTCAGAGTACAGCTTCTGAGAGCTGTCATCCTTTCTCTTTCAAAGCTGAAAGAAATACATGCCCAAACTCTGGGCTGTGGAAGATCCTAAAAATTCAGTGCAGCATCTTACGGAAAATAAAATTTCCAAAGATCAATAATTCACAGTATAAATCTAAAACATTAAGCCAACGAGCACCGGGGAGCCTGCAATGGAGAGAATGCTGCAAAACCATTAACCTGAAATATTTCTGGAGAACTTTATGTTCAGCACAATGTTTGCACTGGTTTATATTTTGTCTTGAAGGAATGAGTGGAATTATTTGCTTTGTCTGCCTCTCAAGACTTTTTTGGCCCACTGGAAAAGAGTGCTTATTTATATTCTGATCAATAAATGCACAAATTCCCTGTTTCCTCAGGTTTCCATTCATGACCCTGCTTCGTGCATACAAAGGTCATCTCTGGGCATGTGGAAATTAATTGTGCTGATAGGAAAATACTTTCCACTTTCTCACATTTTTCTTAAAAGTGTTTTTAAAATGCTGACATTGTTAGTCAACTAAATATTGCATTTTATGAGGAAGGCTGTTGGGAAAATTTCCAGTGCTGGTAAGAACCATGTTTTCATGGATTTAGTAAGAAAGAAATATCAAAGTATTGGCTGTGTTGTTTTATTTTTATTGCAATTTGAGGGAATAGTTAAAGCCATTGTGCTAGACTTAGTGCAGCGCCCAATATCTCTGGATACAGATGATGCAGAAAGGGAAGCAGTGAATGGAAGCACATCAAGCTAACTTGCTACAGTGTCCAGAAACTAGAGCCACTTCAGTGCTAAGCCCAGCAAGGATTAAGTGATCTCTTTCTTGACTGGGAACAGTATCCAGGAGGTGTTCTACATGGTAGGGGCCATGAGGATGCAGTCTCTTTATATCGATGCTCATTGTATCAGCACCTTCCCTTACTGCTTGCCTGAGAGAGACCTGAAGTGGATGGGGTAGCACCAGAGCTGGAAGAGCAACTGGGAGGTTCAACTACTGGGGCCCCAGCGATATTTGGCATGGCTCTAAGACAGACCAGGCATAGAGACCAAAAGTAACCTGGAATTGCAACAGACTTTTAACTAATTGTCTGATAAGAGAAAAAGCTGATACCAAGAGGTTGGAGACACTTAGAAAGGTTTCAGTCAGAGAGACTAGAAGAAGAAAGGTCATCAGAAGAGAAGACAATTCCAGGGGCTTACCAAGGGGAAACTACTCTAAGACACCTAGGAAAATAAGGTAGAAATAATGTAATTTCACCATCTCTTGTCTTGCAGAGAAGTTCCACTTAACACGAAAATGCTCTGTTAAGAACATGAGGTGGGCACCTTTTATGTCTGGCATACTATGGTATATGGGGAACTGTGTTAATCATATACTTAATACTACAGTGGATACAATATATAGTAGGATATTCTGCACATATAACCTAAATGTAAGATAGTCTGTCACATCCCCTTTATTCACTGCGTTTTTGCAAACGGGTTTTTAAAGTACAACTAAATTTTTTTAAGAGATGGAAGTATGTAAGTACTATACTAATGTATTTTCATTATCTGACACCTATTACCCAAACTAGTAAGTTTTTCAAAAGATTTCCATAGCCAATACATTTTTATTATTGCATATGGATAATACCCTTCATCTTTCCACATTCATCATGCAAGGCTTGTGAACTTGCTGTGAAGGCCCAACTCAGCGATGCTCCTGCTGCTTGAATTTTCACTCATGCCTCAACAGAGCAAGTGGATCCCAAACCCAAAACCCTACAAAATTAGAGGAATACTGTATAACCTGTTTGTTTTCTGCAGTGGTACAAATAAGCCACTGTTTAGCAGGTTTGGTGCTGCTGTTGGCAGCATTTATGAAGGTCTTTCTCTGCCTTGGTTTCCCTGTGGACAGCTGCCAGCCTAGCTCTCACACTATTTCGGCTCAGGCAGCGGGCAGCTTGCTGCCCAATGCCTGTGGGAAACTGGATCCAGCACACCTGTGGGCTTCAGCCATCATCACCATATGGCACTTGCCCACCCACAGTTCCTAGATCCTAACTTCATCATTTGCACAATCCACAGCACAGACTCCCACCTCGAAGTCATACGCTTAAAAATAAAAAACTTACTGAGTGGTATGTTTAATTAGCACACTTTTCACCATGTGCCTTTATGCTGTGCTTCCTTGACTGCTGTGCTGAAATCACACTTACTGGGGACAAACTCTTCCCTTGGCAGGAGGCCAGAATAACTCCACCAATTTAACTGGGTTCCTCCAGACTAACATAGGGGCAGCAGACAGGAGAATGTTGCTCAGCAGTGTAGCTCTAAGCATCTTTTAGTTTAGAAAAATAAAAGAAAGGCATATTTTCAATTTCCACTCCCTCCCCAGCAGAATTGAGGTCAATGTGATTTATGCTTTTTCCTGGCCTCATCTGCTCACCTTGCAGAAATTTAGTTCCGATTCGATTTCTTGAAGTCTTGCAAACATTATTCTTTGTGCAGCTCTTCTCGTCTACACACATCTTTTCAGTATAACCCAGTAGACATAAACACAACAGGTGAAACGCATCAGGAAAGGGATGTCAGTAGCTAGTAGGAATGGATAATGTTCTTTCACCTTACTTTCTTTTCTGCCACATTGATATGCAAACTATGCCAATCTTGATTGCCTCATATCCCCTTTCTAGGAGTAAGGGGATTGTACTAGCATTCCTTAGCATCTCTCAGTTTGGCTCTGACACAGGGCATGGACAGATGAAGTATGTATCTGGGTTCTAACTATAGTTGTGGGTTACTAATGGTTACAAGGAGGAATGAAACGTCATCTATAACACCAAATAGCTAAATAGCAAATGGAGGCATCATCTGTAATAGGCTGTAAATTAGTTTTGAGAATAAATGTCCAACAGCTCAGTAGTATGCACTGAGAACTTAAGAGGTGATCTAGCTTTCCTTGACAAATGGTCACATTTTGTCCAACACAAAAATATCCAAGGGAATATCAGTGATTCCATGGGAATATCAGCAATCAACTCAATAAATCTAGTTAGCAAAGGAGGTAACAAAAGGAGGTAACATTGTATCATCTCCTAGAAGGGCTCCCTCCCAGGGGTTATGATCCTAAAACTGCCTTTGACCTGGGGCAATTTTATCAAGAAAATATCACCTTTTGCTCTCTCAAGACTTGGATAGCAAATAAGAAAATAAGCACACAGTCCAGCTAGACCAAGATTGTTAATGTCAGATATATCAGTCACTAGTGTCAATGACTCCAAAGGCTATCACGAGACTATTTTTTGTTTCAAGTGGTGAGAATAATCATCTCTCCAAAAGAAGCCTTGTAGCCAATATATTTGGAGGTATTTTTTGCAGGCTTCTCACATTATACAACCCTTTTCATTGATTTTCATATTGTTGAGAGATGGAAGGAGGGAGAGGAACTCGGTCAGGGGAGGAGTCGTAACATATCCTAGCAAGGGCTGTCTTTCCCCAATTGCTCCACTGTAAATGCTGTGAATGCTAAGTTTTGCAAGACAAAGCAATTTTAGAAACACGTTGCATTTATTTGTGGTTTCTTCATATCAATTTGTCCTTCTACCAATGTTTTAATTTAACTTAAATAACTCCTCCCCTTCCATATGTTCTGTATGTGAAAAGAATCATAGTCCATTCTCAAAATCAATGTCACTAAGCCAAACTAACCCAACTCTTCTAATCTTCCCTTCTAAAACAAAAATCTTCTAAAGGTTTCTCTCTTCCTGTTTTATTTAACAACTCTCTTCTATGTCTTCCAAAGTGAATTCATCTTCCTGGAGTGCAGATGACTTGAACTCTTCACTAGTGTCTTGTACAATGGCATGCAAGGAGAGATGCTGCGTTGATTGGAAATGCTTGTCCTAGCTCCATCCCCACATAGCTTTTTTAATGACTCTGTGACAATGGACAGTCATCTTCAGGCTGGCGGGTCTGCTCTCCTTAGATGTTCTAAACTAATGGGCTTCTTGCTTATAGCGGAAATTCCTGACAGACCCTGGGGATGGAATTACAGCACTTGACCCTAAAGCACCCAAAAATTAGGTATCTCATCCAACTTTGTTGTCTGGGTTTCCTCTACTGTCAGTGGTGGGAGTGATGAACTGGCGTGAACTTACCCTTTCCAACAGAAAGGTACCTGAGAAAACTGCCAGAATTGCCCTTAGCAGGGGCCTCTGCTTCTCTCAACCTGTCTCAGAGAGGATCTAGGGAAGCATTTCAGACTCTGCATCTGCCTTTCACATGGCAACAATTAGGTGTTAGGACTCCTAGTCACAGGATCTGTTCTACAGGGAATGTAGTTGCTACCATGATTTCTAGGCACCAAGTTTTCAGGACAGGAATCCACAGCCCCAAGTGAGTTCTTTACTGAGGGAATGCTGAAAAGTTAAGCACACAGCACACTGCAATATAGGTAAGAAAAAACAGTGTGCTGAGCAAGAGCTGCCTACGCCAGATGAACAGAAATGATCAGAAGAGAGGAGCAGCTACAGTCCCACCACCTACATGATTATGTGAGAACAGCAGAAATCTCATGGTTTTAGCTACATGATTGGTCCCTTTTGGCAACTGGGGTTACTGCTATTGTTTTATTTAGAAAAAAAGAAGATGGACAAAGGCGAGAACAGTGCTTTGTTTCCTATTGCAGCACAAGGATTGGAACACAAGCTCAGAAAGAAGCCCCACAGGTCCAAGGAGTTTGAGCCTACTTCTCTCCCAAAGTAGCACTCTCACTCCCCAAGGATCTGTCTGTGATGTGGAAACTGCAATGCTGAGGAAAGCCATACAAGACTGGCAACACCAGAAAGTGAGCAAATAGAGAAAATCTGTTTTTTATTTTAATTTTTTTCTTTGCTTGTTTTTGTCTTGCTCCTGAACACAGGCACCCAGATTCCTGCTATGTTTCAGAATAGGGGCCTCATTTTTTTTCTGGACTTCAGTCTTCAGTTCCTCACTCGGCAAAGTTTTGAGGGACACTCTCAGGCTTCCCTGGACTGCCAGGACTGCAACTCCATTCCTAAAGATCTAAAGAGGCTGCCAGATTTTTAGAGGAAATGAGCAAATTTACAGCCTCTCAGGAATTGGGTGGAAAACCCAAGTTGTTGCACATCTCTTAAAAATCAGACCCTTGTTTATTCTGATGCCTAAACATGGATTTAAATGTTTAACTTCAGGCTGTGCGTGTGAAAGCTCCAGCTTTAAAAACTCCTTTAAAAATCCTTTGCTTGGTGGTTTAGGGTCACCGACTCTCATCTGGCCTTCCCATAATGTGTAATTTCCCCCTTGATAGCTAACGAGCAGCAGAGTCCTGGGACAGCTGACCTGCAGGCAGCCTGGCAAATGGCTGACAAGAGAGCGGCTGGGGAAGGCTGGCAGCGGGGCCTGGGGCGGTGGAGGGCCTGGGGCAGCGGTGGAGGGGCCAGGGCGCTCTGCTGGCACTCACCCGCGGCACAGGCCTGCAGGCGGCTCCTCGGTGACAGAAACAACCTGTTCTGCGATTTAGGGGGAGGAATAATCTGATTTGGACTAAATAATCCCCATTACTTTTACCTATGAAACAACTTTGTAAAGGCAACGCAAACCTCCTGAGACTCAGTAATGTTTACTAGCAGCTGCAAATCTCCAGCTGGGCACTCTGTAATGACCCCCCATATAATTTGGGGTTTTTATTGGGCATCCTGATCCTGCCAGCGTGCATCAGTCAAGTGAGGAAGAGGAGGCTCAGTCCCAGAGGCTGGCCAGTGTAGGAGCATAGCAAGACACTCCACTGTCTCCATTGCTGCGTAGGCATCGGCAGCTGTGCAGAGAGGGGTACAGGCTGTCAGCTCAGAGTAGCAGGGCGAAAGAATCTGTCTGAATGAGCACCAGTTCGCTGTCTGGAAACCAGACAGGCCACCTGGAAACAGATACAAAATTTGCCCACACTCTGCTTCCATAATTTTGCATACGCTCACCTTGCAGTTCATGATGGCTGGTCATGGGAGATCCATCTTGCTTTTGCCCTGAACACAGAAGCATGTTACTGTTCTCTAGATCATGTTTTGGCAGTAACTGTTTTTAACATTTTAAAGTGATGCCGTATTTTTTCTCAGTGAAACATGCTGAGCTGGTAGTCTTTAGGACTGAAGCCCTTTATTGAACACAGAGAACTTGCTGGGATGACACAGCCAGAAGCGACACTGTCCCCTCCCATTTTATACTGCACGAAATGATGAGGCTGCTGTACTAATGTAGACTGTATCCAATTATGAATAAAAATACTATGTTCTCACCACTAACGCTGCTCCTGGAACCCCTCAGAGTTCCCTTATTTTTATGACCTGCCTCTAAGCAGTTACTTTAACCCTCTGATGAGATTTATAAACTGATATACAGTACTATAAAAGATCGCCTTCCTTTACAATTCTGGATGATTGCCCATGGGCTTGCAGTCCCTTCCTCACTAGCCATCATATTATTCCTCTTCAAGTACAATATTCACTATGAAAAGCTTACTATTCAGAGCATGATTAGATATCATTCACTGGAAATCACCCATACACTCCCTATCAATTCCTGCCTGGGCTTCTTGGTGAGGTGGCTACATTACACTGAGCAATGATTGAGAAAAAGTTTTCAGGCTTCAAGAACTGGCTTGGTGCAAGAGCTCAGGAATGTCAGAGGCAGCCGGGCTACTACTATACACAACCCAGAGAGTGCACTCCTGACCTGATAAACCTTTCAGTTCTATGGGTATTTCACCTTCTTGTATGATTTCCTGCACACTGTGGCTGGTCTGCCTAGCAGGGATTTCCCTAGAAGATCCAGCTCCTGAAATTCTTATTGACTACAGTTACATGGGATTTGCAGCACCTTCAAAGTCAAAGCATGAGTTTGGACAAAATATCTCAGCCAAAGTCTGAAATTAGGGAACTTCTGGGCTTTGGTTACGTGGTGGTATTCTTCTAAAAAGCTATTGCTTCAATCCCCAGTTCTACAAATCTGAAATCATTCCTAAAACAGTCCCTCCTTGGACTTCAGTTCTAAATATCCTGTAATTCTGAGCAATCACACTTGGAGTACTGGACCAGGTCTAGCTATAATCTTTACCAGCTTCCTGGATTGTTTCTAGCAACATCAAATGGATCTTTATCCTCCAGAGTCAGATTGCCATGGCACAATATATCCCGTGGGATTCACTACTAAAGCCACAGCTCTCTTCCAGTTTCCACATTCCTTCCATCCAGAACATTTTCTGGTGGGAGAAGAGATGGCCTTAACACGTAGCCCCAGCTTGGAACCAGCAAGGACAAGTTCCTTAGGAAGCATGAGCTGGGGTGGCAGATCAGCATTTTTCTTGAGTAAACTGGGGGGGAAGGATGATAGGTAAGGAGTTTAAGCCTTTTACTGGACCCAGATCAGATCTTTTTGATATAAGGACCAGACACCTTATTTGGCATCTAGGTAAGATTATCCCTTTCCAGAGGACACGAGATGTTCAAACCACAGGCTACACATTTAGTGAACAATGAGCCAACTTGCAGGACCATTACACGGCCAAACTCCCAAATAATCCCTTGTGGAGCCCAGTTCATGTAACAGGTCATTCAGCTGTATTTTAATGAAGTTCTGCCTAGACTTCCTGGCCTAGTGAAATAACATTGCTTAAGCTCTCACAGCACCGGTTGAAAGGAAAAAACCCAGACTGGTCTATGTTATCATCTGTAATACTATAACACATATTTTTCTTTTTTGGCAGTTTCAACAGCATTTGAAATCTTGCTGTGAAGTCCAAGGAAATCAGAATATGAGACCTTTGTTGAGAACTTTCCTTCTGACATATATGTTTCTCAAAAAACTGCTGACTTGGAGATGAAAGAATTGAGAAAATTGAAAATTACACAGTGTAGAGAAAGTGAGGATGGCGTTTTTGCTTTGGAGACCTGGGCAGGTTCAGGGAAATGTCAGGGTAATAGTGTAGTAACTTTGCCGATGAAGGCCTACTGGTAATTGTTGATCTGTAGTTCATCAGTGGTTTAAGAGCACCAACCCCCCTAGGCCTAACTTCTGAGTTGGAAATAACATAACTTTTTTTTTTTTTAAAGCAATTTTGTCTCATAGATGTCAGGCATCATCTTCTGCATCTTTGTTGTTATTTTGTTCCAGTGAGTTAAGTTTGGACATTGAGCAATCAAATTGCCAGTGCTCATGAGCTGTAATTTTCAGGTTTCTAAGGAAGATACATGAAATGGAAATTGGCAAACTTGTGATTCCACTTCAGGGTGTCTGGTGAAAATATTTTGGATCAGTAACATATCTGAGAGAAGACTGGAGAATTGGCCAGACGTCCTGCATCTAACATGCCAAAAAAGCCAGAGCAGCGTTCACTCACAATTCAAATGCTTTTTAAAGTTTTAGAAAAGTTTAATTAGAAGAGTATTCACTCGTTATGAAGAATGGCTTACAGAATAGTGTTATATAGGAAAGCTGAAATTATCCATTAATTGACAGCTCTATCCTGGGGATTTTTTTCCCCCTTCAACATAAACATTTGTCTTGAGCATTTTTTTAAAATTACAGTAGACTAGAAGGTTGCCAAATATTTAGTGGTTTTGTGAAGTTGTTTGGTATTCATGTCTACTACAGTTCTGCAGAAAACTGTTCTAAGAGCCTTTTCTTTCACCATACGGCAGTCTAAAGTGGGGTCCAGAATAGCAAACTTTAAAGATGTGATAAAGAAAAAATGTGATTTCAGTTGCTTTTATAATTATTAAAAAAAAGAAAGCCTTTGCAGAGGCTGGATTCATGTCCTGCCAATATTTATTGAAGTGTTTATCATTAGGACAGTGATTTTGCATGTGTTCAGTCAATTCCAAAAGACAATGCTGTAATGTTTTCGGCTCTTGGTCTTCCCGCCTTCCTGAGAGTAGATTGGCGGCTGGTGGAAGCTCTCCCCTTCCCCACCCTTGTTTACATCCCCACCCGTCCACTGCAGAACCAGGACAGCAGTGGACCAGAGCTCCAGCTCTCTTTGGGTCCCCTCCAGTCACATCCCACACAGAGCAAAAGTCGGGCCACGTCTGGCCTTTGAAGAGTGTGGTCAAGGGTAGAGGGTGAGAAAGAAACCTGTCCTGCATTTTGCCCTGTGGTGTAATCAGGTGTAAACATAGATAAACATAGGTTGCTTGCTTCTTATTCAGGCAATGTAGAAGTTCATAGTGCAGTCTTCAACCCAGAGCTGCACTGACCCACCTTCTCTTTTAACCAAATAGGTGACTTGATCCACCTTATTCAGACCCCTAACTCACTGCTTTTGCTCTGTAACTTCCAAGCTGGTCAGAGCTGTAATCTTAGTGCTGGTCACAGCTACTGGCCAGCTACCATTACATTTAAAACAGCAGCCTAGATCCAATGCCAAGGACACATTCCTCATCTGTTGCCGGCTGGGCAGGACAGGGTATGCTGTGCTCCCACACCTGCACACTGTGGAGCTCTGAGAAACAGTTTCCTGCTGTTCTGTGATGGCTCTTCACTACATTTTTATCTTATTTTTTTAATTGCCAGAAAGGTGCCTGACCACAGGCTGGCTCAGATGGTAGGCTCTGGTACAATAATTTATACCACTTGTGTGTAAAAGTTAAAATTGGAAGCATTGAGGACAGAACTGAATTTATTTTAAACTGTAGCTGGGCTCTCAAATTAGCTATTCTGTAATCCTAGTTCAGTTTCAGGAATGCTTCCCCGGGAAATCCTGCAGACCATCTGAGGACAGCTTTCAGTAACCACATATTGCGTGGAAGAGAGTTTGCCTGGAAAACATGGATATAAGTCCCCAGAGAAAGTGATCTCTCAGGAAGAAGTGACAACCCATAGGAAGCGATACAATTCATTACTGTCAGTGCAGTTTTGAATTCCCTGAGGGGCTCAATGGAAAGTTTGTTATGCTACTGTGAATCATTTCACTGGAGACTCTTTATGAAGTGTCTTAGAGACTTATGGTCACAAATGAGCAAACTTGTTTCGTGCTACGTGCATTTCAAAAATCAGGTGCTAATTTTTCATGTACCTGAGCTATAAACTCTGTCATATGGAAAGCACCCATAAGCCTTTTGTGGCAGGAATGAAGTGACAACAGGCTTTGTTTATTTTTATTCAGTAGTGATGATATGCAAAAGCAGCTTTTCTATTTACAAGCCTGGCCTTTTGTTCTCACAGACGGTTTGGAAGGAATATGAAGAGAGGCCAGATTGCAGGGCAGACAGCAACATTTCCTCCACTGTCTCTACTGTGAAAAGGCAAAGTATCAGCTACATACCAAAGAATCACTACTAACTAATCACTAGTTCACTTTCAGGTCTTAAGCATTTATTCTTAATTAGTATTTACTTGCACATTCAGGAACATGCGAGTGGCCACAGACACCAACCCTTACATTCACAGTCTTTGACGTTTGGTGTTCACACTAGCAGGCAAAAAAAAAAAAAAAAAAAAGAAAACCAACACTGACTTCTCTCAGTGCCAGATAGCTGCTTGCTCTGCTCCCTCTGTGTCTGACTTCAGCTTTTGTTACACCACCATTCAGTTCTGCTGTGTCCTCTCCTCCTGCTCTGCCCTGCCACCTCATTGCAAGAGCTGTCATGGTATATGGACTTCCAGTTTGGCTTGCAGAATTTAAGGGTCAGTCAAGACCATCTGAGACCTCTGTGTCCAGTTCCCATCCTCTACCAAAGAGCTACCACACTACCATATCTCTCCCATACATTCAGATCAGCAATTTAAAGAAGATAATTTCCCACTTGTTACGTAGTTAGGTTATTTATTTATTTCTCTCACCACCATAAGGCGGCTGGGCTTTTTGTCCAGCTAACTCTACCGCACTGTGGTTCCGACCATATGTAACTGCCTTTCTGAAAATCCACTTCTGCTTTGGGATCTCAGCAACTTGGTTCCACAGTAAGATAAAATATAGAACTACTGGTGGATTAACTGCATCCTACCTAGGCCACAACTAAAGGGGTTTTGTTAATACCTAAACATGTTTTGTCATTAGCTGACTAATTGCCAGTGCTTTAAATATACTTGTCCTACTCCCTTCCAGGCTCCTAAAGCCTGGTGCAACTCTTAATACCTGGTGCATACTTTATTCTTTGTGAGAGATGATTCTTGAAGACACACAGTCAAACCTAGATTCAGAAATCCTAACAGCCTTATTCAGTATTTGCAGTCTGTCAGATGCCCTTATTTGAGAGAACTTGTATCAGTATTTATGTTGGTGCAATTCCACATCCTTTTCTAGGAATAGGATCAGATATGCAGCAAGCTTCTCTGATGGAGATGTTCCAATATCTGGAGCAATATGCCATGACTACTATAAATGTCAGCAGTGATACTAGCTGTATCACATACACAGGGTAAAAAGAGTAGAAAGAGTAAAATTCAGTAATTTTAGGTCTCTATGCCCCAATCATTGCACTTCTCCTAACACAGGCTATTAAATGAAAATAGTAGGGGAATTAAAAGGAATAATTGGCACCATCATGAACACATCTAAGGCCAAGAGATTAATCTAATATGGATACAATCAGATTATCATAAGATATATTTAATTCAGGGCTTGATGACAGGCGTATTCCTAAGAGTTTTCACCTAAGGAACACTGAAACCACATTTTGAATTCATAAGGACTTGCAAGTCTTCAGAGTGCAAGGCCCTTTGACATATCTCAAGATTTCTCATTTTTTGTACAGTAGGTCAGGTCTCTCATTTCCTACCTGGTGCTGAGTATTTCTTCTCTTATTGAAGATAGTGGAAATTCAGGATATTCAAGTCCAAGGGGCTTTGATCATCTCTCAAGGGCAGCACCTCTGTCAACACAAACATAGTCTTAGGTTATACTTTAGAAAACACATATTCTGGGAGATGTTTGATCAAAAAACTTCTACGTGCACCTAACTCAGAACCAGATGCAACAGGATTCTTTTAATTACCTATGAATTTGGATTCTTTATGTCCATTAACATCTTAATACTTAAGCATTTCCCTAGTCCTGATACGGAGTCTGAGACAAATCAGAGAGAATTGCATTTTTTTCCTCCCCATAAACTCGATTCCAGGGTTCATCTAAGTTGTGAGTATGTTCATCTCCCCTTGAATTCAACAAGAGAGGAGGATCAGCATAAATTAGAACATCCTGACTACTGTTGCACTTATTTCAGGATCTGACACTTCCATATTATAGATGAAGTTTTAGGCAACAACTTTCTTCTGCCAGTGCTCTTTAAAATATCTGCAGATGTAGGCTATTTCCCAGCAAAGATACTGACATTTACAAGCGAGTCCTTGTATGTGCATTTGCAGTGGTGCAAATAAAACTCCAACCCTTGCAGTTCTGAAAATGTTTCATGTATTACTGAGACTGCAGTAATGACTTCACGAAGAGAGACGTACATTAGATTTTTCATTCCTTCTAAACATAGGTAACATTTTCCCTTTTCATGTACTTTCTCCCTCACATACTTTTAATGTAATTTCCTTCCCCCTCCTTATAACATCAGTGATGGTAAGTCAGTTTCCTAGGCCATGTGGCACGGAGTGGGAATCACTGTCATTCTGAATTCTTTCAACATTATTTCATGTTTTCAGATAACCAGAATTGTAAGAAATACGGTCGGATGGTGTGTGACAACTGAATAATATGCTGACACACAAAAGGGAGATATGAATATCTTCAGTCATCATCATTACTAGCACTGGGCAACTGGATAAATTTCGGAATGTGAATTCTCAGAGTTTCCTGGTTAACAGTTCTAAATTACATATACATGATGAGGGGAGTTAGATCTCAAGTTAGCTAGCTGATTCTAGATTTATCAGAACTGGATTTTGGCAGGTGTATTCTGTTGTTGACAAAATCTCAAGTGTTATATTTTGCTTTTGTTATGACAACAGGAGCTCACCTGTGAGACGTGGGGCTCAGCAGTCCTAGCTGAGGTCTTCTCAGATACTCCATACTGCTTTTTAAAACAAGTTTCTAAAGGAAGAGACAGGGGATTTTAATTTTTTTTTCCCCCTCTGTCACAAGGCATTGCTATATGTATGTAGGTTGGAAGTTATCAGGCAAGTCTTGGCAAGGATGCTGTATAAGGGCTTCATACACCTTATATTTCATGCTAACCCTCCATGCAACTGTCAGCGCTACAGTTAGTTAGTCCAGCGCCGAGGAAAAACAACTGCAACAGTAGCAGTACTGTTCCCTCTCCCATCCACTCTGTCAGGGAACAGGAACACTTCTTTGCTTTCTGCCCTTGTTGCTTTCTGCCCTTATAATCTTAAACCACGAGAGGCGATGGTTGTGCTGTGCTTGTTTACACCCTACAACAAGAGGGTTGACATTTCAAGTCACTGAGACTGGAGATGCTGAGCGTGCTGCTGCATCTGCCTTCTGCATTGTGAAGAGGGAGTCCTCATAGTCTTCACTTTTGTCTACAGGACAGAAGAATTTGTAACACATTGGCTAAGTCAAAGAATGAAAAGCTAAGGGTTTTCATAATGTTAGTATTGAGCTTTTGGGCTGAATGTTTCAATTTTGTGTGCTTAAATTTACATGAATAAGGGAAGTTACTGAGTGGGTTCAGGTACACTTGTTTCGGTATACATGCAGAGATGAAGTTTGCTGAATTAGCAAAAATGTAAATGTTTTGGCCCTTCTGAGGGCAAGGTTAGGGACACAAAGCTGTCCATTTCAGTAGGCTAAAACAAAAATCCACTTGCACCACAGCTTCAAAATTTTCACAGTAGCAAAATAGTTTCCATCCAAAACTTAATTAAATTAGAAGGCAAGTGTCCATGTGGACACCAGCAGCTATTTGGCAACAGCTTTCTTGGCTATCACTTCTCTAGATCATCTCTTAGTTTCCATTCGTTTTCTTTTACCCACCTTAATCAATCACTAACCAAATAACTATTTGATATGACCATCTCAGACTAATTCTTGGATCATTAAAAAAATAATACTTGAGATGAGATTTGTTCCTTCTGCTTCAGGGATTGAAAACTGGGCTTGAAAATTCGGTGTATAATTGACCTCAGCAAGGAACAAGTCAGGTCCTGCACTGATGGGAACAGTCCTGGTCTCCTGGGAAAGGAATGTATGAGACAGAAGTGCCCTTTTATCTCGTGACTGTATTTTCCTTAGACAGAGTAGAAAAATACTAAATGAGAAAGGTTAGGGCAAAAATACAGATTCCACAAGGCAAAAATAGAAAACAAAGTTGATAAGAAAAAACATAATAAATGAAGGGAAGTGATGAAAAGTGACTACAGAACAGAAAGAAAGAGAACAGAAAGAACAGATGAAACCAATAACTTGAGAAGGATCTAGTTGTTATGGAAAACAAATCAGTGAAACATCAAGAGGAAAAATAAGTAAAAAACAAGATGCCCCTGAGAACTGCAGGCTAGGGGGAGGGAAGCTACGAAGAGGGAGCTAGTCAGGAGTAAGTAATGAAGATCAGAAAATGAAGCATGTATTTGAATTGGCACCAACAAAAGAAAATGACTACAAATATGGCAAAAATATTTAATGCCCTGTAAAATACCAGCTTTATGTGTGTAACAGGCTGGCTGGTATTAAAATGTTTTTCTAGCTCCAGGCTTCACTTGACATTAAGAATCCTTGGAAAGGTAGGCTATAGCTCTGCTTTTTCTACTCCAGGCCTTTTCCGACCATGATAGGAAGTACATGCTGCTTTTTCTGAGCAGTCTTGTGTGGTGTCCTGGTTTTAGCCAGGATAGAGCTGGTTTTCTTCACAGAAGCCAGTGTGAGACTGTGTTTTGGATTTGGGATGAGAAACTGTTGATAATGTGCTGGTGTTTTGGGTTGTTGCTGAGCAGTCAAGGACAGTCCAGTTTCTTGTGCTGGCCTGCTAGCAAGGAGGCTGGGGATGCACGGGAAGCTGGGAGGGGACACAGCCGGGACAGCTGACCCAGACTGGCCAAAGAGATATTCCCCACCATACGACATCATGCCCAGTACATAAACTGGAGTTAGCCGGGGGGTGGAAATCGTTGCTCGGGGACGGGCTGTCGATCACTGGGTGGTGAGCAATCGCTGTATTGGGCATCACTTGTTCTTGTACATTCCTTTGTTGGTATTATCATTGTTGTTTCCTTCTCTCTTTCTGGCCTATTAAACCGTGTTTATCTCAACCCACCAGGTTTTTCTTCCTAATTCTCTCCCCCGTCCCACTGCGGGAGGGGGAGTGAGCGAGCGGCTGCGTGGTGCTTAGTTGCCGGCTGGGGCTAAACCACGACAGTCCTTTTTGGCGCTCAACATGGGGCACGAGGCTTGAGATAATAACGGTTGCAGGTCACAATATCAGTTTATTTGATTTGCATGATGCTCTCGTCTCTGCTGTACATGTTAAGGATCGGTGTTGGTTTCTGCGGGCTGCTGCACTCTGCGATGATTAGTAATGTCTCGCCTGTGAATTTTGTTTTTAGAGCACTGACCTTGAGCTTAATGTGGTATCATCTGAGCTCTGTACTAAAGCCGTTACTGTATTTTGGCTACTGTCTTGTGGAGACGATTAGCAAATATACTTCTGCCTCTGAAAGGTTTTTTATGGAGGAAATGCAGAATGGTACCTTTGCTACCCTCTATCATAACATTTCCTCCTTCATCACAATAATTTTTCAGTATTTCGAACACCCTTGGGTAGTTAAAATACCTCTATTGCTACTTCTGGGGAACACTGTTTCGGTTTTGTCTAAGGTTGGCAAGCAATTTAAGAATATCACTCGGAGATCTGCCCCAAGGCTGGATAGTTATGAATGGCAGGGCGTGTGGAACAGCATGGGCAAATGCCTGGGGTGGTGGGCACCTCCAGTGTTTTGGAACTTCAGTCCCGAACAAGTGCAGAATCCTGATAAACTAGCAGAATATTTGGAAGAAGTATGCTGTCAGCCTAGCAGCTCCAAGGAGACACAAATCATTGCAAAGTGCTGGGGCCTGGCCCATGCCTACCGAGCCCTATTTAACACTGTGCAAAGGGGAGAGGGGCTCTCTGGGTCTGATGGCAATGTGGCAGGCACTGTGACTACTCCAACCCCTGTGGCAGGCACTGTGACTACTCCAACCACCACGGAGGGCACTGTAGCTACTCAGACTGTTGCAGCTGAACCAGAGAACCAGCCCATCCCAGTATCAGTTGCCCCTGTACAAAAGAAGAAATCTTGGAAGCGGAAGTCAGCTTGTTTAGTAAGGGACGAGGAAGATATTTCTAAGAAGGAGCCAGAGGAAGAGAGTGAGGAGGCAGAGTGCTCTGAAGCAGGGCCATCACAAGGACCGAAGAGGGAAGAGAGCGAGTCATCGCTTGAAGAGGAGGAAGAGGAAGAACTCATAAAAGAGACGGTAACTACCCGATCTCTATCCCTGAGTGAATTGCGAGATATGCGAAAGGATTTCAGCCGTCGTCCAGGTGAGCACATTGTCACCTGGCTGCTCCGATGCTAGGATAATGGGGCCAGTAGCCTGGAATTAGAGGGTAGGGAAGCCAAGCAGCTGGGATCCCTTTCTAGGGAAGGGGGCATTGACAAAGCAATTGGAAAAGGTGCACAAGTCCTCAGCCTCTGGAGACGACTCCTGTCAGGTGTGAAGGAAAGGTACCCCTTCAAGGAAGATGTTCTATGTCACCCAGGCAAGTGGACCACCATGGAGAAACGTATCTAGTACCTGAGGGAGCTAGCTGTGCTGGAAGTGATTTATGGTGACTTGGACAATGGACAATCATCCAAAGACCCAGATGAAGTCAATTGCACGCAACCTATGTGGCGGAAGTTTGTACGGAGTGCACCCTCATCATATGCCAACTCATTAGCAGTAATGGCCTGGAAAGATGGAGAGAGACCAACGGTGGATGAATTGGCTGGCCAACTCCGACAATATGAAGAAAGTCTCTCTTCCTCCCTACGGGCCTGCGTCTCTGCTGTAGAGAAACTGTCCCGGGAGTTTCGGCAATTCAAAGAGGATATGCCTACCCTCCAACCATACGGACCAGTGTCTCAGCCATTAGGAGTAAGCGCTCTTCTGTTCAAGAGAGAAGATATAGAGGATACACACCACAAGCCACCCTGTGGTTTCAATTGCGTGACTACGGAGAGGACATGAGGAAGTGGGATGGAAAACCTACCTCGACCCTAGAGGCACGAGTACGCGAGCTGCAAGGAAAGACAATTACAAAAGGGGGTTCAGGTTCCTCCAGAAAAATCGTCGCTCCACTTTCCAATGGGCAGCTTGCCAGAAAGAGTAGAAGAGCTGATCTTCCCTCTGATCCTCTTGAAGGGACTTCTGATTCCTGTTTACAAGAAGTGGGTAACGAGTACTATGAGCAGGACTAGAGGGGCCCTGCCTCCAGCCAGGCGGAGGAGAGGGACAACCGAGTTTATTGGACTGTGTGGATTAGATAGCCTGGCACATCAGACCCACAGGAATATAAGGCTTTAGTGGACACCGGTGCACAATGTACCTTAATGCCATCAAGCCATATAGGGGCAGAACCCATCTGTATTTCCGGAGTGACGGGGGATCCCAACAGCTGACTGTGCTGGAGGCCGAAGTGAGCCTAACTGGGAATGAGTGGCAGAAGCACCCCATTGTGACTGGCCCGGAGGCTCCGTGCATCCTGGGCATAGACTACCTCAGCAGTGGGTATTTCAAGGACCCAAAAGGGTACCGGTGGGCTTTTGGTATAGCTGCCTTGGAGACGGAAGAAATTAAACAGCTGTCCACCTTGCCTGGTCTCTCAGAGGACCCTTCTGTGGTGGGGTTGCTCAAGGTCAAAGAACAACAGGTGCCGATCGCTACCACAACAGTGCACCAGCGGCAATATCGCACCAACAGAGACTCCCTGATCCCCATCCATCAGCTGATTCGTCGGCTGGAGAGCCAAGGAGTGATCAGCAAGACTCGCTCACCCTTTAACAGCCCCATATGGCCAGTGCGAAAGTCTAATGGAGAGTGGAGACTGACAGTAGACTATCGTGGCCTGAATGAAGTCACACCGCCACTGAGCGCTGCTGTGCCGGACATGCTAGAACTTCAGTATGAACTGGAGTCAAAGGCAGCCAAGTGGTACGCCACTATTGACATTGCTAATGCATTTTTCTCAATCCCTTTGGCGGCAGAATGCAGGCCACAGTTTGCTTTCACTTGGAGGGGTGTCCAATACACCTGGAATCGACTTCCCCAGGGGTAGAAACACAGCTCTTCCATTTGCCATGGGCTGATACAAACTGCACTGGAACAGGGTGAAGCTCCAGAGCATCTGCAATACATTGACGACATCATCGTATGGGGCAACATAGCAGAAGAAGTTTTCGAGAAAGGGAAGAAAATAATTCAAATCCTTCTGAAAGCTGGTTTTGCTATAAAACAAAGTAAGGTCAAAGGACCTGCACAAGAGATCCAGTTTTTAGGAATAAAATGGCAAGATGGACGTCGACAGATCCCAACAGATGTGATCAACAAAATAACAACTATGTCTCCACCAACTAGCAAAAAAGGAACACAAGCATTTCTGGGCATTGTGGGTTTCTGGAGAATGCATATTCCAAATTACAGTCTGATTGTAAGCCCTCTTTATCAAGTGACCCGGAAGAAGAACGATTTTAAATGGGGCCCTGAGCAACGACAAGCCTTCGAACAAATCAAACAGGAGATAGTTCATGCCGTAGCCCTCGGGCCAGTCCGGGCAGGACAAGATGTTAAAAATGTGCTCTACACGGCAGCCGGGGAGAATGGCCCTACCTGGAGTCTCTGGCAGAAGGCACCAGGAGAGACTCGAGGTCGACCTCTAGGGTTTTGGAGTCGAGGATATAGGGGATCTGAGTCCCGCTATACTCCAACTGAAAAGGAGATATTGGCGGCATATGAAGGAGTTCGAGCTGCCTCAGAAGTGGTTGTTACTGAAGTACAGCTCCTCCTGGCACCCCGACTGCCGGTGCTGGGCTGGATGTTCAAAGGGAGGGTCCCCTCTACACATCATGCGACTGATGCTACGTGGAGTAAGTGGGTCGCGCTTATTACACAGCGGGCTCGAATAGGAAACCTTAATCGCCCGGGAATCTTGGAAGTGATCATGGACTGGCCAGAAGGCAAAGATTTTGGAATATCACCAGAAGAGGAGGTGGCGCGTGCTGAAGAGGCTCCACCATATAATGAACTGCCAGAGAACGAAAGGCAATATGCCCTATTTACTGATGGGTCCTGTCGTATTGTAGGCAAACATCGAAGGTGGAAAGCTGCTGTATGGAGCCCTATACAACGAGTTGTAGAAGCCGCT
Source organism: Phaethon aethereus (assembly GCF_964289735.1). NCBI lineage: Eukaryota > Metazoa > Chordata > Aves > Phaethontiformes > Phaethontidae > Phaethon > Phaethon aethereus. The sequence goes on along the minus strand of NC_138575.1, from coordinate 95,157,119 downwards.
GAAGGACAGGTGAATCAAGTCAGTTTGCGGAGGTGAAAGCCATCCAGCTGGCTTTAGATATTGCTGAACGAGAAAAATGGCCAATACTCTATCTTTATACTGACTCATGGATGGTGGCAAATGCTCTATGGGGGTGGCTACAGCAATGGAAGCAGAGCAACTGGCAACACAGAGGCAAGCCCATCTGGGCTGCTGAATTGTGGCAAGATATTGCTGCCCAACTAGAGAACCTAGTCATAAAAGTACGCCATGTAGATGCTCACATACCCAAGAGTCGGGCCACTGAAGAACATCAAAACAACCATCAGGTGGATCAGGCTGCTAAGATTGAAGTGGCTCAGGTGGATCTGGACTGGCAACATAAGGGTGAATTATTTATAGCTCGGTGGGCCCATGACACCTCAGGCCATCAGGGAAGAGATGCAACATATAGATGGGCTGGGGATCGAGGGGTGGACCTGACCATGGATGCTATTGCACAGGTTATCCATGAATGTGAGACGTGTGCTGCGATCAAACAAGCCAAGCGGTTAAAGCCCCTCTGGTATGAAGGACGATGGTTGAAATATAAATATGGGGAGGCCTGGCAGATTGACTATATCACACTTCCACAAACTCGCCAAGGCAAGCACTATGTGCTTACCATGGTGGAAGCAACCACCGGATGGCTGGAAACATACCCTGTGCCCCATGCCACCGCCCGGAACGCTATCCTGGGCCTTGAAAAGCACGTCTTATGGCGACATGGCACCCCCGAAAGAATTGAGTCAGACAATGGGACTCATTTCCGAAACAACCTCATAGACACGTGGGCCAAAGAGCACGGCATTGAGTGGGTGTATCATATCCCCTATCATGCACCAGCTTCCAGAAAAATTGAATGATACAACGGACTGTTAAAGACTACACTGAGAGCAATGGGTGACGGGACATTCAAACATTGGGATAAACATTTAGCAAAAGCCACCTGGTTAGTCAACACTAGGGGACCTACTAGTAGAGCCGGCCCTGCCAATCAAAACTTTTACATACTGTAGAAGGGGATAAAGTCCCTGTGGTGCATGTGAGAAATATGCTGGGGAAGACAGTCTGGGTTACTCCTGCCTTAGGCAAAGGCAAACCCATTCGTGGGATTGCCTTTGCCCAGGGACCTGGGTGCACTTGGTGGGTAATGCGGAAGGATGGGGAAGTCTGATGTGTACCTCAAGGAGACTTGATTTTGGGTGAAAATAGTCAATGATTTGAATTGTATTATGTTAATTGTGACACAATACAGTATGACATTACTACTATGGCTGCTATCTACCATATCAATGGTATTATAGTAAGAATCACCCAGACTGATGAAGAATGAGCTTCACTGAAACCAAGCAACGTGCAGCAGTGATGGAACCAGAACTGGCTTCAGCAGCTTGCGCCCAACAATTCACAGAATCACAGAATCACAGAATCACTAGGTTGGAAAGGACCTTTAAGATCATCAAGTCCAACCATTAATCCAGAACCACCATGTCCCCTAAACCATGTCCTGAAGCGCCACATCCACACGTTTTTTGAACACTTCCAGGGATGGCGACTCCACCACCTCCCTGGGCAGCCTGTTCCAATGCCTGACCACCCTCTCAGTGAAGAAATTTTTCCTAATATCCAATCTAAACCTCCCCTGGCGCAACTTGAGGCCATTTCCTCTTGTCCTATCACTAGTTACTTGGGAGAAGAGACCAACACCCTCATCGCCACAACCCCCTTTCAGGTAGTTGTAGAGAGCGATAAGGTCTCCCCTCAGCCTCCTCTTCTCCAGACTAAACAACCCCAGTTCCCTCAGCCGCTCCTCATAAGACTTGTGCTCCAGACCCCTCACCAGCTTCGTTGCCCTTCTCTGGACACGCTCCAGCACCTCAACATCCTTCTTGTAGTGAGGGGCCCAAAACTGAACACAGGATTCAAGGTGCGGCCTCACCAGTGCCGAGTACAGGGGCACAATCACTTCCCTACTCCTGCTGGCCACACTATTTCTGATACAGGCCAGGATGCTGTTTGCCTTCTTGGCCACCTGGGCACACTGCCGGCTCATATTCAGCCGGCTGTCAACCAGCACCCCCAGGTCCCTTTCCGCCGGGCTGCTCTCCAGCCACTCCTCCCCAAGCCTGTAGCATTGCATGGGGTTGTTGTGACCGAAGTGCAGGACCCAGCACTTGGCCTTATTAAACCTCATACAGTTGGCCTCTGCCCATCGATCCAGCCTGTCCAGATCCCTCTGCAGAGCCCTCCTACCCTCCAGCAGGTCAACACTCCCACCCAACTTGGTGTCATCTGCAAACTTACTGAGGGAGCACTCAATTCCCTCATCCAGATCATCTATAAAGATATTGAACAAGACCGGCCCCAGAACTGAGCCCTGGGGAACACCACTCGTGACCGGCCGCCAGCCGGATTTAATGCCATTCACCACAACTCTCTGGGCTCGGCCATCCAGCCAGTTCCTCACCCAGCGAAGAGTAAACCCGTCTAAGCCACGAGCCGCCAGTTTCTCCAGGAGAATGCTGTGGGAGATGCTGTCAAAGGCTTTACTAAAGTCCAGGTAGACAACGTCCACTGCCTTTCCCTCATCCACTAGGCAGGTCACCTGGTCATAGAAGGAGATCAGGTTGGTCAAGCAGGACCTGCCTTTCATGAACCCATGCTGGCTGGGCCTGATCCTTTGGCTGTTCTGCAGATGCCCTGTGAGCACTCTCAAAACCAACCGCTCCATAATCTTCCCTGGAACAGAGGTCAGGCTGACAGGCCTGTAGTTCCCAGGATCCTCCTTCCGGCCTTTCTTGTAGACGGGCGTCACATTGGCAAGCCTCCAGTCTTCTGGGACCTCCCCTGTTAACCAGGACTGCTGATAAACGATGGAGAGTGGCTTGGCAAGCTCCTCTGCCAGCTCTCTCAGTACTCTTGGGTGGATCCCATCAGGCCCCATAGACTTGTGGGTGTCCAGGTGGCTTAGCATGTCCTTGACTGCTTCCTCCTGGATTATGAGGAGTACATTGTGCTCTCCATCCCCGTCTTCCAGCTCAGGGGGCTGAATACCCGTGGATACCTGGACTGGCTATTAAAGACTGAGGCAAAGAAGGCATTAAGTACCTCAGCCTTGTCCTCGTCCTTGGAGACAATGTTCCCCGCCATATCCAGTAGGGGATGGAGATTCTCCTTGCCTCTCTTTTTGTTGTTAATATATTTGTAAAAACATTTTTTATTATCCTTTACGACTGTGGCCAGACTGAGCTCTAGCTGGGCTTTTGCCTTTCTAATTTTGTCCCTGCTTGACCTAACGAGATCCTTGTACTCTTCATGAGTTGCCTTCCCCTTCTTCCAGAGGTGATAAACTCTCCTCTTTTCCCTGAGTCCCAGCAAAATCTCCCTGTTCAGCCAGGCCAGTCGCCTTCCCCGCCAGCTCTTCTTACGGCACATGGGGACCGCCTGCTCCTGCGCCTTTAAGATTTCCTTCTTGAAGACTGTCCAGCCTTCCTGGACCCCTTTGTCCTTCAGGACTGTGTCCCAAGGGACTCTCTCAACCAGTGACCTGAACAGGCCAAAGTCTGCCCTCCGGAAGTCCATGATAGCAGTTTTGCTGACCCCTCTCCTTACTTCACTCACAACTGAGAATTCTATCATGTCATGGTCGCTAAGCCCAAGACGGCCTCCGACCACCACATCTCTCACCAGTCCTTCTCTGTTTGTAAACAGCAGGTCCAGCAAGGCACCTCCCCTGGTGGGCTCACTCACCAGCTGCATCAGGAAGTTATCCTCCACACACTCCAGGAACCTCCTAGACTGTTTCCTCTCTGCCATGTTATACTTCCAGCAGATGTCCGGTAGGTTGAATTCCCTCGAGATCGACATCTTCGACCTGCGGATCATGGACATGGACCGTGCCAGATGACAGTCCAACACCACATACCATCTCCCCTGCCCTGAGAGACTGCTATGATGGATGAAGCCCAGAGTTATGGACTGACTGAACTCCACAGACATTTTACAGTGATGGCCCATGGACTAAGAAAGTGATATATGTGTGTATATATTAAAGGACAGGAAGAGTAATAATGAATAATTGGAATGTATTGAAAAGTATAGGACCCGGGCATGACGTAAATGGTATGGAATAAGGGGTGGATACTGTCCTGGTTTTAGCCAGGATAGAGCTGGTTTTCTTCACAGAAGCCAGTGTGAGACTGTGTTTTGGATTTGGGATGAGAAACTGTTGATAATGTGCTGGTGTTTTGGGTTGTTGCTGAGCAGTCAAGGACAGTCCAGTTTCTTGTGCTGGCCTGCTAGCAAGGAGGCTGGGGATGCACGGGAAGCTGGGAGGGGACACAGCTGGGACAGCTGACCCAGACTGGTCAAAGAGATATTCCCCACCATACGACGTCATGCCCAGTACATAAACTGGAGTTGGCCGGGGGGCAGAAATCGCTGCTCGGGGACGGGCTGTCGATCACTGGGTGGTGAGCAATCGCTGTATTGGGCATCACTTGTTCTTGTACATTCCTTTGTTGGTATTATCATTGTTGTTTCCTTCTCTCTTTCTGGCCTATTAAACCGTGTTTATCTCAACCCACCAGGTTTTTCTTCCTAATTCTCTCCCCCGTCCCACTGCGGGAGGGGGAGTGAGCGAGCGGCTGCGTGGTGCTTAGTTGCCGGCTGGGGCTAAACCACGACATTTGGGTACCTCACTTGGACCAGCTTGTTAAACATGCTTCTTCCGTATCAGCCTAGACTATAGAAAAGGTATGTAATCCTAGATGAGTGGTCTGACCAAACACAGAACGTACCAGCTTGGTACAATTCCTCCAGTAAATCACAGCATTTGTGAATATATGATGATGAGTTTTCCGTATGTACCACGATCAAAATAAGAACCATGACCTAAGGAATACTCTCCTAGTGGAAACTCTTAGCTATTTCTATGCAGTCAGAAGTATTTTAAGACCACTTTGTGATTCAATTTCCTATTCAATATGCAATACTTAGCACATATATTTTATCCTTAAAAAACCCCAAGTGTTAAAGTGACCCCCTTGAAAGTATGCTTCACATTTGACAGATAAGAAACTGGGTGAAGAAAACAGGTACGCGACTGAAGTTAGTGAGAGGACACAGTGTCAGGCTCAAGGGCAAATATGAAAGTTCACTTCAGCCTCCAGCAAAATATGCTGACTTGGGGTTTTTATATGTGTTTCAGTTCTCTCTCTTGGAGAAGAGTCCTCTTGGAAAATGTCCTCAGAGTGCTGTGATAGAAGTCAGCAGTCTGGGTTGTTGGGTGTTTTTTGGTTGGGTTGGGATTTTTTGGTTGTGTTATAAGGTTTTTAATACAGTGCCTGCACTCTGACAGCCATTTGCTTCCTACATTGGTACAGTCAGATTCCAGGGTATGGCATGATGTCTGGTTACACGAGCTCCTCAGTGAACAGAACATAAAGCACAAGAGAAAGGAGAGCTTTCCAAAACTTCACAGAAGCATATGATGATTTATGTTTTCCTGATGAGTAAGCCAGCTTTGCCCTCAGTTATATAACACTAAGTTTTCTCAAGGCAGGCCTGCAAAGATGAGGGCACTAACATGCAGATATGCTCTTGCTCACTGTATTCATGGTGAATCATTTTGAGAAACAGCTTGCGTTTGTTTTGGGGTTTTTTTATAAGCACTGTATAAGCCACGGGGAAAAAACCCTGTGATTCACAGAACTGACATGCACGTAGTTAGCCATGATTTTGTAAAGACAGGCTTTCACCTCTAACACTGGAAGTTGTCCTAAATTTACAAGAAGAGAATTTGCTAATAAAATGCCACCTAAGATGACCAAAGTACAAAAATTCCTATTGTGGTGTTGTGACCACACGTACAAGGGGCTGCAAAGCAAAGGTCCTTTCTCGCCTTTGCTGCTACACCAAAAACTGTGGGACAGGGTTTGCAGAAGTGATCAGAATCTGACAGACAGGTTTTACCACATTGTAGGCACTGAACTTCCAACCGGCACAGCACTTAAGCTGGATACTGAAGTCAGATGGTGTTAATACTCTTGAGATACAACGTGAAATAGTGCATACTCCCAGAAAATTAGGTCCCTGGTTTCTAACCTCTCCCTCCCCCTTAGTGTTATCATGCTACTCATCATAATGGTACAGCACCCAAAAATCATGAGTATCTAGATAATCTGAGCCACCCTGTATTCTTTTTTGCCACTATAAATGCTACATATAAAATAGATCTTTTTGTTGTTGTTTTGTGAACACCCCATGATCCAGATAATTCTGTCTCAGTGTGGAAATGCAAGAAAGAAAAACAGCAGCTCCCCGGCAGCCTTACTGATGTATACTGCTGACCAACAAAATGTAAAGCAAGTCTCTGATCATTTGCCAGGGTCACATCTGGGTGCAGAGAAAGCAGCAAGATCACCGAAGGAGATTTTCCCTTGTTCCTATTACCTGAATGGATTATGACATATGTTTCATATTGGATAGGCAAATTGATTCATATAAAATAAAAGCTTAAATGTAGTCTATTTCTTAAGCCATGCTTTCCTAAGGTTTGTTCAGATTCAGAAAAGTATGTCTTACTTTCCTTTTCAAGCCTCCCTGCTTGCTGCCTGGGCTTATCAAAATATTTTCCTAGGGAGCTGAGTAGAGGAGAGTTTCACTATTTTTAACTGTTTCTGCCTCTCTCTAAGTATCATGGGATATCATTATGAGCAAAGAAGCCCATGAGTTCTGCGACCTTAGAGGTTAGGAGAAGCAACAATGAGAAAATACTGATTAAGTATTAAAAATAGATGAAACCCAATTAGGAGAGGCTCATACTTATGAAACACCTTGCTATTTGCTCAGCATTATTTTAGAAGCACATAAGGAGGTGCAGAGTCTTCCTAAAGGTAAATATTGCACTTGAATTTGGGAGCACTACTTCTATTTGTCTGTAGGTCACTGGCCTCAAATCTACTGCATTTGCTCAGCGTAATACCAGATGGTTTAATGTGGACTCAGTAGCCTCAGACCAATTCCCTGCCACAAAACATTCCCATGGCAAAAGCCATTAATGTACTAGGAATGCTGACAATTCCTCTGGCAACCTCAGCAGTGGAGCCAGAAAGTCATTTAACATTCCTTGCCTTCGATTTCTCTCTTTGCAAGTCAGGCTTTGGGCACATGGAGTGCTTTCTAATGCAGGTTTGCCTGTGCAAACATAAACTGCTGCTATAATACATGCCACACAAGAAATAAGAAGATCTCCTGTAGTTACTTCTTTGTGACTAACACTTATGTGTCAAGAAAGGGTAGCCCGCACCAATGGAGTAAGGAGGGCTCCATACACACCCAGGCATCCTTGCATGGACCGACAGCAGGGCTTACAAAACTGTTCTTTGTGCTCATACTTTATTTTTTTTCTTTTTGGAACTTAACTCATTTTTATTAAGTTTCTCAGTAAAATTTACTGGGACTGGAGTTTCATGCTGTGCTGAAGATTTTACAACATACAAAATACTGGCACTGTGAGAAAAAATGACAAACTCATTAAAATATTTAGACATTGTACTGATGTAGCCGCTTTCATTCAAGAATTTCAAAAACACATTCTGATCATTAATCACCGCTCCCAGGTGCCATGTATAAAAAGTATTACTGAACCAAATACAGATGAGACATAGCGAAGATGCTAATTGACTTGGCTGAGCTCATGTGGGAACTGATCCAAATATTCTGTTCAAATACATGGGTATTGTTATTGCTGTTGCCTTAAAATGGATCCAGAGGATTGACTACAGCTCTGGAAAAGAATCAAGAAATCCACACCCCCAGCCAGCCTGCTCTAGTCACCATACCTGACATGATAACAGAATGAATAAGGGGAATGGGTATTGTAACTCTATGCTGAAAATTTGCTTAAAAGTTGTCACTGTGTGATTTTGGTTTTGATGGATCTCCCATTTCTAAGCTGATTTGCCATATGCACGTGCATATTTTTCTGTCATTTCTTTCTTTTTCTTATATCATTCTGGGAGTAATTCCCCAAGCCAGGTACCTTGAACCTGTATGCAACCTGATGAAGGAAAGAAGAGTTTGCACATCTGTGAGGGCACATTTCATCCTGGAGCCTCACAAATGGTGCAGACTGAAACAAAGAGATTCCATCTTTCTCTAAGCCTGAGCTAAGTCTGCATCTCTAGTAGCTGGGAGGGACAACACTAAGTCTGATATAGCACCACTGACATGAAGTAAAATCTGCAAGCCATTTTGACCACCATCCTCTAGAGAGCTGGACTGCAGTGGAACAGTCAGTCAGTTGTGATAGGATGCCATTTGTTCCAGGCAGGAAGAAGGTGGAGGCAATTTTTTTGGTAGTATAGATGACATCCTACTTTCTAGATGACATTCCACTTTCTGGGTGTTAGGTTGCTGAGGTTCCTGTAGTTGTCGTGTGTTGCTCCCTATTGCTGACAGGGATGCCACAAGGTAGTAACTGACAGGTTAGATCCCAGAATATGGCTGCAGTGCTTCAAATGCATGTGGACCTCATTGCATGGACCTGCAACAAACCTTGCTGGGAGACCATCCTTTATGCTCACATTTCTGGGATTTGTTTACCGTTCTGTACGCAAAGCATTTTTGTTAAGCTGCTTGGTAGCCCTCAAGCATAGGGCACCTATACATCCAAATAGCTTACTTTATTGTCAGACTTGTTTGTGGTAAAGCTGTTACAGTCCAAGAAGACAGGGTCCAAGGAACACACAATGGCAGCTAAATGCCCTCTGGGGAAGCACACACTGCAGGGTGAGCCAAGAGGTACCACGTCATGCAATGCTGCAGGTTCTTTCTGTGTCAAAGCTCCCCAGGATGAACATTCTCCACACAGATGCTCTGTATTTTGATTTCCATCCTACATAAATTCTCAATATAAAGTCAAGAAACCATGTACATGCATTACCCAAATTCTTATAGACCATTTCACTTCTTGGAAAAAGACCAAGTCTGAAATGGGGATTTTTTTTTTTTTTTTTTAACCTTCACTCCCCTTTCTCCATGACTTCTGCTGGACTGAGGTAAACAGCTAGTCTTAGGTGGTCAAGATTTTATGCTAATCTGTCATACAAGGTGTAAAGCATATAAATATTGTTCCACAGGACTCCTTCAGAAGCTGTTAATTCCAATAATGTCGCTGTCTAAGATCTGGGCAAAACTCACAGATTGCTCACAGTGAAAACCCATGGGAAACTCATAGCAGAAGAATGGCTGCTAGTACAGCAGTGCTCCTTTCAAAACAGAAGTGGGAGCCAATAGGTTGATGGGATCTGTTCTTGACTTAAGACAAGTTTATTATTTTAAACTGCTTTTGAGAATTTCCCTGAGTTTTAGTTGGTAAAAATAGCAAGCTCTGCAAAGACACAACATAAGAATTACAATAAATAACCCCTGTTAAAATCATTGGTCTTATTGTTCCTTCACAAGTCTAAAACCCAAAAAGAAATTTGCTTAGGGCCATGGTATCATTCACACTAATATCCAAAGCATTAACAAAATAACTATGTTTGTGTGTTCATAAGTAATTTAGCCTTAGTCTGAGAAAGCCATTCTTAACTGTGAGAGGTTCAGGAAAAGGCGGTTAAGAAGTTACTGCCAAAGACTCACATGTAACAAATGCCCCTCTGTGTTAAAAGTGTATTAAGTAACAGCAAGACCTTTCTGGTTTGGAAACTGTAATTTTCATCTAGCTATCAGTTTCTAAGAGATTATTACAGATGATCTTTGGCCCACTCAATGGGACTCATGGTATGTGCTTGTGCCATCAGAAACAGGCCTCTGTAATAAATGCTGTACCTTGAACTGAACTGCCCAAGCCAACTGGGGTCTCCTCAAAGTGCAAGGAAAGCACTGTTGTAGTTTTCACAGTCCCTCACGCTGAACTTCCCATAAAATATCGCTGCATCCAGAAGGATCCTATACGAGAGAGGTTCGCAAATATAATTTGTGCTGTGTATGGTAAAGGTGTTAGGTGATGTGGACCCTGCAATGAGATACTCTGCTGTTAGCATATTTTGCCAATCAGATAACGTCCTCCTAGCTCCTACACCAGAACACACAAGTCCTTCTCAAGCCTTGTCAAGGCTTTTATGCAGCAGAAGGATTAGGAGTCAAGGACAGAAAAGGAAGATACAATTTGAAAAAAAATATGCTCAGGAAAAAAAACTAGAGCTGATGTGCCTCCTTCTTGTTGTGAATCCAGTTGTATAACAACTTTTGAATGCAATTGCCATGCCATTTCTGCATGCCAAGAAAGAACTGCAATATGGACACAGGTGGGCAAAGGAAGAACTACGGCTGTGCAGGTTACCCATGAAAGAGCAAGGGATATTCTTCTTCCCTTTTAGCAGGAAGAACAAGTGCAGCTCCCACATCAGCTTCACTGACAGCAGTTAATGGGTGTTATTCTCTATAGATTGTTTTGGTGTCTAGATGAAACACCCATGCAGAGCTCCAAGGAGATTTTTTTCCTTGATATTTCTTCATCTTCTTAGATATTGCATAACTTTGTGGCTGATGTAATGGAACAACCATTGGACAGGCAAATGCTGACAGCTCCACAATGCCGTAAGGCACAGAAAGTCCAGGTCTACAGGTAGAGTCAAGTATTGTGGCCCATGACGAGTCAGAAGCAAAGAAAAAGGGAATCGGAGATAAGTGGGGTTTAGCATAAGGCAAATCCCTTATGCTTTGTCCTCCCTAGTGAGGACAAAGACAGTTATCATACTGCAGTGCTGGGATTATCATATGAGGTAGGAAGGCCTGGCTCAAGATCATGCTAGTTGAGCAGGACCTATAGCAGAGAGGTAAGAAGAAGAAAAAGAAGACCAGGGAGAAACTGGTCAGACTCAGGAGTCATTGCTTCACCTTACTGAGTGTCTTCTATATTTGTAACTACAAAATGGTGCCAACTAGACAGCAGGGTCAGAAGCGGGAGGGATGTGCCTGACTGCAGCCAGCTGCAGACCTACATGCAAGTGCAAGTTCTCATACTGTGCTACCAAAAGCATCCTGGTATATCTTTAGTCTACACAGCTGTACCATTCTTTCTCCTTTAGGCAGAGAAAGCAGACAAGTTACACAATTCCTGAGAGCTATAATGCATGTGAGAATCCAGTCCCAAATCTTTTGATGATGCTCAGGCAATATGAAGAAGCCTTAAAGTGAATTTAACTTACCTTGATCCTCTGTGGTCCTTCGCTCTACCAAAGGAGAATAAAGTCCCCCAAGATAAACTAGGAATTAGGCCTATAGTGGCTCTGAATTGCTTCTGGAGTATTGGGTTTTGAAATCTTCTTAGGAGGGCAAGGAAGGTCCATGATTGCTACCAGCAGGACTATAGAACAAAATAAACAACCCTATGCCCAGCACTAGATGAAGCCAGCTTTTGCTCCTACATCATACTTCCAAAGCAAAAGGCAAGCATCTGAATGTATCAGCTGAAACAAGGATGAGTTTTAGGTCTGCATTATAAACAGTAAAAATATTCACAAAATATATAGAGGAAAGTTATGATCACACATGATTGTATGCATCACGTAAAAAACTACAGATAAGTGTACTGCTTATTCAGAGGTGGAGCATAGATAGCAAGCAACAGAAGGCCCTCAATATTTGTATCCAGGCTTCAAATATGAATTGCTAAAATAATACCTCATGAGATTTCTTACCTCTTTTCCACCTCTCCTCTAAAACCAGCAATACATTCTCAACCTAATGTCAATGTTACTTACACTGAGGAACTTGAATCAAGTAAAAAGTAAGTATTTTTAATGACAATATCAGTAACAAATAGGTACTCTTCAGTGTAAAATAGGTGCTTTGAACTTTATAAAGACTTGTTTTATCAGTTGTTGCCTGGGATGACTACACTACAATGGAGTTAACTTTATCACAGTTTGAATGAAGCAAATATAGGTCTAGTAGTTTCATGGGCTTTGTCAGGTTTGCCAGTATACTACAAACGTGATGCACTGAAGCGTTGCCAGAACTATAGCCTTTTGTATCAACGATTCATGCTAAAAGGACCTGGAAACAAACCTGCCTTTTGCCATTGTATCTCTGACACCATTAAAGTCAGGCAGAGAAAAAGTGAGGGTGAGTTTATTCCCAGGCTAAGTGAGCTGGATGATTAGCTCCTTTGCTGAAATCCCCAAACAGCTCTTTGACTGAAAGGCCACAAATTATTTGGAAGGGATCCTGGCTTGGAATCTGATTTTCCTCCTGGAATTACATGATACTAAAGAGACATTAAAAGTGGTAAAATTCTTTATATTATGTGGGAAGTCAATCCAAACATTTAGAAAATCTAAAATACTTTTCATTCTGAGCTTTGTAAAGAAATTGATAGGCAAAATCTTTCACAATTGCCCAGAATACCAGTGGTTAATTAGACACTACTTGATAAGCCTGTGATTTAAAGGAAATCACAAACTTCTCTGTAATTAATCAACTGGGAGAAGCCAGTTGATATACTCAGGCAAAAGCAGAAAAGGTTCAGTGCCCTTCTATTAAGCAAGCAAACAAAAGAAACCAGCAGGATTTAGAGATGGATTTGGTCCTAGGCGTGTGCTGTAAACAGCAAGAAGAAAAACAGAAAGACGGAGACAAACAACATGGCAGAGCACCAGCTTTTTAGGTTGCGACTTGCCAGAAGGACAGGCGTGGAGGTACAGGCCAAGTAACTGCTTTTGTTCACATACGGTCAGATGAACATGATTTGTGTACATCCTTTACGCATAAGCAGGACTGCATCAAATGTGTACCCTAACATCACCAGGTTGTTTTTTCCAAATGGAAATAACATGTAGGAACTTTTTATTGCCTAATTGCTGGCATTTAAAAAGGAATATCAAATTTCCTTACAAAAGAAAATCACTTTGTTAATTCTCATTTTCCCTACAAGAAACTAATTGTAAGATTATATGGTTAGCTATTTGGTTAAATGCCTACATTTAAAAAGGGGTATGAATTCAGACAGCTAACAAGGTAATATGTAACAGTCTGTATTGAACATAAAAAAAATTACAAACCTTCTCAAAAACCTTCAGATTATAATCAGAGCAAGGCTGTTGAGCTGCACCCCCAAAATAGTTTGCAAAGATATCCACAGAGTTAGTAAAAGCTGTTAGCAAACATACTGAACATCACCTAATTATCAATGCACCAGGAGGAAATAAAGTGAGAACATAGTAACAATCTAAAATCAGCCAGCAGATTTTACTGGAATACAAGTGAAAGGCATTGCACCACATGACTAACAACGGACAGTAAGGACAAAGTGTCACAGATGCCACACAAAGCAAGCACTTGGAGCTAAGTGTGGGGAACACAGAAGAAAACATACTCAGTAATGGGTCGGTTGGAGTTTTCACCTGGAAAATGAAACACAATAAAGGACCCTCAGTGTAATTTTTGCTGTCACTTTTTGGAGCAGGAATTGGGAATCACTAACCAAGAGAAAGACTGCCCCTTCAGATAACCACTAGGTTGCTCAGAATATAGTGTAATTATTAATAGCATAGCTTTCTTAGATGTTTGCCAAGTTCAGTATAGACCATTAAGAAACAGAGAATGCTTTAATTGCTACAGTGGTAGCTTTACTATAAAAGGGCCCAACAACTCATCACCAACATAGTGCCAAAGGATAAGGATAAAGGAAAAGGTAGTTGTGGGCAATTTTTCTGAAATGGAGTTATTGATAATGTGGAAGTGAAATAATGGAAACAGCTTTCCTTGCTACTCCTTTTTTCACAGTGCCTTGAGATGTCAAGCCTTCTTAGGTTCCTATATCGTGCCATGGAGATGGATTTGGGGATTTTTTGTTTACCCTGTTTCCATGATCCCCAGGGAGAAGATAGGTAAGTCTTCTCAGCCCGTATCAACGGATTCCCCTCTACCATAACATTTTCAACAGATGTAATTTTTTTCAGGTGTTGACTCTTCCTCATTTTTTCAGTTAAGAAAAGGCATATCCTGTTATGACTAAATTATATTTATTCTATGCATTTGAACTTTCCCTAAACCTTCCTTTCTAGGGAAACTTTTACAAGTGTGTGTGGCAGGTTCTTTAATTCATTTTTAGCTGTAGCACAATATTGTATTTGGCTGCCTGATTAAGACTAACATTTACATGACATTTAGGGCGCACTATATTCTAGACTGTCTGTCATGAGTTGATGGACAGCAAAAAAGCCTGGATGTAAAGTCTTGTGTATTCATCTGGAAAAAGAGAGTGGGGACTGCTTGGATTGGAGGACGAAAGAATCTGGGCATCAGAGAGATCCATTCTCCTGTGTGTGAATGCTGGGGGGGAAAAGATCTGAATGGAACTCGTGTTACTATCCTACACCCAGATCCTTTATCACTTTAGATGAATACATCTTTCTTAAAAACTTTGGAATATCTTTTAATATTTATAGACTAAAACAACATATTTAAGAAGTGCGGCTGGGAACTTCAAATTGAGTTTAAGGTATTCAAATCTCACCAAAATGGGTATCTGGCACCCATTTCCCTTTGCAAATTCCAGTTTTCATTCACTCACTAACAGTACCTGCACATTATGACAAATCAAATAGAAATTATTCCCTTTAAACAAATTATTTCAGTCTCAAATTCTTCACATTGTTTTAACAACTTCTTGTACTCAATAGATGCAAATGTTAAGACAAAAACATACGAATTTATTTAAACACTAGACTCTATGTGGACTGTTGCTCATTTGCAATCTGATTTTCCCATGAGAACTTAAGAACTGCTTCTGAAACGACCCGCAGGAAGCTCTACCCGTTTGTCCAAGGATACTGTCTGGTATTAATTTTAGCAAGTTTCAAAGAGAAAAAGGAGACAGAAGGAAAAGGAAGGAGGGAATGGGCTTGCACTCTGTCTTGATCCCTGTAACAGACATATAGGGTTCTGTGCTGAACAGATAAATTTGATTTGAAAGCAAAAACTGCCCTATGATTTTGCACTCTGTGATGAGTTAAGTTCTTAGCCCATCTAGCTAGCTAGTTAAACCAATACAAAAACAGGCAAGAGAATTGATATGGAGATAAGCAGGAACACTCCCTACTTCTCTGCCTTTTCTCAGTTACTCAACAAGAGTGAGAGCAGAGCAACAGCAGGTTATGCAAGGCAGCTTTACAGGATGTGTCTGCGTCTTACTTAGTATTTTGAGACTTGCAAATAACCATGCTCCATGCCAGATGGACAAGACAGAAGTAGCAAACAGAGTAGCCCTAATAGCTTGTCTTCTCCACTTCCAAAATATCCCAGTTTTTACCCAGGTATATTCTCTTGCAGAAGGCGAATTATGCCCAATCATCGAGCTCAGAAACCTTTCCTGCTTGTCACACTGGAAGGTTTTTTTACGTATCTTCAGCCTATTTTGTCCTTTTGCAGAGCATGGGGAAAAACATGTAGATGTACAGAAAAGGTATATTCCTGCTGAAATCACAACAAACCGCATTATCTTCCACCTTTCCACTTTATGTCCATTCAAATCTTCCATTTGAAAATGCGTATTACAGACATGACTTGCATGTACAAGCATGTCAAGCCAAAGCAACATACACCCTTCCACACTGTCAAAAGTATGAGTCTTTCTATACATGTGTATAGTTCAGAATTTAAGGAAAAAAAAAACCCCTTTAAAAATTACTAATAGAGTCAAATACTCAAAAATTGGGAAATGTCAAAGGCAAGGTTAAGACAGTCTTGTTCTGCCCATGTATGATGACAGCATGCTTAGTTATGTGATCCTATATTTTTTTCTTGGGGCCATTACAGAGTCTTTGCCATATCTCCTCAATCTTCCTGCCTTTTGCCTCATCTTTCCCAATACAACTACTTCCCAGTCCTGTTGCTTGCTTTCTTTTGGCCTTTTCAGGCTTGTCCTTTTCCTTGTATCTAGACAGTCTATCCTTAGGCTGGGCAACTTTGAGAACGGCTGCTCTACTGCCACAGTGGGACACAACTGGTTTGGGTAGCAGTGTGATGCTGTTAGGGCTGCAGATCCTGTCTCTGTATCTGACTTACTAAATTGTGTTCAGTGGATGTGAACTCTGGCCTCCACGTGTTCCTGAACCTTTTCCAGACTCAGAGATCTTCGTTGCAGGAAATAAAAGGTTTACTGATCTTTGGCTATGCTTTGAGACAATGCAGATCTGTGAAATATGCTGGACTACATGAAGCAGAAATGTTTTCTAAGCACCAGTTTTATTCCCTACAGTCATATAACAACAATAAAGTTCCTGGCTTTAAAAAAAAAAAAAGTACCCTGAGTTGTCTTTGTATTATTGATCTGGTTAGATCTGTGAAACAATTTTCTTTGACAAATTTCTTTTCCATAACATTATTTGTCCTAAAAATTGAACTACAGAACAGGGTTTTCCCCTCCATATGTAGCATCTTATTTTTTTCCTGGCTAATGCTTTGACATTTATTTTGGAAAGAGACTCTAATTAGTGAAGGGTGCAAAACTGAACCATGTGTGTCACTCAAGAGTTGCCAGGGAAAAATACTGAGCTTTGCTGACCCAGTGGTACTCTGTTGACTAGAATATGTGATACGCTGCAAGATACAAAGTCTCTGCCTGCAAAGGAATAATGACTCTTTATGTGTTCTGTAAAGACTGAAAACTCAGTGTGAGAAAATGTCCCCTATGAAAATAATACACACTGAGGTTTGTTATCTTAGCATTAAGTCAGTATAAGTCAAAGTTTAAAAAAGAAATAGATTTTTTTTTTTATCAGAGATGGATGCAGGAATTAGAAAGTTTTAATTACACATGACATTACCATCTCTTATGCTGGTAAGAGGCATCTGAAAACAAGTCCCCATATGACCCCTATTTTCAGTCTTCCATTTTCCCTAGACAGAGTCTATAGTGATGTAACAGGTTTACTTAAAAAAACTCCAACCATTATTTTACATACCTCTTTTGTTTAGCTTTGTATTGCCCTTGTCACCTTCTGCACTACTATTCTTCCTATGTTGCAGCAGCCCTTGCACTAAAACATGAGCTCTCTATGGAAGTACATTTCTTTCTTCAACTTTGCATTGCATTAACTGCATTTCGAATACCCTCATGACATAAACTACATGTATACCCATACAAAAGGAAAAAAGGTTAAAATAATGTTAGTCATAATCCAAAGAATTAAAAAACCCCAGGAAATGCCAGAATGAAGACTGCCCAAGTGACATCAGCATGCCCCTAAAAAAGGGCAATAATCATTTTCCAAAATGTCTCAAAACTAATTGCTGAGAGCAAAGGAGAAGAAACACTTGGGACTCACGGGTTCAAAACAACATTCAGGAGGAGGGCATTGTTTAGATTGTTTGATCCCTTAGGGCTTGTTTCCATCTAATTTCTTCTTGCACCTCCTCCTTGTGGCTTTCCTGTTATCCTAATGCTTCAAATCTTTGCTCCAGAGAATGAACGACTCTAGAGATTCCTGATGGACTTATGAAGAAAATCAACAATGGAGAAAAACAATGCAGTTTTCCCTAATCTTGTTCTTGGAAACATCTGTACCATTTAATCTGAAACATTAAAACAAAAAATTCAGGCTAAGACAGACATGGAAAACATCAGTATAAACAGTTCAAATTTGGCAATGTTAATTCAAATGAAAATAGAGCCTTATAAAGGGATCTCTTAGGAAATCTTGAATTTAAGAGGGGGCCATTTAACAGCTTTGCATGTAATAAAAGACTATATAAAAACAGTGTAATGACTCGACATAACAAGCATCACAGCAATGCGTTATGCATTTTTTGTGGATGGTATGGTCTTTCTAAGCTCAATTTACATGCAAGTAAGAAATAAAATATTGTCCAGACTTAGGAAAAAACATATTAGTAATGACAAAATAAAGACAAATTTGACGAAAACCTCAGAAATCCCAAGCCAACCATTACTTTAAAAAGCAAAGGAATTCAAGGAGCAAGTCAATTTTTAATTGCTGGCAGTAATCTGCACGAGTGAGAATTTCAGTCTAGAAGAAAAAAATGCCACAAATTGGCAATGCACCAGCTGTGTTCGTCAACTTAGAAGAACTTTTTTTGTCATCAAAAACCTACAAGTAGGACTCTACAGCTCAAATGTTATTTCCATCTTAACAGATGAACATGCATCCTGGAAAACTATCAGATACACAAACAAATAAAAATCTTCACAGGCAAATCACTTAGAAATGCATTAGGTATTAAGTGGAATGCATTTGCAACAAATTCCAGTATCTGTCAGAGCTAAATGTTTCCTTACCTTTTTGTTTATGCACAAAAGAAGATAAAAATATTTAGAGCAGACAGAAATATGAGACCAGAACATGTGCCATGGGAAACCTAAACCTGAACACAGCTGAAGGATCATCCAAAAGGGACCAACCCAAAGAATCCCTCCATCACACAGCAGTTGAAGAGGAAAAACAGATGGGACCTATTGACATAAAAGAAGTCTACTAAGTGTCCTGGGAGACATAGAGAACAGTGACACACTTTACAAAAACCCCTACGTTACCAGAATATTCCAGAAAAAATCTATTTTACTTCTAGCACAGCCTCTGTTCCGGTACCCAGCACATAGCCTAAGCAGTGGGACATGCAGTCAAGTAACTAGTACTGGGGAGTTAAACCACTGGGGAGATGCTCTTCATTCTTAGGACTGTAACACCCCCTGCATATTGGTCATGGTGAGTGGGTCATCCCAAAAACTTGATTTCTCCCTCTGTAGTTGCATGCAGGAAGCTATTAAGGAACTTAATTCGTACCGAGGGAGTCAGCAGCAACAAAAATGAAGTAGTCCTTGAGTACTGTCTGGCTATCCTGGAATGGCAAAACTTCACTGACTCACTCTCAAGAAAACAGTGAATCCCTAAATCCTACCCCTGAAGATTTTTAGAGTGGTTAGCTCATGGGAAAGACGTTTTAACCAAGGCATTATGATTTCTCTCACTATAGCTAAAGTAGGCATATAAAAATCAGATCATTCTCACCTGAAGCCAATAAGAAGCTATTGGCCCCAGTTTTAAGTAGTTCAGGAGAATAATTCTTACAAGAGTTACATGAGCAGCCCTTGGCCAACATCAAACGCCAGTCAGTTGCATCTAGTGTGGAGAAAGGTCCCTGAAAAACTACAGTGCTGACCTGCAAAGTGATAATAGAGCAGGAGATATGTCGTGTGATAATATGAGTGAATCTTGTGTAAAGTATGACGCTCAAACAAACTCCCTCTCTCCCCACTAAAATTTGAAGGAGGGAAATGGAAGGAAGGGGAAGGGAAGTTAAGTTTGGCTTTCAGGGCAATGAAATTACAGTCCCTTCTTACTCCATGTGCCTAATAATACTGTCTGCTCCCTAGCTGGTTGAACAAAACTTAGAACCTGAATCAGGGGAAAAACATCTGCCAACAGAAGCCCCACCACAAACAGGTAAGTTACAGACCCTTAAACTGGCTAGCCAGCGTTCCCTGCTATTCTTCGTTATTGATTAAATTTTGCTGTTTCCATACACTCTTTGGCCAGGAAATGAATTTAAAACAAGGAGGGTAAATTCATCTCCCTGTGTAAAATCTGCTTGTTTGTTAATTTGTGCTGGCACCCAGGCATTTGTCCAGCTCTCACAGGTAAGCACTGAATCTCCCAGAACGGGATCTGTAAGCAGATCCCCCACTGGACCAGGGAAAAGTCAACGCTCTCATTTATTCAACAAATGCTGGTCTCTCTGTCAGAGCATGGAAGTCCTACAAATCCAATGGAATATACTTCCTTCAAATGGATTCCTGAAAGTCTGTTTTTGTCATAAGTCTCTTGCAGTGCAACTTGGAAAATCCAAATAAAGTTTCTTCTTACTTAATTCATTACAAAAGCAAAAATCAAAGCCATTGTGAAGTCCAATAGAAAGTCGTCTTAATTCTAGTCGTGACAGGCTTTCCCCTCACATTATTAAGTGTGCAAATTTTTTTTTAATGAAATTCTTTCTCATCCTCACAGAAGAAAAAATGTCTTGAAGTTATTACTCATTTAATCACAGTCCTTGATTTGCAATAAGGTCATATATAGTGATTTTCTTACAATTCCTGGAGAACCACACGGCTCTGAAGCGGAGACTGAAACAGTATTAGTGTCTGTTTTCACTTATTCCATTCTAAAGTTCCTTTTTATTTAAGTTGCGGCTGGCTTGCTTGGCACAAAACTTCCTACTCACAGTGCTCATCAGTGTTTTCAGCCAAATACTGAAGGTGGGGTACAGTTAGCAGGCTTCGCATCTGAGTAAGTATTCTAGTCTAAAAAGCAAAATTTAGCAACTAATTTGAGGTCTATCTTTTTTTTCCTGTCACGTAAGAGCAGACATTAGTCGCTGTGTATGAAAAATTATTCATGTGCTTAAAGCTAAGCATGGTTTCAAGGAACTTGCTGTTTAGCACACATAATTTTTTGCAATATTATAAGACACATTTATACCATGCCTCTACTTTTCCCTCATCAACTCTTCCTCTCAGACCTCATAGAACAAAATGTATGTGGAAGTTACCCAGGCAACAAAAACAAAAAATCCAAATTCATATGCTTCGTATGTGAACCAAAGAATGGGTATGTGCGGTTGGATACTGTGTTTGCATGGATCTCCACCGGAAACGTAGTGGATGCATGCTCTCAAAGCCCTACACAAAAGCGGGGAGAGGCGTCAGATAAAAAGACAGGGTACATGAGACTACAGTCTAGGTCATTATACCATTGCATTAGTTGTAGTACTTTCCTTACTGTCTCATAAGAGTGTCTTTAGGGAGACTATGTGACTTTTTGTGTCAATACTGGGCGTGCTAAATTGAGTACCACAACGAATATTATTCTTAGTGTCTGTTTATTTTCAGACTGTGAACTTAGGACCACTGAACTGCTTCTCTGGAGTCTGTGAAAGGTACAAAGGAAACTTATAGACAGTGTAAACTACACCGCAATCTTGATAAAAAAGGGTAAAAACATCAGTCTGTTGAAAGCAATTGCTCAAAATGAATAAATGGTTGCAGATCACAAAAGCAGATCACAAAACCCTTACCATGGTGTTCTGCAAGAAGGCTCTTCATACAAGGCAAAATTAACAGTTTACATTCGTATTGAGATACAAGCATTCTAAAATTTTATTTTTAAAATAAAGCAATGCCTTTCTATCCTAAAATTGATATGCTTAGTTTCACTGTTTTAAAAAGTACAAACCAGATTAGATGAAATGTAATTTGCATTTAATTATCTGGACAATTAGAGCTTACCAAAAAAATAATTTCTAACATACCAAGCTGCTCTCTCCTGGATATGCTGCTGTCAGTTTCCATTTTTCTTGAAAGAGTTTTGGGAGAATATTAATTTTTGCAAATATTAAGCACAATTGCAAAAAAGAAACTTTTATGGTTTGCAGGAAACACAAAACAAAGAAACTGAAAAAAAATGTGAAGCATTGTCAGCTTTGCAGGATTTTATTTTTAAAAATAATTAAATTATATTTCCAAATATGTTGTCACTTTGAGTTAAAAGAATATTAAACTTTTTATTTCAAAATTTCAAAATTATTCTCTTATTCTACCATAAATGACAATCTGATTAATCTGGATGGCCTTAATTAGCATTTTTGGCAATAATAATATATTTTTTAAAGCAATATCCTGAACTTTTTTTAATCCACCTCAAGTTGTGTGTGTGAAACTGCATGTGCATAAAAGTGTGTTCTGCACAGCTGGTGTAAAGAGAAATATTCTGTATTGGCAGCCATACTATTCATAGCACAGTTCCAGTTGTAGATATACAGAAGATGACATTTACAAGAGAGCAGTTGCCAGTGACTCTCACACTAGCATAGCCCTCTGTACCATTCACATCAGAATTCAAAAGCACTTAAATTTGCTTGTGGAAACAAATGGAAGCTCTTCACTCCAGATTATACTGCTGAACCTTTCACAGAAAGCAAGAAAACTCATGTAAGAGAAGTCTGAAATCATCCATACAATCTGACCAAACCAGGATTAGGGTGCTAATTTTAGTCTCCCTGCAGAAGTGAACACAGTTCTAGTTTGATGACGTGTGCTGTGTATCTGTGCGGCCACTTCTGTGCCAGCTGAACAGAGTATGTGCTCAGTACAGGACATCACCAAGAGCAGCAGGATGTGGTTCACTCTCTCAGCACAACGCCTTGACCAGCATGCATACCTGCAAAGCCGTAAGTTTAGTGGACTTACTCCTCAGGCAGCCATTGCAGCTCTTAAGTAGTATGGTAAAATGGGGGCAAAATCACAAAAGCTCTCTTACCTTCCATGGAGCAAGTGGCTTTCAAGGAGGAGGTATGTTTGAAAAGAACAAAGAACGTTTCTCATGCTCAGTGTTGCCTTAACTGTGTGGCCTCTTTGTGCATCTAAACCTAGACAGCTAAGAGACTTCATAGCAAAAGCATTGCCCATATTCTTTGGTGTAAAATAGGACTTTTCCAACACTGCAACAAGTTTTGCAAGCTGGTGTTCTTTAGCAAGTTGCATACACGGTATGAAATCTGTATGTCCCCATTTGCAGTTCACACACAGAGCTAATATCAGATTTAACCAGGGCAAACTGGAAAAGCCATTAAGCGATATAAAAGAGTGACTACAATTTGAAATAGAGCTTCATAAGTCCCTAAAAAAGCATATACAATTATCAGGTTGTAAAAGAGGCTGAAATGCAATTGGTGTTGATATTTCTTCTGAGACGGTAGGTTTATACAAGTGCTTAAATGTGTGTTTGCTGGAAGGATCCCAAAAGGAGATAGCAGTGGAACAGAAGTCCCCCTTCCTTCCAGTTTTTTTCTTATGCTCATCTACCCAATAGTGGTTGATCCCTAGCTTGTAGATGAGATGCATACCTTTTCATCATAAATATTTAAAATTTGGTAAGAAGAAAATGCAAGTTCTTTACCATACACAAACTGATTTTGCATTATAAAATTGACAAATACGTTAGCCCAGCTTCTTGGCAGAAAAACATAATGGGATGATATACAGAGAGGTCTTCAACGATCCGCCAGTTTAATGAAAGGCATGAGGTCACTCAGAGATATTAGATTGTCACTTAATTTAGCTCAGCTACATTTATGGTACATAAATCTCCCTCTCTGTGAATGCTGAAAAGGGATATAAAAGGTGAATTAGGAGTTTCTGCTGTTAGCACATAGCTTTGCAGCCTTATATAGTGTTTCTGTAAAAAGTGTAGTTTTTATTCTGTGTTCTGACCCGTCCTGTTGCAAGTGCTAATATATATTGCTATTTCCCAGTAGTTTTATCTGGGAAGGACAATGCAGCACCGGTGCCTGTTCTGTCTTTTCATTATCTTCTCTGGAATCCTTGCCAGTGGACATACATAATGTGAAATCAATCAAACATATGGAAAGAAAGAAGGGAAAACATCAGAAAAGCGGAGCGTTTAGGTTTCAGATCTTGGTCTTGCCATCTGAACCACGGTTGAAACTGTAAAGGATTCAAGCCATGATATTGGCTTCTGTACTCTAATTCACTGCAAGCCTGAAGATGTTTGAAGTCAATAGCCCAGTGTGGATGAGGTAGTCTTTTTCGGGGTTTTTTTGTTGTTGTTGGGTTTTTGTTTTTGTTTTTAAGGGGATTCACTGTTAAAACAACGGTTTCAGACCCACCTCAAACCGAAGCATATGAACTTGTATCTACTTCTCTCAGGATTCCCAAACCAGAAATACAAAGGCTGCAGAAACAACAGATATTTTTGTTTTCTACAAAATGAGATGTAAGGGTAGAACAGTGTGTCCAAGCATTCAGAGAGGAGAATGGCAGCGCTGGACTTCAAATCTGTCCGTTTTCCTGGCTGCCAGAATAATGCTCCTACACTATACAAGTACCTCTGTTTTTCTGCTTTCTCAAAGGCTGCCACTGTTACACTCAGCAGGTCTCTCTCCATATGCCTGATTCTGGTGCTCTAGAAATCAGTCTCTCTCTGTGCACGTTGTCCTACACACCTATAGCCACACCCATCATGATAGTATTGAGTAGATTCAAGTATGCTGATGCCTGTACTTGTAGTCATTTGCTCATTTTTATCAAGGTAAGAAGACAATAGCAGTTAAGATATATAAACTGCATGCATACAGTTTATCCATGATTTCCCCTAATCTGAAGTGAATTTAGTGGATTTTTTTTGATGGTGACAGCAGTGCTGCAAAGACCAGACTTGTTCAGGTCTCCCAGTTCCTTATCTATAGTGTCTTGACTACTATATGGAGACTAGTGAAACTACAGTTTGTCTGTGTATCTAGCAGGTATCTTCCTGATGTCTTTATGGATCACAGATAAGAAAAATTTAATGTGGCCTTGATAAATTCCTAAGCTATATACCTTTTCAGCAATTCTCATCTGCAAGTGGAAAAAACGTATCCAAAATTGATATGCCACCATTCTTGATGTTCTCAGCAGATCAGCCAATGGAAATCAGTGAAGATGGTTGAATAGTCAAGCTCATTATTCCATTTTGTTCTCTGTTTATGTGTGAAGTGTTCTCTCATACCCTCTTCCCTGACTGTGCCCCTTCCTCGGGATGATAACTACAGCATCACCTCCCACTGAGCGGGGAGGATGGTAAGATGCCAGCTTTCCAAAGGCTTGCAACAACTCTTGCACATGGTCCTGGGAGTGACAACAAGGAAACTGATTTGGTGATTTGTCAATACTGAGACAGAAGTTAGGGTTATGCAGAGTACTGGTGTGGAGTCCTCTTGGAAGGATTTAGTAAGAGACAAAGGAGACAATGTCACCTGTGTTAACAGTCTACAAGGATTGAAAGTTATTTTTCCTAAAACAAGCATATATGAACAAAAGTGCTTTTCCTGTCTCCAAGGCACCTTTCTTCCTATACCCTCACTTCTGGTCTGGCTCCTTTGGGCCTACAGCTACAAACATCAATTTGCCATCAAAATCCATTTTCATTTCTTCGGTGCACCTCTCTGATACCAACACTCTGTGAAACAACACACTTAAAAACTCAAACCTAGACTTCATTACTGATTTTTTTCTGACACAGTAGGCCCGCCCACTGTCACTAGTCAATAGAAAGATCAGACATACCATGTCCCTCAAAAGCTTAGTCTTTCCTCTTATACAAGACCTTTTTCCCCAAATTATTTGAATCCACCTTCTGTCTCTTTTCTCTGAACCTCCTCCTCTCTGGGCCACCCACTCCCCTTTAGACAGTGGCACTTATCCAATAACACGCTGAGAAAACTTTTGAAGTGCTGGCTTTTCCTCATCTGTAACCTCCCAGATCCTGTTCTTCCACCTACTAAAGCCATTGGCAAAACTCCATATGACTTCAATGGAAGCAGAACCAGGTTGCTGATGGGTAACTGCACTTCTTTCACCAAACCCCAAGAAGAGCTATAGAGTCGGTAACCGTGTAGGCCAGTTATTTTTCTCTATTGTATTATAAGAATACTGCAAAAGTATCATAACTGCATAATGCTGTACGTGCCTCTAACACTATTTTTTGAATCTTACATGAAGTACTTGGCTTCTTCCATTTTATTTCTTTCGATTTCAGGTTCACATGCCAACAACCACTTGCAGAAGAAAAAAGGACTGACTCTCCTGGCCAAATGAAAAAGTACATTCCTGATATGGCATCCAGCTGAGAACTTGAATAGGAAGCAATATACTCAACAGGCAGCCTGCGTCTTCCTCCAACCCATCAACAATTTTATGTTCTCTCAATTCAGTCTCAGAGACTAAGCATCAGCAGTTCCTTTACAGGATAAGCTTACTCCAAGATATTTTATTACCTTAACCATTTGTTTGTACTGGTGGTTGCTGAATGAAATGCTACAAAGGCACGGATGAAGAGAGAGGAAAATGTTTGAATACAATCAGCTGGCCTGAATGTCAGCCTAAAATGTGTGGTGAATTGTTTTTTGAATTACAGATTTATGAAGCGTCTCTGCATCCTTCTCTCTTAGTGCATTGCTTGGGTGCTTTTGTTCACCTAGTTCTAATCTGACACGGTTAATGTCAGGTGCTGGTCTGACCACCAGAACTTTACTGCTCTTGGTCTCTCAAGTAACAGCCCTTTTCTGCAATTCCTCTCCTTTGTCCTGCTGCAACAGTGGACATTCCTGATGAGATTGACAGTAGTGCTTGCAGGAACATTTGTCCAGGATGCACCTACAACCATTAGGAAGACTTACAGGCCTTTCTGAATATTCAGACCTTTATTTTGCTATGATTGGCAAACTTTGCTGAAAAGAGGCATAGAAACAGTCATATAGGCCCAGTATTGGATATTGTCAAAATGGCCGTCAAAGTAAACTCTAGAAGTGAGCATAAGCCATGGTAGTTAAGACCCGTGCTGTAAGCCTCCACCAGAACACAGAGACCCTGGATCTGGGAGTACTTCTCAATCTGTTACGGAGCAGGCCAGTTAAACGGTGGAGGTTTGCTCCCATCAGAGATTTTGGTATGCCTTTAATCATCCCAAAATGCATTAATTATGTAGACAAAAATCAAGTTTACCTGCCAAAATGTCATTATGGAAAATCTAAAACATGATGAAAGGTAGACTGACATTCCTGTAGACTTGCTTAATCACGTATAAGTGTTTTATTTACCAATGAATTCCAGTGAATGTGTTATGATGTCAAGGGCACATTTTAATGGGAATTAAGATTATCCAACCAATATTTATGAATTTGCTATACTGAGTAATTCTCACTGTTGGTTTTTATTAGTAACACCCTGTTGCAGAGGAGTCAACAGATCAGTCTGTGCACTATCCATTTTCATCTCGGGCCAAAACTGTTTTCATTTATTCCATGTCCAAATGAAGGGAACTGTCTAGTCAGTCAGACAAGATACCATTACCACTCCCTGCACACCTGCCACATTTAAGTATAGTTACATAAAGATGAATGTGCTTTTTTAATATATTGTCATAAGTCAAAAAGAATTAAAAGTACTTGTGTTTTATTGTTTTATTACAATTATTATCTTATATGGCTTTTATCTTGCAAAATAATTTCTGTAGGGCGTAGTCTGGATTTTGTAAATAAGAGCTACAAACCCCATCTGGAGTTCTAATAAAGCCCAGAACTAAACAAACCCCAAATTAAAAGAAACAAATGAAAAAGATCTTCAAGATTTTAAGAAATTTCCAATTGTGACAGACATTTTGTGTCTGGGGTCCACTTTGATATAATACTCCATGGGAGCCCAGCAGACCTAGAGTTAGTGACTCTAGAAATTTTACACACAAGAGCTCAGTAATGTCTCACAAAGAATTCAAGAAAACCCATGTCTTTCTGATTCAGGTCAGCTTCACAGACAGCCAACTTGGCATCTCTAATAAGTAAGCTTAGCAAAAAGTCTGTGAGGATATAGTAGATATGGCAGGTCAGAGGCCACCAGAGATGTGGCACTGCATCACAAGAGTAGTAAAGAGTTACACGTGTCTCTGTGAGATGTTGTGCAGATATCAGATCTCAGTTTCCTT
The DNA here is from genome assembly GCF_964289735.1 of Phaethon aethereus. Lineage (NCBI taxonomy): Eukaryota > Metazoa > Chordata > Aves > Phaethontiformes > Phaethontidae > Phaethon > Phaethon aethereus. The sequence goes on along the minus strand of NC_138575.1, from coordinate 95,129,532 downwards.
TCTTCAGAAGTCTTGATAATTCAAGCACAAACCTCCTCAGTTGACCACATACCTGTTTTGACCTCCTCAACATTAACAGAGCAAGAGGTTTTAAAAAAAAAATCTCACCATAATTCATCTTTGCTTTTTCCATTACACTATCCCAGTCCCACAGGAAACCCAGAAAGAATCTTACCCTACAGTAACTCTTACCCTAAGTAAATAACAAGAACAAAAATAATCGCACTTTATCAGGACTTTTCCCTGTGGGGAAAAACCTCTTTCACACATTCTTTGACATCTAAACAAAACTTCTAGCTGCTTCAAGCAGCCCAGGACCTCACCCTTGTTTTCGTAGAGAATACCGGTGTTACTGAGAGGCTACAAAGAAGACCCAAACAACAAATACAGAAGAGAGAGGAAGAGAGAAAGAGTAGTTTGATCACTGAGAAAATATGTGATACAGCATTTGAAGCCAGAACTATTTTCCCTCATGATAGAAGGGCACCAGCCACACTGTGGCACTCAAGCAATATCAATAGCAATGCCAAAGGATATGCGATAATGAAGAACAGGAATATCTGCTTTTCTGTGCTTCACAATGGGGCAAGAGTTTCCAAAACAAATGTTTCGAAGGCAGAAATGCCCATGCAAACCGCTGATGTATAACTCAGCATGCTGAGTGATAAATAACCATCTGGGAATTTGCTCTGCAGTGTTTATTTCTCTACAAGCAGTGCACTTTTGTTTTGGCTTTTTTGTATGATAATCAAAACCTAAATTCAGATGCTTAAAATTTCCTTTAGAACTAGATAACTATATTAATACAGCTGATTCCACAACACTCTGCACTGAGTGTGCCTCAGGAACTGTGATAGCAACATCAGCCAGTGTCCTCACAAACCACCAAGTGAATCATGACTCTAAAAGTAATTTTGAATTTAGTCCTTTGACTAAATGCATGCTGCATTTCTCTCCTTAACCCACAGAAAGCCAGAAAACATGGCAGAGATTGCTATTCAAGCAGAAAGGCAAAGATCCTGAACAGCGCAGTAATTAGTGTAGTGAAATCCCACTCCCACTGTAGTATTTGCGTGTTCCTAAAGCATTTTACCAGCAGGGCTGCTACCTATGAACTACAACACGGTGATTTTACACAGCCATGGCTATGTAAAGAATTTTTTTCTCATATAAATGTCACACCATTACATCACAAAGGGAAAATGAATGAGGTACGTGAATGGCAGTGTACGGGAAAGAAACAGCTGGACATCACGTGGCGAGATGCAAAATGACTGTACCCCACTACCAAGGGCACAAAATTGTTTCAACAGGACTACGTCCTATCAACCTCTAAACCTCTGCCACACACCACAAAGGAAATTAATAACATTATAAACCAAAAAAAGTGAAAAACACAAACCACATTCCTTGCAGTGTTTTGATACTCAAGAAGTTAATGTCAGACTATTTAATATAAAATGGAGTCCCCATTAGTGATGTTAATGTGATTTAAACAACTCTTATACAGTATGATGATGAGCTGCAAGTAAAACTAAAAAACAGACATTAGCACTGAGTAAAACATGGGAAAAGTATAAATACTAGCTAGTCCTGGAATGCTAAGAAATTGGCTACTCAGTTTCAGTAGCTCACAAAGTAACCGCAACACTGCATTAGAAAGGTGTGTGAGAGAAAAATGAGAACTACACAAAGGACCTAAGTTTATAAACAGTGAGTAAGCAGCAATGGTTTCCAGCATGATTTTGTGAGCCTGCACAGATGAGGCCAAACACTGGTCTTCATTCAAATGTATTAACTATTCACAATGGACTATGCATTCAAATAATTCACTTTTTGTCTGTTCACAGCTTGTAGAGACCTTTAATGTCACAAAATAGGTTAGGCAAACTATAGTTGACCTGTAACTTGGTCACAGGGTATTTGAAAAAACTACTGCTTTACATTTTCATTCCTACTGTGATGGCCAGATGGTTTCACCTTACTGCTTGAATAGATAACCTTTCCAAAAAAACACGTGTGGACGTGGGATCTGAATACTTCTCGTGAGAATTTTAAAACACATGTGTGTTCATAAGTCATGATGTTCAGCAGTTTCCCCACTAAATTTCTTGGTTTGTACAAATAGTGGTGGAAAACTACTAGGGGGCATCATGACTTCTACATAAATTTTTGTATTTTGTTTAAACAGATAATCAAAACATTTTGTGCAGACAATCTGCCTATTTCTACTGCTAATGAAATTTGATTCCAAAGGAATTAGTAGGAATCACCAAATTATAATTCCTCTTATCAAACTATTTAAACACTCTCTAATCTGTCTTTTCCAAATTCTTCTGTGATGTCCTTTCATCCTTCAGGAAATTATAAACCTACACCAAAGATGTCCCTAAAACAGATTTATGAGCAGAGTTGCTATGTGAAAGAAATTGTTCGCCTTTTTACTTACTTAACAGAATGACCCTACAGGAGCAAAAGATGGTATTTTTCAACACCATATGAAGTAACTTCACTTTTTGTTAACATAGCCTGCTTAATTTCACTGTGACTACTTAATATTGAAGTATTTGGGAAGAAAAAGAAATATATTCTTATATTTCTATAGCACCATATTCTATAACAATGATATAAAACATTAATAGGAACGATGCTGCATAATTACGTAGCATAGTGTAACTTTTTTTTAAGAGAAAAAAGAAATAATAAGTTAATAGGACATGGCACATTTTATGGGAATGATGGGCTTCTTCGGATCAACCCAAAATCAAGTATTAGCTCTCTGTACATAGTTGGGAAATTACTACTCACTGCTGTTGCTTGGTGGATCTTTTTGCTTCCACTCAAATTATAAAAAGCTAGTCAGCAGGAATGAGTAAATAATTTCTTAGACTGAACCAATTCTTTGTTTTGTTCACTTGCTTTACTTCAGAGGAAAAACTGGGGAAAATAAGTATTTTCCTGCACACAGAATATTCCATTTGAGCATTAACAGAAATGCTGCATTCTGTGACAGTTGTATGAAAAGCAAAGAAAAAGACAAAGGGAGAATACTCCTTTTTTATCTCGGAGCCCCAAAGTGTCCTCACTAGTTTTGTCCACATTCCTCAAGCCTAGTCATTCATCTTCACTTATCTGTTCTTTTTAAATGCCAAAGTGTTAATTTGACCTACAAAAACCCCATCATTTATTCACATTGGGCAGGAATACAGTTTACACAGTTTAGATCTGACTTTTTAAATATTCAGCTATTGAACCAAAAATCAGTTGTTAGCACAATCCTCAGTGGAGGAAATCTGGGCTTTAATTAGTATTTTTATTTGATGGAAGACCTGACTTTGTGCGGGTTTACATTGGGAACACATACAGACTACAAATGCGTACACACTGTATTTGGAGAAGAGTGGAAAGACCATCTATCTACAAAAGAGTAATAAAATATTTCCATTGTCAACTATAAAGTTATGCACTTGAATCTTAATTTAAGAGAAGTGTTTCCCATTTAGACAAGAAAATGCTTTTGGAATGATAAGAACAAAAGTTAGTTTCCTGAGTGACCAAATCTGAACTCACAGCTGGACTGTTCAAAGTTTATATTTTCTTTAATTGTGATTTTATAATCTCACAGGTTATAAATCATCATTAATTTGACAGTCTGGCTTTATCTAGGTTTAGTTTAATAGGCTGGCATGCTGTTTTGACTCAGGAGTTAAAATAAATTATAACAAAGTTCCAAATTCAAACAAGTTATCAAATCTTAGCATGTTTTTAAAAATCTGCTGACCAGATTTAAAAGGTCAGCTGACTTGACTTCCTTTATTACTGTTTCCTTTGTAGTTCACACTTTGTTCATACTCCTGGCATGAGTATCAGCAGGATATGATTTAAAGATTTCACTCTTATGAACTTACAACATCTTTGGAAAGAGCAAATAACTCTCATATCTTAAGACTGGAGACTAGCTTTGTGAGACAAAATGAAAAGCTGAAATACGCTATAGCAATGGATGTAAAGCTAAACATGAACTTTGCAGCTTGGGGTTTGACGTCCAGTCAGTGTGCACCAGTGTGTTCTGCACCCTGTACAGCCACTTTTTATCAAAGTTCTGTTATCAAAGCTTCCTTCAGTTTTCGTCAGCTTAGAAGTATTTTCTAGGATCCGGATACTATTCTCCTTGCGTTCCCTAAATGAACTTCAAAATTCTGCCACCATCCAGATAGCTACAGTAACCTACTCTATATAAACAATAGCCCGTGTCCCATTCTCTCTCAATCAAGAAGTAAGAAGATGCCTGACCCTATTCCCCTCTAAGCTATTTGCTTTTCTGTCTAGAGCTCCTTTTCTCCAGAGAAGACTTGCTTCTGGCACCGCTCCCCTTTCTCCAGCTTCAAGCCAATACCGAGCTGAATACTGAGTTCAGCTCCCTGTCACCACTGTCAGAGAAGCCCAGGAGAGAGCTCCTGCCCATGCCCAGACTATTTCCTCCCCTGACAATACCCGAAAGCCCCTCTCCCTTGGGGCACTTGTCTCCCAAGCACAGGCAGTCTTATGACTCCAGGCAGTCATATCTTGCAGTCAGCCAGTACTTCTTAGGGGTCTTTCACTGCAGTGACCCTCTCACTGTCTAATATTTGATATGATAACCAAGTAAAGGAATAAAAAAAGAAAGAGAAGGATCTTATCAAGGAAAGAGGGGATCTTATCAATATGTATAAATGCCTGACAGGAGGGAGTAAAAAAGATGGAGTCAGACTCTCCTCAGCGGTATGCACTGACAGAACAAGAGGCAATGGACACAAACTGAAATACAGAAAGTTCCATTTAAATGTAAGAAAAATCTTTTTTACTCTGAGGGTGGTCAGACATTAGAACAGGTGCCCAGAGAGGTTGCGGAGTGTCCATCCTTGGGTATATGCAAAACCCATGTCTACACAGCCCTAAGCAGCATCTTCTAGCTGACCCTACTTTGAACATGCAGACTGGACTAGAGACTTCCAGAGATGTTCACCCTCAGCCACTCGGTGCAACTCTGTGATTCAGTGACAAAGACAGGTAGGAGTGGATGCAGGTGCAAGGAAGGAGAGATGAGGTCCAGAATGAGAATGAATGAAAATACACGTTTAAATTATGCAGGATGAAGGATAAAAATACACTTTGGGAAGCTGGAGGGAGAAAAAGAGAGGCAATATAGAGGAAAAAAGTAGAGAGAAGCACGGTAGGAGATCCTACCAGGCAAATCTAGAACCTCAAGGTACCAATACTTATTTAAACATCTAAGCCAGCATTGTTGCTGAACTGGCATCTCGAGCTGGTGGGACTGTAAAGTTTTCTTTGGGCACTTCTCAAGCTATCAATCAGTGGGTGACAACCCAAACATTGGCTACATAGATGCAAAGGAACACACTGAACTAATTTATTAGTGTGAAATGTCTAGAAACATGGAAGAAATGCCAAATTCTAGAAAGCAGAGACATCTGCATGATGTCTGAAAAAGACTGCATATATTCTGGCACTTGCTTCCACCTGTTCTAACCCATATTTCTCCATCCCTTACTCCTCTCCCTGCCAACTCTGACAAGTAGATAACACTGCCACCTCGGTGCTGTCCTGTAGGGACAACAGTCCATCCAGAGGGACAGGAATGCTCTGATCCTACACAGCTGCTCTCTGCCTGGTACAGAGATGCCGACCCTTCCCTCCCAAGTTCCTTCCCTGAGCATGCATTAATTATCTTGTTGTGTTACTGAAGATTAATCTAAGTTCTAACACAGAGTTCCCCTTAGCCATCACCAAAGAAGCCTTCACCAACTTCTCTTCCCTCCCTTGCAGTTTCTGAAATCCACAGTTTGTGAAAGCTCAGCCCCATACAGGGAAAAATGGTAGCATGTAAACAGATGAGGAACATGTGTTTCCTAATGGGAAAGGGGGTAATGCAGACAGTGAAATTAGTACAGCTAGGCCTGAGCTGGCAGCTGTGGTAACCAAGGAGCGGGAGGTTTGCCAAGGCATTAGAGGGAGCTGACAAGGGAGCAGGAGGTAAAACCTCAGATACTAGACAATCGCTTTATTTCCCAGACTCAGGCAGGCCTGGATTTTGATTTTATTTCTCTTTGATGAAGCTATGGATTTTTCTGTTTTCTAGTGGATAATTGTGTAACTCAAAAAGTAGTTGTATGGGAATGATTTCCACTCTGTTCACAATCAGCAGGACCAGAACGGCAGGTGGTTGCAGGGATGGACTGAGAAGCATGGGAAAAATCAAAGGCAGCACCCGCCTGGGTGATATATCGTTTCTACTTTTTCATTTCCATCCATATTGAAAATATTTTAAGGGCATGCTCATGGTACACATGCTTTAGTCATTAAAAAAACCCTCAACCTAAAGCATAATTAATATGTTTCTAAGGGGCTAATATCAGTACATCCCTCTAAGCCTCCCTTACAAACAAACATACTATTTTCCTCTGTGAGGACATGCAGTGTGAGAGAAGCATGGAATATACTGTTTTCAGATACATATACCCTTTTAGCAATACAGTTGGCCCTAAAGGAGTGCTTACTCAGTGACTGTTTAACATCTGACTACAGCATACAACCTTACAGACGATGGTTTCTACTTAGGCAGTGGCCAGATAAATTATATACCATGTAGAAGAGCAAGACCTAGCACTTGCTTCATAGCATTTTTCCTCTCTCGATATCAGAGAGCTCTTGGAGAGAGAGTAATGTCACAACCCCACTTTACAGCGAGGGAAAATGAGGCAGAGATAAGCTGAGCTATTGATGCACCTAAAATCAAAGAGCAAGCCAGGGGTCAAGTAAGCAGTAGGCCACAGACCTCCTGACTCCCAGGCTGCACCCTCCCACACTTTCTTTGGCAGCCTAAATATGCTAACTTCCCTACATATGTTGCCGAGCACCACTCAGGGTTTGTAAGCTTTTGATGGGTTAATTAGCACCAAAGCATTTTTTCTTCTGTGGTCTAGACATAGAAATATCCAGATTTTGTTTCCCTTGAAAGGCAGCCCATCCTGGAAACTGTACTCGATCACCCATTTCCATGTTTTTCTATGGCCAGATGGGGCTAAACATGATTTGAAGATTTTTTTCCTTTCCTTTCTTTAATGTTTCTTTTCCTTTCTTTCACTGACTAGCAGCTTGTTTGTTTTCTTTTGAGGATGATGCCAAGTATAAAATAAAAAATGCAATTTCCAAGGTGGGGAAATTAGAGAATGATGGATTTGCTGTTGCCCAGAAGAAATAATAATTCCTGGACCTAACAAATAAGTCTGAAAATAAAGAAGGGATTATTAAATGTTATATAATTTCAATAGTATAAAAGCAGAGAGAACTTTAAAGAGTCTGCCCTCATTTCTTTTTTTAACAGTCTGGAGACCATGGACCATGTTGTCCACTTAGTCATGCAGCTGTAAGCTGTAACTACATGGTTCTTCCTACTCCACTTGAATTATCCCAGATATCTCTGGTGTAACAAAACAGGATCTCCCTTTCACCCCTCTCTCCTATGTGTACCTGCTTGCAGGCAAATACTGTGCTATAGGCCTGGGCCTCAGTCAGACACTATGGAATTAGATTTTAATTTTCCCAGAGGGTAGGGGTTTCATGGTTGGTGTTTTTTGCCTCAAAACTGTGTGGTCCAAATCCACATACTTCAAAATCTGGTTAAGTACCAACTCCAATCTAATTATTAATTTTAATGTAACTTCTATTTATTACTGAATAATTTTATTTTGAATTGCAAATACAATTTTTAAACACATTCCTGAAGTAGTTTTGTTAGTATACATACAATAAATACATAACAGCAAGTTTGAAAAAAGGTGTCACTGGCACTTATTTGGGATTAGCTGTGCAAGTCTTTCCTGGTGTTCCCATTATATAAGATGTTCCACATCTTACTTATAAACTGTGTATATCACACCACACAACCTCATAGCCTCTTCTTCCTATATTACAAGACACCACCTGCTATAAACTGCTGTACTCCACCAGTTTCATTTCTTTTAATTAGAGACACACAGTCAGATACATCCTACCCGCCTAAGCAGTCATTTTGCCAGTACTCAGAAAAGCACTGGCCATCTGAATGTCAAAGCTGGTTGATCAAGACAATAGCATATAGCAGAGGTGATTTTTTTTTTTTAAATCAGCTATGCACTTGTTGACACAAACTGTGCTCTGGATTTATTAATAAGATTTTATCTTTTTATGTCAAACCTGGGTAACTGCATAATATAATCACCCAACGTACTACCAGAAACAAATTACTTTCATGCATTACAATATGAATGTACAATATTAGGATTCACTCCAGACACTAACGCCTTGGGCATTCCATTCATATTTATTGGAGATAAACACTGTATTGTGTTGCTATCGAAATCAAGTTTATGAATGCTGACATACAGTAGTGACATTTACATTCTTGATCGGGACTTGAAAAACCTGCTTCAATGGTAAAGCAAGTGTCAATGTGATAAATTTTTATGAAAACATACTATTTTACCCCTAAAATAGTAGGATAAATGTTCAGAAATGTAGTTAATTTTAGCCACATTCAGAACACTCCTTCCTGATCTGCCAAGGCTTAATTCCAGTTTTTTGCTAGTGTTACTGCCACGACTACAGTAGTGTAAAACTGTAGTAATGAAGTGTCACATCAAGCCAAAGGGGTTAGCCAGTACTGAAAAGCATGTAATTTTATGGTTGTGTGTCCTGATCTCATTTGTAAAGACACCCTCAACCCCTTCCTTGCCAATTTCAAACTCCCAGTCTGTCCTATCAAAAATATAACGAACAGCGTAAAGATCAAAGACCACCTGGAAATGGCGGATATTTCAGACGATGACATTTTTCATGTCTTTGACTGTTGTCAGTGTAATCCATATGTGAGCCAGAAAACCTGGATTAATATTTGGGTTTTCAGCTGGCTTCATGTTGATGATTTCACATGTCTTTGCACCTCCCAGTCATCTTTCTCCCTCCTAGCTTTTTTTTATTTACTGAGATTGCATTTCAATGGGCAAGAACCCACAGCATGTACCATACTGGTCTGCAATCTCATGTGTGAGCTTTAGCTGCTGGATTGGTACAAACTATATTAAGGCTTTACTTACACATTCACTTTCCTACCTTTTTTAAACTGGTATGATTTTTATACTTCTAGTTCAGAGGTCTTGTTCTATAGATATCTGACAGCACTTTTCCTACTGTGGATAACTAACATGCAACAATAAAATAATAACTTACATTAGTATACATCTGTAGAGTGTTATAAACATTAATTCTCCACAGGAAAAGAAGTATTTGCATTTCCACTAGGATTTCCATTTTGTGGTAAACAAATATATCAGAAAAGTTAGTGCATTTCACAGGTAGTTGCTGACAGCAGAGGAATATTGAGACTCCAGTAGTAGTACCCCTTCAGGCTCTCAAAGAGCCTATGTCTAGGCACAGCCTCCACCTACCTTCCCTGAATGTGTTTACATTAAGTCCTGTTTCCTCTAACATCCTCCATGATGTCCAGAGCCATCTGAAGATTTCTCAAAACTGTCAGGAAGTAACAAGAAAGGTCCTGCTTCATAAAGGAAGGGGAGCCAGGAGCTGGAGTGATAGAAAGGCAAGCAGGCATAGTGCCTGCACCAAGAAAGGGTGCAGTCCTACAGCATCCAAACAGGAGCAGAACAGGTCTGATGATGGTAGACAGGTTCTGTCAAAAGCCCAGACTGCCAGACAAGTCCATAGTGATGAGGCGGGTCTGAGGTCAGGATGTCAAGTCTGCAGATGTGGATGAGCAAGAGACATGGTCAGGCATGGGCATAGCTGCAATGCAGCTCAGACAAGAACCAAGGGCAAAACCCTCAGCTTAAAAGCAGTTCCTGAGGAAAGCGGGCAGATCTCATCAAGGCTTCTCTTTGATTCAAGGCCAGCTCTGGACACTGCACTAGCAAAGTGCAGCGTCCACAGATCCTGAGCCCAGGCAGGCAAACACACAGAGAAGAGGGCTTAGGGCCCTGACAATATCTGCTTGTTGCCACCCTTAGGGATAACGCCGGTGCTTGTTCAGGGCTGACCTGGGAAGAAAAGATGTGACCCATGTCAAATTGCCAAAGTAAGTGCTGAAGAGTAGGACATCCTGCTCCTGCAGAAAATGGGGAGATTAGAGATTTAGGAGAAGCACATGCTGCCTTGCATATCCCATCTCCTCCTTCATCATCCTCAGAAGCCTGTCAGCCTTTCAGGGCTTTGGCATAGGCAAAATAAGCAGCAAGTAAATAGATTTTGCTCTCCTCAGTATTTTGCTTACATCTAGGGCCAAGTCTGCAGAGTTTCTCTTCCATCGCTGAAGCCATTCTCCAGGGCTCCAAACCTAGTACTCATCTTCTGGTTCAGCAAGTCATAGTTTTGTTCCTTTAGATCTTCTTTCTTTATTCCTGTTTCCTTGACTAGCCACAGATAATTCCTTCATCCCAGCTCTATGTCTGAATATCATTCACATTTGTCTCCTTGTTCAGCTCCCTATCTTCACCCATCTCCTGTCATGGGCCCGACTTTTAGTGTCTTTTCCCCACTTCATCTCCATTAGCCTTATTCAGTCTTTTTTTCCCAGCAGTTCGTATCTCAAAGAACACCTTACTACCAGATCTGCCTCCTCATTCCCAGCAGTTCTCTGTTCCAGTCTCCTTCTCCACCAGTGCTAATTTCTCCCTTCGTATTTCACATAACTGTTAGATACTGAGTCTCTGTCCACTTCCCTGTTTCTGCCCTTGTCTGAGTCACAAGCTCAACCAGTTCTGTTCTTTCTGCCCTACTTTTCTTCCCCTCTTTGTTTTGAATCTTTTCCTCTTATCCCCATACAGGTTCAACTCTTTGTTTTCCTTGCCCTTACCTAGATCCGACATAGAACACATCTGTAGTTGCAAATAAAGTCTTGCCAAACCCCAAGGTGCAAAATGGCCTGTACAGAGATAGATTTTGGGAATATTAAACATTATATTCAGGTAGGTCTTTTCAGAGTCCATGCAAAATGTGCTCTCTTAGAGGCTTATAACTTGACTGTATGAGCTCAGCATTGAGTGGAACAACGGAAGTTTTATTATTCACATGAAGCTTTTTCTCTCTGCTTTCAGCCTCATCGCCCCAGAAAATGCAACAGCTGTGCCTTAAGGCATTGGAGTTCTACAGGTTTTCAAGGAAAAGTTTGCCACAGCTTTTTAGACATGGTCAGAACCAACATATTTTCCTCTAGTCTTATTTTTGGAAATGGCTGAACTGAGTTTTCCAAAATAATCAGCCTTGGGCAGACACCTGACATGGAAATTTTCAGCTCAAACTGTGTAAGTTTGACAAAGTTATAAAGGAAGGAAAAGCAAGGTCTTATTATGGGAAGAGTGGGGGCAGACAGATGGTGCTACCAACCACACCTGTGATACTGACATGTTATAGTTGACATCATTAATATCTACCTTAGCATAGGTTATCAAGTAATTTCCATGATAATCCCTTAACTTCGTAAAATGTTAGTCTTTTTGGCCAATGTCTTCCATGCTTGGTATTTGATCAAGGGCAATGTTGAACATTTGAAAAAAAACAACAAAACAAAAAATCTACTGAGACACTTCTGAGTTATGTGTGAGAGAAAGAAATGTACTGAACATTTTGCCCATTGTTAGAAAGTTTTTCCAGGACATCTTTTCAAGGATGGCTAAACAACAAAATGTGAAACTTGGCATCTGAATAGCCTGTAATGAGCAGTACTTGTCTGGATAAACCAGGAAGGAGGGGGAGAAGAGCGGGAAAGATCACCACATATGGGTTGTCCCCCCAAAACCTGAAGACTAAGGTGAGGGAATTTTCTGCAGTTTCAGAACTTCTCACTGTGTGTGAATCCACATTTGCGTCCCCTCTTCCACTAGGTGAGAATGAACTCACATGGTGGGTGGCTCTTCTGAGCTCCAAATAAATCTCCACTGCTTAGCAAACTTCTGCATCGTGTATTTATAAATGGGGGATGACTATAAATGAGTTACCATAGGTTGCTGTCCCTCAGGTGATGATTATATCTGGAGGGCAGGCTCACCAGATACCCCCTCAATCAAGCCACTGAGAAGAGTATTATCTATACAGAAACAAACCAGTGCCTTGCACTCTGCTTGTCATGCTGTGAACACTGTGGGACCGTAGCCATTCCCTCAAACTGCTGTCTCTGTCTTACTTTCTAACTACTTGTGGTTTTCTTAGACCAATGTTACTGTTTTTCCTTTAACTTTAAATCTTGCCTCTGAGCCTTCTTTGGAAGTGCCCATTTTACATAAGTTAAAACCAAGTCTTATCAAATCTCTACTGTTTCACTCCCTTTGGGCTGCGACCCCTTGCTGCCCCTGACATTATTTCAAATATGATCTGATGTCATTTTGAAGTATGAAATTGGGATTGCTAAGCTTGTCATATTGTTTCATCCCTAGTGAGAACAAAAATACCAGATAACTCAACGACATTTCTCTCAGTTCTGTGAAAAAAAACAAGCTGCCTGCATCTTCAGTGTTTTTTCCCTGTTCTTTTAGCTATCAGGTGTTGTCTAGTAAGTAGCTTTTTGTTCAATCTAGAAGAAATTTTGAGGGAGAGTACAAAATACAGTAGAAGCGGCATCTAGAGGACCAATCTATATTCACATGGCTAGGACTAGCTATAGCATAGCTTGGACATTATTCTCTTAGTGAGGAGATGCACAGTTTTGATTCATCACTGAATATACAATGCAAGAAACAGCGGGATAAAAATGCTGGAGCCTGTGGCATGGAAAAACCTAAACGGTCCATTTTCCCTCTCTGCACCTGTTCTACCTTTCCTTTTTCTTTCCTCCACAGTGTACAGCATATGCCTTTACTTGTATTCAGCCCTATGCAAAATCCTTGGCTTGCAGCATAAATGCAGATCAAACAAATCTGCAAGGAAGATTGTGCCTAGAGAGAGTCCTGCAATGGTTTTTAGGTAGCAAACACTCTGCCTGCCAGATCCTGCCTGTTCTACTTAGCACTTGCCACCATCTAAGCTCTTAAGGGCCACAGTCCACCATACCTCATTTGAGTGAAATTGAGCACTTTTTTCTAGTTCTAGGAAAGTCAGAGATGCAAGAAATTCAGATAGTGACATTTTATAGATATTAGTTTTTCATCAGCTGGTTTTATTTCAGAAGGAAGTTTTTCTCTCCCTCAGAATCTTGTGCAACTGACTCTACATCTGCAAAAGCAGCCAGCATTTCAGCAGACTACCCAAAACAGTCTGTGGAAAACTGTGACATTCCAAGAACATGTTTTCTGAAACAGATGCAGTGTGATCAAATAGTAATTGAGCACGAGTTTGGGGCATGACTGGCAATATCTGAGCATACACACTTCGAAATTTTATATGTCACGCAGCAGATGAAATAACTGTCACTGATGTGTAAGGGTACATAGGTGGTTAAAGAGTTATCCTCTGCTTTGGGAGGCAAGATTCTATGCTGCAGAAATGGGCCAAATTTGGGATAAGCCGCAGTTGACAGGAAATTGTCTGTGTGCTGTGTATAACAATAAAACCTCTGTGCCACACCACATCACACCACTTTGCTTTCACTGGGCTCTCCAAGTTTTCTGTGCTGCATATGTACATATACTTACAGTACCAGGTGGATTTATCATAGATAATTGTAGTCACTTAAGTCACTTAGGCATCTAGACTTGGCTGATTGTACAGGCTTCCTCTGCAGTCAATGAAGGGAGACAGAAACCTCAGGGAAATTCACCAGATACCAGCATAGATGTCAAAGGTAAGCAGAATAATTGCCTTCTGGAACTGTTGATCTTCTGCTGGCCACATGAAAAGCCTATACAAGGAGCTAGACTAATTGTCTGTGTTGGAAGACAGCTCATATTACCTGAAACAAATACTCCCCAGCATGTTGGCATTTACATACACACTATAGAAACCTTCTTGATCTATTTTCACTTAAATTCTGTATCCCTGATGGTCAGAATACATCCAGCTTTCTAATACATTCTGAAAGATGACCATCAGTCAATGATTTCTTTTTCCAGGAACATCTTTACTGTAGCTTAGAACGGAATCAGACTAACACTGAGCCGTAAGTGGCAGAAATATTTATTTTGGCTCCTAAATATGAAATTTAGCTCATTCAGCATTCAAAGATGTTGGCAGGAGAAATGGCATAGTTTAAGGAGTGTCTGCCCCACCTGACACAATGGAAAATATTAAGGATTTTCCTTGTAGCTATGAGCTTAGAGCAAGAATGCTGCAAAGTTCAGAAATGATTTAACAGAATCTGAGCTGTGAACGTATGTAGTACCTTTAAAATGACTGAGGTTGATAAAGAACACTACAGAGTAAGTACAGCCAATTGCTTTTACATGAAAAAATATATTGTCAATGACAGCATAGTACCTATGTGTCTGCCAGCATAGTTCTCAAATTCGCTCAGTCTTCTGATGAAGATACGGTTTCACAAAGTAATTCTTTCTTACATCTTACCTAGAAAATACCAAAATAATATGAATACTCCCTATGAGAAAAGCTCCCAGATTATAGTTGAATACTTCAGACACAAGGAGAAGATTCTGCCATGGTCACACAGCCAGCAGTAAAAGCCAGGTGTTCTCAATTTCACGGCTGTGCATCTTGCACAGAGCCCTCTCCCCTTCTCTGCACTGCTCCTATCAATGCCATTCACATACTTGGTTCAAAATCTCATGCTATTTTTTTTCTCTGCTACCATCATCTTTCATCACCCACTCTGCATGGCCCATTCTAGCCCCAGCACTTTCACTTTGTCTTTTGGACCTTTTCCTGAGCGTCGCTGCCACTTTGTTCTCTCTTCCTTACACAGAGACTGCTTGCAGCAGCTTTGTCCCTTCATTGGGCTGAGCAGGTGGAGGGCTCCCTTCCTGAGATTGCTTCCAAATTGCTGTGGAGGGCTCAAGGTTTATTAGTGTGCTCAGCCTCACTTACAGAAGGCCTTCAGTTCTTTGGCATCCTGAACACCACCAGCCACAAACCTCTGCCCTCTCAAGCTGTGAAGACCTTGGAGATTCCTTTTGCCTTTGATGAGTTTCTTCCTATCTTCTAAGACATATAAGCCACCTTGCTTACAATGACACAACAGTATTTTTTCAAATGTTTGCCTTTGAAAAGCACCAAGTTTCTGCTGGGTAGTGGACCACATTTGCAAGATACTGCTCTCAGCACTGTTTTGCACAACAGTATACATGATACACATGGTAATATTATACCATATTGTTTCAGGAATAGAGACTGCACCATTTTTTGAAAATCACAATATAATAGGCTTAGTAGAAGAACAAAAAACATTTTCCAAATCCCTGCCTCCTAAGGTTGATCACACAAAACTGGATCGGGGTCCAGAAACAGAAGCTATATTACTGAAGCAGCAGAAGATCAAATGAGGTGGACTCTGAGACAGCTGACTGTCTTAAAGAGCATCTTTAAAGTCCTAAGTTGATAACAGACAATTTTTTTTTTTTTTTTGTCAGATGTTTTCATTAAATAGGAGCTGCATTGTAAGCTCTGCTGGCTAGTGGGGAGGCAGGAAGCATAGCTTGTGTAACAAGGAGCAGGAGCTGCACATGTTTTGTATTCAGCCCTTTGCCTGACCCAACAGCAGTGTTGAATGGCCCTGCTGGGAGCCACATCCAAAACTTTTTGGCCAGGAAGAATAGTTAGCAGGGTGCCAAGGTCTGCAAAGGTAAAGTAAGAGGGAACAGAGGGGGCTCTTGGAGACCTGAGAGTTTGCAGAGAAATATGCTGTGAAGGAAGATGGTGAATTACCCCCTTCCGAAGAACTGTACTATGTGTTCAGGCTGAGGAAGGCGCAGAGAAGTAATGTAAACACAACAGTGGAACTGTTTTGCAGATGGAAAATTAAGCTAATATCTCTCACTTTGGATCAAACCACATCCTATTTTCAGGATCATTGAGCCTAGCCACATTAGACATGCATCTGGCCTACTGTGCATTTCTGAGCCCAGCAGTACCACAGCAGACACAGTTTAGCTCACAGAAGCTGTGACATTCCAGTTTTCTACCACCAGGAACTGAAAAAAATTAGCACAACAGGATAGCCCAAAGTGTCCAGAGAGGACTTAAATGCACAAAATCCCTTTAAGTCTCAACTAGGCTTGATCTTTAATCACCTTGATACTTTAAATCCCATGCTCAGCCCTGAAAGATATCAGGGGGGCAGATAACAGACTAAGCAATTGCAAACTGTTTCTGTGTTAAGTATTTATGCCTTCCCCACTCTGATTTATTTTTGAGAGTGAATGCCAATAAGTATCTCATTTTGCTTTCTTCACTGACTTTTTTTTGACTCAAAGCGAAGAACAAGCCCCTTTTCTGTAATAAATTTGGAGCTTCCCATGATAATTCCCATATCCTATGTACTGACTTACTGTGCTGTTTACTGTATACAGATACTGAACTAATATAATAGCAGGACAGTCAGGATGGAAAATGAAGGTGGGGCTAGACTAAAACTCTTCACCATACACCTAAGACATAAGGCAAGAGCCTTTTTTCTTTTTTTTCTACCTGAACAGAACCTGTAATATATAAACTGGAGGGGTTTTTTTCCAAGAGATAAGCAGTCCTTGCAGGGAGAGCAGGAATCCAGGGATTCAAGAACTTTTCAGGAAGTACAGTTGAGAGAAAGTGAGAAAGATTACATCTTGAGACTGAGAAATCAGATTCTTCTATGTGAGAAATTAGGGAAAGCTTGACCTATTAGGAACCCTGGGAAGAGGAAAGTCAGGCCCTTGGAAAGATGAACTATGTACAAACCCGGTGTAATTTTAATATCCTGTTTCTCTAATGCTATGCTTTGCCCCTGTTGTTAGAATTAAACAGCAGTTTAGCTTAAACAGACTGGCCTCTTTATTCACACTCAGTCACAAATTTGCTAGTCCAAGAGAAGAACAACAGTTACCAGAAACACATGAGAGCCTGCTGGGTTAAGTCCAACAGACTGACAGGTTGCTGTTCTGTGAGAAAACTCAAAAAAAGATGAAGGCATGAAGCCTTGTACATGCCTAGGGGACTACTTGCAGAGGTACAGAAGGGAACAGCAATTTCCCATCTCCTTGAACTTATCAAGCTTTTGATACTCTGTAAGATCAGAGTAAACTAATGGCAAACTAGGTAGGAAGCACAGGAAAACTGATCCTTCATTAACAAGCCTTTGTTACATGGTCAAACTACTACCTCCAAGAAGAAGAACTAATGGGGAAATGTATATTTCAACACTCAAATACTTAAATCCCTCATCCTGTTACCCTACAAACTGTCTTCAGAGGTCACTGTTGCTTGTGTGAGTGAATCACGCTTGCGCTACTGAACTACCAACTTTTCCCATCTCACATCAGACAAGGCCCTCCACAACCTATGACTGCAGCTTTTTGTCTGATTGTTGTTGTCCTAGTATAAATCCCCATGTATGCAAATGTAAAATCACAAATACGTACATCTACAAACAGCGGTCACTGCAGTTAGTTTTGCAAAATAGACCTTAGTGTCTGCATTAAGCTCAGTGCTTACTGCATTCAGTGACCCACAATTAAACATAATCATTCACAGCGCGTGCAAACACAGCCCATACCATGCAAATTGTGTGAAGTATTTACTTTGTCATATATTGCTGACAATACCAGAGAGGCTGGACACATAAACCAATGCTCCTAGTGTGACCCAGTGACACTTGCTAAGTCTCTAGCAGTGGGTTTGCTCCTGTACTGCAAATGCAAAAATTCAGTAAACAGCTTTGATGCTGCATGTGATACAACATAACGAATCCTTCTTTCAGAGCAGTGTTAGCTCTAAAAGATAACAGAAGCGAAAGGCAGGAAAAGGTTATTTTTTTCCGCTATGCCTTTGACAAACACAAGCTAAAGCTCTGTTGAATAAAATGGAGCTAATGTTTTTGTGTTTCAAAGTGGAAACACAATTGAAAAGGTTTCTACGGAAATGAAGGAACGAGGCCAGAAGAAAATTGTGTTTTCTTTTTTCCTTCAAATGGACAAGTTTTGAAGTGGTTATATAATATTTAAGTTACTGAATACTGAACGTTACTCTGTTCAAGAATAAATGATTCACATATGCAGAATGATTCAGCCAAATTTACATTCTGTGAATAAATGTTTATTTATGAAATTACATATGCAGCACAACCAAAATGAAGCAGGGACAGGCTATGACAGCTCTCCTAAGATACATATGATACCAAATATTTCATGGAGCTACTAAACTGGCATATACATATTCAATACATAGCTAAAATCACAAGAAGCAGACTGATAGACTAGAAACAAGTTTTTCACTGTAATGTTCCTGCTTCATCTTTTGCAGGCCATGGACAAACTAGGTGGACCTGCAGAGACAATATACTAAATTTTTTTTTTTTTTTGCGACACTGGAGAGACAGCAGGAGAAAAAAAAAGAAATAGGATAAATGTTCAAGAGCCTCACCTTCTAGCTCAGAGGTTAGTAATCACCAGGGTCTGAGAGTGCAGCGTTCTAATTCAGACCAGAAGGAAAAGCAATGATTAACAACTTTAATAATGTCAATACAAGTGGAACCTACATAAAAACTTTCAAAAGCATGGCTTTCTAAGCTGTTGGAAAGGTTGAATAAGTTTCTCAGTGTGAAAGCTCCAAAAAAAATTTCTTCAAATTTGGCTTGAATGTGTATTTCTTTGAAACTTGAGGACAGAGCCACATATGAAAAATACATGGACTGTACTGAAACTTACTGCACTTGAACTTTGTGTTATATAATGTGTTAACTTATGATTTACCACAATGTCTTCCTCAGGCATTTTCATATAGCCAACAAATAAAAGGTCTAAAAAGCAAAGAAAGAGTTTTATATTAAATAACTGAGTGTTACTACCTTTCAATCACTTCTTTTTTTTCATTCCATTTTCAGGTAAGAAATCACAGACTGACAAAGTAATTTGCCTGGAGGTAAAGAAACAACTGACATACAGGGATAAAACTTTGCTTACAGTGGAGCCACATCCTGTTTCAGATGCCGATTCATTCCTCACCCATATCCCTGTGAACCCACATCCCTTCCTAAACTCCACTTCTCCCACCTGTGAAATTGTTGTGATAACCAGCCCAAAGCAATGCATATTTATTTGTGTTACAGAAGTACTTGTATGGCTGGATAATAAACAAGTGGGAAACAGAACTTGGGAGCCCTCCTCCTAACACTTGTTCTTCTAATTGAGTACAGCAGCAGCAGCACCAAAACTCACAGCTTTCCTGAAGTGTTTGTGAAAACACGTCAGAGTTTTAAAGAACCTGTAACCTTTATATTGCACAAAAGCATTTTGCTGCACTCTGAAAATCAGAGCTAAGTATTGCAGAAGGAAGACCAACATCAAAACACATGAGAGATGGGGAATATAATTTAGAAGAGCTGTATTTGTTCCTTCCCTTTTGCAATTTGCCAACCATGCGCAGGTAAAATAAGTACAGTGATGCTGCTAAAGCATAGTAATTCCTGTATCCTTGGCACTACTTGCATGTAATAAGGTACCGAAAACTCTAGGCAAGTGGACATAACTTTAAAACCTATTCTTAAAGTTTTGGGACTCAGAGACACTAAAAAAGGCAAGTTATAGCATACGCAGCTAAATTGTTGTTAAGATAGGCATGTGCACATTTATGTTTTGGTAGGAGCAGTAGAAGCATTCTTCATTGTGGCTGCAGTTTCTAATACTTGGCACCAGTGCGACTTAGAAAGAGTGCATATGTTCTGTTGAAAGTTTCCTGAGAAATTTTTCACTTGTCGATAAGCAAAAATGTAGTAATTCTGCCTGAAAGCTGTGAAAGTTACGAGTATCTGAAACAAGAAGCTTGGTAAGTTACAAAAATAATTGTACTTTTAACTGAAAACCATCATCACCACCCTTGTTCTCATTACAAAAATCCCATGGAAACAACAAGAGTTGTGTTTAATCTACCACTATAGAAATTACTGTTAGCCAAATAATATGATCATGATCACATATGTTCTTACATGGTATATCAATTAAAGAATATTCATAGTGTGTAAGCTGAATGCTTCAGTGATAAAAATTTGTGTGTATAGATAAAGTTAATCTTTCTTTTTGGAGTAGTAAGAGGAAAGAAATAATTTTTATAAGTGCCATACAGTAATAATTTAACACATGGTAAACATTTTTATGCAGGGATACAAAAATTTCAGTGTTGCCAGTGGAAGGAAATTTCCAGAGTGCTTTTGGAATCTTGCTTGTATTTAGTGAGCTTGGCCCATCTAACACTTTACAAGCTTGGATAGCCTTTGTGTACATTTCTGTACACGTGAAATACTTCAGTTCTATTCCACAAGGCTTCAGAGAAACAGGATCAGTCACCACAAAAGGGTGGGGTTTTCATTCTATGTTTCTAGACAGCATAAGGCCAATTCATCCGTTCCTAAAGGTTTGAATTTACAGTCACATTTTTCACCTACAAGTCTTGACCTCTCTCAGAGATAAATATCATGATTCCCATTTTACAGCTAAGCCCACTATAAGGCACAGAGAAGCAACCTCCTCACAGTCCCATGAGGAGTCATTGTGACAGGTCCCCGGGAATTTGTTCAAGCCTCTAGTCTTAGAAGAAATGAAAAAGAACATGTATTACTAGTGCAAAGTACTAACAAATTTCCTAGCTATGAATGGTTACAGGAAAGATAACCCCAGCAATAAAGAGTGTTTTGCAAAAACATACCAGAAGAATCAACTAAACTAAACCAGCCTATATTAGACATTGCATGACACATTTGCATCTGTGTTTGTCATCAAGTTTAAAATCATCAAAAGTCTGCAAAACTGAGTTGTTTTGCCACTGTAATACCTCATACATTTCTGGGAAGTTCAGATTTTTCTAAGAAATACAATAGAGTGCTTATCAGTCACTGCAAAGTTAGTGCAAACTGAGACAAGAGCCTGCAACATTCAGCAATGCTTCTATCTCTCAGGGTCTTAGACTCAAATAGTAAAGTGAAACTTACATGATTTATACATGTATTATTGTTAAAAATTAGGAAAAGCATATCCCATCTGCATGTAAGCAACTGTCAAACAACTTCAGCTTTTAGGATTATTTTAGCAAATAATAAACCAGATAGAGAATATACATAAATATAGCAGCCTGATAAGAAACCAGAGCCCTCTCACCATTAGGAAAAAATGCAATCAATTGCCATGACAGCCAAGAGAAAGACAATGATTACATTTCATGGCAGCCCTCTAGATTACCAAAATAAAATTTGCTTCAGATATAATTAAAGCCAAGTGATGTTTCATAAAAACAGAAGTTATCAAGATATCTTACTGACACTTTGAAATTTTATTATTTTTTTTTTTAAATTTGGCATTTCCATTTTGTGCTCCTGCTCCGATTCTGAGCAGAGACTTAATTCAGACAGAACAAGAACCTGAACCTGGTCCCCCATCCTCAGGGCCTTATATAAAGTCACTCTTCCCCTATCTTCAAAGCTTTCCCAGGAAAAAACTTTGTTGAAATATTCGTATTTCTGTGGTGCATCTCTTCCTGAATGACAGAGCCACATTTTCCTTAGCTGAAAATTTTCTTTCTGCAGCTCTAGTCAGAAGCTCCTACAACACAGCTAGAGCGAAAGGCACGCAGCCCCATCCTTATGTCACTCTGCAGCCCCCTCTGACTGTCCCACAGGACGATATATCAGCAAGGTTACCAGGAGATTATACGTCATCACGCAGAAAAGCTACTTCAGTTATTTTCTCTCTCCCTCCCTCTCCATATTATGAATTTGTCTAGACACGGAACAATTTTCCCCAGGGCTGATTATCCTCCTCGACCCTACCTCCCCCAGGGCCGGACTCAGCAGCCAGGGGAAGGCGATGCAGGCGGCAGGGCCCGCGGCTACCCAGCCACCCGCCGAGCGCCTCTACCCCAGGGCATGCCCCCGGCACGTCGCGGACGCTCTTGGAAAGGCCTGTACCGCGCCCCGCCACAGGAACCCCCGGCGAGCCCGACCTGCGGCAGCCCCGGCCGGGGGAAGGAGGCGACCGCCGCCTCCCGCCTCCCCAAGAGCCGCCGTGCCGCCTGCGGGAGAGGGAGGGCGCCACCTGGCGGGGCGGCGCTGCCTCCTGGCGCGCCGCGGGGTCCACACGTGCGACTGGGCGACCGCACGTGCGACGGGGCGGCTGCGGGGGCCACACCTGCCGCCGCGCGCGGTGCCCGGGGCCGGCGGAATAACGCGCCGCGGCGGGGCCAGGCGGCCAGCGCCGCCTCCGGCACGTCCTCGTCCCCCGCCCCGACCGGTGGAGCTTTCAGAATTCTTTGGCGCCGTTTCACCGCCTTTTGCATGAGAAGGTACTTCCACCCTTCGCCTTTCTGCGGGTAGCGTCGGTAGCAGGCGGGGCTGTTTACGTAAATGCCTCCCACGTGCACGAAAGGCACCTTTTCCCTTGTGACCAAATACTTGTACGAGAACGGGGGAAGGAACAAATTAAACCTGCTTCATTTACATAGCCCCATGCTATCCCCCCAGCCATGTCTGTGCAGTTTTAATGGATGGGCATGAAACCGCCTGTGCAAAAGCCTCATTGAACCTCACTGGTGACCCAGCCTGTGCTGGGTGGCACCGGAGATCCGTGAGCTGCTGACACACCAACGATTCCCGGACCAGCCAGGCCTTCCTCTGCAACCCCTGCTGCCAAACGGTGCTTTGGTGCAGCGTGACAGATGCTGTACTGCTGCATCTGCAGAAAGGAAAAGTTTCTCTTCAAAGGCAAGGGGAGAACTCCGCGGCGCTGCGTACGGGCTCGCCGCAGAGCGCAGCCTCCTTCTTACAGCCCTTCACGGCCAAGTGCTGTTAATAAGTTGGCGAGCCTGTCTGCCGTTGATGCTCAGTGAAAATTAAGTCAGCGTGCTCTGATTCCCCTAAAAGCAGCTGCAAACTATTCGTGATGAGCTGCTATGCTCCACTGAAACCAGAATGTTTTGAGACTGTTAAAGCATCAGAGGGGATGTTTAGGCAGGCAGGTGCAGACATGTGTGAATTTGCTCTGTCTGTGTTTCCAGATGCCTGGATGTGCGCTGCTCGAGAAGCTGCTCGGATGTGCTTGTGTGGGATTGACGCCCGAGCTACCAGATCACAGCCGTGCATCAAAATGGCTGCCAGTCTGAGCTGTCACCAGCCCCTGTGGCTTGGCCTTTGGGTGGAGCTACCATCACTATGCAGATACATCCCAAAAACATTGTAACTCAGTTGTGGTTTTTAAAACATTAGGCAGAAAATGCACATTTGGGTTAAAAAACAGAACATTTTTCTTTTGGGCATTGAAACAGCTACTAGCATGTGAGTGGAGGGGGGATGAGGAACAACACTTGACCAAGTTAACTACACTTGTTTAGACCACAAGAACTCTACAGAACTTCATTGGATCTACTCAGTTTGCATTTATAACAAGAGGATCAGTCCCCAAGTTCTAATTTTACAGAAGCCTGCAGGTATGTTTGCATGGATTACTGCTTTGTTTATCTCTTCTCTTTTTCCCCATGTTCAACTTTGACTGGAATGAGTAATGTTTTAATCTTCTTAACATTACTTTTGTCTGTCAGGAAGCAAAAATTGTTGCCTACCATGCAACATAGTCACATTAAGAATACCTAAACTGTCAGGAGAGGTAACCTTCTGTAATGAATTCATTTATCAGGATCAACTAAGGAAAGCCTTTCAGCTTACTTCAGTGGGTCTGGGAATCAGGCCCTAAACCACTAATCCAGCCAGGAATGAGTACATTTTAAGGCTAATTCTCACTCTGATCAGGCCTTTGAGGGGTGGGTAAGGAAAGGTTAGACATAGTCAAGACAAATTAGACCCCCTCAACACCTTCCTTAAGTTTTGGTTTGGTTTTTTCCCCCTTTTGAAAAGCTCTCAGAGAGCACAGTTCTAAGGGAGCAGAAAAGGAAGACTGGAAAAAGAGGCACTTAGCTTATACAATCCTGATAAATGGCATAAGTCCATGTGTGGAGAATGAGGGTAGAGGTTTTCTATTACCACAGTTCAGGTTTTGCTGCTCTTTCTAAGGACAATGCATTCTCTTGTTTTAGACAACAGCTTATACCTTTGCAGGCCAGCATTCTTTGGGAAATGTGGTACACAGGACAGCATGGGAACCAGGCTTTGCTTTCTCTGAGAATTCAGGAAAGCTTTAGCTTTGTTGCTGATGAAACAGTTTATCTCTTTTTAATGCATACAAGGTAATCTTTGCTTCAACCCAAATGGCATCTGTAAGCTGTAATTAGACTATAATTGTTTCATTGTCTAAGTGGGACCATCACTTTAAAATAAAAACAACTGAAATAGTTTTAAAATGTACAGTAGCTCTTAGGTTTACAAAACGTAAGACCACCTGGACCATAAGATTTCAAAGAATACAGTTCAGAAAGCATATCTTAAAAAGCATAAGGTATAAGAATTAAGGGGAAGAGAAATTAGTTAAGAGCAGGATATTCAGTATTTGTTTGCAACTGTACGTTTACTTCAAAGTTATGGCTTCAGTCAATTTACTACCTAATATGTGTCAAATTTTCCCACTGTACTGTCAGCTTTGGAGAGAGGAGCCTTCTGCCTGCCTGCCTTGCCATTCCCAGTGACACAGCAGCTTGTAACATTCCAGGAACTTCTCACTTGCTCTCTATACTTTTTTTCTATTTGGTCTCCCCAGTCTGAATGTGCTCACCAAATGAAGTGATAGTTAAACAAAAACACCACACACAAAAAAAACCCCAAAACAAAGAAAGGTCTAGCGAGATGCAGCATTTCCCAGCGGCTTATTTTCTAGTGGGTTATCCTTGCTGAAATGAGTGTGTAACAAACTGCTAACCAGTGGAAATTCCAGAGATAAATTCATACCAGAGATACTCAGCTCCATGTAGTTCTGGGCAACTATTGTGCAACAGTCAATCTAAACATTCACTTGAATAAAGAACTATTAAATTTACTTACTGGATTTTTTTTGTGTGTCTCGTTTTGCTTGTAATTCATGAAAGTTCATAGGAACAAATCTGTGTGCAAGGGGACATCTGCAGTGGCAAGGTTTTGTAGATGTTTGTGTGGGGGACATCTGCAATGGAAACATTCACATACCCATGCTCAAAATTCATTTTAAGCTTGCAAGTTATCCATTCAAGACCAAGAACCTATATTGTCTGGCAGTGAGCTTTACAGCAGACTCAACAAACAAACTTTTACAGCTCTCTCAGGAAATGATTTGGAGGAAACTCATAGGTATGTACCCATCTGAACCATTCACTGAACCCTTGAGAATAATTGGTTTTCATCCTAAACTGTATTCCTGTATTGCTAAATTTGAGCAATGCTGGAGTTGAGTTGTGAAAGGTGTCTGCCTGGAGGACTCCTAGAAAGCAGATAATGTATGTGAAGGGAGGATGCAGCTGAAGGATGCCCCCAACCTCCCCATTCATTGAAAAATCTGAGTAGGGGCACTGTCACCAGCCATGCCTCTCTAAAGGAAACCCCTGACTGTGTGGTCGGATCAGTTACATGAGTAGAGAAGCAGTCTGGAGACGGCAACAGAAACAAAAGCTGGACTATGAAAGTGGAACAGGTAGGAGCTGTCATGTAACTGCTTTTCTGTGAGGTCTGTCACTCATCCAAGGCTCAGAAGTATCTCTGTCACACTCCCATGTGATGTATTTAACACCAGCTCTGCAGAATTGCCAAATCATATGATGAAACTAGGGAAAACACGAGCTAAGGGAATAAATCTCATAACTCTCCAAGCTGCATTTCAGGCTGTTTCCCTGCTCCCCTCCCCTTCTAGCATGGTTCTTTTTGAATAGTTGTTTCACACTCTAAACCCCTAGGGCACTGATATGCTGGGCAGGAACTGATACATTGTGCATCTGGAAGATGCGTACCTTGTAGCCCCTTATTCAAAGGGTGGTGTTTCATTAGCAATGGCTTAAAAATTCATTTAAACATTATGTTCACTGCACACAAACACTTCTCACAAAGCCTTCTGTTCCCATTGAGGCTAAAAAATTCCATTGTATGCGTAATCTTTTATGAGTGCATTCTTTGAATACTTTATTTCTTAGAACTGTAACAGTTCTGTTTATAAAAAGGAATGATACTGATAGCAATGTTAGGAACTTTCAGAAGGGACCACTTAGATCTTTAAATTTCCATATTAGTCCTGTTTCAAGAAAAATACAAAACAAAACAAAAAGCCTCAATTACATAGTTTAAATTCTTTAAGAAACAGCTTCACATGCCAAGCTAAGAGGATAGAAAAACCAATCTCTACCCCCTTGATCAGATCTTGCAGCTCTCTGAGGACAGCTTCACATTGGAGCTTTTAATTGGGCACAGTTGCAAACTGGTTTATAACTACCAAATCAGATGTCCAGATTATCATGTTGGACTGCGATATTTAGAGATGATAGCAAGGGGTGAGAGGCCTGAGGAAGTACAGGACTGACTGCTTTTTGAGTTGCACAGGGAGTGTGGGGAAAAAAACAGGGATCCTCTGTATGTCAGCCAGGATCTGTGTCCAAGGAGACACAGATGAATGGTGTGCCCACTGTCCTCTTCTTAATATCCAGATACCTTTTAACATGAATTGCTCCTTCTGAAACAACTGCAGCACAGTGCTTCAGGACAGGACCTTAGAGATTATTCTGACCACCTGAGTGCTGTTCAAAACTCTTCCCACCGAATCACCTCACTTCCAGCACAGCAGCTGTAGGAGTCTAGCAGCCGAGCAGTTGGTCTGATTTACAATTTCTTCTAAATTAGAAGAAACATTCTTCTTTTAAATGAACATCCCATCTCTCAGTTTAATGAAGAACAATGTTAAATGCATATTGGTTTAACAGTTACAGTTACCCACTAATCAATCTCAAGTAAATATTCCCTCAGGGAATTCTTCACTCTGCCACAATGCCACGTGTTGGAAACGGAGCAGTCAGCAGTGCTGGGGGTGACCCATTTTAGTGGGCTTCACTTACTCCTGGTAACAGCTCTAGTCTTCTACAAATCTGCTGAAAAATGAGGACATACAGGAGCACAGGGATAATGTTTTGCTCAACTCTTTCTGCAGAGGTAATTACCCAGTGACTGAAAAGTATCATATCACTGGACACGTAGACAACTAATTTCAGAATTCAGTAACTCAATAACCAGGGCGAAGAAACAGATCTGTCTGACATCCTTCTTTACAAAAATCTCTTCAACGCCTCAGTACAACTTGTTAGAATTAAGTGCAGATTTAAGAGTTCACTTCCCACAGAGGCACTGCACTAGATTAGAAGTAAGGGCATTAAAAGTTTTCAGTGCTAAAAGCCTCAGTTGTTACAGATCAGCACTTCATGGCCATATTAAGAGATGTATCTGCTCTACCTGAGCTCCTTCTATAGCCTTTGTTTTTTAATACTTTCTTCATTTTTGCTGAGACACTTTTGAAGGAAAGCAGCAAAATATGCTGCCACAGTAAACGCTTGGAAAGACAAGTACCCACAGTGACCCTGTAGCATAATATTTGAAGAGCTCTGCTAAAGTTGCAGCATGGATAATACAGGGGCCCCTTTTCAGCTGAAATGCAAATGTGTAAGTTATGGCAAAGTGAATATACCTTCTGTAACAGAAAAGTAAGTCCTTTTGACCACTTGGTTCCCTTGATCTTCAGCTCCCTCTTTAATCCTCACTCTGCTCTCTGCTTCTTTCCACATCAAGCCAGCCAAAACAAGTTTATTAATTATTGCACAGATAAAGGGTGATACTTTAGAGAGATTGCCTCCAGTTAGCCTGATCTGAATACAGTTGTGGCACAGTCACTCTCTAGATACAGATGGGGACTGCATGCCTCTATTACCTCCTAATCCAAGTTAGAAACACCCTGTCTGAATTAACAGTTGTATGATCCATATGGATCTCATATTAGAGGAAACAACTCTAATAGTAAGGCACAACCTCTCTAATATAAAGCTGCTTGATCATTCTGTTACCTTTAGCTGAGAGAATCTCACTTTAACTTCGCTGCTCTTGTCATTTTCCTGGTTGTCCTCTTACATTGCTTCTGTTGGAGGAAATCACTCCTTATTCCCAGCTCCTGTTAAGCTCAGTAGGAGCCCAGGTCTAGCCAATTTCCCTCCTTTCACTTTGAGTCTTAGTCTGAATTTGAATGAGCAAGTTTGGTTTATTTGCAAAAGCACTCACGTCTTTTTCCTCACATTAAAACTAGTGCAAATAAAACTCATACCAGAATATATAAAGTACTTAAAATACATGAAGTAGCCCTTCAGTCTCTAGGTGAGGTACAGGTTAAAGCCTCAAGTGCAGTGCATGAATGAGATATGAGCTTGCTGGAAACAGTCTGGAAGACAGCAACAAGAACAAGTGGAGACCTACACAGCAAGACCTATGAGGAAAAACTGAGTAAGCTGAAACTGTTCTCTCCAGTGAAAACCAAAGGGAGAAGGAACAGTAATACTTCAATATGTAAAGAACTGTTGCAGAGTAGAGAGGATTCCACTGATTTTTCTGTTCATTGGCAATAGCACAGGTAGAGGGACAGGCTATTTGTTGAGGGAAGGGATTTGTTGGTTTAGCTGGTTTTCTGTGATTCCACAAGAACTTCGTTCAGCCTTGGCATGTTCTGTACTTTTTACTACAGACTCTCTCACTAGATTTAGTGCAGGTTCTTTTATTCTATACTAGCAGTTGTCACTATTTGGAAACATCCATGTTGCTATACTCAGAACAGTGAGCCAGCTGACCTCATTTTACTGGGTCAACTTTGATTTTCACTGTAATTAAACTTTTCCTTCACTTTCAGACCTCTTCTCGACTCACTCCTTCCTTCCCAATACATAGGCTAGGAGTATTCTTCAGCAAGTCAGAAACCAAATTAAAAGATTCGGTGAGGGTGACTATTTAAAATCCCTTGCAATCCTCACTCGGGATCCTTTGTATTTAATGTCTACACTCTATATTCTGGCTGGCTGCAAGCCTGCTGTGCCAGCACTCCTAGAGGTAGCCAGGTTACTGTGTACCATCAGTGACTATGTTAGGACAGTGCTGCATCTTGGAAAATGAGGCGTATTAACTCAGACTCATCCCTATGGCAATGCAACCAGCTAACTTTGAACTGGCTTGAAGAACTGGGAGAGTAAGCTCATTACTGCCCACAACATATCACAGAGAGGTTATCAGAGTTTCAGTGCCTTTGCTCCCATTCATAAGCCACTTCCCTGCGTGATTGTTTTCAGAACTTGCAAGTTTAGCAATAAAAAATAGTGTTTAGCACTTGCAGTGGTATGGCACCTGTTACCTGATGGTTTCAACTGTAAGACATGCCTTATAGCATGTCTATAACATGTCTATATGCATAGAGAGAGCAGATGGTGACACATAAGAGATTCAGCTAAGGCTGCATACTGTTTCTTGGCAGAGCTAGAACTAAAACATACAACTCTTACCTTTAGAGAACAGCTTACACAGAACCTCAATTCCTCAAGATTCCTGAAGAGTCACAAAACATATTTTCTAACTACAGGTTTTATGGGAGGAGTTACAATTTTACTTTAATTTAATGTGTCTGTTTTATGTTTCCAGCTATTTGAAATGTAGGCAGCTATCAGCAATGTCTGAAATATATATTAGAAAATAGAGAGAATGTGGTATCAGCAAGCAGCTCTTTTCCCTTACAGGGCAAAAAAACAACCAAAAAAAGACATCCTGACGCCCTTTTAGTGGTAAAGGCTGACCACATGGTGACCAGGGTGAACAGATCTTTCAAGAGGTGTTCTTTAACTCAGAGGTAACGAGACGCATGAAAGGTCAGTGAACTGACAAGTACCAGCAGGTCAGGGAATAAGAAAAAATAAGAAGTTTATTTTTCACCCAAGAATTATATGTTCAAAAGTAAATTGCATTTAGAAAATTAAAATAAATGGGGCAGGGGGAGGAGACAAAGTTGTATTTTATATTAAATGTATTGAGTTATTTGGAGAACACTATCAAAGCAAAATTGCTGCAGTTTCCCAGAGCACTATGGAAACTACAAATCTTTGTACAGGAGAAACAGCTAACACTAGCAACCCAGTTTGTTGACGAGAGCAGAGCTGACTAACTACTGCATTTTTACCCTTGTAAATCTTGTGCCACCCTTGCACAAGGCATTTCTACCCAGTGAATTTAATCAGCTGAGCTGTAACTATTCTGTTATAGCTATTTCTGCATAACTCCCTCCTGTGGACACTGTACTCTGGAACAATTAGTAAGAATAATTATTTCAAAATGAAGTCAGTTTTATTCCAGAGCACAACGTCCACATGGGGGAGTTACACTGAAGTAAAGCTGTTCTGCTGTAGCAATGCTGGTCAATATCCCCATGTAAACAAGCCCTGTAACTCCGCTATTAAATTATTTTAATACAGATGTCTCTTGAGATTAAAGTTCTGGAGTCCAACAGAATCAATCTTCCAAACATAAGTATATGACTTCAAAAAACTGATCCTAGAAGGACCCAGAAATACATTAAACCACTAGTTTATGCATCATAATTCAAATTCTAAGTTGCATGAAATGTAATAGAAATAACTCTGGTATTAAGCAGCCACCTCCCACCCAGCCACCCACACTTTGGAGTGTCTTTGCCATCCAAAGCTTATCCCTAGAAAGTTCAGAGAAGCATCACCATATATGTTCCTCCAGAAGATTTAGAATCATGGAATCATTAAGGTTGGAAAAGACCTCCAAAATCATCAAGTCCAACCATCAACCCAACACCACCATGCCCACTAAACCATGTCCTGAAGTGCCTACATGTTTTTTTAACACCTCCAAGTGATGGTGACTCTACCACTTCCCTGGGCAGCCTGTTCCAATGTTTGACCACTCTATCAGTAAAGACATTGTTCCTAATATCCAATCTAAACCTCCCCTGGCACAACTTGAGGCCATTTCCTCTCGTCCTATCACTAGTTACTCGGGAGAAGAGACCAACACCCACCTCACCACAACCCCCTTTCAGGTAGCTGTAGAGAGTGATAAGGTCTCCCCTCAGCCTCCTCTTCTCCAGACTGAACAATCCCAGTTCCCTCAGCCGCTCCTCATAAGACTTGTGCTCCAGACCCTTCACCAGCTTCGCTGCCCTTCTCTGGACATGCTCCAGCAACTCAACGTCCTTCTTGTAGTGAGGGGCCCAAAACTGAACACAGTATTTGAGGTGCAGCCTCACCAGTGCCAAGTACAGGGGCACAATCACAACCCTAGTCCTGCTGGCCACACTATTTCTGATACAGGCCAGGATGCTGTTGGCCTTCTTGGCCACCTGGGCACACTGCTGGCTCATGTTCAGCCGGCTGTCAACAAGCACCCCCAGGTCCTTTGCCACTGGGCAGCTCTCCAGCCACTCTTCCCCGAGCCTGCAGCGTTGCATGGGGTTGTTGGAACCGAAGTGCAGGACCCTGCACTTGGCCTTGTTAAACCTTATACAACTGACCTTGGCCCATTGATCCAGCCTCTCCAGATCCCTCTGCAGACCCTTCCTGCCCTCCAGCAGATCAACACTCCCGCCCAACTTGGTATCATCTGCAAACTTACTGAGAGAGCACTCGATCCCCTCATCCAGATCATCGATAAGGATATTAAACAAGACTGGACCCAACAGTGAGCCCTGGGGAACACCGCTTGTGATAGGCCACCAACCGCATTTAACTCTGATCACAATTCTCTGGGCTCGGCTCTCCAGCCAGTTCTTTACCCAGCGAAGAGTACACCTGCCTAAGCCATGAGCCACCAGCTTCTCTAGGAGGATGCTGTGAGAGACAGTGTCAAAGGCTTTACTAAAGTCCAGGTAGACAACATCCACAGCCTTTCCCTCATCCACTAGGCGGGTCACCTGGTCATAGAAGGAGATCAGGTTGGTCAAGCAGGACCTGCCTTTTATGAACCCATGCTGGCTGGGCCTGATCCCTTGATTGTCTTGCACATGCCCTGTGAGCACCCTCAAGATGAACTGCTCCATAACCTTCCCTGGTACCAAGGCCAGGCTGACAGGCCTGTAGTTCCCTGGATCCTCCTTCTGGACCTTCTTGTAGATGTCACTCTTGATGGGTGACAGGAGGGAAGGCCAACAGAGGATAGGTAAATGCTTCATGAAGATGTTTTAAAGGTTCAATAGCTGTTACACTGTGCTATAGAGGTGCAGAAGCAAAAATTTAATGCCATAACATGTTGTATTCATTCACGATTGTCATAAAATCCTAGGAATAATCTTGGAAGGAAGTATTAATCCTTGTTTCTGTATTCCTACTCATTTTGTAGTATGAGGATGGGGAGCAAGTAAGAAGAACCATCTCTCTTGGGGTTCAGCCAAAGGGTAAAAAGCATTTTTATCTCCAAACTCAGAAGAGTACAACAGCAGTTTCCCAATTCTTTTCATGGAAGCTTGCCCTACCATAAAAAGGGCAGAGAGCAGGCTGTTGCACTGTGTGTAAGTACCATGTGCAACAATGGGGTGAAGGAGAGTTTCTGTGGAGCTGTTAGGCTCCTCCTGAAGGCATCAGGAGTCCAGAAAGAGAACAATCTCTGTTTTTCCCTCAAAGGCAGGTTAGCTTTGCACTGTTCACAGACCTGAATCATGCCAAAGTGACAGCATTTAGCTTACGAGGAAAATAACCTATTCAAATGTTCTTTAGTCACCACCACATCCCCAAAAAATTAAGTAATTCAGAGCTATTTTCTTCTAAGCACATTCAAATACACAAAGCCCTTTATGGCAACTTTCCCACCAGACTTCAACATTCTACCTACACACACCTCAGCAGTACAGCTGTTCAAAGAGACTGCAAGCTTTTTCTTTAATAATGGAAAATTTATATTCTTTCATTCCCAAAAGTGATTTGTTTACTTGAGTGGAACCTTATCAAATGAATCATAGGAGGGAAGGGAGAGAAGGGAGAAGGGAGAGAAGGGAGAAGGGAGAGAAGAGAGAGAAGGGAGAGAAGAGAGAGAAGGGAGAAGGGAAGGGAAAAAGTTTTCCTTCTCCACCTGGCCACTAAAAGCAGAAGTCTGGAAAAATCTGAGGCCCTATGAGATGATACTACAGCAGAGATGCTTTAGCTAAGGTATGTACAGCTGTCTGCAGTTTTCCATGAGTAAAAGAATTCTAAATGACAGCTGCAACAAACTCACATATGCAGGAAAATGACATTCAGTTTAAAATCACATGCAGTAAAATACCTGATATAGTAATATATCATATGCAGATTTCCTTTGTACAGATCCATTTCATCAAATTCCTGCAATTTTTCTCTGAAGAGAAGAGAAATTATCCACTTAACCTTAGTGGATTCTTATCCACTCTAATAAGCACTCTTATCCTTAGTTACAGTGTGATGGTATAAAGGATACTTCATTTGCAGAAGCTGCAGTAGTGCTGCTGGTAAATCTTACTGCCCTTTAATACTGAAGAGGTATATTACATCTACAGGCACCGAGTGAAGCTTTCACTAGAGCCAAATGGCTTCATAATAGATCACCATAAACAGGTTCTGAAATCAAAGAGCTTTATATGAAAACATTTGAAAAGTGTTCAAGGACTGTGTATATGAAGTCAATACTGACTTATTCAACAAAGCTGTCAAAATTATTTATGCAGTAGAAGATGCATACAAGAATATTTGCCAAGACTTTCATCCTTACATAACACAAATGTATACACTTAAAAACACCACAGAGAACTTGTCTACCCCAGTGGGTGCAGACTGACACAACGTCATTCTGCTTGTGCTCTGAACAGACTGGACAGAAGGCATTCCCAGTCTGAAATCCACACATCCTTCAAAAATTGTGCTGTGTCTACCATAATTTGGGTGTTTTTTCCCTCTCAGAAAAAAAAAAAAAAAAAAAAGGAACAGTATAAAGCAAGTCATCTAAAAAAAGACAATATTCTTTCTCCCATCATTTCCTACCCAAACCCACATTTATTCCTTATAAATATATCCACAGAAATACTAAATAAGGTAATGTTTTATCAGCAATTCTTATAAATCTCTGTGCAGGTCTCTGACTTTTTCTGGTACTACTATTTGATAGACTATTTCCTACCTTCCCTCACAGGAGGTATGGCATAATGGCTGCAAAGCAAAAGAGACCTACAGCTGGAAGTCTATCCTTATGGAGGTTCATATGCGTATCAGCCTCAGATACAAAATATGTATCTATGAAAGCCTTTGCTGACAGAAATTCTGAAAAGGAATTACGGCAATCACAATATAAGGAGTGACAATTTCCTGATTTTCTATCTTAATTCTAAACATAATTACAGTGAACCCTGATGCACGTCATTTAACGTCTTTCCTTTTCCCCAAATGCATTTATTCATTTTGGGGGTCCCACTTTGAGACAGCTTAGTCCCTGTATTCAGTACCACCAAGGAGCAAGGATCCTCAAAGGGCAGGTACTCAGCCCTTTGGATTACAAGGCAATGTAAAATGCCTTGTTTTGAGATCCAAACATAAGGATAGCCAGAACGTAAATAATTCTGAAATTTTGGGACTGATAAGCATAAGGTGTTCCTGACTGTTAATAATAACTTTAACTGGAGATGTTACTCTTCACTGCTTCTGAATATCAGTCTGAAAAGTTTGAAATTGAACAGATTAAACAGGTAGTGGTGCAGTCTCTTTGGTGTGGTTTTTCCATACCAGTGAAATAGGGGTAACAATCTTTACTGAATGAGCTTACCAGCTTAAATTGGAATTAACATTTTGTGACATTCTCAGAAGATTATTCTACCTGTACAAATTATAGGAAAGAATTGTAAATACCCCATCCTTTATTTTGTACTGTTCATAAGGTGGTTCATAAAATCAAATAAATTTGGCCTCAGCGCAAGAGAAACAGTAGCAGTCAAAGATCTTCAGGAACTATTAGTATGTTTGCAAGCTGCTTGAATAACTCACAGATTAAATGAATAGGCTTTTTCACAAAAAGGAATTAATACAGGCAGAGAATACCCGGGATTGTCTCCCTTTAACTTCAGCTTGAGACTCAGGATGGTTATACACAGATTTAACCTCTATAATGTTGAGTCTCTGTGTAAGAATGTAAGGATGGTGAGATAAAGTTGACTTCTTGCTTACTAAGGACTTTGTAATCAAAGTTGCTAACCTCCTCAAAGTGTTTAAAATAGGTTGAACACCCTACAAGCAATGCACTGAAAATCCAGATGACATAGGTAAAGCAAAAGGAGCAAAGTAGCAATTTCACCCCTTAGAGATGTCAACCTAAGACTGCTTAGGGTGCCAACTTTATAGATGAAAGTGCAACTAATGATTTTAACTGCTCATTTCAGATTGTCCAAATCCAAATCAAAGTATCTCAGAGACACCCAATTCCATCAAATAATAAAACTTTGTGACCCCTGCAAGAAGTAAACTCTAAGGCCAAACGAAGTAAACTCAATGTGCCTTCAAAGACAACAGATGTGATTTCTTTGACAAATGGTTACGCTTTATATGTTTCCATTATGGCTTTGCATGCATTTCCTTATATGGGCAGATTTTAATTCCTCCAAAACTTCATTTCAGTTACTATATCCCACAAGTCAAAAGGAAGAGAAAAAAAGCCAGCAAATTTTGGAATCTAGGACTCCCACAGACATAAAACACTTGCTACTTCAAATGTGAAAAAACAAAGCAGAATATTGTTCAGTGAAATTCAAAATTACTTGCACTGTCAAAAGGCAGAGATAGTATATATCTATAAAGACAAAATGAAAGAAAATCAAATTACCCAAAATATCCACTGACATATCCTCCAGACTGAATGACAGTATTTAATGCATATGCTGTATTTTCCATTTCCCTGTGCTGCTAGAAAACATTAACTACTTAAATTTCCTGACAGTCCCGTGAAGATAAAGAAACAGCAGTACAGATTATAGAGCATTTTTAAATGGCAAATAAGAGCATGAACAACATAAAGCAAGGAGGCTTTCCTGACACCTCTCAAAGGTAGGCAGTCTTGCTTTTGTCCCTGTTCTCTGCATAAAGAAAGGTGATCTGATATTTATGAGTTCAGTTCTTCTACTTTCTAGAAAATGAAGACAGTTTGCATTTCTAAAATGTATAACCACCTAAATTTAATTCACTTGCAATTGTTGCTGTTTGTAATGTACGGAGAAATTACAGGTTTTCACCTGTACAAACAATATTGAGAAAAAGGTCAAGTAGAAGAGCAGCATGTCAGGTGCCACATGGTAATGAAAGACACTTCAGCTTCCACTTTACAGCTAAAAGGTAGCAGGAGTTCCAGGCTGACTCACTTGGGATAAAATTTCTCACTTTCTTTTCCATCCACAGGCTACAAGGTTCTGAGTAGAGGTGTTTGCAGAGGTTTGCAAACTAGTGACCACGGAGACCTCTTGGCCTATGCTTGAGGAGAGCTGCAGCTTTTTTCTTGCAAGCTTGTTCTTGGTCTGTGCTTGTCACAAGTTAGTGGTTGTGCCTTAGACACCCAAGAGACAAGATACCCAGCTACCTTCTGCAGTGCAGAGTGGAATACTGGTATTATGGATTTTTCATTGGTTTAATAATGAGGATTGAATTTAACGACCTTTTAACAATGGCACAAACCATGTCAAAGGCAAAGGTTTGCTTCAATAATGCATTTTTTAAAACGTAATGAAATTCTAGGATTATTGATTACACTGCCCAGAATATGAAGAAATACACTATTTTCAGTATAAAATCAAAGATAAAACTGCCACGGGAAAAAGCCAGAACCCAATCCCTTCCCCTCAGGATGGAGAGAGAAGAAAATTTCTGTCATCTTTATTCAGTATTTGATGCTGGCTTGTATTCCTTTCAGGCCTGGTACTGTGCCTACCAGTCAAACCTGGTATGGCTACTGGTATGAGCATGTGGTCCTGGGATTGCTTCAGACGTTTTGGAGGTCATGGCTTTCATAAAGCAAGCCAGTAAACAGTAAGAACTGCTGGGGTTATTGTCACTGATGAACTTCCCTAGGAAAACAGCATGTTAAGAGAATCACTGAACAACCGAAAGCAATAACTCAAATTGTCAGGCTTTGTTACCAGCCATCCCAAATTAGTGAGAATCATTCCATTCCCATCTGTCATCATAGCAAGTAAGAACTTCCAACACAATCTTTAATTTCTAGGAAATAACTTTATCATAATAATTTACAAGTAGGACTTTCTATCAGAGACTCCAGACATTCCTTGCCAAATCGGTTCAGTCCTCAGCACACTGCACTAATTCATAGCTGAAACAACAGAGGCAGAAATGGACAGATTATCCTCTGTAAAGGGAAGACTTTAGCAAGTACTTTGATCACAAGTGGTAAAATAAGGATCCAGTCTCAAAAATTATTGCATTATGGAGCACTATAAAGGGCATGAAAAATCTGTGTGGTTCTCTGTGATGATACCAGATCAAGAACTTTGTTTTCAGATGGTCCTACTAAAATTTTTTTCCCCACGGATACTGGAAGCTTAGGCTACCTCAGTATTTACCCACTGATCCTATGAGAAGTATGTGTTTAAAGTTTCATGGCAAGACCTGACCCATGGTAATGAAAGGTATAACATTGGTTCAAGAGACACAAAAACCTCTGAATGCTCCACTTGCACTGATTTCAGTGACAAGGGCAGTCAGGCCTTGACAACAGGTATTCTGCATGTAAAAGTATTTCCAGCCATATGGATTTTAATTATAAATGTATGATTTGCCCAGAGAGGTGGCAGATACCCCATCCCTGGAAACATTCAAAGTCAGGTTGGACAGGGCTCTGAGCAACCTGATCTAGTTGAAGATGTTGGAATAGATGACCTTTAAAGGTCCCTTCCAACCCAAACTATTCTGTGATTCTATGACTCTGTTTGTTAGCATTTAAATCATTCTTCAAGAAGAAAAGTTATCTTCACAATGAAAATGAAACAATGCAGAGAAGGGACTTTCGGGAATTGAAACAGAAGCTGCATGCAAAACGAAGGAGGAAAACAGAAGCCAGATATTGAATTTTCTTCTGGGATCATGAACCCTCCCTGGAATTTGATCCAAGAATCCATATCACCTACATGTCAGTGGGGATCTGTAGATTTGCAGGGATTTCAGTGGGAAGTTACATAAATAAAAGGATCCTCTTGCAGGAACAGGCTGGAGGCTAGAAGAGCTCCCATGATACTCATATATCTAATTAAGAACAGCAGATTGGAAGGGACTCTTGGGTCACTGAGTTCAGTCCCTTGTTTTTGCAAGCAACCATGCCATATAATCTTTTTCATATGCCGCTCAGGCTCTGCTTATAATCAATTAGAGTTTTTTGGTTTGGGGGTTGGGTTCTTTTGGTGTTTTTTGCTCCTGGTGCTCTTAGTGGAAAGTTGTCACAGATTCTTATTTCTTTTAGAATTAGAAACGTTCTAAAATCCAGAATAACTGTACACAGTTAGATTATACCCATGTGTTCTTGTGTCAGCATTTCCCTTAGCTTAAATAGCACTTCTTTTTCTAATGTATTTATAGACTACAATCATATCCCTTTGTTTTGCCTGACCATGCTGGCTAAGCTTTCTTATTCTCCCTTATAGGATCCTTCAAAACCCAGACAGTCTGAGCACTTTTTTTACACCTGTTTCTTTTTAAATGAAGCTTTCTTAAGTAACAGGTAATCTGGCTGTACCCAGTATTCCTGATGAAAACCACCAGCAACAATATTTCCCCAACAGTGTTTTTGGAAATATCTTGACTGAAGCAGCATGATGCATTTAAGCCCATTTCTGTCAGACACACTAAATGGAAATTTCAGAAAGAGTCACACCGACTTCAGTGGGTGAGCCCTGTCTGCTTTCTGTTTTCCAGTATCCAGACACCATTTTCCAGTAAAAATATCATTTTTCTCTATTAAAAGTTTGGATAATTACAAAAGCTAGCAATATGTATTTGCAAATAATTTATGAAATGAAAAGCACTGGTACTTGTAACCAGTATCGGTAAGAGAGTTTTCTGACAATGCATGTTAAGTTGGTTGAATTAAAAAGCAACAACAGTATTTCCAAATTATTTGAGGAATAAATTATTCAACCAGCTTTGATAACAATATATACAGAATATTTATCACAAATAAGAATAAAAAAAACCATTGTAGCTCACATGAAAGAATTCAGATTTATCTCACTGCTGGATGCTGTGTTTGGAATGAATTACAAATTTGCAACAGGGTGGAGGATTTGATCAAAAGATCCAGAACATTTATGTGGGTAGCCAAAGACAATCTGTTTGGCAAAACATACAGATGATGTTTCTCTCACATCACTTTGGTATTTTGGAAAACTTGCAATATCAAAGAAAATGTTTGCATTCAGTACACTGGAAGCAGCAAATCATAAAAAGGTATTTTCTGTAGGAATAAGTAAGCACAGAGAATGCAGGATTTGGAGCTGCAAATAATCTGGTTTAGTACACTCATAGTACAAATTCTGGAATTTAAAAATTGTGCCTCCACCTGCTACACTGCCCACGCTTTCAAAAGTCACAGTTGACTTCGTATCAACTTGATACACACCACAGTGATATGGTACCTTTCTGATTCTTCTGAAAACTATGCTCTTTAGAGTATGTCTTAAACTGAGGCATCTCAAAGTCCTCATACCTGAAAAAGTTGGTGAGCATGCTTAATACCTTCAAAAACAAATGCCTTCATATATTAATCAAACATCATTTCCTAGTCAAGAACAATGAAAGAATAATCCAGCTACAGAATGTTAGTAACGATGAATTCTCATTTACAGGAATTTTTCTTTTTTAACCAGCAGCAACCTCCATGGTTGGAACACAGACTTAATCAATTCATAAGATTTTTATGGCAAACTCATGTTTCCAGAGTAATGCCACTAATCATACTGTAAATCAGAACTGGTCCTGTATTTAGTAGATATGCTTTCAAAAAGCTTCGAACAATTTTTAAAGACAGATTCTTAAGCTGGAAGTCTCCCCATGTTTCTTCTCAGACAGTCACCTTATCTAATCAATAGGCAGGATTAAAAGCTTCACACTTTCATCTAAAATCAAGCTGGTATTTGGTATTGGTGCAATTGCCAATGCTACCTAACATTTATGTCAGCTGGGAGGAGTCTCCATTCACCTGGAGTGATGCTCTCTTGATCCTGGAAAAGTGCTGAGGTAAATTAGCTGTCAAGATAAAGCAAACATGCTTCCAACAAAGAGGGGTTGACAATTTCTGATCTTATAATACAATATTGGTAATTGCAGTGAAAGTGTAAAACATCAATTTTGTATTTTGTTTTCCAATATGAAAATGGAAGGATATGTAGACATATGACTACTGTCAAATATCAGACAATAAAAAAATAACACAAAGAAACCCATTTTAATGTAATCACTGAAGGCCATTAGGAATTCTCAGTATCATCTGCAACTAAGCCTACTCCTTCTCTAAAACTTTCTCTAAAGTGCGGCTGGACTGAGAGGATTGGGAAAGAGGCAGCGTACTGCTTTTGTCCTGGCTGTTGGTGTATCTCAGCACAGCTTTGATTTAAAGCAAACCAGCTCTAACCCCAGCTTTCAGGCACTGGGTAATAAAAGCAGGACAGTTTCAGCTATGGCTTATCCAGGAACTCAAGAGAAATGACTTATGCTGTCAGTGAAAACTGTTTGAGGCAAACAAATTTAATTTTTCATCTGTATTTGAATGCAGACATGCACAAACTTGGCACACACACAGCACAGGAAGTGTATGTTATTTCACGAATTTATCGTCAGCAGTAGCAGCACTATACCCCTTAATGTAATTTGCAGGTACACTGAATACACTCCAGCACTTGATCAGAACCGGACTGAAAGGTAGGATGATATAAAAGCCATCAGTAGTAGCCTAAGCTTTCTCCCCCTCCTTTAAGTCTGATTTCAGTGGGATCAGAGTTAAGTCAGCACATGGCATAGTTGAAATCTGTCCTAAGATTCAGATGTGTCTGGACTACTGCTGCATTACTCATGGATTTCTCTGGCTCCCTTCTTTCCTCCTTTTCTACTCCCACCCTATCAGAACTTGTGTTACTGTTCCAGAGGTGGTCCTGCTTTTAAACATGTCCTCTGAGGTCTTCTTGCTTTTCCACAGGTATGGTTCTTGCTGTAATCAAATCCTCCAAAACCAGTAGAACAGAATTGAATTTCCGGGATGCCAAAGAATACTCCTGAATTTCCATGGTACCCTGAAGCAAGCACCAGAGCACAGCAAAGAAACAATTCAGTTCCCAAAAGAACTGGCCAAGGAAGGGAGACCCAAGTACCACAACATGTGAGAAGAATCAAGAGTCTGTAGTAATTGTACTGTGAGAAGGAAGAGAGGAAAGAGGGAAAGAGATGCTTCCTAGCATGACAAGATGATTAGAGGTATGCACTAGGGAGAAGGGAGGGCTTGGTGCTCAGGTAAGTGAATAAGCTCTGATTAAAAAACTTTGATGTACAGTCAAATTAAGCCTCTGAATGGGGTCTACCCATCTGTATATACATCTCTGCATTAAAGTAGCATCACTTTAGCACAGATATCCAGTGGAAACTATACTGCTCTGCAATAATAAACAAACAAAGCCACTTAGCTTTATAGTCACTTGGGCCACTCCCTTTTTTTTCAATCAGTTGTCTTGCCTGTTTATTTTGAAGTCAGTTTGCTCCTTTTATTTTTGTAGGCAGAGGGAAAAGCAAAAAGGAAATGAAAAACTGTCAGAAAT
Source organism: Phaethon aethereus (assembly GCF_964289735.1). Lineage (NCBI taxonomy): Eukaryota > Metazoa > Chordata > Aves > Phaethontiformes > Phaethontidae > Phaethon > Phaethon aethereus. Next base: position 95,087,638 of record NC_138575.1, on the reverse strand, counting down.
CATGAAGGATGCAATCAAATACTGTCATGAGAAAAAAATGAAGAAACTATGTTTCAACATGAGAAAGCCAGGCTTTCTCTTTCCTTTCATATTTAAACTGAAAATATTTGTTAGTTGGATAATTTTGTTAATGTCAGTTACCAGAAACAGCTGAGTACCGCATGCAATAACATAATTAATGTAGGATAAAGCTGACTTCCATGCAAAACAACCAGCAAAACCCATATTTCGCTTAAGCTCTTAAACAGTACTTATGTAAAATTCAAAGTGTACATAGGTTTGTGGGAATCTTTCAATAGCTGCCTACTTCATTAAAAAAAAAACAAACCAGAGGGGAAAAAAAAATCAGAATCCTATTTTATTTCCTTTTCCATTTATAATCTAACCACCATACTAGTGTCAACTTCAGAGAGACAGATGAAGAGCCAATCTAGAGTCACTAACTGTAGGCAGCATCATTGCAGTAATAAAAATATAGTCTATCATAGAGGTATTAACCTGAGAGATCATTGTATCAGTGAGCTCTCATACAGATCAAGGCTGCAGATACCTTTTGCAATTGCTGACAACTGCAGAAGTTACAGCATGACAATCTAAAACAATATATCTCTTCAGTTCTTAGCAAATCAAAAGGGATGATGTATTTAATTTCATTTTTGTTCTCGCCTAGTGAAAGGGGCTTTTTGAATGACAATGGTTTTGAAAACATACTCCCAGATATTTAGTTGGATTTTTTTCATATCTGAAATGCTTTGTTTCAAAGTGTTTAATTTACAAAACTTCAGAAATAAGAGGCTGCCATTTTTATGACATACTTCCTTAGGGATTTATTTTGACCAGAAAACTTTACCTATACTAGTGTATATCTATGAAACGTTTTCTTTCACAGTTTTTGTGAGCAAAGCTCTGACCAAGATGTTTGTCCAGTTCTGTTTCAATTTCACTTACTCCTTTCTGTAGACATGCACTATCAGAGCATCAACATTTAGATCCAAAAGCCATTCAAGAGTGTTGAGATGAAAGGATTCAACTCTATAACTTGGCAAGTCACTTGCCTCTCCCAACTTCTATTTAATTGGGTAAATATTTGCTCTCTTGCATCACACACAGGGTTTGAATAGGCAATTTGGGTCTGCAGCACTAGACTGAGAAGTGGAAAGCTGTCAGAGAAGTTAGATGCCTTTGGAAGATTTTAAAGTCTCTGCTACCAGAGAAAGCATACATGGTGGTGGCGTACATTGAAGGAGAAATTTTGAAAGACTGTGAGAATTAGGTTCCTATGTGTCATTTATGTATTTAAAGAAACTACTTCATTCACACCATGCCCTGCATTTCTAATACTGGGATTAAACTGTTAATTGCATGGTATTTTGTAACTGTGACCATCTCACAGCAAAAATGAAATGTCGTTATACTTATTGTTATCACATGCCTTTTACTTTCTTGGACTAAACTGTTTTGTCTAACAAAAAAGACTCATGTGTATTACTTTTTTTTTTGTTTCAGTTAGCTGCTGTTTCTCTCCATGGCTACCAGCGTTTAGCTGAATACATACCACTGCTTTACCTTTGGCTTCATTCATGCAACAGACACCGAAGTGAAAAATACCGATTACTTTTGCTGTAACTGACATGACCCCTTCTTCAAGCTAGCTCGCTAAAAACCCTCTGTCCTCCCCCTGCACTGAAGAGAATTTATGTGCATGGTCTGTAAATGTTACCCAGTAAAATGGAGTTGATAACTTTTTTTCATTAGGTAGGATTTTTAAAAGAAATTAACTGGTTTTGGAACACAAACCCCATTGACTTTCGCTGGGATTTAGACAAAAAGGCTTTCTGGGGGAATTCCACCTAGAATGACTTTTCTGCTATGCTATAGAGTAATTATGAATCTTTGGGGGGTGAGGGGGAATCGTTAGCATTCAAGTAAACAAACAAATGAACAAAAGCTCCAGGATATTTTTAAAGCAAGCAGGCTGCTTTTGGAATAGCTATTCTGAACACTTAGTTATTTATTTGAAGTTTTTGAATAACATTTTCAAAACGTATCGTTTAAATGTGTCTCCTTCCAGTTCTAAGAGAACAGATGCCTGCATCACACCACCCACCAAAATTAGCCCACCAGAGATGGCAGGGATTGCACGCGCTGCAGACATTTTCCCTTCCTGGAAAGGCTGTTGCACAACTGGGGGAATGAGTCCAGAGAGCATATCTTCCAGTGTCTGCCTCTCTGCTGGCAGAAAACTCCCAATGCCCTACTGCTGCTTTCAGCTGAGGCTGGTTCTCCTGTAGCATAATGCCACAGTGATATGCCTTAAAACTGCTGAAAGGTCCCTGGGAAAGATACTCAGATCTGTGAAATATGTCATCATGACTGCTTCTGTCTGTAATAAGTTTTCAGGTAAGTGACAGGCCCTGATTCTACTTCATTACCTCTTAAAAAAAAACAAAACAACACACACACACAAAAACCCAAACCAAAAAACTAACAATAAACTTGGAATTTAGGGAAAAATTCCCTAAAAACTTGGGAAATCCCACTAGCATCACTTGCCATCCGTGTTTTGTGAGGTTTTGATGCATCTTGCAAGTAACCAACATCATATGGCTGGCCTAGGCAGATAAAAAAAACAACCCACCTCTGGCATGTTTAACATTTTAATTTGTTTGTTAAAAAAGGAAAAGATATGTTTGCCCAAATTAGGACATTGCTGAATCTAAAGATAACATCTGTGGGAAATTTAAGTGGAAAGTAGTGTATGTCTATCAGAAAATGAGTGATTTGTAATAAATTTTGTTGGCAGGAGCTCAGACACACACATGTTGTACATTTTAATAGAACACTTATTTAAACATGGAATAAATTACTCTAAGCCACAATATATGTACACCCCTTCTTAGATAACGGAATCTCCTTTGTAATTAGCAGGTTTAAGTCCTCTCTACCTCATTCACAGTATCATTTTCATTAAGCGAGTCTACCGATTGCTTACATGTGAGAAAACTATTGTAAGTATGAGGGACACATTACTCATTTCCATGTTTTACACTTTACACATGCAACAGTCTGACACCGAAATGTTGCTGCTGAATATTTACTTGTGCAGTTTCTCAAAATACCATGCTCTGACATACGGCAGGGCCTGTCTATCTTTCTGTCCACAGGTGGGAAAGGGCAACAGATGCCATTCCTGCAAAGCTACAGGTGGTAGGAAATCTAACCCTAAAAGGCAAAGAGGATCCAAGCAAAGAAATTTTGTGTCCACTGCTCACCCTTGGATCTTTCAAAAACAAAGCTTCCATGTGAGATTCAGCAACTGACCCAAAGGATAGTTTTGTTCCTATGTTTAAGGTTAACATGGCTGATATGCAGGGACTACACATAGTCCAGTGACATGCAGCTTTATCACCAGCCCATATTGTGTTATGAGAAATCTCTAAATGCTGTCTCTCTTCTTATTTCAATCAGTAGCTAGCAAGAAGATCCTTTTGCTGTCTGTCTAATGATATCTTTCCCCTCACCCTTCCCCAACAGCAAGAAAATAGTGGCTGGGAGGTGGGTGTTTTATTTCATCATGTAGCAAACCTCTTGCTGTGCTCTTAGATATTTAGATTACTAAATCTATGAAGATTTTAAACTTCCCAGGGGACAGCTTGTTTTGTATAACATTGTTTTGTATAAGGCAAAGAACAAAGAGGACTTGATCTAGCTTAAGGAATCTAGGCATAATTGTAAAATGAAAAAAAACCATAAATCTCACCTTTGCCATTGGCACATGTCCGTTCTGAGGATGCAGCTATTGTGGAAACTTCTGGAATAAGCAGCTGCTGCAATCTATGCCTACTGAGGGCTTTGAATTTGACATTTTTGACAGACAGCCAAAGTAGTGATCAAAACACTGGAATGAAAGGGTTACACCACCCTGTGCTGTTTACTGGACCAGCTGCTGTTCCCATGTGAGTAACAGCAATGCGAACAGCAAACCCTGAGCAGTCTGACTTCCTTCCACCAGGGACCTTGGGAAGGAGTCCTGCAAGTGGTGAGGGGACAGAGCACTGACAGAATTTGATTGGGAAGAAGTCTGACATATCACTGGGGTCTTTCTACCTGATGTTGCCCAAGTACTGTATGTATATGGACAACTAGACAGAAGAAAATCTACAGCAGCCATACAAAAATCCGAATTTGGTTTTAACACGTAATGATTAGCCCTAAGTGCTAAATAAACACTATTATATATGTCATTTTTATCGTGATAAGCCTGAAAATCTTTTCCCTCTCTCAACAGATACCCTTTCCGTCTTTTTTTAAAGAAACATTTTTTGCCTGAAGTTCTTGTGTTGGTCTATAGCCAGAGGAAATTATTTTGGGAAAGTGTGAGGCCACTTGGACAAGACATCCCTGGGAAACTGGAGAAAAAAAAAAAAAAAAAAAAGAGGTGTTGTCACTTGTCACTTCAGAAAAAAGAATGCTTTCCCTCCCCCTTTTCTTGCACATAGGCATATCTTCAAAACCTGGGCTGGAAGACAAACTCTAATAACTACCTTTATTATAGAAGAATGCAAGGCATTTTCTATAATAAGATGACACACAACTTTTGGAGCTAATCACCAAACAATCCAGACTACAAATTATCCATCATGGAGAGCTTATCACCTACCATGTAACTCCTGTATATATAATTTGGTATTAACATCACAGATGTTTCCACTCATAGATGATTTACTATACATGGGAACAGGCAGCTATCAAGACAACAGAAATTACCCAGAGAAAGAGCTCTTCCACATCCATCACTCTATATTGCAATTCTATCACACAAGAAGGAAGTTCCACAGTCTGTCCAACCCATTGAAAAAAAGGGGTGCAAGAGGAATCACATGTCCCAGAAAAGTATTTGTAATTGCCCAGACAGAACACACAGGCCTTATATCACATCTTTGCCCTTTTAACACACGTAGCATAGAGTTTCAGCTACAGTCACATACAGTGTAATTCAAATTTACCTTTACTGTGCAAGATATCCGCTTTCAAGAACCACCTATAAATTTAAGTGCCCCTCAATCCTCTCCAGGGTTTTATAAACACTGTGCCTGGAAAAATCTTCCTTTGTAGGCTATTTTAGACCAACAAGGGAAAAAAGTACAGAATATTTCTATTTCTTAACAGAGTGGTTAGCAAGTCTTTCTGCAGGAATGATCATCTTGAAACCTGCTGTTTGTGGCACCTCTGGCATTCAGATGCAAAGAAAAGGCCATCTTTTCCCTGCAGCCATTTACAGCAATTTGTTGTACTGGGGTTAGGGAATTGCAGCTTGGCATAGATGAGGGAATCAGGCTTGCAGAGAATTAAATAGACAGGAAGAGCATGTCCAACATCATAATCTCTGACATGAAAGGGATTCACAGTGCAGGCAGGGAAAGCTGAAGGTACACGATAGACACAAGCATATGAATATCTTCCTCTTTCTACTCTTTTTCCCGCACATGTCAGAAGGATAAAACATACACATGGCAAAAAGATAAAACAAAGACCATGTCCAAGTCCCCTGCGGGGGTTCCTTAGTTACAGGCCTACATCCTCCCACAGTGAAGGGCTCACAGGTGCCAAACTGAATGAGACAATACATCTGGGAAACGAGCAGAGAAAGGCTGCCCTATTATCCCCAGTCCCCCAGCAACTGGGACAACATGGTTCTGTCCAGAGTAAGACTCAGCAAGAAGCCAGGGTACACTCAAAGAAGTGCAAAGAAGCACTGCTTATTCTGTAACTCTGACACAATAATACATCATCTCCCTTACTAACAATTTTATTTTGCCTCTAAATATCATTCCCTTACATGCTCAATTTTGTGGTTCAGACTCAACAGTGAGCATCCATATCTAAGTGTAACTGCACTACAGCTGTGATAAAAGCTCTGCAAATGCCCAAAGTGGACAGAAGCTTATACAATTTTCTCTCTCATAAATACTCAGTTTAACTACATTTTTGGTGACATTTTCATTTCTGTAACGATTCCAGAAACACATTTTTAAGATTCTTGCCAGGGTTTTTCTTACACTAAGTGCTTGCATGTGTGTATTTTTGTGTATGTTTGTTTTTATAATAAACTTTCCAGTGTACTATTCTTTCTGACTGCCTGATGTTCAGGAATAACTGTCCTGCACGGAGTTTTTTCCTCTGTGAGCCTTTTCAGTAACACACAAAATTATATCCGAATTAATTCATTGGCTCAATACTTGTTTTGTCAGCTAGTACCCTACTTTAATTCACGCCTCTATACACATCACTGTGTACAAACACAAACTTCAGTTTGAAGTCAGAATACATGGCACAGGCCATTTCACAAGCCTGCAATTATGGATGGATCAGGTACTATGGACTTTGGGTCACAGACCAGGACATTTCACCCAGACAAGCAGCAAATATTGGGTGAGGCCCACAAATTTTGCCTAGAAAAAAGGCATCTGACAGAGGCTATAGTAGCAGTTCATAAAATCATGACCGTTACAGGGAAATCATGACTGTTCTTCATTGTCTCTTCCACATAAGAACTATGGGACACAGTTGTTCAAATTCTTTGGGTGGCTCTGACAGTAATCAAGAGAAGTTAAAGGCATTTGGGAAAATCAAATCTGTTTCAGACATACATGCACAATGTGCTAGAAGCTCTCTGGAAAAAACTGAATCTGCCAGTCATAACAGTAGAAATGCTTTCTTACAGCTTTTTTTTTACTTAGGGGGTAAGTGGGACTCCAAGCAACAGAATTAAGCTTGAGTCTCTAACAGGTGCCACAGAACTTGACTTTCAAGAAAGAGTTTAAAAATGGCTAACCAGGTAGGAAGACTGTGCACAGCATGGAAAAATGTATGAGAAAGTGATGGAGCAAGCTGCAGAAAGGTAGCCATATTGCAATAGCCATATTTGGGATCAGTTAAAAATGAGAATGGCAAAAACATCTAATTGTCTAATTCAAGTCTTGAAAATAGTTATACAAAAATCATCAGGTTCTGATGACCAAGTATTGAGTCCACAAAAAAAAGCCAGCAAGCTCCCTGATCCCAGATGTTCTGCTCATTGACAGACTGAGCAGGTAGTCCATTAAGATATTCGGGAGGTTTCCACAGCAATTAAAGTCCCCTTGTACACCTGGGCATGTACAAGCAGATCTGGCCCACATCTCCATGGTGCTTTCTAAAGAGGGTTGGTTTTTCTCCCCTCTTTCCCCCATTTAACCACTATTTCAGACATTTTAGGAAGTTAGTTCAGATTGTTCTCCATTGTTGTCCAAAAATAATTCAAACACAATGCAAAACCACAAAAAAACTTTTGAACATTCACTGCAGTCACTGGCAAGGGATCACTCTAAAAGACTTGAAAGTAGGTTGTGTCATAATGGCAAACGCAACATTTTGTTTGTGTTCTCAGCACAAGGTATCTTTGTGATGCGTGCAAGAGAAAATGACAGCAAGGACAATGGAGAGGGAAAGAGAAAGGAGGAGGGAGGAAGATAGAAAAAGAACAAGAAAAAAAAAAAACAAACAGATGAACAGACCATTGGAATTACCAGCCTTTTTCCTAACACTTATTCTGTTCTCTCCTACTACAGATTCCAGACTTATCATTGCTTCCATTTCTGTATGTTTGTTTATTCCCCATCTTCCTCCCTGTATTTTGTATGAAAAGTTCTACTACTCTGGGAAGAATTGTTAAATAAATTAACTGCCCTTATAGCCTTTTAAACTATCTGGAACTGTGACTTTCAGTTATGGTCTCCATCACATGGTCAGTAATAAGCTAGATTTGTACTTTGCCCATTTTTGGCCCTGAAAAGGCTACAGCATGCAATGTTCTCCCCTTTGCCTCGCTTTATTCCCTTTGCAGAGGCACCGTCCACCGTCTGGGTGAACCTGACATGCAGCCCCCTTTTGTGTGGCCCGTGTGCCTCCCTTAGCCCACAGCGATTCTTCTGAGCCACTGCAGCATAACAAACACTCCCCCACCACCATGGAAAGGAACCAAGAAAACACATGCGGCCCAAATCTCCCTTCTCAACGATTCTTCATTGCTTATTTAACTGTATTTACCCTAACTTAATTTGTTAACTATTTTCTTGTCAGTAGGTACTAGCTCTCCTTAAAAAAATTGCAAAGAATCAGTTATATGTGGACAGAAAATTGGATTGCAGATACAACTGAAACTTCAAATATACTTCCAAATAGCCTAAGTGTGAACATGGATTGAGATGCATATTCCAGAGTCATGTCTATACTTATGACATAGAGGCAGAACAAGTTTTACTTTTTAAAAAAATGTTTCCCTTGCTAATGTTTGATTACCTTGCTACCGAGCAAGCAACAGACAAACCATTAGATAGTCAATTTAAACAAAAAAATTGGCTAACTTACATTGTTCTGCTAAGAGAAGTCACACACATGCACACAATTATTGAGCTGCAGCAGTTTATCATTTACTTTATTCTACAAAATGAGAGACTATATGATGATGTTTCAGAAACAAATGCAGTGATTTTTTTGTTGTTGTTTACTACTTTCTGATACTGATCCTGAACCCCATTTTACACCTGGATTCCTCACAATTAAAATACTCTTACATTGGGTATTAATGTCATACATGAAAATGCTAGTTTTGCAGTATCCCACTCATCTACTGAAAGTCTTCACAGTAGTTAAGACAACATAGGACTCATACACCAAGCCAGCTTTCTTCTCGTACTAAAAGCAGCGATGTGCCATAATTAGAATCAAACGTATTATCCAGAAGTCTAGCAATTTTCTCCCATAACATCTATTCTATGAATTTACTAGGGATATTAATCAGATTGGCAGGGGGTGAAATTTTTTTGGAAAGAGGAAGAAAACTGAAAGGTAGGTGAGAGAGTCATTTAGAAACTGCAACAGTATTTTATTTGCTTCCCAGTCTTCTGGGATTTAGCTGATTTCTGTGACACACAGATAATTTTAAGTGGGTCAGTATTTCTGAAATACCTAACGATATAATTTGGAAAAGATCTTCAGCATATATTTTCTTTTTGCAAGTAACATGTAACTCTATTAACAGCTCTACCAATAAGGAGTGAGAAATACATAGACATGGGAGACGAAACATCAACAGAAAGTAACCATATAATTTTTAACAAAATTAATGCAAGCTAGTACTAAGTAGTGGAAATAATTTGAAACATAAGGATTGAACGCAGGGGAAAACCTGGAAATAGTAATCCTGAATGATTCAGAAGGGAAAATAAATACTGAGTGTGGCTGGACAGTTCATGGGAATAACGTAGCCCCTTTTAATTCAGAATCAATCATGGAACAGACTTTCAGCATTGAAAATTATTTAAGTAACTTTTTATATGAACATATTCCACTTTATGGACTGCACACAAATTTTTCATAGTCACAATGGCCTTAAGTACTTGCTATTCAAAGCATGTGACCAGTCATTTAAAGTGCTTAATACTGATTCTCACACTGTCTGGATAACTCCCAATACAACACAGAGTCTTTAAAGTTGTCTGTACAAATGATCCAATGTAAACAAACAGACTGAGATCCCTCTGCAAATAAAAAAAATATATGATAGCAAACTCTGCTCTTTTTTGATACAAATTTTGGTATTTTATTTACCTCTTCCTCTTTGCAATGCCCTTTTACATACTTCTGAAGGCCGTTAATGTTCCCTCTCAATTTTCTCTGTCAATTAAACAACTCAAGCTCTCCTACATCTCCGTGTAGGTAAGTCACAGATCTCTGATCATTCTTCGTGCTGTATTCCCAGTTCTCTGCTACTAGTGCCCATCTTTTTCGAAGCTGGGTGTCTGAAGTGGGCCCTTGTCAGCACTGTGGAGAATATGAGTATTCGCATATGTAGGAGGACACCTTTTTGCAGAAAGTGTCATGTTCTAAAAGCAGTATGTGTTATGTGAACAGAAAGAAGGTGGCACCAAATATCCTGATGGTGAAAGCCAGAATTGGTCTTTTTTTTTAGGGAGGGGAGAGGAGGAGAGGAGGAGGAGAGGAGAGAATTTTCTGTTCTCTGAATATCCACGATGTATGCTTTTGTTTTATTCAACCTGTATTTTTAAGAACAAATTGAATGGCAATTAATGAAGAATTGACCAAAAGGAATGCACTGAACCCATTTAACTATTGTGCACCTATCAGTCAATGCCAGCTTCATTAGAAGTTGTTGAGCAAAAATTCAGATGCCCCACCTAAAGAATAGCAGGGTGTTTAATACTTGGGGAGGTAAATTATGAGCTATGAGCCACCTATCTAATGACTCACTATTAAGTCATTCTGCATCAACCCAGTATAGGACAGCTTCATATGTATCTGCATACATAAATATACACACACATAGCCCCCAATGGTAAATCAAATAATTACATGGAAACAATACTCAAAACCTCATATTTGTTCTTATAAAAAAGTCACAGATTCTTTGCTCATACATATTATAATTTATTCTCAGTTGTCTTTAGGAATGTGGAAAATATTATGCCATGAAATGTTGTTTGGGAGCACTGAGAAAGTTAAATGTTTATGTACAGTAAACGCCCTTGATACTCCTTCTGTAGCCAATGTGTGCAGTGCATATATCTTAAAATGACAGTTAATGCATTTAATGCAGTTTAAATATAACTGCATTCCCATTTTACTTACTAACCTATCTACAGATTGTGACTGGTTCCCAACTCTCATTTTTAAATAAATAAATTAGTACATATGGTGGAAGTACCTCTACCAGTCAGTCACACTTGGGATACACTGTTCCCTTTCCTAAAGATCCAAAGTTCAGTCAAACAAGGGAAAGAAAAAAAAAAAATCTCTTGAGGACCCTCCTATTTCCTGCTTCTCACAAGTCTGGAAGAAAATATGCTGAAGTAACATGAGCTCAGATTTGCAAATGAGGACTTCTGTTTTGACTGACAAGAAGCATTATAAAGATATATGGATGTTGGGGTTTTTTTGACAGAATTACTACAGAGTCTAAATATTATACAGCTATTCTGACTGGATTAGTTTTATTTGCGGAGAATATATTGGGACTGCACACTGCCTCTCCAAGATTTGTCCTTTTACTAGTTTGTTGGGATTTTTTTTAATTTAAGAGGGTCATAAATTTGTCAGCAAAGTTTACAAAACATGTAGCAACTTCAGCATCTGGGCTAAGACCCATTGTAGGGACCTTATTTAAAAAAATGTTTTTAAAAAGTAGAGCACAAGGTGGTCTCTAAAAAGAAAAAAAAAATAATAAAAATCAGCCATCTCTGAAGTACAGCCCTATTTGAATCCTCAAGTTGCCATCTTGGAAAGCTGTGAACTCTTAAAAAAACTTATGATAAAAATAATAGGATCAGCAAATTTCTGGAGTTCAATCTGACACTGGCTTCGTCTTGTCTCTCTCTGTAGATTATTCCATAGTCAGAACCTTTGGTCAAGTCCACTTCTTCTCTAACTCTCATGAACTTCACCCTGAAAATTTCTGTTCCAGAATCATAAAGTTGGCCTACAGAGACATGGCTGGAAAGGCCTGATAGAAACTGGTAGTCATCACAATAAGGCCTTGAACTGAACACCATGGGGGAAAAAAAAAAGATCACTTTTTGCTAACTGTTACCACACAGTGGTGATTGCTGTTGATGTACTGCTTCACCACCTGCAGCAAAGAGGGATGAAAAATTAAAATGTTTTTGCTGGGCAGAGGAAATAAGTTTGAGGGCAAGAACTGGAATTAAAAGTGTAAGACAAAAAACTGCAAGAAATTTTAAAACAACCTTAAGCAAATTGTGCAAAACCTAAACTCCCTTAAAAAAAAAAAAAAGCATTACCTAGCCATCAACTTGACTGCAAATTTGTCCAAGTTTCATTTCTTACATCTACCATAACTAAAGAAACAGTTAAAAATTTCATTTGTTTCAGACAACCTGATTGTAATTTCAAAATATATCCTAATTCTCCAGCATGGAAACAGTATGACAATGTCTGCATAGTGTTCCAGCAGTGCAGCTTATCTTCTGAGATGCAAATATCAGAACAGCTCAGCACATGACTACTCTGGAATGATTTTCTTGCTTCCATAAGGCTAAGCAAACAAATTAATATGAAAATGTTCTTAAAGAAAAATTATGGAGAAAACCAGCTGATGGTTCCAAATCATTAACAAAGTACATGTGACAATGTCCTCCTCATCCAAAACCACACATCATAAAAGCCTGAGAAAGGCTGCAGTCATGGTATTTCCTCTGCCACCAGAAAAGTACAGAGAATCCTGTGAGAAAGCTATTCCCATTGTTCCTGAATCAGATGGTATAAATAAGTATCTCTGACTTCAGCTGGCTATCCAAACCAAAAACTGAACAAGGACTTGCCTCCAGAATTTCTCTGAAATGGTTAGATGAGGTTTATCAGGCAAAATTGTGATAAACAGTGGCGCACACACACACACGAATGCAGGGTAACAAGTTTGTCAGCATTTTACACCAAATTCCTCTTCCCTGAATGGTTCTCTGTTCACAGTTACCTCACCTTTGCTGCATGGTAAGAATATGCTGATAGGAGTTGCCAAAGAACAGCTGACTTGCCGAACAGTCTACTTCCTTCCATAGTCAACTATGTAGGTCTGATACTTCATTTCTAGAGATCTCTGGGAACAATTGCTCTAGAATTGTTGCCGAGAAGCCTAATGGAGCTACAGAGAGCTGATTCCATTCATTTAGAAAAAGAAACCACAACACAACACACAAAAAAAACCCCCAAACAAACAGAAAGCTTGTTTAAATCACATAAACTTTGTCTGATGTCTGTGGGACAAAACGATTTTGGCTTAACGTTTATTCAGATGTTAACAGTAACATACAAACATTGAACTGTTTGAGAAAAAGTAACACTTGGACACTCCATCCAGTCCAACATAAATAGAAATAAATGCTTTACGATATGAAGTGCCTTTACATCTGGATGGAGCAGAAAGGTTTTCACATAACAAGCTGTGCTTCAGAGTTGATGCTTCAGTAGTTCCGCCTGCCTTTTCTTGTTGCAACTGTGTGAATGACAGATCTTAACTAGAAGAGTTCTTGTACTTTTGTAAAATAAATAACCCTGAACTGAGCACTCATAGAAATAAAACAACATCAAGTTCTCTATAATTTTAAAAATTTATAACACTGAGTTCTGACATGGAAATGGGAATATAAGCAGTTTGATAAAGTGTCTAAAAGTATTCTAGTGCAAGAAAGCCACATTGTTAGATGACTGACTTACAGCATAAGTCTACATATCACCCATAGGAGAATGTAGGGTCTATACTAGATGCACTATTCTCCTTCTCCTCTGGCAGTGGACATGGACTGTTATTACAAAGATAAGACAGTTCTGGATGCTTCATCTCCCTGACACTAATATAACTGGTCTGCACTAGAAGAATTCTGCAATTAATCAATGCAATATTCTCTCCTTTTATAAAGCTCCTCTTAATATCTAGGCCAAAGGGGGATCAGAAATGAAAAAAACAAAAAAATCCTTTCTGCAGGTTGGTTGGTAGGTTGCTACTGAAGTATCTCCAAGAGACAAACACAAGTGAAAAACAAGCTTACCGTTATCACCTTCAATGTAAAAGGTCTTGGTTAAGTGGTGAACTTACTCTCTTACCATTGGTTGGTCTAGCATTACTGAATGCATTACAGTGCATTAATGAAGGCTGTTTAAAGCTTTGGATGGAATTTTAAGAAAAATAGTCAACATTGATCTAACTCCTCCAGTTTTAATATGAGCAGGGGGACACCCTGAGAATGTATCCATTATCAAAATGAGACAAGTTAATAAAACCAAAGAAATTGTCATAAACTTCAAAGAGTTGTCTTAACTGAATTTCTACAGTTAGGAAAAGGCCTTTGTCCAGAATACAATACATAGAAATGATCATTTTCCACTCATTCTTTCAAGGTAATGTCTTGAATGTTCACAATAAAAGGGCTTTTTCCAGATGAAATACCATGGGGAAAAAAAAGATCAGAGTATCAATTTGGGAATGCATACAGAAATGTTGACGTGTCATGAAGCGCACATTTTGTATTCCCTTTCTCCTCCTGGTGAAAACATGGTGGCAAGCAAATTTCTACTCAATAACAAACCAATACTTTGATAAAGCTTAACACTGCTGAAATTTACTTCAGTGTTATATATGTTCATCAGCAATGTCAGAAAAACTTTTCATCCATATCAGAACTTTTGATCTAGCTGCCATGCGGTAGTAATAATTTCAGTGGTTTTCTATGAAAGATCAGAGACACAAGCTGGACAGAGCACTCAAATGCCTTCTTAATCATCCTGCTAATGCAAATTCAGAGGACCTGTTTCCAGAGTGGACTGCTCTTTTAGAAGTTCTTTAAAGTACTTCACTAAAAAAAAAGGAAAGAAAAGAAAACCAAAGTAGTCTATGAAATAACTGTAGTAGTTCTTAACTTGCTTGAACTTAGCCTATGGTTCTTGGGAACAAGTTAGCATGGTTTAATGGCTACACTAGAAGAAAGTAATGGAAACATTGAACTGTGAACCAAAATCAATAAAAGTAAGACTGATTACAACTTAATATATAATAAAAATAATAAAATCGATGAAACACTTGCAAATGGCATTGAGCCGACAAGCTCTCTTTGCTAAATACTCCATAGGCCACGTGCTGATCTATTATAGCCAAGTAAGGAGACTCAAAAAGACGGAAGGATTGAAATGCGACTCCCCTGTGTGAGCATTACCAATCACGTCTGTGCTCACACTCCTATTTCGGCATGGCACAACTGAAAGCGAAAGCTGGCCTGCTTCCTTTACACCGTATTCTCAGGAGTTAGCATAAATAATATTGTGTCTCACTAAATGCTCTCACAACACTAAAATTTGATGCAATTTTAAGAAAGCATGGGTTGGTACTACAGGATGTATTCTAGGTGTTCTCTGCAAAGCTTCCACATGTCCATTTCCAGAACAATTTATGCCCATTTTGAGTTTCAAAAAAGTCTCAGTCATTAGATTTTAAAAATAATTTTGCCAATGACCAAATACGTAATAAAACTACTTTTTCCCCAGTCCTGAAGAAAAAGTTGTTATGATGTTTGGGGTCAAATTTCTGTGGTTTAGTGATTTTCTGGTAATACTAGACGGCTTGTGCATTAATGAAGATAAACAATTTAATTCTGTTTCTGTATGGCTTTTTTGTACAGAAGGGGAAAGAATTTATTAATAATGTAAGTAAGTTAAAAAAAAGTGTATTATGTCAGACCTGATTAATTGTGTAGTTACAAAGTGAGCAATATCTGTGAATAAGTCATAAGACCCGTGTCGTACAGATGGATTAGAAAACATGAACATTTTTATTCAAATTCTGTTTCACTCCCTTTTTAACTTCAGTGTCACTGGGCCAAATATTTCCTTTGATCAGAAATATATTTTCCCAAGGATGCTATATTTCATTTGAAACAGAGCACAAATTATCTTTCTAAAATAAAAAACACAACATAATCTTTTGGCAGAGAGATTTAAAAGAATATGTGTTACAGCCAAAATGTGTGCCACTTGGCTTCATTAAATAAACTTTCAGGAAATTTATTTAAAAGAAAAATACTCAAAACGCACACACAGGATGCATAATACTGCCACCAAGCACATTCTGGTGGAACTGAAGACAAGTCTTATTTAATCCTCAATCATATGTTAAAAGTTAAGACTTCCATGTGTTATCTCGATTATTTTTCAGAAACGCACAAATACTAGATTTGAATACAGGGACACTTTCTCAACTTTGATCATCCCCTGGGCCAATGCCGGAATCTCTTAAATGCAGATGAACTGAAACCCAGCTAAACTGAACTCTTGTACAGTATCACCTGAGTGAAAACTTACTCAACATTTTTGTACAATAACATAGGACCACAGGGATAATGAGGGACCTCAGAAGATCTCTAACCAAATCAATTCCTTGCTTGAAAGAGGGCCAGCCATGAGGTCAGACCAGGCTGCTCAGGGCTTTATCCACTTGGTTCTTGAAAACCTCCAAGGATGGAGCCTGCACAGCCTCACCACACAACCAGCTCCACTGCCTGATTGTTCTTGCAGGGAAAAGTTTTTCCTTATATACAGACACAACTTCCCTTTTTTCAACTTAGGCCTGTTACCTGTGTCCTCTCACCACTGTGAAGAGCCCAGGTCCACCTTCTTAATACCTCCCCATAGATACTGGAGGCTGCTGTTTATTAGGTCCCCCCAAAACCAACTGTTGTCCAGGCTGAACAAGCCTGGTTCCTGCAGCCTACCCTCAAAGTGCAAGTGCTGCAGCCTTGAAGATGATCCTGGTGGCCCTCAACAGAACTCACTCCAGTTCATTGATATCTTTCTTGCACTGAGAGGCTCAACATTAGACATTGTCTTCTAAATATGGCCTAGTAAGTGCTGAGTAGAGAGGGATAATCACTTTCCTCAAGCTACTGGCTGTGCTCCTATTATTACAGCCCAAGATATCGTTGTCTGTCTTTGCTGCCACAGCCTGCTACTGGCTCATGTACAGTTTGCTGTCCATCAAGACTCTCCCATTGTTTTTATCAGAACTGCTTCCCCAGCCAGTGAGTTCCCAGCCTTTATATGTTCAATTTGGCTTATGCTGTATCATATACCTTCTAGAAAAACAACCAGTCTTCAAGTGAACACTGCCAAGAGTCGCTCTGTTAAAAAGAATATGTGTCTTTTCTCTGTTTTGATATGGTAAGCATCAACATCAGCTAGCAAATCCCAGTGGAAGTTCCAAAGCTGACACACAGATAGAGTAATTCAGTAAATATGGGAGATAAATGATCTAATCATAGGCTGGTTTGATTGATCTAATACTAGCAGCTTTGGACTGCATTCCCTTTTCATTGGTGGAGACAACACTAAACAGAATCAGCACAGCGAAGACACACACAAAGTGGCAATAGTTATGGCTATAGTATGTTCTGTACCAATTCTTTTCAGGATTTTTTTTTCAGTTCTGCTCTATCAGGTTATGTGTTAAAGAATTAACCTTGTCATACAGGAGGAAACATTGTTTGGGTAGGCATGTGTCTTTTAAATGTGCTCCCTCCACATGCACATTCAGGCTTTGGTGTATGTTTATCTAGAATGCAAAATCCACACTTTCAAAATGTATCCTGATTTTGTATCCTGTGTTGGATTTGCATACAGTGGTTTTGTAGCCAAACCAACTGACAGGCTCTAACCTACAGATGCAAATCTGAAAGGCAATATCAGACAGATTCTTGGTATCAAGAGAGAGAGAAGAAATTTAACTGAGCTGGCACTTTGAAAACTGTTCACTCTCTCCACTTACTCTCCCAGGTTTCTGGATCTTCACTGTAAAAAAACAACAACAATGCTCTATAAAAACTGCAACACTGTCTCATTTCATTCTTTAAAAGGCAAATTTGCTGGAAAGATTTTGGATAAAACTTACAATGATGGGAAACATGACAGACAACAGAATGTTGCCTGAAACTATAGGTCAATAAAATATATTACTGGTCAAATGAAGAAATTTTTTGTGTCTTTG
This sequence comes from Phaethon aethereus, assembly GCF_964289735.1. Lineage (NCBI taxonomy): Eukaryota > Metazoa > Chordata > Aves > Phaethontiformes > Phaethontidae > Phaethon > Phaethon aethereus. The sequence continues at coordinate 95,070,036 of NC_138575.1, read as the reverse complement.
GTCCTACAGTCAAATAAGATGAAAAGAATATATTTACATGCATTGTAAACTAGTTTATATGATTGTGTAGGTTAACAAAAATTTACCTATAAGATGTTCAGAATATTTTTCTATCAACAAACATCACAACGAAACTCTGAAACGTCTTCCTCTTTCTTTAATTACAGCATGTTAAAAATTACAGCTGAAATATGGAAGAGTTAACTTTTACCTCATGAGGTTACTATTACCTGTATTATCCCACTTTACATTAGGAGGTCTCCCTCTAATTCTGTCTGGTTTGTGTTTAGAAACATGTTGACATCTTGATCTTGATAGCTAATCTTCTGCCATGACCATGCTATCTAACTGTTTGGAGACTATCCTCCTTTGATAATACTGCTGAACAGCAAGTAGCCACCTACCTGAGCTGTTGCTGTGATGCTACATAAATTGTCATTTATTTGCAAAGGTTCAACCACCCAATTTATTCAGGGTGATTCTTTCTGTATCCACCACCAACACATTCAGCTACATTATTTTAGCTCAGTTACATTCAGGGCAAACTGGGAATAATCATTTAACTCCTTTATGGAACAAATGCAGGATTTTTGGCTTATCTCCTTTTAAAAGCCTAGAGCTAAATGCCTGTCATTTGTACAGCTATGGTTTTAATCTGTGTTTTAAGGATGATGCCATATATGTTAATAACTGTTCTTTGCCATACACTTTGTATGCTGGAACAAATTTAATTTAATAAAAGACCCATTGAAGAGCAAATGTGCATGGTTCCCAAAAGTGTGGTATAATGATCTACCCAAATCTAAGGTACTTTCATGTACTAACAGCTCTATTCTGCACTACATGTGTAGTCCTACCATCAAGAAAAGCAAATACCTGATACGGATTTTGGAAAGCACAGGCTGCCTCCAACAATTCTTGGAAGCTCATAGCAAATCAACCTGGACATTTTGGGGCAAGAATGGAGCAAGAGGGCTAGAGCACTGAAGTGTCTCTTGAAAGAATAACTTCATTTTTAAAAGGCAGATGAAAACTGAAAGGTTGGACATCGCTCCTAGTCATAAGAATGTGACAACCCTTGCTGCCATGTGTCCACATTGAATTTACTGTCCAGCCTGGCAGTGTGCCCTGAAATCCAGTCAATTGTGTGATGACCTAAATCAAATTTCCCATGGATATTTTGGTAAAGTTTTCATCTACTAAAAATCTCATTAGGGAAGACAAGTGATGCAGCAACTAGAAAACCACAGGTCTGTGCCTAATGTTCTAGTCTCATCAGCTAATAATCCCTATAATTGCATCATGGTGGTGCTTTAATAATCATTAGTATAGGTCTAATACTTTTTATCTATTTTATGTGTTGGTAGGTTTATTTAACACTTGTAAAGTGCTTTAAGATTCCCTGAAGGAAAGAACTAAAGAAAAGCTTCTTTAATTCTTCTCTTTTAGAAGTATAAAAAGGTGAGGCTACCCTTGAGTCTGCAGTGCAGTAGGACACATGATCAGTGCACACAACCAATGGAGTACAGAGGAGTTACAATGAGCTGGCTTCAGTATTGACTCACTTCTGAGAAGCAAAGTGGCACTCAGCACCTGAAGTTTAGGGTCAAGAGCTAAGTAAAAAAATTTAACATGGAGCTAGTCCTCTACATGTAAACTTCTATTCACAAGAAAAAGAGCGCTTGATCTTTAGAAGGTACTGAGTTTATAGAAATATCCAGTGATTTTAAAAGGGACCTACAGAAAGCTCAGCAATTTTGAGACAGTAAGAAGGGTTTAATCATCAGATAAGAACATGGGTACCTATTTACTATCTAATTTCTGAAAATCTTGACCTAGATTTCTCTAAGTACAAAATCATCTGATTGTTTAGATGTTAGATGAGTAGAATTCCATTTTATGTACATCATTTAATCAATTTAACCGTTAGAAGGTGCCATACTAATTACATAAACTTATTGCAGTAACTTGGACCCTTGCTTTCCCTATTCCCATGTTACCATTACCTCATGTAACCTTCCTAAAAGCACACTTCCTAAAAGCCCAAAAATGTCAGGTTGGTTTGCTATGAGCTTCCAAGAATCGTTTGAGGCAGCCTGTGCTTTCAGCCTGTGCTTCCCAAAAGCACACTCTTCAGAGCAGAAACTCATTTCTTAATGAGAACTGTAGAAATACATTGAGTGCTGCAAAAATAACACAATAACATGACTTTTTTTTTCCCTATTGGTTGCAATGATGTAGAAATTGCCCTATCCAACAGTATCCTGATACCTGTAAGGAATATTAGCAATTTAACCAGTCCTTTTCAGCTTGACAGCTCTAAATCTCACACAGACTACATCACCAAGGTTATGCAGCTACTTCTGCCACATAACACTGACATCCAAGTTGACTGGTGCTTGATTTGTAAGATTTTTTCTAAAAACAGAAAAACAAATAAAGTTGCACGCAACTTAATACGTTCTGATCAACTCAGTACTACTTTTTTTTTTTTTAATGCTTATTATATTAAACAGAAAAGGAGAAGAAAGACAAGGAAATTAATGTTACTCTGAGTCCACCTTAAAACTTAATAAGCATTCCCAACCTAGAGTATCTTAGGACTTGAGACCTATTTACACTGATCATAGCATATGTATGCAGATCTCAAAATACAGACACAAGTGTCTAACACTGACAGCAAATTCAGCATACTGGTGGAAGTTCCCAGGTTCTGTAAGCATCTTGTACCTCCAGTGACCAGTCTGGCCCTTTAGTGTAAGAAGCAGTATATATCATATCTCATCTCCATCACCTTCACTACAAACTTGCATATCTCAACTCTGTAAATGCAGATTCTCATTCATTTTTCTTCCTGGTTCTCCCTGGATTTTAAATCAGAATGCACCTCTAGCCTCTCCCTAGATTTCATACCACTGTCCTCCCCTTCCTGTTCTATTTTTCTGGCTTTCTCCACTCACTAATGTTCCAATATGACACAGGTTTTATTCATGTTTAATGGTAAATAATACAGGTCCAGACGCCTCATGCAGGGACATGTGCAAATACAGAATTAGCGTATTCCAGATGGGTACAACTGTCTGTTTCACCTGCAGGAGCCAGTGTCTGTGGCTCAGACACTGTGCCATCCACTCTTCTGTGCCCTGAAAGCAATGAATGAGTTAAAATGAACAATGAATAATTTTACACAGAAACCACTAGGAATTCGTATTCCTACTGGTTTGTCTTTTTGGCTACATTTGCCTTTTGAAAATACCAGTTAGGAAAATTGTTTAGAGCTCAGACACAGGGAACAATAAAACTGCTCTAAACTAAACTGCTAGAAAGTCAGTGTGTAGATGGAACATGTTACAGCTGCATCAAGGAAACGCCGGGTAGCTCAACACAACAGAAACTTAAGAGGATTCTGGAACTGAGATCTAGTAGACATTTGGAATATAGAGGAAGTTCAATGCCTGAGTAAACAGACAACTTCAAGGATCAAGGGGCTGCTTCTTCATAGCTATTCCTTCTTAGAAAGAGAAACATCCGCCTTTCTGGTAACTACTTTGCATTATTACCTCACTGCTGTAAAAATCCTTCCAAAAGACAAAGTGAGACCTAGTAGCATTATAACTGTACCTGGAATAATTCAGACATTCAGATTCAGAGAAACAAATTCAGTTGAAAATCTTTAGTTAACTAAATAGTTAAAGAAAAAACAACAACAAATAAATCCAACACTATGTCTCCTGTAAATGCCATCCAACTTGCTTTTTCTCCCTCTCTCTGTCCCCAAAGAGCAAAAACCTACTCTACAATGCCTTCTGAAGGCTGTCTGCCTGCTATCTTCACTGCCCACCTACCGTAAGGAGCAGCTCCTCCCACCTGCACATAAAAGCCAAGTGCATGCTACCAGCAGCAGATCAGAGCACTTTCTCAGTCCTCCACTGTTTTGAGCCAGTGATCTTCTCTCCTTGGATCTGGTATACTCAAGGTAAGATTACTGCTACTTCAGGTTTCTGTTCTAACCAGCTATTGTGAGGAAGTTTTAATGTGAACTCTAGCACTGCCTTGCTGGGTGGTGCTGGCTTCCACACACACACTTTTTTTTTTCAGATGTAATGTCATCTGACATTTAAGTTAGTAACAGTCTGTTGTTTTAGCAATGAAATAAAAACAGATCTTGCTGGGAAATACTGTGTGGCTGAGAAAAGGTCTTCTTTCCCTTTCTGGTTGATTTTTAAGACATTAGTACACCCAGACCAATTCTAACAATTTATTATCCCTCTTAGTAGTCTCCCTCACAGTCCAGTCAAAGTTATCAAAAAGACTACACTCTAAAGCTTCTTTGAATTGTGTTCGAGAAAAAAAAAATGCTTAGTGCTAATTTAAGGAAGGAATTGTTTTTTATTACTTACTATTAGCCAATCTTGGGACTGAAGTGCATCTTCACACATTTCACTGCCTTTAAAAAAAAGTGTGATGGAACTTAAGCCCTCAGAGAAGCAGAGTAATAAGGCTGATGGAATTCACTATCTGGTACCAAATATGCTTAAAGTACATATTTCACAAGCAAAGTTTTGTTTGTGAACAACAGACCTTGTGTCTCCATGAAAATTCTAAGTCAGCTGGAATTATAATTTATTTACAGTTTGCCTACACAGGCATTTCTAATGCTAGAGGAAGAAATAGTTAAGTGTCTCAGAGACAGCTACTGTACAGCTGAAATGTTAAAAAGTGGTTTCAAAACTGTATTTGCACTCCCCTCTATTTATCTATACATCATCACAGAGATGAATCTATTAGTGACTAGTACCAGTTTCTCATGTTGTGTGAGTCAGTGCACTTTTAACAGTCACCTGTTTAAAGAAATTCCACCATAGAAATCCTAATCCTAGAATGCCTCTCTTCAGTGCTCTGAGAGGAGGGAAAGCATGAACTACCAAAAGCAAGCAGTGAATGCTCTCTGTAAATTGTTTGTACTCTATGTAATACATTCTGCAGTTAAAGAGTGATATTTGCTTCTTCATAGCCAAACAATTCTCTTTCTAAATTGACTCTTTTTTATTCTTTCCCCAAATAAGTCTTTTCTAAAAAATAATTATGTCCACATACAGCTGTACTCATATTAGCTGCAACATTTTAAACTATAAGCACTGTATAACAATAACAGAACTCTGCTCAAAGTGCCCTTTTCTGCATAGTGTATCTAAAATGTTTTCTGTGTTTTACATGTTATCTGTTGTAACTAATGGGGAAAAGAAAACAGTGCCTTCAGCTATTTGCCTGGAAGATTACATAAGTATCTTTAAAGAAACACAAACAAACAAAAACCCAAAACCCAAACAAATGGAAATATTCAAAAACAAAGTACAGTGCTTTCTGTAGAAGGCTTACAGTAAAACTATTTTTGCATCCAGGTAATCCATATAAATTGCCCATAGAAGACAGGAATAGAGCCCAATGTCTTTCCTCATAACTGGCATTCTATCTCTGAGCTACAAAATTTTATTCCTTAGTTAACATCTGATTTTCATACCAAACCTCTCTTCCCTCTCCAAAAACACCTCTCCTGTAAAACACAGATATGTGATTTTTAAGTGCAGTGTGTGCAGAATTTAGGTCTACAATCTGTCAGTAAAGCCTCATTGATCACACAGAATTTTAGTCTATCAGATATAACAAAATTTCTAACAGAGCAAGGAAAACAAAAATTTAAAATGCATTTGTGACAGAAAATGTGTGTATAGCAAAATACCTTTTATTAAAGCCTGCTGTGAAAAGTAATGTTTTGGCATTTGAAAAATGGATAGGACATATTAAGAAAACTCTATTCAAAAGAATGCATCTAATTTAGATCAGAATCTCCTCTGAGATCTCTTCTCCTCTCTCAGGCTGAGCAGATAATTGAGTTTAGCATCACTTTGCAGCAGGGGATGAAGGGAAACTGCACTCAGCAGGTCCCCAAGAGAACTTAGATGTCTAGGAATGCATTTATGGACTCTGTGCTGATCAGAAACTCCTTTTTATGAGATGAAAGCACACTGATATTGAGATAAAAATACTGTCACTTGAAAATAGTGCTACAATCACAATTAAAAAAAAAAAGTGAATCAGTGGGAGAACAAGGAATTCAGATTTTTTGAGTAACGACCACAGCATTTTAAAATAACAAAATAAAGGTAAAGAGAGTATATTAATTTCTGAGCCACAGACCAGTTAAGTGTTAATCTGGCATGCTCAGCCATTTCTCCTGGCAGTTGCACTTAGGTTTTTTAGGTGTTTGTTCAGGGCACTAATGCCCACTTAAGCCACAGCTGTCAAAAGTGTTAGACTAGATACTTAGAAACATAGGATAAATGTATCACTGCTTATCTATGCATAGGCCTGCCACTACCACTGCTTGTGAGACATTCTGATCTTTATGAATTTATTTTCACTCACCTCTCTTTGAGGCAGAGATATGTTTTCCTCTGGCCATGCTGATACTAACTATATGGACTGTTTTGCTTATGATCACAGTGAAAATTCATGGTAGAGAGTCAGATTTAGCTCTTCTGGGTTCAAGTCCAGCACTTCAACCTCATGCTTTTGTATTACACTTTTGTATTCAGCCTTATAAAGTCCACCCCCTTTGCAGCTGATCTGTCTTTGTATGACTCTTTAGGGCTGAACAGCCAGGAGAATTCCAGTGACAAATCTTGAGAGGAGTAATGTAGTCCTAACACTGTCGAACATCCTGTGAAACCCTTTACAAACCCCTTAACAGGATTTGCAAATAATTCTTGGAGGGGGTAAATAAATAAATAAATAAATAAATAAAACAAATAACCACCTCTTTCTTACCCTCTGTGGTTAAAGAACACCAACCCACCCCTGGCAAGATGAACTAGCAAAGATCCGCTGCCATGGACCAGAAATTATGGGCAACATCTGACAATAGGAATCAGTCTTGGTAACTCAGTAGCAGTAAAGAGCTCAAAGAGAAGCAAGTGGTGCTTAAGCAAAATTATTCATGTGGATCTTGTATGGCACATAGAATATATTCCTTTCTTTGTTCGCAATCCTGTGCAACCTCTATAAACATATGGGATATAATTTCATACCCATCAAAACAAACAAGAAAAACCCACAAAAGCCACCAACTTTGCCCTGTCTCTTTAGTTTTTAAGCTAGAGCTAATTTATGAGGTTACAGACTCCTAATTGCTCCTGTGGCCTTGCAAATACTGCATTTTCAAAAAAAAAAACCAACCCCAAAACCCCAAAAACACCACATTCTGATGCTCGATTTCTAGAGTAATTGCCCTGGCAATAGAGGCCTTGTCTCTTATTCTTCTAAATTGAAAATTATCACGACCATGAATTGCTCACAGATAAAATAGTCAATGTGTGAGAGGTAATTGGAAGACTAGCAGGAGTGATAAGGACTAGGAAAAGAACCATTAATTGTTGCATCACGAAGGTAGGACAATTGTCATATGTCCATGAGCACATCTACATGGGAGGAAAAATTAAGTTTTATCCCCAAAGCTTAAATATATGCCTATATTTTCCCTTACATTCTTGGCCTTCCAATTATTCTAAGCTGTGGGTTCTTTCGTTCGACAGGGAGATAATTTTTAATTTTCACTAGTGTCATTTTCCATGGTTCAACGGAGTTACCGTAGTGAGGAACAAGAAAAGACAGAAACATTAGAGGTGGCTTGTTCTGTCTAATTAAAAATAACAAATATCTGTATTTAACTGTACTAAAGTTTCTTACTTTTGCCACTTACACTTTCTAGAGTTTTGTGTAAGTGATGTTGCCTTTTTGTGGCTTTCCCTCCAGAAAGTGAGGTCTATTCTTTGTGCTCCTTTAGCAAAAGTTTTGGAGCTGTGTGTGTTTAAAAAGATAATGATGAGTCCTGCTTCTGAAGCCTTTTGTGAGTCTTGTGCAATAAATGTGCCTATTCTCTGTACACATCAGTAAACAATTGTGCTTGGTCTCCCTGTACTCCTGAAATGTTGGATGTGTTTCTGTAATTGTCTTGATGTGTAATGAATTTAATGTCTCATAATTGCACTGCAGGGGATTAATACCACTATGCAGTCTAGGGACATCTTTTGATTATTAAAATTTCTTCGTGCAAGTCCGTATTTTATAGCAAAAGCAAGATGAATGTAAGTCTGTTGCTTCTTGAATGTCAGGTGAAACTGTTGAGGGGTGACATGTAATGGACCCTTTTCAAAACAGAGTGAGAATCAGTGCCCTCTCTTGGTTAGAAAAAAAGAGAAAATACATAAAGCAGACCTATGAGAGTGTTTATCAGTTCCCTCTGCTGGCTACAAAGCCCACAGCCAGATGAGCAGCTGTGTTTGCGGAGGCGAAGGTCTTAAGTTCTATTCCCAGTGTTGTGCGCATGCAGTAAACCGATGACTGTGGTGTCTGTGCATGTATGTGGACATCATTCTTTATAGGGTCTCATCAACAACTACACTGAGTTCAACATGAGGGCACTCAAAAATAATATGGAGTTACTGGGAGGTAAGAAACTTTCCTCTTCAGATTCGAGAAGCATGCTAGCAGCTATGCCAGCCACTATACTATGCAGCTAGACCATCCTTCTGTTATGCATCATATGCACACCTTGCTTTTTCTACCTCTTCAAGAAATGTGCATGTGTGTGTACGTGTTCATCACACTCCGTTTAGAGACATCTGACCAGCTATCACAAATATTCTCGGCAATCCCAAACTGTAACACTTCAGAATGTCAGTTTCTGAGAACTCCACATTTGCAAAAAAGAAATAAATGGTACCAACAAGTACACTCCAACCTAAAAAAAAAGCCAAACCACAAACCAAAACAAAACAGGAAAAGAACCTAACTAGTTCTTTTCCATTCTTGTAGGGAAAGGCCTATATAATCTGGTTATGCAACTGGAGAAACAGGTCATACAATTCATGCAGTCACTCTGAAATAAAGCTGAGATGAAAAAAATGTGCTGCAAAGTTAAGAAAGAGTTCTATTTTAAATATATATTCATAGCACTAAAAATCACAGCCTCCAGGGTCAGGTATGCCAGTGCACTTCATCTCTGAGGAATCTATCACAGCAACATATAGGATATGCATAACCTATCCTATTAAAGGGAGAATGAGTCAAAACTAACAGCTTGACATACTAGATATGAAAGGTATATTAAAAGCCAGATTTTTTTAAACATCTGCAGCATATGTTTCCTGCTAACTAAAAAAGCAACCACTCTTTCCAGACCAACATACTGCTGCATTCCTCTCTCTGAAAGGAAAGTAAGAAGTGGACCGTAGCACACTGTAGACTTGTACAGGGAACTTCAAGCAAAGCATTTGACCATTTTTGCAATTGAAAGTTCCAGAGAGCAAAACAAGTTTCTACCAAAACCTGGGGTTATGATGTGAAGCAACAACACACATATGTAACACACTACAGTCCCTGAAATGGAGATGCTTACATTACCTCTCATTTACTCAAAACAATTTTCAAAGGGACAGAATGGAAGATGGCACAGCCTCAGGGACTCTCAAACCAAATACAATCAACTTAGCACTGAAGAAATCTAGCAGTCAAGTCTGCTTATGCCAGCACACGACTTACCTCTGTTCTGCCCTTTCATTCTTCCCATCATGTGTGGAGGCTCCAGTGAATGCAGAGTATCAGAACAGGGGTCTTTTATGTGTCTCAGACACGAGAATTTCTCTTTCAGCTTGCCTTAAAAAAAAAGGGGGGGGGGGGGGGAGAAAGAAAAGAAAGTGTTCAGGTATTTCCCAGTATTTCTTTGTAAATGAATTAGGTGATCTGAGTCCAACTCTCAATCGATGGACATTAACATAAAACACACAACTGGGACCCTTGCTGGCAAATCTCAGCAAAAAGACAAGAGGTAGTTACTTTAGATCAAAGTTGAGCAATAAAAGCAGGCTCGTGAGGAAAGTTTGTGTTGCCAGCATTGGTATATCTGTCACCTGCACTATAGATAAAAAGCAAATAAGGGAAGAGTAGTTAAGCAAGTACATCCCACAAGCACTAGCATTCACACAAAAAGTATTTTAGAAAATGAAGGAAAAAAGACAACACTCGATACTTATTTCCTTTCAGTCAGTGGCTTGAACTGAATTTACCATAGTAGCACATCACATTGTTCGCTGCAGAAAAATGCAAAGCTTAGGCCTTTAGGAGTAAGTCTCTTGTGCTTTACTGGTTCCAAAAATGTCAGTGCTTGTCAAAGTGTTTTTGAAATAAAACCAAAACCATGTTAATAAAATGAACTTTCCAAGACAATGCTGGCCAAAACTGATTCTTAGATTTCTTTTCAGTAATAAACTGCCTCTGTGGTTGCTGAGCTGATAGGGAGGAGGATTTAAAGGACCAAAGCCAACTCCTGGTTAACTCAAATAGGGTAAAACCAGAGCTCTCAAACAGAGCACAGGCAGTCCAATGAATGGAAAGATTTCTGCTGAGGGTGGGCAGAGCTTAGCAAAATCCAGCTGTGCTTCCAAAACAGGCTGTAATCATTATTAGGCTCCGCTTGAATGTATTCCGAGACTGGAACACTTGTTGTGGGTACAGTTTGTGATGTGCTGCTGTAGAATACTGGACAAGACTCAGTACTTGTGTAATGCAGAATTCACAGAATTCACTGAATGTCAGTTCACAAGAGCTACCCTGCCTATTTATTAAGTAGTAATTGCCTACATGAAGTAACAAGGCAACAACTGAAAGGATTCTGTCCCATCTCAGCCCAGCCTTCTGGGTGAATAGCTCCAAAAATATGTTCCAGTGAAGGATGATGGTGTTCATGATGAACTGAGTTCCTACTGTGCGCACAAGTCGTGTACAAGTCTGGGCAGCGAGATCTCTGAACTGTTTTGCTGCATGTGCATATAAATGCAGATGCAGCAGTAGTTTCTGTCTTCCACAGAAGAAAGCGGTGCAGTAGTTGGATGTTCTGTGCCTGTTATGGGAATTCCTGCTCTCTTCCAGTTCCAACCAGCATAGCTCAGTTTAGGAGGTCTAACGCCTACAGACTATTATTATCTTTTGGAGATCTGGGCATAACTTATTACATCAGGAAACACGTAAAACATTTTAGGATTGTTCCCTAAGCTTGCATTATACTAACGTTAGCTAAAAAGATTGTTCATACTATCCTGGAAGTAAAGAAAAACATATGTTTAACATCCAAGCCTCATACTTGATTAAAGATTATTCGCAGCAGTAAATTTATTTTTTTGGTACTGCTGTAAAATTATCAAAAGGCTTTCAAGTTGTAGTTTAAAGGAAATCCACTCAACTCAGCCATCTTTTGTAGTGTCACCTTTATTGCATTTCAGTTTTAGATTGCTCTTAAGCAACTAGTTGCAAATACTCAGCATGTAAAATCCAAGCTACCGATTAGTTTTGTCATGCGATTCTTGTGGTGTATCTCTGTTCCACAGTCAGGCCAAGATAGCTCTTAGATTCAGATTTTAAGAAAAAAAAATGCTGTTCACTGAGTTCAGAATTCACTTGCACTTAATATTTTATATTATTCTTTTGAAACACCTGATTTTCAACATCACATCTGTCGCTCGTATGCGGAATGCTCTCAAGAACTCAATACAAAAGGACTATGAAACACAAGCAAAACAAATTCAATTTGTAACTGCTTAGAGACTTTTTCTCTACTACACGTGCTTTCAACTTTCTACTAACTATTCATTTCATGAAAACCAGCATTTCAAAAATAAGTGATCAGAAACCTATTATATTTTCAGTGCTGCATTCATCAAGCATATTTGAGAGCTGGAATTTTATCTTGACGGATGCTCACAACATACAGCCCTATCCTTCAAAATAACAACCGCATAGAATGGTTGTTATTTAAAATAACGACCTGCTCCTTCAACTCCCACCAAAGCTGAAGCTAATTGAAGAAGTAACTTTGCACTCTCTGGGGGCACTCAGCACCACAGACCTCAGCTCAGGGTGCAGCCACCCTTTCTTCCCAGATTCCCCCCCTCCACCCCCAAAGATGACAAGAAGTCTTCTGGCTTGCTCAACTTCTTACACATCTTTGAAACTTCAGGAAGGCATGAAAGGTACCCGATAAGACAAAAGCTGTCCAGATAGCAGGGGTTTGCATCAGCAGATTCTGTTTAGTGACACTGAGTTGTAATGATGTTGTATTCCACTTTCTTAAAAAAACCAACCCAAACCAAAACCCAACCCAAACCAAAACCAAACCATCAAGCCCCCCACTTCTGTTTAAAACACTGGTAACGGAAGTGGCCGCAAAGCACCTGCCTTAAATAAATCCTGCCACGACTCAGATCACTGAAGGGGCCGCACCGCACCCCCTCAGCTGCGAGGCACCCTCCGGGCTCCACCCCGCTCGGCGATCGTTACCCGCCAGTAACGGTCACAGCGCGAGCCCGCCGTTAGCCCGCCCCCCGGCCGCGCCACGCTGTGCTGTCGCCGCCACAGCCCTGAAGGGATGGGGCTTTCGCAGGCCCGGCGAAGAGGGCAGTGGCGGTTAGGGGTCCCTCGTCAGTCAGGCCGGGCCCCCTGACGTTGGCGTACCACCTCCCACCTCGTATTGTGGCCCCATGGTTCCGGCCTGCTCTAGCGTTAGCGCCATTTCTGCACATAGGCAGTCAGAAAATTGATTTAAAGCCTGCGCCTGCCATTCCCAAAGGGGAGGCAAGGGTTGAGGAGAGCAGAACTCCACACCGCCCAGTCAGCTGAGGAGCATTTATGGAAACACAATGCATTTGAGGTTTCTTGGGTTTTGGAGATACAGCCTGGGGGCTTCGCTTCTGCGTGCCAGCCCTCGGTGCCCCTTTGAGAAGGATCTGGGTAGCATTAGCTCACACAGATGCGGACAGTGCTGGAAGGCCAAAAATGAGGGGGGCAGAGGGGGGCCTCCTCTGTCAGCTGGAAAGAAAATGTCGCATTCTGTGAGGGGAGGCTGCTGGGAAAGAGAAGGAAGGCTGCTCCAGCACGCACTGCAGGAGGTTCAGGACCTTTCAGATTTCTCCATCTGGAGGCATAATTGAGGCTGCAGTAAGTTTAAAAAAAAAAAAGGAAAAAAGAAAGAAAAAAATGGCCATTTCAAAGTTAAGGTTCTTTGCTCTTAAAACCAAAAAAACCCCACCTGTGAAAAATACTGCTGCTTACAGGTATCTAGTACAAGGAGAGTAATCAGTCTTTTGAACTTGAAATTCTAAACCCAAAAACTCACACAGAACCACCAAATGCTTTGGTGGGATGTGAGGAAAGAAATACCATGTGAAGAAAGAAAATTATAAAACTACTGTACTCAACAGGGAGGGAGTTCAGAAGGCAAGCAGCTGAATGGAACAGCTTTATCATTTCTTTCCAATGTATACTCCCCACCCGGCTTTGTTTAGCACAAAGGTTTTTCAGGGTGAGTCTTTTTGATCTATTTGTTACACCCCCTAGCACGGTGGAGCCCTGACTCATGATCGAGCATTCAAGTCGAAAAGCAGCTGCTCCTGAACCTAAAGGCTTGTAAATTGTACATAGGGCAAAGCTGGCTCCTGGACTCATGCTCCAGTCCCTTTAACACACTCTTGCTTACACAGATCATTGGTATGTCTGGAAAGATATTGTACTACAAACACTTCACCTCCCTCTCCTGGCCGCAGAAGCATCCAAGAACATCACTTACAGTAGATTAATGAATTTATCCTTACAAGCACCCTGGCAACATAGCTCTCAGGAGGAAATTGAGGCACAGAGAAAGTTGCTGGTGTAGCATTTCAAGAGATTGCTCCTGTCCAGATTCTCAAGTGTCTTCCCGTCACAGTGGGGGCTAGTTGGAGAGCTTGGTTCCCATTTGGGCACCTCAGTGAGAACCACTTTTTCATGAGTGCTCAGCACCCAGTAGCTCTCGCAGTGACACTCGCAGCCAAATTTTCTGAAAAGTTCCTTTGATCACCTGGCCGCTGCCTCAGTGGAAGCAGAGAGCTTTTGAAAAATCTGATCCTGTTTGTGGGTGCTGAGCACTTTTCAAAATTCTTGCTTAAGTGACCTGGCCAAGGATGGAGAATAAAATCTGAGCAGAACCCACTTTGCCTAATACCTAGGCCAGTGATTTAACCACAGGCATATCCTTCCATCTTCAGCAAAGAAAGAATAGACACTAGTTGGGGCAGGAATCAAAATGCCAAACTACTGCCAGTACCCATGCCTGCCAAGAAAAATGCCCGGATACTTGCGGGCAAAGCAGACAGCCACATTTTGGTACTTTCCTGAGAAAGGATTATTTCTAGTTGCAGTGCCAGAGTCTGGCAACCTGGATTATGCTCTTTCCAGATGTACCTATTTCTTTCTGGGCTAAAACTCTTGTGAACATGCCCTCACTCAGGCACACCCTCCCCACTCTTCAGAAAAAAAAACAGCAGCTATCCAAACACTCTACTGTCTCCATTATCCTTGGAAAGCCAGGCACGCTTGGGCAAGACAACACTATTTTGTGTAATGATTAAGAAGCAGTGGTCGCGTCAGTGAAGATTCTTGTTTTCAGTGAATATTTCATTCATTTCTGAACATAAGCAACCACTTAGCTGCAGTTGTGCTAGATGCAGAGGAGGAAACACATGCTATTCTTGGCTGGACCTTACCTCCGTGGGAAGCAGCAGCCTCCTTACAGCAGTGTCTGTAGGCTGCCTGAGTTAGCTACATTAGGGATTGTCGTGAACCTCAAGCAAGGACATGCTGCCAGATTCTGAGTACCCCAAAGTCTGGATGTGTGCAAACCCTCCAAAACTGAGCTTGGGTTCTGTATTTTATACTCAATTTGCACAAGGACCATTTACAAATGAGTCTCCAAAGCCATGAGCTCAAGGCTAGCTGAGAAATTCCTTTCCAAGCTGACCATATCCATTCAACTGCCACTTGAGATGCTGCTGTGTCACTCAGCATCAACTTGTTGGGCTATCACAGGACTGCATCTCAGAGTCCAGCTTTCATTAAATGCTCTGTGTGTCACCTCTGTCCCAGCTTTCAGGCCACCTCCCAAGTCAGTATCTGACCAGTCTGGGTATAGGAAGATAGGGCACCCAGGCACTAGTGTGTTTTGAGGAAGTGTAAATATCACATAATAGCTATTGAATGAAAATATTTACAGCAACATAGTTTTGTAAAAGAGCTTTAAGCTAGGCTGAGGGTTGAGCCCAAGCTATACAAGCCAAAAAATGCAGCTGCATCTTTTCTAGCTACAGCTAGAAACAACTCAGTGTACTGGAAAAACCTTTTTTTTCTTTTTTTTTGGGGGGGGGGGGGTGGAGGGGGGAGACTCTCCTAGCAGAAGATTATACCTAGAAGCAAGTGTGGACTTTTGTTTTCTGCTCTATTGGGTCTGTACCTGTAATAACACAAGGAAAGCGATGGCTGTGTTTTGAGCTTTAATTGTTGAATGACAGCGCTTTCATTCAATTCTGACATCTGCTGCAATAATTATTGTAATAATAACTCCAGTCAGAAGCTGGACTTCAGAGTACATCTCCAGTCAAATATTACAGCCCATACAACCAGAAAAACTGAGGCAGAAAGGGATGAGCTCATGCAGTTTGTTTATGCAGGCAGTTAATTGCAAATGCTTTAATGTATCTTGTAACCTAAAAAGTCAGGGAATATTACTGGAGGAACCTGGATTATGATTAGTAATTTTGTGGGCCTTCAAGGTTTTGTCAGTAAATTTATAACTAGAGTTTTTCACTTTTTCCACCTTGCAGATTTTTGTTTATTTATTTTTAATTCTCTTGTCCTGCCGTTGGAAGAAGCCAACGCATTTCTGTGGAAAAACAGGGTCTACCGAGGTCCCAGGTCAAGAAGTCTTAGGTGTCGTCTCCTCTGAACTCAAAACCAAGCAACAATTCAAAAAAAGGTCTTACCAAGGTGATCAGGGCACAGCCTGCTGGCAAAGGACAGGGAGATGTGATGCTGGAGCAAAGGTATCAGAATGGGCCCATGGAACAGGCTGGCAGGCTTGACAGTCCGGCCTAGTGTGTCCTTGAAGCAGAGCAAATGCACGTTCCAGCACTGGCAGGGAACGGTACCGACATTATTAAAGGTTGATGCGCAGAAGATCTTTTCTGCACAATTGGCTTACTCTGGAGCCAAGGTCTTCTACTGGGGACCTGTTGCATTTACCTTCTAGGCCTAGACACCCTGGAACTAACTTTCCCACCTGTTCTTAAGTGTAGATTGGGGCTTGTGTCTTTGATATTAACAAGGTAGCACAGAGACTTGAAGGTGGGATACACAACTCGCAGGGAATCAATCTCATTATAAGATACTGTAACTCTGGGAAGGTTATGTTTCTCTCTAACTGTGTCTAGAAATGCACTCCAGGAAATGTACAACTAATGCATGTATTTCCACCAAAAAGCTGTAGTTGTGAATTGATGTATTCTGAAAAAGAGTTTTGATCAGAAATTCCTGCTTCTTTCTTTAGGAAGTGATTCCAACTATTTCCTAAGCATAATGACTTAAAAGTAGAAAAAAAAATCCACTTTCAGGATAGGACAGTCAGCATTTCCCAAATCATTCTTCTCCTTGTGCGTATGAAAATGGTCACTTGAAATTACTGCCTACCATCTTATAAGAACTTGGGTCTCATTCTTAACCCAGATAAGCATTGGAGAAAACTCTACTACTGGAAACTACACATTTCAGTGTCCCTAAACAGAGAAGCCTTCCAGCCTTTACAGATTCACCCATGACAAAGCAAAATACCCGCCAAGCCTGACTGAATTTACACAGCCAAATAAATCACTTTTTAAGTGTTTAAATGTCATTGTGAGAGCGAAAAGATGAAATGTGCTGTATATCATCTCTACAAAACCAGAAGTAGTTATATTACAAATAAACAGAGTTTGCTTGGTATTAAGGACATAGGAAATTCCATTCAAGAACAGACAAATGGCACATCTTGTCTGGTATCCTGCATCTGGCACAGGCCTGTAACAGATGCTTAAAATACTTGGCTGTCTTGATCCCACAGTCTCCCCTGTTCCACCTACCACCAATGTTATAAATCACACGGTTTTCCTAACCTCTGGTGAGAGTCTCTTTCCTGCTCACTTGTGTAATGTGGGAGGTAGTACCACAGCCCAGAGGAATACGTATTTGTCCTGTGTGATACTATTACAGTGGATGGTACTGAATTTGCCTGACTCTGATTATGACTGTTCCAGAACATATATGGTATTACTGCCCGTATTGCCTATGTAGCCAAACGAAGCAGCACATAGTTGAGGACTATGCTTGGCTCCAGAGAAAGGCGGAAGCAAACCCCTTCTCACCCTCATTTGCACTTAGTCAGCAAATGTACCTACCACTAGCCTGTTATTAATTGGGTGCCCTCTTTCTTTCAAGGCACTGCCACCTAATTGCTCCCTACTACTCAATGGCATATGTATTCTAGTATGCCTTTCTTAGTAACTTTTGTAGTTTAATGCATGATGACTTAAAATTAAATGAGTTTGTCTGTCAAGCAGAGATCACTTTCATCCTTATTCCAGAGGTTATCAAAACACAGTTCATCTATCTAGCAGGTCACACAACACAGGTTCACCTCTTTAGTTGCCTGGTGCTTCTAGTGTCAGTAGTGTGATATCCCTATGCTCGACAAAACTGGCTGTGGTGGTCTCCTTTACTGGAAATGTACTTCCCACAGACCACGTCCCAGTATTTTCTACAATCTTATTCATAACCAACATTAAATTCAATGGCACAATTGGTTAAGGGCCTCTAAAACAGATAAATGAAAAATCCAAACCTTTCAATTTGAAAAGTTAACGTTTAAAAACTCCTTCATATCGATTATGTGACCGTGACACCCTCTTTGTATTCCCCAGTGAAATATAACAGGATTTTTAAAAGGCTAAAGAGAACTTATGACTATAGGTAAGGTCAAAAAACATTAAGTTCCTTTCACATGTTGTCTTACAGAAACAACAGAGAGGGGCAGCTGTAGAAATCATGACACCGCATGACTAAGCTATATTGTTAACAAATTGAATCTGAAGGAAAAAAATGTAAGCGTCCCTCAGTTTGAGCATATTATCTCTACAGTTGCTGAACACTGCTCTTAGTGAATGGCCTGATAAATCTTTACATATTAATAAGGGAAAACTGAATCCTGATGGTGTGCCTAGGCTGTTGTATATAGTTTCAGATGTCAGCTCTCTCCATGCTCAAGGATTTTATGATACTGGTTCTATCCCACTGGATGTAACATTCAGTGTCAAAGTTCTGAATCTAGAGCAGACCTTTGATCTAGCTACCCCAAATTTGTATCCACAAAGAACAAGACTTTGCAGTATCCATCTGCTTGAAAGAATGGATACATACCTAGTAGAAGTTTGCATCCTTTAACATATTCCAAATTGACCATACATTCAGGGATGGCCAGGCTCTATATTAGCAAGAGCTCTGTGGCTTTCTGCACTTCTCCGCTATTGTACAAGAGAAATGACTTTCAGAATACCCATCTTATTTCAGTCAGGAATGGAAGTAGAGGTTTTTCAAGGCAGACAAATGAGTCAGCCACTTGTTCCAAATAAATGGAAATGGTGTTCCAAGTTTCCTAGACAGCTTTAAAAACTACATAAAGCAATTCAGCTGCTTAATATATTGTGTTCTACACCTCACATTTAAGAGGACACAGGATCACATGCTTTTTATTCCAGATAAGTTGTTTTACCTATAGCAGTCCATCTCATTTTGTCTGTGTACTTGACATACATGCTACTCATCTTCCTTGTGCCATTCCCAAGAATAAAAATAACACTCTTCAGAGTAAAGAGCAGCAGCTGAGGTTCTCAGACTGCCACGGGTATTCTAAATAATACTGAACTAAGTGCCTTAATGTCCGTGATTGCATTTGACCATTTGTATAACAAGGATGTTAATATTTTGCTTTCTGAGGAGGAATGTTGTAAACCTAAATTAATATATCAATGACAAAAGAGGCATGAGTTACAACTTTAGCTGTACAGTAAAACAGAACATCTATGCAGATAAATAATTATAAGGAGATATATAAAACTATAAAAATAATTTCTTTACTGCAAACCTTGCCTTAACAAGAAACATAACTCCTTCCTCCCTCAAGAAAGCTGAATACACTGACTCATGTCTTTGTTTAAGTGTCATGGTAAATTTGTTCTTTTATAACGTGTAGTAGTTTAGCTTTGAACTTTTGATTTTTGGGAAAGGCAGAGTGGAAAAATGTTTTCATGGGAGAGGAGTGCACATTCCAGAGCTGTCGACTGTTACTCATTTATGAGAGAGGGAGAAAAACTACTTAGGTTTTAGTTGATGCAATTTGTTGTTGTCTGATACTTTGTGATAAACCAAAAAGTTTACACTGTACAGTAAAATTTCAATTTTTCTCCCATTTTTCCAACTTCTGCTTGTTCAAAACTCTGAACAAGTTTGAAGCTGACTACCATTGAGGAGAGAAAAATTAGCTTTGTACAAATAGAAATAGTGATCCTTTGTAATATACAAGGTAGTCCAAAGAGAAAATAACTCAGTTTACTGTGAATTATAGAGCTACACATAAGCATGACGTGGAAATGCAGACAATATTACTCATAAAAATAAACCAAAACAAAATGTGAGCCCTTCATGGTGTCTTTGTAACGTGAGCAACAGTTTTAAACACAATTTCCCCTGTGCTCTTTCATGTTTATTTGATGTATTAACATTTGATTACATTAAAAAATATTAAAATAGGAAAATAAAATAAACTTCATATGGCTTATTTATTCAAGTAAAAGTAAGACAAATTTTTCTGCTGTCCTGCGTATTTTGAAGTGTATTAACATACATGTTTTCATCCCTTCTTCTAGAAAGAGACGAAAACGCAGATTGTCAGAATCCTTCAGATTTGATACGGAGCACTGTTATGATCTCTTCATTACTGGATGCTGAGTCTGGATATCAGAACTGGTACAGTGAAGTACTCCCCTATTAAGCTGAGGTAATTTTTTTCCTGATAATTTGTTTAAAGCATTACAAAAGATGCCCTCCCATCCCCCTATTCCCTGCCAACAAAAACATTATACTGCACAATATAGCATCAGTTGACATGAAAGACATGAGAACTGATGCTTGTGCTAACAGACAGGGAGATTCACGCCCCATTTATTAATATACATTTAACAAGAACGTATGTTTTAGGATGACCACACTAAACTGGGTTTGGAAAGCAATTGCAAGTGTCAGCTCCTTTCCCTTCATAGAGGGAATAGTGACATGATGGATACAACATCCTGGATTCATGGCCTGTTAAAAGACGACTGTACAACCATTATGGTTATGTCAGAGACTGCATTCTTTACTGCATTGGCATTAAGAGCTAAAGTCATTGAGGATAGAGAGCATAATTAATGAAAAAGTCTAATGCTGAAACAAGGCAATTAACAAGTCTTTCAGAGTTTCATTTCCTGGGGAAAATTATTGCCATTGAAAAGCATCTATCTCATCAAAAATCTTAACAGACAAAAGCTAGAAACTGCATGAAAATACCAGCCCCAAGCCAGTGATGAGGAGAAAACTTCTCCATTCAGAAAGCCAGAAAACGTCAGGGTATTATTCTGAGGGAGGAAGGATTTGCTGAGGACATCAACTGCTTTTCAGACACACATTGAGATAAGTTTCTGCTTAGTGGGATGGGCATCCATACAGTGGGTTATTTCATAAATACTATTCACTCAGCATGAAAAACTGCATTTATGAAAACCTACCAGTCACTAGTTAATAGTGTCATGTTTTCCCTCAAGAACAGAACTGCACACAGTGCAGACCTGATGCAGTCAGAGTATGTTACAGGAATGTGCAACTTAAGATGCAGGTGGGAAGGCAGTCAGTTGTAGAATTGTATTCCAAAAAAAAAAAGCAGGTGGTTCTGAGGCTGGCCACGGGCACATAAGGATGCGGAGAAGCAATTAAGTTCAGAACTAAGGTACATAGAAAAAATTTTCAGAATCTAATGTATCCCCTTCTTTCCTGGTATATAAGTAATCAACATACTGTCAGTTTTCTGTCCATTGCCTTAAATAGATTGCCCACATTTCACCATATATAAATCTTAAAGAATCTGCAGTTTTAATTTGTAGCTCCCTTTTCTCCCCAACTAAAAAAGCTTCTAGAAATACATACCAATACAGCTGAATCAGAAAAACATGGTTAAAGAATTAATTGCGTTAATAAGATTTAAATGGGTTGTCGTATAGTCACCATTGCAGACAAGAGGAAAAGAAAAAAAAATACAGAAACAGGTGCATAGGACGATCAGCTAGGAGATAGATATATTAATACTAGTATATCTAACAAAGCTGCCTCATGCTCCACATTTGCTTTCAAGGTAATGGAATTTGTTACAGAGCAGTACCCAACACAGCACAAAATTCTTTGAGGTCATTTAAAGCCTGCCTGTTAAACAAACTTTACACCGATTCCTCCCCCCCCCCCCCAAGGAGTTATAATGTGACGTGTATACTTTCAGCAATTTTTGTCCTATCAGTCTCCTAAATGATCATTTTGAACCACTGAGAAATGGTCTTCCTAAAACCAGAACTCTTGTTTCAATACCTTTCTGTTATTACTATTCCTTGTTACATTTCACCTTCCAGTCAGGGTTTGCTGCAACAGTTTCTTTTGATGCAAGTCCACTGTACAGTACCTTGGATCTCAGCTAGGATGCACAGTATGTCAAGTGAACAGTAAAAAAACAATAGAGCTCAACTTTCCCAAAGTAGATTGAATCAGGAGTTTTGAGGATAATCAAAACCGTATTTTTACTAGCAAGCAGAGAAAATAAGTCATTGAAGCTATATAAGTATTCTCATGCCCACATTGCACTTTGTTATAAAAAGAATCTCACACCCAGGAACACAAAAATTCTTGCTGTGGAATACTGAATAATTGTGGAACAAATAAATGGAAGAATACACTGATCTTTACATGAGAAGTGTGTCATAAAAAGGATCTCAGTAAAACAAGCTGAATCTTCAGGCTTTTATAAACTTCTTATGACTTAGCAGACCTTAGAAAACTTGAAGGACTTTGTGCAGAGCAATATTACTTGCAGGAGAAGTATTTATTGCTTATGTTTAAGTGAAATTTACGTATGATTTCACATACAGATACATGAAGGCATGCAAGTGCATATATATTTTTAGCAGTCTGTTGCTAAGTATTTTGGACCAAGTCTTTAGTAATGCCAATAGATAGGACCCCATCAATTTGATATTTTATGTCAGCAGTTTATTCTACATGTGAGAATACATCTGTATAAATGCAATAGTGTATTTCTTATAGATTTTATTTATGTGGTGTGTCTTTACAGGACTTGTGTCTAGACCCAGTCTGGACTTAGACTGCTGTCACTGACAGCTGAATATAAATCCTTGTATGTTTCCTCTCTTTAAACTTTTTTTTTTTATTATATTGGTTTTCTTTTCTTTTCCCTGCTAACTACAAAGGCAAATTTATCAATGTAAGTGGAAGTTATCAGAACAGCAGCCAACTTAGAACACAGAGTCAATAGCAATGATTCATGGCTTTTTTTTTTTTTTTTTTTTTTTACAGTTTGTTGTGAGTTTTTTAATGCTCATAGCCCATATAGGCAAAAAACTATTTCCCATAGTGAGAGATGGAAATACTGCTCACCCCTTTGTAGCATATAAAGCTGAGAAATGAAATTGAAGTGATTTAGTCAAAACTAAATGCTTTCCTCATCTCAGAAAGATAGTACTGTGCAATTCAACCAAATTGTGGCTACCTAAAAAATGGAAGAATTTGTTCACCTATGCCTGAAATCACACATTTTTAAGTTGTTCTAACCACAGTGTAGGCACAGCTAAATGGAATGATTTCACCATACTGAGTTATTTCCCACGTTCCTTTGTTACTCCAGTAATGTCAAAAAATGCAGGAACTGGGAAGTCATATGATCCATAGGAAAGACAATATTGTGGTTTCTAAGAAAAATATTTGTTACCAAGCAAGCTATTTTGATTTATTAAATGATAGCTTCCCATCATAGTGTTTTTTAATGTGGTGCTTGAAACCACAATGGTTAAAGCCAGGACCTTATTTGTTTAAAGGCATCAAACTAGTGTTTTTCTTAATAGAAATATCAGTTCACGACAATGCCAGGTTCATAGACGCTCATCCAGGAATAAAATCTTGAAAAATTATTTTTTCCTAGAGTATCCATTAAGCCAGTGCAGGCACCGTGTCTCACTGCTAGTCTTCTAACATTAGATTTATAGGATGTTATAATTAACAACAGGTGATGAACAGCACTACACGCACAGCAAGCAAAGTGAAAAGACTGGCAGCTCAAGAGCCACTTGTGAATCACCAGAACTTTTCCCTGGATAAACTCAGTAGTAATCCTGGTAGTTTTTCTGGCAGTTGTTTTTTGGGGGGGTTTTGGTCGGTTTTTGGTTTTGGTTTTTTTGTTGTTGTTGTTGTTTTTTAAATTCTACCACCACCGCCACCCTCTTTCTCCTTTTTCATGTCAAAGATTAGGGACCATCTGTCTATTTTACAATTATGTAGCTTTTCCACTTCTATGTTTACCTATAAAATGAGACAAATTATGCTTCGCAACTCACAGAGGACTTCTTGGAGGATTACAGACAAGTCCACACACAAAGTTTTAAAGTTATGCAGATTTTTAAGAGACACTTGGGTCTCCATTATTCCAGTGCTCTCAAACTCATATTCCACAAATAACACAAAGGAAAAGAGAAGGTTCAAAACATATACAGCCTCCACATCCATTTTAAGAAAAGCTGTTCTTCACCTTAAGACTGAAGAGGAGGGATGAGTACACTGAAAAACATGAATCAGCAAAACAAAAAAAGTTATATTTATATAAAAATATTAAAATGTTATAAAAATACATGAGTTTTCATTTGCATAGTTAAGCAAATACCATTCTTTTTAGGTTTTTTCTTCTGTTGTGAGCAAATAAGTGAGGCAAGGTATGTTGGGAAAGGCAAAGGTTTTGTTTAACCAAGTGAAAACGGACTTGTATCCCAAAAATACTAATAGATCTAGCTTTTATGAATGATTTCAAATGTACTAACCTGATGTGATCATGATATTCATGAGTTAATAACATGTCATCAATCACATAATGATTATAACAAAGGAATATTTTTTTTAATAAAAAATGACCTGTGTTTTGGATAATTGGCTACATATCCTCATTGATAGAGGTAAATACTTTAAATGCATTAACTGGTAGGAAGATGTCAATAGACAATAGGAATGTTCAGAAAAAAAGAAAAATCAGTATTTGTACTATAGAAAGGATTGGAGATTTTGTATGGATACATTCCACACACTTGCCAATATAATTCCCCAAGTTTCTCTACAAATAACTCTGATACATGAAATTAATATCTACTAAAGCCCTTTTAGGGTGTTTCTTCCCTCCTTTTATTCTCCTCACCCCAAAATACACTTAAATCAGTAACCTTAAAGTTCTTAGCATTACTATGTTAGAGAGCAGTGACTGTTATTCCAGCTTTATGTTACTCCAGCTTTATGTTATCAAGCTGCCAACAGGAACATATGGTGCTAAAAGTTTGAGTTCTTTAGAGTGTAGTGAGCTAACATTCTCTGAGAACTCTTTTCACATTGACTGTGGAAAAAACATGTTAGGAAACATTTTTTCCTGAGCTTATGTGATCACTATAGGCATAGACTGGATTATTACCTGAGAGAACCTAGACTGTGGTTACACTATATAGGTTTACATATAACAACACATACACGTGCACTTCTATAATGGAAAGTGATCAGTTTTAACATGTGTCTTTTGCTTGCAATTTCACAATTGGACAACTTATCTCAAATCCTCTGGTGAATGTTAAGTTGTATGTTTACTCAGCACAACCCAAACCAGTACTAATTTTTTAGATAACATTGTGTTAACTTAATTGTTAATTGGAGTCTCAGCTGATTTTATTAAACTGCTTTATTGTGTAGCGGTGACTATAAAGTGAGATGGTTGCAATGATGAATTTATCCTGCTTGTTGCAGAGTTTGCACTTCATTAAAATTCACATAGCAGTGGTTATCTATAGCCGAGACACAAAGTTGCCCAGGGGAACACTTGTTACTCTGGGTAATTAATCAGAGGTGATGGGAAATTTTTCTTAGTGTTCTTGATAATCTCTAGAGCATCATCCAACTGTGAAATTTTGGCCTCACTGAAGTGGAAAGCAAGTTTCATCAGTAACTAGATTATGCCAAGACATTTCTCACAAAGCACTTAACGACCTGGTGTCATCTGGCAAAGTTTCTCTGTGCAGTCTTTTTTCAGAGAAATAGTTCATTTCTATGAAATATTTCATATGCATACATAACAAGTCCCTTGTTTTGGTAGTCATAGGCACATTTTGAGGAAGGTTCTACATATTTTTTAGGGTAAATACATTTTTAAAGGGCTTGAATCTATACTCAAAGTGTCTCAGTGAACTTGAAATCACATCATCAATAGGAAATTTGTGGTTTTGCATGGGCAGGGAGAAAATACATAAGACTGTCAAAATGCTTGGAGATTCAAGCACATAGCTTGAAACAGCCTGAAGACTTCCACTTTGTAAAATGAGGCTAACCTCAAAGATAATTTTTTTATTTAAAAACAAAACAATAATTAAAAAAAAAGAGAACCACGCCGTCAGGTGCCCAAATTTAGAGATGTGTTACTTAAAATAATCATCACTTTTAAACAAAAAACTTCATCCAGTAACATTTTATTTTTACGATGACTGGATTTTAAAATTTGTGCATGTAGAGATGAAACAGAGGTATGTTTTTCTTATTGAAGTGCTTCAGGATAGTTAAACTTTTTAAAAATTCCTACTAATTTTGTGCAGCAAAAGACTGAAAATATTTCCAATCCAAAAGAATTCCAACCCAAAGAACTATTCAAATATCCAAGCACAAAATAGAGCCAGGTTTCTTAGAAAAAGTTTAGTGATTTAGACAAATATTAAACTGAGTTGAAACCAACTCAACAGTTCTCTTTCCTCTATTCAGCTCTTTCAGGTGTGACTTTCTTAATACTGAGTCTAAGAGATTAATTAGCACTTATTTCACATTTTTATCAACTGTACATTATGTTAGCTGTCCTTGTCCTAGAAACAATATTTCTCCCAGCTACATCTATTTAAAACAATATTATTTTAAGAGATATAAAATATACAAAATAATTGAATCATGAAAAGTTATGGCATATGGGACAGAAGTTTACAGGCTAAATTAAAATTTGACTGATTTTTTTATTTAAGCATTGCTACAACATATAAAAGTGCTGAACACAGATATTGATGGACAGGTTTACACAAGCTCAAAGAGAGCTGCAAGCTTCCTATTCCTTTATTTGATTGACCCCTGGCTCACAGCGAACGTGTCTTGATTAAGAACGTACTGTGTTATTGCTGAATGCTTTTGTTTTGAGTGCATCGTACTAGTTTCACTGTAGCAGGAGCTAACTGAATGCTTATTTTCTCAAATTACTTAATAGCATCATGAATTCTAGCATGGACATTTCAAAAGGTTTATTTCTCATTGTGATGACTAACTCAAGTTCTCCATAATAGATTCACAAAGGGATTAGCAGTTTTATGAGTTTAGTGAAAGTAACTAGCTCTCAGCATTAATTGCAGTCTTGAAAGTCTATCATAAACAAGTCATTGCAATGTCTCGGATCTGAGAGAGAACCCTTCTTTACAGATAGACACTTAGATGGATGTCATTTCTTAACACTGTTTCTTCTAAGTAAAAGTTAATGCTGGTGTTTTGCTTTTAAACTTACAGAGTAATTTGTAAAACAAGACATTTCTGGGGCCAAGTTACTACATGTGCCAGGGTCTACAATTCAATGCAGGACTTAGATGCAGGATTTGTACCCAAATTATTCAGGCACATAACTTCCACTGAATAGGAGTCAGGCCACCCACTGCTTGTGTAAGTCTGAGTACAAGTTTTATTTGTGTGCCTCAATTCCTGCTCGTGAAAACACACTCATGATACACTCCCTAACATAGGGGTTAGGATGATAAAGTGATTACTTTTTGTGAAGTAATGACATGCTGAAGACTGTTTAGCAATACTCGTTGAACTCAAGGATAGAGCTATACAAATTCTGTCTAAGGAACTTATACATTTGCTACTTAACTGTAAAAGACATTCACATTGCTTTACCTGATCCGTTTACATGTCCTACAGTGCTGATTCAAAGCAGCTACAGGTACCTCAGCGGAGTGACTGAGGTTAAAGTGATTTTTTTTTTTTTTTTCATGTAATGCTTAATTCTGTCACCAGTGTGAATGCTTAATTATCACCAGTGTGAAAGGTGTCTGCTGATATTTCATCTTTGATTTGTCAAACTGAATGTTTTATTTATGCAAGTGTACACATTTGCATGTACACATGTTCATATATAAAAGTTTCTTTTTGAGGAAAAGCACAGTAAAACATTTCAAGTAAAATCAAAAGTCATATAGAAACAATACAAACTATGCTGTATTTGGGCTATCAGAATAAGGGATAGGAAAGATGAAGGCTCTTTGCATAAGTAAATTATCCTTTTAGGTGAACGGCACAACACAAATCCCATAAAATTTACAATTCAGGAAGAATATCCTCTATGTTTCTGTTCTCTTATTAAATTAATACTACCAAGTCTGCTAAAGACACAGGTGGTGTCTGTTTGCCTTTAACTCACATCCATAGAGATATTGGGACACTTGCTGTCATTATATCAGGAAAAATCTGTGGTAGGAGAAATAAAGGAATTCAAAACATCAAGACTTTTCAAAGATTATTATCCAAACTTTACAGGTTTACTTGCAGAGAATTACTGATACCAGACCACCAGAGACTTAAATATGACTGCCCCCAAAACTCTGCACACATACACTGTAGAAACCAGCTGTAACTATTCATGTTTGCCTCAGCTTAGCTCCACACCTAGCATGTCACAATTCTGGAAAGTAAAACAGATTATAGGAAAGGTCAGAATTTGTTGAGCCTCAGGGCTGATGGATTAAAAGTAATAATTATTAATATTATTTCTTTTAAAATAAATCATTCCCAATTTACAATATTTTGGAAATTAGTAAGGAGAAAAAAAAGCAGCTAGAGAGATCTGGATTATTCATAGACTTAGACAAGTTAAAGATGGAAAATAATTAGATCATCCAGCCCATTTTCCTGCCAACGCAGTATTGTTCCCTGCAGTACATTTTCTAATGCTTAGTTTTTAAAGTCCCTTGAGAAGGGAGATTCCAGCATTTCCTTTGGACACATCCTGGCACACTCAGACAGGGAGGTTTTTCCTCCCTCTGTTCAGCCAAGCATTTCCTGTCTCTTCTTATTTCCTCTTCCACTCAAGAATTCTTCCTCCTTTTTAGTGCCAGGGCCCTTCAGGAATCCAGAGGGGACACTCTGCCAACAGGAACAGATATTCCCGGAATAGGATATGCCACAATATGGAAATCCATAGTAGACAATTTTAGGAGAACATTCTAGTAGCCTCCTTTTGTGTACTGCTTTTTGTGTGCCAGATGGGAAGAACACATCCGAAAGATTCTTAGCCACCTTTGAACATTTTTAATATGATAATTCTTCAGTGTGAACTTCAGGGGGAGTATCTGTTAAAGCTAACACTTGACTGCCTCAGATCAGGTTAGAATGACTGCTGAAAGAACATCCTGCAATGAACAATAAATTCGCTCTATACCATGTGACTACTGATTTGTCCTTTTAAATAAGTGGACATAAGAAAGAGGCCTGAAGAAAGAGCAAAAAACTATGGAGATGTTCTTGACCCAGTGGTGACTCAATACAAAATTAACCATCAGTGCTGTATGAATGTACTCAGGACAGTATCACATATAGGTACAATATTCACATGCAACAATTACAGTCATGCTAGAGATGCAGTAGCCCACACCAACTCATTTTAAGTGGTTCTGTTACTGACAGAGCGGTTGTTGGAAAGGATTTATTACCATTCATGAGGCTGTGTGCAAACTCAGCATCATGAAATCCTTGTGTGCTTGCAAAAAGATCCCTCTGCAGTTCCTGCAAAAGCTGTGGTTCATAAGAAACCACAGGCCAAATATGGCCCGAGTGTTTTCAGACATCTGAAGAGTCAAGTCAAGACAGAATTTAAGCGTGGTTTGCTAAGTGGAAGTGTTAACCTTGTCAGATTGAGTTATATAGCCTCCTAACATGTCCAAGTCTGCTACCTTGATGAAAACATTGTACTATAGGTCATGATAAATATCATTCTTGATCTAGAAGTTTAGCTTTGCCTTTTTGCCATTCCAGAGCATTCAGGAATACTTTCTTAGAAGAAAAACAAATGTTAAATATCTTTTTGTTCTTCAAATTTGAGCAGGTGGACTTAGTCGTTGCTCTTGCAAAACAGCTTGCAGCAGGGAAGGATTAAGTTTCCATTACCTAATTCAAGAGACTGGCCAAATATAAAACAAAAACGATGAAAGAATTTGGTTGTAATTCTGTCTGTCTCTTTGAAGGGATAGAAATATTCTTGGATGTGTCCTTTGTTTTGACACATTTATATCAATTACAAATGGAAGGGCAAAGTTGGAGTATTATTTCCTCCAAACTGCCTCAGCTCCAATTTCTTCTAGTACCGTCTGTGACAGAATCCCTTAGACAGCAAAGGAGGTTTCTCTTTTAACGTAATTGTTCTTGAACCTGTTCTCCAGAAGAGAAAAGGGAATAGTTCTACAACTAATTTTGTAAATATCTATAACTTGTAAATTATACAAGGCATTGTAATTTTACTAAATTTTTTGTTCTTTAGAAAAAAAGTACAGCAACAATAAGTGCATCAGTACCTTATTTCAATTACAATTCAGAATGTTAAATCAGTGTCTTCCTTTTCCTTTATATTTTACTCTGTCTTGAGTGCTGCTTCAGCATTAATTTGAAGAGTGAAAGCTAATAAATGAGAGGAAAGACAAGCAAACCTGGAGTGAAAAACCATGCTAAAGATTAGATCGTTATCTATTGCTTTAATTAAAAGAACTTTAAGAACATTCAAAAAGGAGAAAAGCAGAACAAAAATCCTGTGAAATGCAAGATGTGTGTCTTGAACTACAGAAAGCTGGTTGATCATCAGTTGACAGCCAATTTATATATTTAAAGATATGTAAGCCTTAAAAAAAAAAAAAAAGGCCTTTTTTAATTGTGACATGAGTAAAAAAATATATATACTTGTTGCTTCTAAGAGAGGGAAAAATCATCTGGAATATTTGGCAGTGCCAAACACAGGAGCATTCACAAATTAGCAACACAGTAATTGTTGGTCAAACCAGTACACAATGCTTCCTGCTTTCAGTGATGCAGCCCCCTGGGAAGGGGCAGTAAATGTACCCATTGGGTACATCCGTGCTGCTTCATTTGGCAGTAAATTCAGGCTTTCCATGAATTCTTTCCCACTAGCCTGTGGAAAAGCAGTTCCTGGGCAGGCACTGGAAATCTTGTCCCATTTGAGTGGGGCAAGCTTCATCTATGTCACAGAGTCTCTATTTCTGACAAATGATAAGGTATCCTAAACTAAAGTTTAATCTATACCGTGACAGGCAGTCAAGTAAAGAACAACCATGCACTTCTGTTGAAGGTTATGTTTACGCATAGGATTGCAGTTTGGGCAAGCCTCCTGATAGAGTTTGAGGTAGCTTCAGGGTGAAGCTAGCACAATAATACTGCAAGGTCTTTAAGATCTACTCAATATTCTCCATGAGCGATGCTTTGTCATAAATTTAAAAGGAGAATACATTATATTGAATCAGTCACAGTAACTGGGAAAAATAAAAAAAAAGAATACCCTTTTCCTTAGAGCAATGCATGTAAGTCACCTTCTGTAATATTTCTATCTATTCAGTCAAATGCAGAGTCAATCAGAAAACTTACTAAGAGAAACACAATTCCCCCAAAAAGTCAGAGGGGAAAGAAATCAGATTTGAGGGCGTTTTCTTCTCTATAAGCACCAAAACAGTCAGATATTTGTCTGAGCTTGTGCAAGGTGCATAAAATTGGAAAGAAGAGGATTTTTAGGGACTTATACCACTTCTCCACCCATCCACAAAAAGCAAAATCTCCTTTTTTTTCCTAGTTCTAGTGCATTCTGCTCACAGAGATCAAACAACTCATGTATCTGCTCATTTAGGAAATCATCATCAGAAAAAAAACAAAAAACAAAAGCCAAAAAAATAGACACCACACACCCCCAAACACACCATGATGAGAGTTTGGCAGGTATAAAACAGAGATATGGGTGAGCAATATAGCATTGCTTACAGCTAGCTGATTTGCACCCTAGCACATCCAAAAATAGATGAAGCCTGTTTAATGAGCCAATGCATCACCTCTTAGAACACGGGAGGAACATTTTTTTTGAGGTACATTTCCTGTTTTCCTCTCATTATCCTTTAGACTGGAGAGGAGTGGTGCTTCCTCCTCTAGTTTGGACAGATAATTCTGCAGCCTAAGCTACTATTTTGATAAAATCAGAGGAAGAAAAAGCTTCCTAAGTCCAAATTCCCATGAATAAGCACATCAGGCATCTTAACATATACTTTGCAACAGCTTCCAAGCTCATTCATGGCATTGCCTTGAAACAGTCCAGTGAAGAGGAGGAAATCAAGTAAATATAATAAACTGTAATTTGTTTTTAATTTTTTTTTTACATCTAAAATAACTTCTTTATAATGCAATTATGTTGTTCCTGGAAAGTCATACTGCAGAGCCAAATTACGAGCTGGTTCATTCCTTTTCCAGCCAGCAAAAGAATCTCTATTCACCAGCCAGAACACTTGCAACGCAAATGCTCTCTAATTCAGTTGTGAGCAACTTCAGGAACTTCATGATTCTGTATTCACATGTGTGCCAACCACCTTCTTTAATAAACCTTGGGGATTTTACATTGAACAGAGCAATTGAAAGTCTCTGTGGTTCAGCAGTTGCTAGTATGTGTCTGCCAACGCAAGCCGGCTTGACATAAAGCATTTCCATTTAAGCTTCAGTTGATCTTCCATGCCCATTATTTCTTAGCTGCTGCCTCATCCCAGCTCCTTTAGCTGCTCTACATCATGGAAACCAACTCACTAGAAGTGCAATTTGTGGCAAGCAGGAGAGGCTATGAAAGCTGATGAAAACCTCACTATTCATCCCGTCCACTGCAGCACCAGCTCAGCCCAAACAGCTTCCTTAGGTATTTTAGCAACGGTAAGACCACAGCTCTCCCAGTTCTCTATACAGCAACACAAACCACCATCACTCTTTGGGTGTAAAACGATTGACGATGGCACCTAACTGTGAGGAGCAGAGGGCACCTTTTGATTGTGGAGGTCATAGTCAAGTCCTCTAAAAAAAAAAAGGAAAAAAAAAAATCCAGTGACTTTTTAACTTCCACACAAAGCAAACATAGAATTACTTGCTAATAACACCTGGTCTCCCTTCTCTGTCAGATCTGACACTTAAGCTCTGCCAGCCACCTAACAGTTGCTAAAATAAATATGCAGTGCAACTAGTGAGTACTGTTCCCACTTCTGCTCCACCCCTTATTTATGCTGTCAAGACAGTTTCTTCAAAAGGAAGAGGAAAAGAAACCCTGTAGCATTTTTGACAGAGAAGGAGGACCTCAATTTTGTATCTGCTTTCATTAATTTACCAAAGCTTACACAGTACATAGTAATATTGCACAATGATTTTGACATGAGTGATAGTATTCAGTTTAACACAATCAGTCTCTGCAGAATGAAGTAATTTCCCCAGATACCAGTGTGTCTGATTGCATGATGTTCCGCCTCCCTCTTTGTGTTGTCTAACACAAGCACTCCACTTGTTCATCAGGAGGACATATTTATCAGATACACTGCTTTCACTTTTTTAAGAGTATTTTGAGACATGAATTGTCTAAAAAGCATAAAGAAATAAAAGCATACAGACCTGAACTCCAAACCTGTTCTCATGCAACTAAGTTGTCATCTTTCTTTCCTTCCTTTTTAAACCATCTTGGATTTATCCTATAATTTCATGTCAAAGATTTATAGTTGTCATGTATTTTGGAGATAGGATATATGGTTTCTTAAAGCAGGTTCCCACCTCTGTGTTAAGGTCTACTGAACATTTCAAATGAAGTGTTTCTTTTAAACTGTGTGTAAATTCATATGTGATAGTCCATATTTGTTTTATTGTTTTAGTAGGGGAACTCAGATTCTGCTTTTCTTATGAGCTTCTAATGGAAAGATTCCAATGCAGAAACACAGCTAAAGCAGCAACAAGAAGGCTTTATTATTTTGTAGTTTATTTCCCACAGTTAATTCCTTAGCCAATTTATCTGATTTCTGAGTGATTTCACAGGTCACTGGACTTGCCAGCACATTTTTGCTTTGAGTCACTTCCTTGCCAGACCAAAAGAAAAAGTCTTCAGAGGGAACAAGCTTGTCTTTTTGTCTTTCTGCCTCCACTGCTGAGTACAAGACAGGGCAGGAAGTAATTATAAGAGGCAATAAAAGGACCATACGTACTTTTTTTTTTGCACACATGTACTATATTCTATGGAGATAATTTAATGCATGGAATTCTAGGAAACATTTCAAAAGCAATAATACTTGGCTCTTCTGTCATGGATCAATACTTCATGGCACTTTAAAAGTATAATAAGAAAGCAACCTCTGAGCTGAAGGGCTTTATATTCTAAACTAGATCCTCTAGTCCTCCATCAGATGCCAATGTGATTCACAAACCTGTCAACCCACCCTTGAAAGTGAGGATAAGCCTTTTTGCATTTAAAACAAAATATTCTTTACCAGAAACTCAGGTAATTTCTCATTATAAATGTAGCCAAAAATAGGACAGCACAGCTCCCACTGTGACAAGTGCTCCCTGAGAGAAGGCAATAGTCTTCTTCATAATGTTAGAGGTACAGGACAATGGTATCAACAAAATTTGTTGGGACATCATTCACAGGTTTCTACATATATGAACCTTTGAAAATGTTAGCATTTATTTCATTCTATCCAGACTTATTTTGCTCTGCTCATGAAACAGACTGGTTTATTGGCATCAATAACATCTTAAATTTATCAAAGCATTAATCTATGGTGAGTTTAAATGCTAACTCAAATAGGGTGTTTACATGGGGTCTTTGCACAATGTTTATGAGATGAAGTTTGAAGAAAACCCCAGACATGATCTGTTTCTGTTTTGTACCACAAAGATTGCAGTGTAGCTAGGATACATACTTCAGTGAGTCACATCTTGGGGAAAAAAAGAAAAAAAAAAAAGATAAATGGCTAAAAAGGCAATAATAGTAGGATATCTGAGCTAGCAGACTTGTTTGTAGTCCTGTTTGCAATCACTTCTAGTCCATGTCTAGGATGTTTCTTTAGCTACCTAACTGAAAAAAGAAAAAAACCAAACCACACCCAACCAAAACCAGTCACTTCTCTTGATGACATTACATCCATAACAAAAGCAAAAAGCAACAGAATATTGCTGTCCTGTATTCAGCAGAGTTAAGGCTATACAACTGAGACTCCAGAAGGACAGGCATTTGTCATTTCAGCCTTTAGCTGATAAATAGCCCTTAATATTTACTTTATTTCAGATTTTGGACTTCCTTGCAACCATAATGAACACCTACAAGTGCTTTAGTCTTGCAAGATACGTAGGATTAGACCAGCTTCCCCTGATATGAAACTGGAATTGAAAGGGTCTAATTCCCTAGTGTGCTAATGCTTATGTACTTACAGTAGCAGAAGTAGAGAAGATAAACACCAACAATTCTAGTGGTATCATTATACATCTAAAGTGGTTTCATTTGCCCAGATGTATTCATTACACATTCATATATAAACACCAAAGAAAAAAAGGAGAAAAGGTTGCTGTAAGTCATGAAATGCAAATCATTTGACAAAATTAAGGCTCTTGTCTTCAAAATCTTTCCCTTGCGACCCTAATTTTTCACTTCATCTCTACTTTTTGGTCAAGGTAAGAATGGTGTAGGAGGTCACAGTCCAATGCCTCTAAAGCAGAGGAGTAGGCTAGGTCCTACAAGTAACTTACTGGCAGTATTTGTCTCTGAATGTCTCTTGCTCCCCTAAATACATTCCCATAGTTGGAAGATGTTGAGTTGAGACTTCATCTTTTGTCACAAGAAACAGCGCCTTTACTCATCTCCTCTACCTCAAGGCAAGTGTTTCCTGCCTTGTAGAGGTTGAATCAGAAACAGGACCAAAATAATCCTTACATGAAGCAACCCTTTTAAACATGTGTTAATAGAACAGATGTTTCACAGAATCACTAAGGTTGGAAAGGACCTTCAAGATCGTCAAGTCCAACCATTAACTCAACGCCACCATGTTCCCTAAACCATGTCCTGAAGCGCCACATCCACACGTTTTTTGAACACTTCCAGACATGGTGACTCCACCACCTCCCTGGGCAGCCTGTTCCAATGTTTGACCACCCTCTCAGTGAAAAAATTTTTCCTACTATCCAATCTAAGCCTCCCCTGGCACAACTTGAGGCCATTTCCTCTCGTCCTATCACTAGTTACTTGGGAGAAGAGACCAACACCCACGTTGCCACAACCCTCTTTCAGGTAGTTGTAGAGAGCAATAAGGTCTCCCCTCAGCCTCCTCTTCTCCAGACTGAACAATCCCAGTTCCCTCAACCACTCCTCATAAGACTTGTGCTCCAGCCCCCTCACCAGCTTCGTTGCCCTTCTCTGGACACGCTCCAGCACCTCAACATCCCTCTTGTAGTGAGGGGCCCAAAACTGAACACAGTATTCAAGGTGCAGCCTCACCAGTGCCGAGTACAGGGGCACGATCACTTCCTACTCCTGCTGGCCACACTATTCCTGATACAAGCCAGGACTCTATTGGCCTTCTTGGCCACCTGGGCACACTGCTGGCTCATGTTCAGCTCAGGTCCCTTTCTGCCAGGCAGCTCTCCAGCCACTCCTCCCCAAGCCTGTAGCATTGCATGGGGTTGTTGTGACCGAAGTGCAGGACCCAGCACTTGGCCTTATTAAACCTCATACAGTTGGCCTCTGCCCATCGATCCAGCCTGTCCAGATCCCTCTGCAGAGCCCTCCTACCCTCCAGCAGATCAACACTCCCACCCAACTTGGTGTCATCTGCAAACTTACTGAGGGAGCACTCGATCCCCTCATCCAGATCATTGATAAAGACATTGAACAAGACCGGCCCCAGAACCAAGCCCTGGGGAACACCGCTTGTGACCAGCCGCCAGCCGGATTTAACGCTGTTCAGCACAACTCTCTGGGCTCGGCTCTCCAGCCAGTTCTTTACCCAGTGAAGAGTAAACCTGTCTAAGCCACGAGCCACCAGCTTCTCCAGGAGAATGCTGTGGGAGATGCTGTCAAAGGCTTTACTAAAGTCCACGTAGATAACATCCACAGCTTTTCCCTCATCCACTAGGCGGGTCATCTGGTCATAGAAGGAGATCAGGTTGGTCAAGCAGGACCTGCCTTTCATGAACCCATGCTGGCTGGGCCTGATCCCTTGGTTGTCCTGCACGTGCCCTGTGAGCACTCTCAAGATGAACCGCCTCATGATCTTCCCTGGTACGGAGGTCAGGCTGACAGGTCTGTAGTTCCCAGGATCCTCCTTATGGTCTTTCTTGTAGATGGGCATCACACTGGCAAGCCTCCAGTCGTCTGGGACCTCCCCTGTTAACCAGGGCTGCTGATAAATGATGGAAAGTGGCTTGCAGCTTGGTTTGCTGCATCCATCGCATTTGCAAGCATATACTGTCACCTTTTCAAAGTCACCAGCAATTTATTTTGAAACAGAAGCAAAGGGAAAGATACCCAACAAGTCATCTGATTTATTGCAGTAACCCTCTTATTATATGCAGTGTTAAAGTGATCATATGGTTGGCTGTAAAAATGCTAAGTATTTCAATTCAGTGGAAAGTTTTAAAGGAAGAAGTGATACATGTATGCTTTTGTAATTACATCAATATGTTAAAAAAAACAACAGTTTTTTAAAAAGTGCTAAATCACTGTATAGCATACGAAAGCTAAACCATGAGCTTACTTTAGAGAGAAAAGTGAAAAGATCTATCTTCCAGCCCAGATAGCAAAAAATTTTGGCACCTCTGAAGATCTGGAATGCTTCTACATGTAGGTGTGATCCAAAACAGTATACACACATTTCCAACAGCAAGATCTGTAATTCCTCACCATCCTACCAAAAATGCTGAAGGCGGCTGATAGTTTGTATGCTGCCTTGGCTGAGCCTGTGTGTTCACTGTGCCAGATACCAGTCCTAGTGTTTTCAGCCTTCTACATGTATTGCAGGACTTTGTATCCAAGAAGTCCCTAATGCTATTGTAGACGATGTTATTCTTGAGAAGTACTACATGCAGGGCTTACCTTTATTTTTATTTATTTATTTTTAATAGAAAGCAATGTTTATCTCAGTATGATGTTTCCTTGTCTATCCATCTATTCCTCCCCCTCCCCTGAATAGATTTTGAGCTTGCTCAATTTGAAACTCATCTTGAAAGAGGTCTAGATTCTAGAAGAAAATTATATCCTTGCACAAGCTCCTGAAAAATCAGTGGGCAGAGACACAACTTGGCATCCTCACAGAGGGAAAGGCAGACAAGATTCATCTGTTAGTCATTCAGTTTGGCCTCAGGAAAGTAAAGAATGCAAATCCAGAAGAAATCAAAATTCATTGGTTTTGCTGCTCACATAGCAACTTGGACAATCCAGTTGGGTGATACAGTAAAGGAACCATTTGGAATCCAGTCCTGCTCCCTCATTATTGATTGAGGTAGGAAGACAACCTCAATGGAAATACAGTGGGACAGTACAGCTTAGGAGCTTCCTCTATTATTCTCTGACACCACATCTACCAAACATCAGTTTGTTGGGGTTTTTGTGTTTGGTTGGTTGGTTTGGGGTTTTTTTTGTTATTTAAACTGTCACAGGACAGCTACATGTTCCAGAATAATGGACTGTTCTTTAGGGAATATCTGCTTTATAAGGCTCTCCCACAAGGACCCAGTTTAGACTTAATGATACTGCATAGCAATGGTAAAGACATAATTCAGTTTCAGCAAGCATTCCACTCCAGGGTCATCTGCACAGGAAGAAAAATGGAATTAACTACATCACTTTTCATTGCCCTAACTTGTAAAATCATGCCAGGATTCTCTTGTTGTCTCAGACTACAACTGTTAGGCTGTCATCTAAAGGCAACTTCCATTAACAAAGCAGACATTTTTCTGGTTAGACCCTAGAATGAGCAAAGGAAAGGTGGGAAAGGGTATTAGGGATTGGCTGGTCTTAAGGGAAAAAATTCTAGGAATAGTCTAGTTTGAAACAGCAGACAGGGAAAGGAGTTCATATTCCATTTTGAAACTACCTTTTGCTAAAATCACTGGCTCACAAACTAGCCACTTGGATGTTACATTGGTTTTGAGCATGACAGAAGTATTCACCAGCTTCAGTCCACTAGTTAACTTAGTTCTGACTCTGGTTTCATCTTTCCTTGATTAAAAGGATACAATAACATACAGCAACTTGTGTCCTATGGGGAAAGGAGAAGCGTTCAAAACTGCTTAAGTGATCTGAACATTTATTTCCAAAACTTTTTCTATAGGTCTATTACATTCTGTGTAAATACTATGACAAAATATGAATCCTGATCATAAAAAATCCTAGCTAGAAAAAAGTGAAAGATTTTTTTTCCCTTCATGCATACTGGATTGTTACCTCCTACTGTTAAAGTGTTTGTAATCATAATTTTACTCAAGTTGGGTTCCGTCTTGAGCGTGTTCACTGTTAGTTGTTTCTGATATTTGGTGTTCAAAATATGAGCTGTCCTTATAGCATACATTTATTTCCAAGGTATTCTCTTCTTGACTCAGTGAGAGAATGCTTAGTCTCTCACTTGAAGGGCCAGAAGTTGCCATTACAGGTTTAAAAGGCTGCTTTCAGCTGGATTCAGCTGGAACTGGCTCCTACAAAGAACACACCCACCAAACACATCTGTTGAGCAAAGAAGCCTAAAGGCGGACAAAGAATTCAGGTGAACATTTCTGAAATTTTTTAATTTTTTTCCCACCACCCACCCCCTTAGTATTTGACTATCAACTAGTCTAAGTCAGATGGGGACGAGGTGGGGAGAGAGGTATTGGAAAAACAGGGCAACCTATTCAGAGAGACAGACTTACCAGGCTAGCTGAATGAAAAAGTAGGTTGCCATGTTAAGGACACCACTGAACATGGCATACCCCACATATAGCAACATTCCTGTCTACCTTCCCTTCCTATGCACTGTCTGCATCCAGCCTCAGTGCCATATGTGCCCCACTGAATTGGTTAGTGGGAACAGTAATTATTGAGATCCTCTTGATTTTTTGTTCTTCTGCAGTGCACATACTAGCACCTAGTCCTTCCACTGCTCACTTATCTTCAGCAATGAGATTCAGCTATTTTTTCACATGCAAAGTCCTTTGAATATTGTCCCCATCCTCATCATAGCAAATTAGGGACACATATTGCCTGGTTACAAGTCCAATGTTAAGATAAACACAGAATTTGTGGAAGAATGACCTGATGTTTTGCCTTTTTTAAAGCAGAATGAGTCCTTTCCGCTGCTCATTTGGGTTTTTTCCTGCACATCCTTCCATTCAGTAACACATTCTAATCTGCAAGACAACTTAAAGTATTTGGATGTGGAATGAACCAGATGACAGAAAAACAGACCAACCATTATATCCCACTGAAAGGAAGATAGATGCCA
Source organism: Phaethon aethereus (assembly GCF_964289735.1). Lineage (NCBI taxonomy): Eukaryota > Metazoa > Chordata > Aves > Phaethontiformes > Phaethontidae > Phaethon > Phaethon aethereus. The sequence goes on along the minus strand of NC_138575.1, from coordinate 95,030,152 downwards.
GTATCATGCCATTGTCCAGCAAGATGACTGTGTATGAAATTTACTTGAAAGAACAGGCAAAGGAGTCATCACTGTTGCCAAAGAAAGACTTGCCAGAAGTGTGCTATACAGGTTGCAGAAACCTCAAAGTTTATCATGCAATTTACTATATTTACTACAATTAAAATACCAGATTCTATGGGTTGGTTTTTTTATTCAGTTCTTCTCATACATCTTAGGGATTAAGGAAAATGAATTAGTAACAGAATGCCTTATAAAATAGTAAAATATCCTTTAAAATGTTAAAGCGCACAAATTTGGAAATAAACAAAAAATCTCCAGAGAGTTTAGCCAGACTGCAGGAAAAAGATGAAGTGGTCGTCAGAGTGTCATAAGCAGTATTGACTCTTAAAACAGTATGTACTTCTTCTTTTAATACAATGGCAGAGTCGCTTCTGTCTTACCTTTGTGGTTTAGAATCTAAACTATGTCCACTGCAGCCGTACTTGAAGCTTTGTAATTTTCAAACATTTGTATTAATTCCTTATGGTTTTACTAAAATATTAAAACCATCCAAATAGAGCCCTATTTACCACTTCGCCTTCAAGATAAGCAAAGCTCCTTTTTTAAGTAGGAGTGTTAAGATGAACAGAGGCAAGTACAGACACCTTTCACAATATCCACAAGTGCTTTCCTACCTGAGGTTATTTTCAAGAACATGATCTCAAGTCCATACAGCAATATTAAGAGGATGAAAAACAGGAACAGGGAACTACACTCTTTAAACTAGCTCTTTAAAAATAGAGACATTGTAATTATGAATGTTTTATTCCTCATCACAGTATATGTTGTTATTAAATTCAAATGAGAAAAGGAAGGAGGCAGGCAGCATCAAATTCAGGCATTTCAAGAGTCTTTGGTGCAATATGGCTCTTCATATTTTCTAAATTCACCTCTATAGGCCAGAAAAACATGGGAAACACCAGGTAGATTACTTTGCCCATAGGTTGGTAAAAAAGACCCCTCAGAGTAGGAACACAAGCTGCTTTTCTTCCCAGCCCTGGGGAAGTGACAGACATAGCAAGTCAGCACCCTGTGCTCCATCTTCTACAGTCACTTGACGAGGTGGCACTGGTAATGTTTGTGAAGTTCATAAGCCATGAAAATTTATAAAGCTGCTCGTCATTTTCAAAGCTATTGTTTTAACCTCTTCAATAACCATTGCACTTGGGTTACATTTAATTCATATTTTTCAGGGTTATTTCAAGACTTCCTGAAATATGAGATTCATAAGCAGATTTACTAAATAAAATGTAAAATTCTAATGTAATACCCTGATTCCAGGAGTTGGGGAGTTAAGCAATTCCTTTGTAACATCTCTGCCTTCATTTTATTAAAAAATACGGGGGGGGGGGAAACTGTATGCATGTATGGTTATGGAGAACAGGAGAGTTGGCAAATGAATTCAGAAATTATTAAATGCTCTCCCTGGTGCACTCCCCCGCCAATCCAGAACTGTATAGGGGCCTAAAGATACAAAGCAGGGGGTTTAAACTCTCAACATTTTTAAAAACAAAATAATTTCAGATAACTTTGAAGACTTTTTTTTAAACTCAAGCAAATACTTTTTTTTGTTGTTCCCTTTAATTCATACGTATCTAAGTCCCTAGCAACTAAAGAAGTTAATTTCACAGGCACAGACATATAGTGTATATCTCCAAGTATTAAAAGAAAATCTTTCCTCAATTAGTGTTTTTTTACCAAACTGTGGTATGGCAGAAAATGTTATCAGCATGAATCTTTAAAACCATTTTTTCTATACATATGCACTCATAATTACTTTTTCCCCAAAAGAATTACACTTAAATAACAAATACAAACTCACTTCAAAGCCTTAGCATTCCTTCTGGTTTAGAAATTCCTATTTGTATTCTCACTGTCTCTTTGAAAGTGATGAAGAAGAAAAAAAGTTATTAAAAAAATATAGCAGGAATCAAGAGCACTTACCACAAAGAAGAAGATGTAGCAAGCTGCAGCCAGCTCCAAAATGGCCCCTCTAGGATTGTAGCTGCTTGGCTCTACCAATAACGAGAAGAAAGCCACAAACAAGCACAACAGAGAGATGGCAATAACCTACCATAGAAAATCAGCTGCGGGAAGGGTTAAGTAAGGCCAGGTGTACCTCATTACAAGGGCTTAGGTTTGCACTGAAGGAGTTATCAAGTGTTTTCTATCACCACAATACTATAAGTTTCTTCCTGCATCTTTGTTTTTCATGAGCTGTTTTTGTTTTTACATTCAGTATCAAGAGCACTTTTTTATTGATTTTTAAATGCTGTACAAGTTCCAGGTCATTAAATACTTTTAAAGCTAGCTAATAACTAAACAAGCTACTATAAAGTCCTGGAAAATAGCTGAAAATTATCTCCTAAGACAAAGCTGAGTGTTAGGTCTAATTCCATGTAGGAGTCAGGGCACTTGCACATAGAGAAATGACTAGCAGGTCAGCTAGGAAATGATCTTCCAGTGCTTTGGCTAGGTTGTGGTATCTACCCATCTACCCAAACACTGTAGTAAACATAAGATGATTTCTCTCTCAGCAAAAATAAGGAATAAATACTTTTGAGTTTATTTTTGAAAGACAGGACTAGATAAATGTATTTGCATGGGCATTGTGAATAAATGTCTCAGGTTATTTTACAAAAAGTTGTATCAGGGAATAAAATGAGACTCAGCTGCAACATGCACAACTTTTGACTGAACCTGCAATCCTGAAAAACACCACTGAGCTGCTACCTGAGCATGGGAGGACCTAAACTTAGTAGATGTCTTACTTCTAGAACTTTTGCCTGTGATGGGGCCACTTGACTAGTAGAATATGAAAAACAAAATTCTTAGGAGACTAGTGATGCTTGTGGTTTGAAGTTGAATGAAACTAAGAACCTATGTCTAGAGAAAGGCTGTTTCAAGGTGCTTATTCCTACTTCATGACTCTGAGAGAATGTTCATTTTAGGTAACACAAGTAAGATAATATTGCAGGAAAATATCAAAAAAGAAATCAAAACCTGTCCAAGAAGAGAGGCAAGATTTGAAATCTGAATGAAATAACATTTTGTAATTAACATTTTCCCCATCCTTACACTCCTATGCTAAGAACGTGCTTGAATCCTGGAAGTTAGTCACAGTGATATGAACTCTACTTCACATTTCTGACATTGAAAAATCCTGACTTCTGATGGCTTCAGACATGAAATCTGAAGTCAAGCCCTCCCTTCCATTTAGCATCACTTCTTCCATAATGACTCAACAGCAAAGTTTGTTGCTTAATGCTGTTCCATAAACAGTTAATCCAGACCTGAGCTTATAAAAACTGACCCCTGTACAGCCTACTTCTGGCACAGTTTGATTGGTGAAGAGCTGATCCCACGCATATACGGGTATTAATGGTTTGCTTTGGGTTTCCACGGAATCACTGCAGACTGGGATTTTTTTTTCCCATTAGCCAGTCAAGGGAGAGTAAGGTGAAAAAATCAAGTAACTTTCCTGCTGATCCCTGCACTAACCTTGTTCACACAACAGCTGTGGTCCTAAAACAAGAACTCTTCCAAGTCAGCAGGCCTGAGGCACAGGCACTGCCAGTCACTCTTTCTGCTACCACAAATGACCTCATGCATGGAGGATTCATGTCCTTATGCATGAACTCATTCCTGACAGGTAATTAGCATGTAAAATTTCCTTTGAAGACAGAATGAAAAATACCTGCAAGACAAACTAGCCTTACCCACATATAATATGTCCATAAAGTATTACTGTTCTCGTCATCACAATAGATCATTAATATATCCTAAACATTCACCTTACTTGTATGCATATGATAGAAACTATGTAGCTCGGTGTTGTAGCATCTATTTCCTAACATTAAAACATAAATATCGAGTACCTAAACTAAGGTGCCTAAATCCATACTTAGCCACAAAATGCCGAGCAACAACAATTCTTTCTCCAAATCTCTAGAAAGTTTTGATGCTCAGCACCTCTGAAAAGATGCCAGGCTTTTGGCAACGATATTTCGAAAATGTTGGCCAAAGCTCCTTAGTTAAGCTGTAGGTATCTTGTTAAAGGATTTTGTAAACATGAAGCAAACAAGCAGTCATTGTGTGGGCTGAAGATCAGCACTGTTTGAGATGAGATACACTCAAAAGGAAAATTTTGGTTAAAAGGATGTGATACCAATTCAACATTAGTTTGAAGTTGGTGAGAGAAGTTCACCTGATGACTGATAAGTGCAAAGGCACACATCAGCACTATTGCTGATGTTTGTTGTTTCTGTGTTATTTTTTTAAGCATCACTAGTTTTGTTTTTCCCACTCCATGGGTTTATAACATACCTCAGGGCTCAGATAATGCATTTCCCAACATGATAGGCACCACTGTGAATAATGGAAGAATTTTTAGAATAATTGTTGGAAAAGCAAAAACATTTTTAGAAGAACTGTTAGAAAGGAAAAGGCCCAGACACTCTAACTGTACCTATTTACTTGAGATTTGACCTTTTTCTTTCTCTTTTGGAGCAAATGGTTCTTTCCTCCTAAAATTTTTTAGGCAAAAGCAGAGATATCCCTTTACCCATCATAGCTTTCACTAGTTTTTCAACTCAAGACAGTATTTTTCTGTTGGCTAATCTCTATAATTCATGACCATTTGCCACAATCTTGGTAACAGTGATGATAAAACTGATTGCATTTGTTAAACACAGAACTCTGTTTAGAGAGTTCCTTATCAGTCTTTTATTTAGGTTGGTTTCAGATCTCAAATTGTAACTTATTTTTCATTTGAACAATCAGTGATAAGTTATAAAACTGATTTCCATTTTTGTTCTTGCAGTCAGTTGTTCACAGTTTGTGGGCACATATTTAGCTGCTTCAAATTCCACACATATCAGATGACTGGAATACACATTCAAAGTGATTTTGGATATTTGGCTTTCCCAGTGCCCAGCTGGAGACAGCACAGCAAGGCCAACTTTCACCAAGTGCCAGCCACCCATTTCTGAGAACAAGATTGCCTTCAAGTGTCTCAAACTGAAGATTAGACACTTTTCAAAACTTAGGCATGTTGTCATCATTTGTATCAGGTATAATAATAGAGTTAGTGTTAAAAAAACAGTAAGGAAGGTGAGACATAAATGTGCACTGCTTTTAAAAACCAGGTTGCAATTTTCTGTTTGTGACAGCATCAGTGATTGCTCTGGAAGTTACAGCACTCTAGAGCCACTAATAAAATAGAAGACTGAAATCTTAATCAGACAAAATCCTTTTTTTTTTTTTCCCTGCTGAATTAAACTGGAGAAAGAGGAATAGAAGAAATCCATAGCATATGAGCAAAATTATCTCTAAATGGAGTGTTTAAAAATGTTTCCATCAGGCATCAGCAGACGGGTCTTTCAATGAAAGCCAAGTATTAAAATGGCATCTATTTTAAGTCTTGCATTCCAAGAAAGAAAGTATGAGCCAGAGAAGTTAGTCTGTGTTGACATGTAAAGTACATCACTCCCATTAGAAGGGCTGATGCAGATCTAAATGACCCAGAAGATGCTCTGTGGCTCAACTGAATACCAGAGAAAGGAAGCGTAAATGAATGTGAACATTGGTAATTCAATTGTAGTCAGTGCATTTCTGAATCAGCCTGTATGTGAACTTCTACTAGACAGAAAACACCTGGAAAAGCTCTGCTAAGAGGGCTTGATTCTTTGACAGCTTTGGATGACAGCCTGCATAAACAGAGAGGCAAGAAAGACAGACATTGTCCTTTTTTTTCACTACAGCATTGTTTTTATGATTACTTCCAAAAGACCAAATTTACAATTAGAGCGCCCTTTCTAGAAGCACATCATATAATTACATGCTTGGCGTTTTCAATATATGCTTGATATTTTCAGTACCCTTCACTCCAACTCATGCTGTTTTTCTTTCAGTGTTTATATCTCATTCTCCCCTGAACGCTCTAAAATTAAAATTTTTGCACACACAAAAACTTCACTCAGCTATTAATCTCATGTATGATATCACTTCCTTTTGTTGTTTATAAGGAAGAAGATTGTTCAGAAATGTCCTGGATTTGTGTAATCTAAGTGAATTTTTTAAAAATTTTAATCTTTATTTAGAGAAAATAATTAGAAAATCAACATGATGTCAAACTGAGACTGATTTCAGTATTAATAACAGCAACTGATTAACTGCGGTCTGATTAACAACACTGTTTACATTCTTCCTGCCTCTCCTTAAAGTCGATTATTTCAAAACTCAAGGGATTTCTTTTATGCACATCTGCAAATTCAATGTCAGTTCCAGATTCACATTTTGGTGGTGAATCAAGCTGGCCTCAGTTCATCCAATGAGAGGCCAGTTTTTACCAGACAAACAAATTGAAGTGACTTAATACTTGTGGGGTTTAACTGACATATTTACTTGCTTTCACCATCCTTTTTTCACTTCTAATGAATCAAACATATTACTACACACTGTTGACAAATTGAAGATGATAGGAGAGAGCAGATGAGATAGACATTAACAACTTTAAACCAAGGACACCTGGCTTAACTTCCTAGTATCTGACACCACCAGCTTTTCAAAGGGAGGCTTTCATTTTTTGGAAAGGATTGGGAATGAGAACTAAGGTTTAAGGATTTTCTTTTAATTTAAACTAAATGGGGAAACTAGGCATGTTTCCAAAGTATTCTAAATTACTGCACCTTCAAAATTTTATGTCTTGGTAGCATACATATAATTACTTAATGATAATACAAGTTATCTATGTGTATTCTCTTTATATAAACGTTGGTTATGAAACACTGATCAGCGTATCAATAAATAAGGAATTAACTCAAATTCTTGGAAAATTAAAAAGCTGAGACCTTTTTGCATGTATACTAATCTGATACATATACGCAGTTGTTTACCCACACTTCATATGAAACATAAAGTTTGAGTCAGCTTTTTAGGACAGAATTGAACGATACCAAAAAAAAGATAATTTATTACTTAGTGTCTAGTTGTGACCTAAGCCAAGTTACGAAATTAAATATGAATTGACATGAATTGGACTTTTTCCACCAACTGAGTGGGAATGAGATTGGGCTGCTAACGTCTCTGCACAGCGATACTTGCCTCTTCACAGAGCTGAGCAACAAATCATGAGACTTAAAGCTTGGCGCTGCCAGTGACTTTCCGGGAACCTTCAGGCAAACAATTCTTTCCATTTTCCTTTGTTTTCCTAACACTAAAATGGTGGTAACAAAATTTACTCATACGTACCCAAGAAAGTCTTGTAGCTCTATGCTAATGGTTCTTCAGGTCTAAACAGCATTAGTACAAAATAGACTGTGATAGACACTTCATTTTCTTGAGAATAGACATCATTTCATTTTCTCCAGCTGTGGTACGTCAGCATGCTCCCAAATGAAGCAATATGCACCTCCAACTGGTTTTAAACCCTGACTGGAAAACAGCAGTCTTACCTGCTAATGCTCCTTTCAGTGGGCTATTTCCACCTTTACATACATTTGTTGTTATACTGTTGGTTCACAGGCTTTTCCACCGAGTGGGAATGAGACTGGGCTGTTAATATCTCTGAGCAAAGAGATACTTGTCTCCACACAGAGCTGAGCAATACCAACTCATGAGACCTAAAGACTGATCTTGTGCCTCTTGCTCAAGCTGGGTTGTACTGATCACTCCTCAAGTTCTTTCATGAGCAGCACTGAGATTAATCAATAATCAAAGAATTTCTCAGGCTGAGAGAAGCAACAGCATCCATGTGTAGGATACAGAAATGCAAAACACTAAGCAGACCACTTGGGCCAAATAGGGATAATCTCCCTGTGTCACTTTCTAATACTTTTTGCAGAAATGGCTCTCTTTACCTTCAGGCATGAGGCTTCCAATATTTTCCTTGAGAGATTACAAATTTTGTCTTCTTGCCCCATTACTCTATTCCTTTCCTTTCTTTTTCTCTTAGGCTGGTGCAGATGTTTTTTACAGCATTCTTCTCTACATTGCTTCTTAGCCAACTGCGTTTTTTAGCTTCTGTGATAATAATAAAATTTGACTTGTTAAGTGTTCATCTTTGCCTGTGGATCTACCTTCAGGTAGATCTACCTTCAGGTAGATCCACTCCATAGGCCACAGAAGCCTATATATATTCTTACCTTTCTACCTTTATAGAAAACATACTGCCTTTTCTTTGGTGATCTGACACCTTGTTGTTGCAGCATAACAAGATGCTGGAGACAGAGGGGAGAACAGACCATGTCAAATTACCCTACAAGACAGATATCTTGCATGCTGTGAAATACACTGTGTACATCGTTTGAGTCTCCTGACCAAATGTCTTGAAGATGTGTTTTTGTAAAATTGCATTGTCACTGGTACCAAAGGTGAATGCCACAGCAAGTCAGTTCGAAGAAATATCTCAGAAGATTAGCAGTACATGCTGGGAGCTCTAATCCCAAGAATTATCATAGCATGGGAAAATCAATAGATTTTTTCAATAGCTTGCTGAGAGATGGTTGAGGTGAGATGGCTGGTTTGTCCCTTCTGTAAGCCCTGTTTACCAAAGATTTTCAATTTAGTAGGCTGCAGTTCAGTGTAAGTCCCAATATCTGCCTTAAAAATACAGTATAAGCAATATTGATAGTTTTCTGCTGTAAAGAGAGACTTACTTAAATATTGTAGAGTGCTTTCTTGGTCATGTAGAGCACAGAGTTTTCTGCTGATATAATTTTATGCAGTGAAAAAAGTCAGTGGACTAGTTCAAACTGAATCACAAGCATTTCTGCTGAGAAAGCAACAGCTGCCTCAGAGCCATTGAACAATGAGGACTGCTTTGAAGAGCTAATGTAAATTTACTTGCTCTGCAACAGAGCAAACCTTCAGTTCTGTTTTTTTTTTTAAACATTCTTTCAATAGTTTAGCCTGGGTTTTGCACAACCTTTTCAGAATTAAGCACCCTACCAGACTGCTGCCAACAAAGGTTGCTTAATTCCTCAGTAAAGGGGGAGTCTTGTTATTTAAATAAAGTAGCTACTGTAGTAGATTTGCAGATATGTTAAGAGTATTACAGGATCTAGAGCTAGATTTAGGAAGAAAATACTATAAAGCAGGAAAAAATTAAACAGTTTACTTATTGAAACTTAAAAGACATGATGACATGTGATGTGATTGCATCAGATAAGAGCAGGTGGAACTGTTACCTGTACATCCAATGTAATGCATGTTGCAAAGTGACACTTGATTATAGTTACACTTTCCTTTAAAGTACGGTCACCTTTTAAAACCTGACTATCCACCACCACCAGTTACATTAGGGGAAAAAACCAGAAGCCACAGGGTTCTTCTGTCCCTTTTTATGGACTGCTATGTTTTCCTAAGCACCAGTAGATTACCTACAACCTTTTCTCTGAAACTGTACTTGTGAATTCATATGCCATACATTCATAGTGACAGGACAGCAGCTGCATTTCCTGAGGAATCACAGCAACACAGATTATCTAGTCTAACGCCTTCGCTGTGGTGATGGGATCACTTTACAACAGTCATTCTGGAAGAAATTTTCAGAGTCAACTCAGTTTCCATTCCTCATGTAAACACAAGCTTTCATTCTGCTTTAGTCACCAAAATCGAAGGACCTTGTAAGTGCTATGGTATTGCCTGGTCACTGTGACTTCCTCCCAAACCAGGATTTTAGTAGAAGTAGTTTCTCCAGCACCTCTCCATCTTTAACCAGAAAGAAAGAGAGAACCTGAAGGCCATAGTCATGCACAGAAGGTATTGATAGTTTTAACAGAGTCCTGAAGCACCAGGAGGGGCGATCCTTGCTGCTGACACTTCTGTCAGAAAGGAGTTGCATGACACTTACAGCTGAACCTTTCAGGCTTCTAGTCTCAAGGGCAGACAATTATATTTTGCCAGGTGTAAGTTATACCACACCAAAGCAACCAGACACTCTTCCACAAGGAACATAAGTAGGAACAGCTCAATGGTGCTTTCTCGTTGGTTTTCTTTTCTGTGATCCATAGTATGTTCTAGTGGATTGGCTGCCTGCTACTGCAGGTTAATGGCTGACTGTGCATGGTTTGAAACTAGGTGTCAGGCTCTCCTCAGGCTCATTCCTCCAGGCTTTGCATAAAAGCCTCACATATGTGTTGAGCTAGTGGTACATACACTGGAAGCACACAACCAATTTTTTCAGATTATGAAAATTCATCTGTCAGACCAGCCTCTTGAAGAAGCTCTCTGGGATTTTACTGGAACAAATTACTTCAACAGAAACATTCTCTCAGCATACTCAAAAACCTGCATGCAAATTTTCTCCCTTTAAGAGAATAAACAGGGATGTTTTAGCAGACTCAGCAGCAGAGGTTTTATTGGCACGTTATTAAAAGCTTCAAATTTTTTTATACAATTTCAAGAAAAAAATGTAGACATTTACAGGAGACCGATAATACTAAAGTACAGAGGAAGAAAGAGATACTGGGCAAAATACACAAGCAAAAAACAGACCTGGCTCTCCTCAGAAGTTGCGTTGGATAAATTATTTCTGATCTCCATCAAAGCCCGTGGATTTGCATAAATTTAAAGAGGAGTCAGTCAATTTATTTAATGCGTAAAGTGAATGCACAGGACTTCTTTCTACCCCCAAGATTCTTGGACAATGTCCTGCCACTAGAAGTTACAAACCATCTAAGCATTGAAAAGTGCTTTTCACCAACCATCAATGCCACTGAATGGTCTGTTTTATGACTTTTGGGTGGGATGATATCAAACTCTGGAATCAATCAATTTTTAACACAAGGTGTGATCTATCTATTTTTTTCTACTGGCTATTTATTATGCTAATTATATTCCTTTGGTATCTCAGCATCCCCATTATTTGACATTATGGACGTCTGCCTGTGTATAAAAGTTTCACAAACTACCCATAACCTTGTAGATCCACATATAAATCAATAATCACTGTAAGATAAATTCTGGCGTGTTTGTCCTTCAACAAGGATCAGATTTTGCCTCTCCCCCTGCAATGTGTCTAGCAGGTGCCATTGGCTTTAATGCCAACTGTCAGCAGGTGTCTTTGGTAGTAGTTCCAAATAACAGCATTTGCCTTATTATCCAGCATATTAAAAATGTATTTTCTGCTGGTTCACATTGAGCTTTCAGTCCAAGGTGGAGGTTGTGACATCTGCTGAAATGAGATTGCATGCTGCTGGAATGAATTCCCGGCTCCCTTCCAGACTCTAGCTCTCTGTTCCTTAGTGGCTTTGGAGCTAACAGAATCATAAATCGAAGCCGATTTGTGTTCTGTACGGCCAAAGAGTTGCAGTAAAGTCTTAAGATGGGTGGATCTCCCAAAGCACCCTGCCAATTAGAACTATTGTTTATGCCATTGAGCTTCTCATATGGTGAATTGTCCAACACTGCGTTGCATCCAGTAGGTTTCTATGCTGGCGTGTTGCAAATATGTGAGCAAATCATCTGGGTATAGAAATAATAATATTAACAGATATTTTGGACCTCTAGCACAGCTTTCATCCCAAGAGCTTTAAATAGCTACACATGTTAATTAAGCTCTTCCAGCTTCCACTATGACGTAGGTAAATGTTAATATAATCATTTTGCAGATGAAGAGACATTAGCACAGAGCTATTAAAAGACTTGCCTGCTGGCTGATATGACTTCTGTGGAAGGTGGATCCTTTATCTAACAAGACTTTTTCACGTGCTCTTAAGCTGCCAAAGATAAGCTGACTACATGTCTTTACATGTTCTGCCCAATTTACCCCTATCTTTTTTTTCAGTCTCAGAATAGAACCTACCATGTGGTGATACATGGATTCTTAAAACCACCACATTTCACATCCTATGCTAGAGACATTGACGTTCACTGAACTGGTGACCTCTGCAAGAATTCATACATTTAATTAATGAAGATTTCATCTTTGAGAAAAAGCAATCCACAAAAAAAAAAAAAAAAAGCAAAGTCCTACCATTTTTTATTACACAGCTCTAAAATAAATCTGAACACTCAAATGTTCCATTAATTTTAGATGCTTTTTAACTTAAAAATGGCAGATGTCCTTCAAATTTCAGTTCTCCTCTCCTGCTAACAAGTAGGCCTCCTCCTCTTCCATCTGCTATTTGTCAGTAACGCAGTGATAGCTACAGGCCACTTCCCAAAGGAGATTTTAAGATCTCTCTATCTTTCTTCAAATAAGTGCTCATTTTAGAAGAATGAAAGATTCATTTTCTCTTGCCATTTTTGGAAGTCAAAGCACATCTATTTTCCCCATCCTTTGTCAAAGTCATCCCATTATACTCAGAAATTTTATGCTTCTTTCCCCAGTAAAAATCCACCTGGGAATAGTTATATAAAAATAGGATGTTAATAGCTGTGGAATTATGTTGCTAGTTTTGATCTCTAAAACAGTTATATCCACCAGTCAAATTTGCAATTTGACCCATCTTCCTTCATCAAACCTCGTCCTATTCAAGTCCAATTTTAAATTAAAATAACCATGTCTTTTGTTTTACTGTTATCAAAACCAAATATGGTATCTACTAAACCTGCCAGCTATCCTGCTAAGATTTGAAATAATTTTTTAATGTTTGCCAGACCTAAAATTTATCCCAGTCAATCTTGTATTATTATTGCCTAAGAAATTAAAGGCATTAACCAGCTGCTGTGGAGGATAAGTCATTTTATATTTTTGTTTGCATTCATCAGTTTTTGAGGGAAGAAAGGGCTGGTGTTTTTCCAGTTTCCAAAAGCCAAAGATTCTGTTTAACTCCATGTTCCCATATAGGTTTAGACTACCATTTCTGAACATGGTATCTGAGGTCATCCCACATGGAATCAACAATAACATTTAAGTGCCTAGGAATTTCCCATCTCCCTGTGACTTGGACACCAGCGAAGGTATTTTAGTCTGTTAAATTCTCAGTAGTTTAAGCCATGGAAACAGAGGACTGATTTATTTTCTGCCAAACATAACATCTAAATTATCTACAGATAATGGTAGATCCATCTTGGAAGTTACAACTGTATACATCACTTTGACTGTGGTGTCACTCTGGTGTCATCTGAAAGAAAGGTGGAACTTAGAAAATGGTTTTATAACTGACATAGCATACAATTTCAAATTAATTCAGATTAAAATACCAGGGACAAAAGAAAGAGGGGTTAACTCCTAGAGTTGTTCTCCCATATGCAAGAAAATTTTATTTTAGTACTAACTGCAGTGTGAACTTCAGAACAGAGAAGTTCTTATTGCCACGTTCAGATAGCTACAGTATGGAGAACAGTTTGGGTGTAGCTAATGCATCCCACTCTGTCAAAATCCTTCTTGCCACCTCCAGAAAAGGCTAACATTCAACTCAATTCTACATTTATGAAAATGTAAAATGAAATCAATGAACTAACATCATTATGAACTTGTTCTTAATTAATCTAAAATGATACATCTGATTTATACTTGAGAAGACTATTTCCAAGCTGCTGTCCAGAACGTTGCCAGTGTCTTACAATCTGCCTTTATTCAGGATCTGTACTTTCTGCACACCTTCATAATTTCAGAAGTGTTAGGATTATGATTAGAAACATTCTTATCACCGAAATCTTTCTCAGAACTCAGAAGAGGTATCCTTCCTTAGAATCAGCATTAGTTCCTCTTTTTATTCTTTATAGAATGGTCTCAGGAATTAATCAAAGTCTGGACTCCTGTGGCTTCTTACAGCTGAATTATTTCCAGAATCTCTGCTTAGTTATGTTTCCATCCAGATGTTCTTTCTGTTTCTAGACTGTGTGTAGGACTTCAGCTAAGTCAAAGTACTTATCACATTTTGCAGTGCTTGTGCTGTCTCTTATTGTATAAATTTGAGAAAATCTTTAAATGCTTCTTTTAAAGTCATTAGTTAATGTTGTCATTTTTACCAGCCCATTTTATTAATTAAATATATTTAATGGCATTTGAAATGTTTATTTCATCACTCATGCGTGACATCTGAGCATCATTTCTGACTTGTCACACACCTCACCTTATAACTTCTGTCTCTTTGAAGCCTTTAATTTGCATAGCAGTACAGCTGGGAGTCTAGTACAGTCACATATGTAAATGTCACCTATATAATCACAACAAATGATGAAATTTTGGAATAGAAATTCCAAGCATGGTAGAAACACAGTGTGTACTGTAAGTTTTAACCAGCTAATGACATTCATAAGAAAAATAATTCAGTGCTTGGAAGAGTGCAGGCTATGATCTTTGGGGTTAGGGAAGCAAGGGGCAGGGGAACACGAGAAACACGAGATCTGGTGAGATCACAGGACATATCCCAAGTGAAACACAGTTCAAGAGGTGGGATGTGTCATAATTCCTTCAAACACACAAGCAGTGTTTCTGCTGCTGATCCTGGGTAAGGCTTCATATTCCTGTAGAAAGGAAGGCTGACCCACTGACTAAAGTACTACCCTGCCTCCTTCCTACGCCCCACATCTCTTACACACCTCCTGACCAACCATGGGGAGAGGATTTAGCCTCATTCCAGTCACAAAATGGGAGCCTACCTCACAAGGTACTGTGAAGATAAATATGTGAATATTTAGGTACTACTGTAATGATGACCAAATAAGCCACTGGCATAAGCTTATCGGGTACTATATTAGCATGGAGAGGAATTCTGCTGCTTGCCTGTAATGGGAAACTCCTAAAATCTTGCCTTAAAAGGAATGGACAATAAACAGCTTGAATCCCTAAGGGGGTCATACTTTACAGTCCAAAGAGGCATTTTAGTTCCACGGGTGGCATTTTGAATGTGTTCTCAGTACTTTTTCCTCTGTAAACCTGAAAGCATTTTACCTTATGATGAAACATACAAATATAACATTTCTACTTTTTTATTAATAATAGCAGACCATGTTCCCTTTCATTTTCTCATCCTAGCCTGAGTAGAAAACACACATCAGTTTGAGTATGTTTAATTGCTTTGATTTTACTTAAGAGAAAAAGTATGATGAACACCCCCCCCCGCTCTGCTTTTCTGCAATTGATATTTTGCTCTCTGCTATGTATGGGGGCATTTCCACCAGTTCAATTTAAGCCCCTGATTCATCAAAGAAAGTAATCACGTACATAACGTATAACACTTAATCACTCAAAAATAAATGAGACAGACAGATACATGTTTAATTACTTTATCAACTCAGTGCTCTAGACACTTGAACAGGAAAGTTTTGCCTTTTCTTTATGATGTGAGATTCTATAATGCTAACATAAAAGCTGTTTGGCAATTTCATGTCTTTTAAGCTTTTTCCATTTGCCAAAGATCAAAGATGTAACGTGTCAAATATTCAGTTATCTGGGTATCAGCAATGGAGGATAGAATTTACTTTTGTTTCTGCCCATGCAGAGTATGTAGAAGACAGTCAAGGTTGTTCTCTGCTCTGATATTTCATCATTATTATGTTTATGGTGTTTAGAACAATTCTTTCAAATATATTATCCAGAAGTTAGCATACTCCTTACGGCTATAGCTTTTTAGGGTAAATTACATAAAAGGATGTGGTGTGGTGCAGGGAGTTTAGCCAAACAAATAAACAAAGCAGCAAGAATTGGCTGGTGCCAGTCAGGGTGAGGAACACTACCTATACCTGTGGTAAATCGACCACATGGGTCATTGCACACTATATTAGCAAGTTATGTGTTCTGATGTTTTATTAGATTATGTAAAAAATGTGCATTTCACTTCATTTTTCCTTATAATATGAGGCTAA
Source organism: Phaethon aethereus (assembly GCF_964289735.1). Lineage (NCBI taxonomy): Eukaryota > Metazoa > Chordata > Aves > Phaethontiformes > Phaethontidae > Phaethon > Phaethon aethereus. The sequence continues at coordinate 95,014,351 of NC_138575.1, read as the reverse complement.
GCTGATAAAAATTCCAGGATGGATAAAGAATTGGTTTGTTGAGATTGGCAGCAGTAAGGAACTGGAAAGTTTACTTTTCTTTTTTTGTTTGTTTTTTTAAGAGGCACGCATAAATAACAACAGTAAAATTACACCATGCCCTTTATACCTACTGTTTCCTTTTACAGGTACCTCTCCCAGAAATAACTAGTCTTGGCTGGCAGAAGCAAATCTTTGTATGCATTAGTTAGAATCAGGAAAAATTTCAAGACAGAAATTCAGTAGTCTTAACAGAGATTAGATTTCATCATAAATTTTAAATTCTGTCCAAGTTCATGGTGTAGAAACATACCAGAGAGAAACACACAGTGATACATAATTCTGTCCTGAAGGCCTGGCAAAATTTCTGTCTGGACCAATAATACCTCCCTATAATCTTCTTGGCATTCAGAGGCCTACTCTTTAATTGCAGTTCAGCGTGCTCCTACAAACCTTTTCTGGGGAGGTGGTTTTGTAGGAATTGCTTTGGCTGAAAAGCCTGAGAAGCTTATCACAGTTATAAGCCACTATTAACAAGAAACACATCTTGTGATAGTTCCAGTATCACTAAAGAAGTGGTCTGCCATTACCCATGTCAATGTTTACCTCAAGGCACGTATCTCACACATTGCCTGGGAAACAAAACCTAAGTCACTGAATTTTCATGGACTAAACGAAGTGCAAAAACTATACTTATTTGCAAGCAAGTTGCAATCACTTACAGCCTCCAATAGACTAATCATAATGATTCAAGTTACTGACATTCGATGGATAATAGGAAATGTATTTTATATCTACAGAACAAGTCCAAAGTATTGCATAAATTAAGAAGGTAGAAAAATTCCTCAGGCATGAGGAGGCAAATTAAAAATGGAGAAAAAGGAGAACTTGCTTTTATTGGCTTAAGGGAACACCTTTACAGCTAAATTTCAAAGCATTGTGCCGGTTCCTAATTATTTAGCCATGTATTTCTCTGAATAAAGTCCACAGGAATTGTCTGGTTAAGACCACCCATTTAGTTCTTAAATTTTCATCCTTAATCTTTTGTCTTGATTTTCCATAAATTGTCTGTCCGCTTTCCATGTTTAAATTCTCCTACACATGAAAAAGTGGCATAAAATCAGTCCAGCCTAGCATGTTATGCACTGTGAACAGCTACTTTTGTTATCATATGAGGAAAAGACAGATTTCGATGGGGAGTGGGTAGGAACAGGGCCCCTGCTAGTAGCTGGAACAACAACGAAGTGGCGTTAAGCAGAGCTAATACCTACCTAATTCACTCTCACGATGAGAAACACAGCTCAACTCCAATGCTATAGAGTAATTGCACAGCGTTTACAGCACACTTACAGTTACACTGAAGTTATCATAGCCAGGGAAATACATGTGTCCACATGCATACTTAGATCCCGCCCCACTTAAGTATTTTGCTGGGGCCTGGCAGACTAAAGTACCCGTCAGGTCTGTATTGAAGCACCTGTTGTGCAGCCAGGGAAGAACTCTCACTGTGCATTTTAACAGAGGTCCCTGTCTGCCTCCATCAGGTACCAAAAGGAGCACATGCTTTCTCAAGGCTTGAGGGTGCTGACAAGCTCATGTAAGATGCTTAACCATCTTGCTGACTTGAGCTCTCTGTTGGATACTAGATCAAGGAGAGGGAATGAAAAATACTTAGGTCTTAGGAAACAGAATACCTAGTTCACCCAGCGGTGACCCAAATTACCGACACTATTACTTGATTACATCAGATAGAGTGATTAATGTTTCTTCTCAAGTCCAATAGTGAGTGGTAACCTACTGAGAACATACCCAATGTGACCGATCCTATTAACTGTCCTCTAAATAGGAAGCAAGATAATACTTCATATCCAGTCTAAGTTAGACACATGCACTGAAACAGTAAAGTACCTGTAAAAGGCAATCAGAATGATTCTTTTCAAGGATAGAATATACAAGATTTTTTTAGCAGCACAGAAATCTGATAAAGCTAACGGGAGTACTATCTGAATGATTCTGAATTTACTATGCTAAAGGAAAGAAAAAAGGCAAGGGGATGTCATGACATCCCTCTCTCCTGTTTTTATTATCAGTCACTGGCAGAAACTTGGCATACCATATCTGAAGCAACTGTGACAAATTCTTTTTTTCTTTTTTTTTTTTGTGAAGGAATATAAAAATGCTTCTACCTCACTGTTGCTTAAAGTTTTGGTTATGATTCAAGCATCTCAAAATATTGAGAATAATTGCAACATTGTGTGCTGCCAGCATTTGCAGTACAAAGCTCTTTGTGTTTTTCTCACAATTTATTTGAAAAAAGAACATTTTGCACCTCAATAGATAGTTGTGGTTTTGGATCATGAAGCACTAAGGGTTTTGATCTGTTCTGATTCCTACAACTTGTGTCTCATTTTTCTCATGGCTTAGAACAAAATATTAATGTGACTCATCTGTCATAAGTAATTTTCATATCCTCTACACTCTGTTTTGGTGTGACTAAAGGAAAGATGTAGTTATGTAAAAAGTATTTGTGTATTTTGTATAAGGAAGGATGGGAATCATAGGTACTTTAAAAAAAAAAAGAACAATGTCAGGAGAAAAGAGTGAGTTAGAAATGAAAGCAACTTATATATAGATTGCAATTAAATGTAAAAATTGCTTTAAAACATGCTATTTTGATTTACTATTTCTTAACTTTAAATATCACAGCTGTCATCCCTGGAATAATGGAAAAGGAAATAATAAATGGGAAAAAATAATGTAGAGTTTATGGACTGGCTTGTCCAAAGTGAGTGCAAAATTTGATACTGAAACATTTACAAGGACACAAATTATGCTTGGAAAGCTGGTATATGAAATTGCAAATGTCAGTTCCAGGATGTCAGTGTTTTCTGGTACAGTTTAGGAAATCCTACGTAGCGTGCTACTTTCAAAAGATGTAATTATGTGTACACATTCCTGTGACTTTTCTCCAGACCAGCCTTCCATTCCACAGTAGTTCTCTCTCACAAAAATTTAAAAAATTCACTAGAAAATAGCACAAACAATGAGTACAGCAGCGATTTTGCTACAGAGGCATTTGCAGCAATTGACCAGATTTCTCTCCCTCAAACACCAGATTGAAATATTTTACTAAATAGATCCAGTTCAATGCAAACCTCATTCCACAAAAGTCATTTGAATTTGGGCTGAATATTGAATCAGCAGGGCTTAAGTATATGCTTAAAATAGAAGCTTTATTTATGTGACTACTTAAATTAACCAGAGGTCATGCTGTTTCTGTGTTAAGAGAGAGAAAACAGTGATTTTCTGCATTCCTGTTTTTGCCTTTCTGCACTTGAATTGCAAAGGCAAAATGTTGTTTTCCACACCCAGTTAATACCTGCAGGTAGCAGAGCAGGAGGGAGAGGAGAAGATTTAGTACACAGAAAAGAAATTCTCCCCTATCCTTTCAGCTACAGCTTTGCACTAATTAATTCTTAAAAGCAGAGCAATGAAATGAAACTCTACCAATCAGGAAAACTAATGCTTAAGTTTCTTCTTAGGAATGGTTTCTCTCATTCTCCTCTCTCTTTCATATTCCCTCCCTCCCTGGCTTCTCCAGGAAGTCTTCTTGGGACTTATTTTCTCCATAACAAAGACGACTGCCTTGTGTGGCTTCATGCTCCCCAACATTATGGCTTTAGACTTGGAACTTCTCCAAATAGTCCTAATGTATATATCAGGGTCTCCATGTGATTTAATAACACAGGGGAGATGGGGATTTTATGAGTAGGAAATCTTTCATGAAATTACTTTTTCAGGTTAAAAAAAAATATTGCACCATGATAGGCTTTCAGTTCTGAAAGTAGTTAAGTGGAAGAACGCACATGAAGTGACCAGTCTCAGGGCATGAAGAGATGGATAATACTAATACCAATACCAATACTAATACTAATAACAACAACAAAAACAACAATAATGGATTAGTTTTACAGAGAACAACATCTCAAAGTGGCCAGGAGATCGTCTCAGAAAAATCAGTGGGAGCCTGTTGAGTGATTTACTGGAGCCAGAAATTGGCTTTTTATTGGTTACACTGTGTAGCAAAACCAAACTCTCAGCACTGGCCAAGGGCATCTTTGGAGCAGGCAAGGCAGGCAGGGGTAGTGGTGGTGGTGTGGAATAGGGAAAGGCACATGAGAACATGAGAAGGAAAGGTGGGGACTGTGTCAGTGATGTTGTGGGGGCTTTTTGAGGACTGAGGGGACTGTGTGTGGGGAGGTTGTGAGAGGACAAGACACTTTTTCTGCTCCTACAGAGCAGAAGAGAAGTTGTCTTTTCTCCTTGGGATCCCTTCTTTTTCTTCCTTCCCCTCCTCCCCACAGGGAGGAGGACATCCAGAGACCTTCCCTTCACTTCCACTATCTCCACCATCACCATCTACACATTCTTCTGTACCTTCTTGATTGTCAAGGAGGGGTTGGTCCTGGTTTGGAGGGACAGGAACTAGGACAGGACCAGGGCAGAAAGCCAGAGAAATCCTGCTGTCGCTGGAGGTAGAAAGGGCAGATGTGATTGCTGCTCCTGCTACTGCTGCTGTACTGGGGCCCTCTTGGTACATGCTGGCACGCCTTTACCCTCTCTCTAATCCCACAAAGGCAGTAACAGCAGCATGGGTGGTACAAACAGGAGACAGGAATGAGCTGTTTGGCTGAAATACCTAATCCCTCAGGCACAGGCAAAGTAGCTTGCCATCCCCTTCAGCCTGGCAACTCTCCATTTTGCTAACTACTCAAAGCTACTTCCGACTTTGTGACTTTCCTTCATCTACACAAGAAGCTGAGCCAAAGCCCCAGACCTAAACACCTGAAAGCTGTAGAGAAGTTGGTATCCAGAGCTAAACTGTGGAGCTCAGAGCCATCTCTAAAAGTGCTGAATGGGCGTATTTGTGTTCTGAATTATTGACTCATTGTTTGAAGGAGAAGGCCTGTTTGGCAGGATAAACAATGAAAAGATATTCTTCATAAAACTAGGATGCAAATGGCAATGAGGTGGTGCATAATGCATTGGCAACTTCTGCTCTCCAGGCTTTAGAGTCCTCTCAGAAAGGTGTCAAATGCACATTTCTTTGTACAGCTCAAATGAATTGGATGAAACCAGTTGCAAATAATGCACAGTACTTGGACATTATCTCCTATCGGTTCCCCAGGTGGCAGTGCATCTGCTAAACTGCACCACAAACTGAACAGGGGTCCACTTGCAAGAGATGGAGGGAGTCATGAGAAAATCACCATGGATTATCTACCAAAGCAAAGGCAGATCGGGAGCCAGTGCTAGATCTGGTATTGCCAGAGAACTGAGGTGGCAATCATTACAGAGATTTTTAAAAGTAAGTTTGACACCAGAAGCCAGAAAGCTTTGTAATCACTAATCTAATCCATAATCAAAACCAAAGGCCCTGGAAAGCAGCTAGTTACTTTCTGGGAGGGCTCTGGGCTTTATGAGGAAGGCATCCACCTGGCTACCATCATGTGGCATCTCTCAGAGCCTGTGCTGGGGCTGGGTAGGCAACTGGAGCCACCAGAAGAATCAGATTCCAGCCAGTGCTCAGAAGCTCAAGGGCTGGTTGGCAACAATGTACTCTGGAGGTACCTGGGCTGATGTTTTGAGATCTCCTTTCTGGCAGAAAATGTTCCTCTGTCTAGAAGATTCAAGTTTCTTTTGTGAAAATGTACTGTTTTGACCAAAATTTAATTAATTCTTTTGTCAGATTTGAGAGAGGGAGACCTTACAATAGCCCAGGTGTGGCATTCAGATGAAACGGGTTGTAGCAGGCACATTTCAAATGGGCTGGAATAAATCTGATGTGAAACAGTCAAGCTACCTACAGGTTTCCCTTGTGAAATTAGTACTCCTTTTTGGCTCCCTCTCCAAATGCTTCCTCCCTCTAAGGTTAGCATAGTCTGGTGGCAGCTGGGCCACCCAGGGCACAGCTCCCTGGGGCCCAGTGGGTTCTGGTGTACACGGCACTCCTGAAGCTCAGCTGTGGAGAGGTTAGGAGCCACTACTCTTGAGTTTTCATTTTACCCTGGCTGATAAAATGCTTAAAGTAAGTGGAGAGATACCTTCAGGTGTGTTTGGCTTTCTGGAGTTACTCTGACTGCTGGGAAACCAGTGGTTCTGGAGAGTAAAGACACAGGCAAGGAAGACCTTAGGCCAAATATCTCAATTTTCATCCACAAGGTCCATCAGCATGTGAAGAGCATCATCCTGTTTATCAAAGAGCTCTTTTTCTAGTAGCCCGTGGGTGCATGTGGGATGGACACTGAGCAGCAAAAGGAGCATGTTGTCAGTGTCTGCAGGCAGGGGCTATGCAGAGAGGTGCTGGGCCCTCCCTAGCTCTGATCCAGCAAAGCACTTAAGTATGTGCTCACACTCCAGCTGGAGCGCAGGTTTCCAGAATTCACCATCCAGAACTTTATTGCACTGAACCCTAAATATCTCGATGGCAGCTGAGCCCACCAAATCATAGAGACTCTTCCCAGTCATGTCAGTGGGATTTGGGTCAGGTGAAGCACATATGACTCGGTAGCAGCTGCATAAGAGCGATTAGCCTATAAAATAGATAAGCATATTTTATATTTATATAGAACATTAGCATTGCCTGTGGCTCCCCTTGTTGGCATTGTCACACTACGAGTGCAGTCACGCTTGGGACTTTGTATGGCAATTCCAAGCACATCCTATCCATCCAAGCCTCTGGGGAGCTAATGACTTTATGTTGCACATTGCATGAGAGGGTTTGTATGTACATTTTCATGGGGGCACCATGAAAGGTGAGATTAAGTAAAAGTTTTTCAGCTGTCCCTCAAGCTGATGATTTTATACCTAGTAATCTGAAAAAGCTATGCAGTGTCTCTGCAGAAGGGCGGGAACAAGGCTCAAGGCACTTTTCTTGAAATCCAAACCGATATTTTGATTTACAGCATAATTATTACAGGATTGCCAATAAAAATACCAAAATTAGGATTTTTAGGCCATATTCAAACTGCTACCTGAGTTTTCACAAGCATGGAATAACTAAAAAGGCTACTCAAAGTGAATGATTTGCCACGTTTTAATACTTCTGAACAGTAGACCTTGAATAAGAAGCCTGAATATGGAGTTAAAAGACTATATTAAGCCACTATGTTCGAAAATCGTGGCCAATATTCCTTAACATTTCTGCAAAAAACAATATTGTGCTCATACATTTCTTATAAGCTCTCTTTTCCTCCTAGGGACCAACTTAAAGTCAACAAAGTAACAACGGGCCTAACACAATCAGGAAATCTAGGTCTCTTAAAGTGAAAAGCAAACAACCTGTCCGTCTTCTGCCCTTTCCTGAAATCTAAATGTAAGTATATCCAGCTTTAAAATCCTAAATGAGTTATACATAATGCCAAAAACAAAGCCCAAAGGCTTAAAACTGAAGTTGTCTTAAAGCTACCACCTACACAGGATTTGATAAGTTATTCCAGTGTTTGCTATACACCAAAGCTTTTGAATTTTGAGTAGAAAAATATATGCTACATAAATTTTGGTGACCATCCTCAGCAGCATTTTTTTTTTCCTAGATAATTAAAGAGATCTACCCTTTCAGTCATTCTGCATTGTTTAATAGGTGAGAACATGTAATTTTGGCATTTCATGTTTATTTAAAGAATCTTGTTTTAAAGCTATTTTTATGGTCAGGAAAAAGTAAAGACAGGTTTCATTAAAAAAGAAATGTCAAAAAACATTATATCCTGGTAATAGAGTGAACCATGTTATTGATGTGCTTTTGATATCCAAAATGTGTATGTACACGTCTGCTTCCATATGTACGCACATGTAAAAATAAAGAGCAGTAACATCCATTGGGAAACCCACTCTTAATACAATGTTTAGTTTAGCTCAATAATGGGAAGAATATGTCAAACATCATTCTGAGTCTTAATGGAAAAGTTTCTGACAACTAGACATTAGCTCATAGTATCCACAGTCATCTTATGCCTATGACCATTGTTTGTTATCAAACTTTTGGAATTAAAAATGCATTATTGCTTAACAAGCTGCATTGCAGTAGTGTCCTGCACTCTGTTTTGGTTTCTAGATAGCTAATTAAAAGAATCCACATATTAAGAATTAATCACAGAAATTCCTCAGGCTTTCCAAACATCTTTTAAGGAGGATGAGCACCACATTCAATCGTGTTTCTCTCTCGCGGAGAAATCCTACACAATTTGTCAGAAATGAAACCAGTAGCATCATGTAAACATGACTGTACAAACGCACGGCTCTAGAGCGTCAGGTCTGGCAGAGACCCCGCTCTGTGAACCCACTGAACTTCTCCAGGCACCGGGCTGGACTGGCGCAGCGCCAGGGTATTAGGATCTCTGGCAGTGACCGCCGCCGGAGCTGTCCCTGGTAACCGTTTCACCCGGCATCGGCTGCTGTGACCCGCCCTATGTCGGGTGCTATGAAAGTGGAACAAGAAAAAAAATAATAAAGAACCAAATGGGGGAGGGAAAAGGGGGGAAGGAAATTGTATAGCCCAAGGCTCCAGTCCACAAAATATTAATAGAGAATAAAACACTTCCCAGCTAGTTTTTACATTCTCCCAGAGCATCCATAAGAAAGTTTTAAAGGCCAATCCATCTAGCAATAAAACATCCATCCAAGAATGGCGGTGGACTTTGATAATTGAGCTGCAAAGTTTCCACAGCAGTTGATGAAAAGACTGTGTAAGAACACTGCTTTTTTTATTAGTAATTTCTTCAAACCTTTCAATGAATATATTCTGGCACTATATAACAATATAGATCACTTTTTTAAAAGTATCACGTGTTCAGTATTTTAGAGTCCTTTACCTACAGCAGGTGAAACAGTAATATGAGCTATTAAATATACTTACTAGACAGAAAAAAGCAGCAGTTAAGCTAAGCATTACAAATTAGCACCTGCCACTTTTCATGTGTGGCAAAATTGCTTTGAGAAAAACAAACACTGTCCTCAGCAATTCACAGATATGAAGGAACAGAGAATTAAGGGGAAAAAAGCCTTAAAAAAGGGTTGAAAGTTCTGGAAGATGTTATTTCCTCTTTTTTTAATCTATTCCAGTGAATAGAGAAGAATTTCAGCAAAGCATTCAGATCTGAATAGAAACATCCCTCAAATTAAAAGGAAACAAAGTCCTTTATCTGTAGCAAGAATACAGAAATTTTTTTCAGACTTGAGCATCAACTGGCAGATAGACTTGAAAGGCATTTGGATCCAGTAGAAGTCCTGAGCTGCTACCAAAATCAACAGTCTAATTGTCTCAGCTGAAACTGGGGCTTAGCTTTTGGGTTTCCTGTAACTAAATCTTGCCACAAACAGCTCTGCTAAGTTTTTCCTCTAACAAAATAAAATACAGCAAAATTAAGATAAATACAAGAGACAATGAAGATGAGTATGTAGTTCCCAACATAAGGCAGAGAGCATATGTTAGAGAAAACTCATGAAGATATCCAAATAGTGCATGTCAGCTCTAAATACTTGATATGACAGTTCTTTAAAAATAAACAATCAAACATCTGAAAGTAATTGCTAGACTAAGGGATTTATGTTTATTTTATTTAAGCAATAAGGTATTTAAAAAATGTACTCAGAATGTCTAGCTTGCTTCACATTGCTTTGGTTTTCTGCACAGTGTCATGGTAGTCACTACCCACCCAAATGTGGTATTTTAATAATATTTTTAACTTGAAAAAGTACAGTTGAAATGAAGAAAGCAAAACTATTCAGAAAGTTTACTAGAATGCATAGTTTAACTTCAGACACTTTCTAACCTAATCAAGAAGCAGAATGAAAAAAATGTACTGAATTCAGATGCACTGAGTCAGGTTATAAAGTTAAATGATTTTATGTGGGTTTACTAAGGTCGTATCTCAAAATGGAAAGAAAACCTAAACAACTGAAAGTAATGTTTCAGTTTATATAGTGCAATATTCTTTCTGTCTATCCTTTTTCCTGTTGAACTGTCTTTTATGCCTCTCAGTGTATGAACTTATTGAACATAGTTGTCTTCTCTGTCCTCAGTTTCCTGCTCATTTTCTCGTGCTTTATGTTCCTCCATTCAATCTGTGCTTATCTGATAATAAGGATTAGTTTACCGGTCTGACTTTTCCCTGTCTGACTTGGGGAGCTGGAAGTACTGGATGATTTTTAGTGGAACTTAAACCTGAAATTACTCACGTGTTTATGGAAAATGTTACTTTACATTTCCAGGACCATTTATTTTAAAAAGGAGTCAGTTGCTGGACTCCTTTAGTCACTCATGAAAACCTAGCTTCAGATTCCTCTCAGCAGCTCTGGATGGGAGGAAATTAAAGGGGAATTACAAAAGAAAAATCCTTTCCAAACATAGCAGTGTTATTCAATAGTTTAGAAATTTACTCCTCTTTTCCTGTTGGCGAATGTGGTTTCTTTAACTAATCCAAGCATTATTGTGAATAAACCCAATGGTTGCTTTTGTCTGTGTTTTGAAGAGGGTCTTGTTTAGGGCTTTAGTAGTGATAATTGACACATAAAGCTCTAGTACAGAAGAACACGGAAAAATAACAAGATGAGCTTGCCTCCACAATTCATTAGGATTGGGAATATTCCATGCATACCTCCTGCTTGCTGTTAGTAACCGTGATGACAAGTTTACAATCCCAGGCTGTGCAGAGCAGAGACCTGAAGAACCGGCTGCTCATTAAATTCGCTGCTTCTCTAGCCCCCTGCTCCCCAGACAACCTCACATATGCACACATGTACACACTTATTTCTTGTCTTTGGCAACAAGCTCATTGGTAGTATTTTGACTGGTGATACACAGTGACTGCCCCTTTGCAAAGTGGGGAGAAGCAGCTAACTCAATGTTGCTCAGGCTGAAAAGGGACGTCAAGCCAGGAGGCAGCAGATTTTTATACTGGTAACAGGAAGTTCATAGAAGACTAGAGCAATGTACCTGTCTGATCTGGGAAACAGCTGTACCATAGAGTAAGTCTTTTTATGCGTTTTGCATTAAGCAGAAATCCTCCTGTTTATGTGCTGAAGTGTATGGTTTGTTAACAGATAGCTCATTAACAGCAACATGTAGAGCATAGATCTGCAGTCATCACTTTGCAAGTGTTTTCTACACATTTTCCATAGCTTCCACGTTTAGGGAAAAGTAGCACTAAGTGAACAGTCTTCTTTCAAAAGCCTCATTGACATAATTTATCAGTGTAATGATTCCTTGTGAACTCACTGAGTTTCTTTAGGAAACACCAATGTATTTTCTATGCAAGGAGTCTCTGGAAATCTCGCCTTTTAAGACAGTTTTCTAGACCCCACGGAGTTCAGACACAGAACTCTATTAATACCTTTGTCTTGTAAAGCTCAGGGAATGCTGCCACAGAATGAGATTAAATTTGAAATACGGTCAGAAGAATTAACCGGCTAATAATGATAGTTCAGCTAAAATATTTGTTATATAATTCAACCTTCTGTTTATTTCAAAAGAGTTCAATGTAATTGCTGCGTTTATTTAAGAAACGGGTAAGGATATTCTTTTTCAATTGCAAAAGTTATGCAAGTATATGTCAAATATTACAGTTCGTAGTAGTCTTGCATAGGAACAATTTCAGAGAATCACAGAATGGTTGAGGTTGGAAGGCATCTTTGGAGGTCATCTTGTCCAAGCCCCCCGTTCAAGCAGGGACACCTAGACCGGTTGCCTAGGACCATGTCCATATGGCTTTTGAATTATCCCTAAGGATGGAGACTCCACAACCTCCGTGGGCAACCCGTGCCAGTGCTACGTCACCCTCACTTTTCTACTCACTCTACTGACTCTCACAATTTCTACTTTATACATCTGAAATGTCCCCTGTACTTGTTCACTGCAGCAGTCTAGCTCATGATTTACAAGGGATGGATAAATGTTGGAGCATGATGCTGAAATCAGGGATATTTTAGCTGAGAAGCTGACACGGTAGTTTACTGAATGCATTTTTTGTACCATTTACTGTAGTCACCTGTGTATTCCTGGTGTAAATGGGAGATGGTGTAAATGCGGTCAGCTATACAGCAGCCTGGCGTCGGCGCACAACATGGGAATGTGAGCCATGCCAGCTGATGGCAAAGCTAAATCTTTCTGTAGAACACTTACTTTGTGTGCAAACGGCACATTTCATGCTACTTTAAATTACAGCTATTTTTAAGCAATCTACAACATAGAAACTTAGTATTTTGAACCTGCAAAAAATCTGGAATGTGCTCAGGTCCCCCCCTCCTGTGCAGTGTTTGTGAAGCTGTCCCTCAATACATGACAAACTGGAAAGACAAAGAAAAGGCAACAGCATGGAGCCTGTGCTGACAGCATAAATAGAAATTTGAGTTTAGCAGACAAAGTTCACAGTTTGCAGTGAAAGGTCATAAGGATTTCAGGCATTTTTGGTATTTTGTCTCTGCTGTCTGCACAGTATCAAGCAAATAAAAAAACCCTGATAGACAGCTTCCAATTCTGTATACTTGGCATCCCTGCTCAGCCTGAAGGAACACGGGAAGCTCTGTGTTTGGCATTCTGCAATTATTTGAGGACACGCCATCCTAACAAAGCTTTAACACTTACTCAGCCCCAACTTGCCTGGTATTTTTTCATGTGACATTTGATAATCTAAAAGGCTTACCCCGCTTCAGTTAAGCCAAGCGGCCTGCAGTTTTCTTGCTGAAAATGCAGTATCCAGTTTAGCATGATGGCAAAGACTCCTAAAATGTTAACTCTCAACAAACAGATTATGTTCTTTTTTTCCCAACCAATGTATAGTCACATTAAAATACCAATGCTTTTATGAGAAATCTCCTACAGTCTGTAGTTGAACCAAAGGAGACTTGCAGGAGTCTGATTTTTTAATTATTATTTTGATTATAATTTTTGCCTGCAGTGAGTTCATTCCCTCCTCTGGATATTATTATAACATCTCCTTTAGGAAAGGTTTAGCTCTAGCCTGTGAAACACTGACAATGACATTTTTATTTCCTGGACTCAACTACATTTAAACCAAGTGGAGACAGTTTTCCCAGAGATATATAACCTCAGAAATCCAAAGAAGAGTTTTATTACCTATCATCTACTTAAGAAGTGAGTGCAACCACTGCTTTTTGTGAAATCACTACTTCCAATATACAGGCCTGTACTGATGAAGCCACAAATGAGGAAAAAACCTTCCTTATTAATCTTGTCTTTGGGTGCGTCTCTCATGGGCTTGGAATAATCAGAGGTATTTTAGGAGTGTGAATGGAATTAAGTAGTAAAAATAGGACAGTAGGTGAGCCAGGTATTGGGTAAATTTTTTTGCAAAGTGTATTCTTTTAATTTTCCAAATGAGCTTTTTCTTTGTGTACCTAGCTTTGCAACCCCTGGTGTATCTCAGCGTGATCATACATCAGGAGTTTGTGTGCCAAACACTCAAGCCCATGTGCTTTATAGGCCCATTGTGCCTATAGATGCTGAGAGGTTCCTGCTGGGGTTTTCCCTGTAACTCCCATTGGCATACCTGACAATGTCATGAGGGATCTATTTCCAATTTTAGATGGTCAGATACTTTGCTCACTTTGTCCTTCAAGGTCAGGCAGAATACCTGTTCCAGCTGCTGAGCAACACATTCCTTCATACCCTTCCCGAGACAGATATTTTTTTATCTTGAAATACAAAACATACTTTGTTGTTGGGTCCCGTTATTAAATTTTCTTTACTGTACCTGAAACCTGATGTGCATTCTACCTGGCTTAAAAGTATAGTAGTTACCTGCACAAGTATCCAGTGGTTGTGAAGAGCTAAAGGTAGAAGGTCTCTCCAGACAATCTTCCTTTGACTTCCTTCTCCTTTTAATTTCCTCTCCCCCCTCACTTTTTACCTAGATACAGATGATTTTGCTCTGAGGTTTAGTAGTCCTGAATGGAGCAGAATAAATGCCTGAATGTACATGTTACCTCCTCCTACCATGGTCAGGTGTGGAATACAAACAAGATTTCACATGCAGTTAAACCTATCCAGGAATGAATATGATCTCTAAATGTGAGGTATAACTGTATAGGAACTGCAGATACACTGAAAATTCATTCTGTTTCTTCCCTAAATGTAGAAAGGTTAAGATCAAAGGCTGGTGCTCACCATTTTCTACCCACCAGCAGAAAAATCTGAAGGTTTTGATGTCTCAGAGCAAAGCACATTCCAATGTGATACTCGTCTAGGATAGCTAGAAAACAAAGTCCCTTGCCTTTTGACAAACAAGAGATAGCGTTTGAAAAACTAAACACAGACTAAAAGACAGTAAGCCAGAAAGGACTGAAAGGGAAGATATTTGTTAATGCTCAGCTTATACCATATTTGCCCTGGCCAATACCAGGAATACGCTGTTTGTAATGAGCTGTCTGCAGGTGATCAGAGTAACCAGGAGAAGAGAGGTCCCTCCTCATTCAAACACATAAGCGAACACTGTGTCTTAAAATAAGGTTTTACCTTTACCAGAAAGAAATATCTTTATAATTTACCATTACGTGATAGTTCCGACTCGAAGGCAGTGTAACACATCTGTGCCCCAGCCAAAAAGGCAGCAGCACCTATATAAAGGACAATTATGTGAACATGTTTTTATTTTGCCTTTTTTTAAAAAAATGCAAGCAGGGTGTTAGGCCTGTGTCTGTGCTTTAGTGGATGGCTCACGCCACCTACGGGGCAGCTTCAGTAGTGAGACGTCTCTACTCTTCAAGGACTTCCCCTGAAAACCCAGTACTGTTTCCATACTGATCAAAAACTGGCCCAACAGACATTTGAATTGGCTGTAGTACCTGTCACTATTTAAATATGTATACATCGATAAGAAATGTTTGATCTTCAGATGCACTGCTACAACATTTGACATTCAATGTGTTTGATTTTATAAATGTATTTGCTAACAATCCGTTTTGTCCTGGTTACAAGTAAGGATATATAAATATCTAAACCTCTTTTGATTATTGCACAAATTAGTTACAGTGACTGTATCTGGAATTAGAAAAATTATACAAGATGGGTTTTAAACATCAAGCCCATTTTGTCTACGGAAGACTGCAGTAGGGAATCTAATAGAACTAGAAACAAAGCTTTGCAAAGCTAATATCACTCATAAAAGCTGAATATCCCTGAACTGCCCGATGCAGTGTTTGTATTAAGCCTAGATGCATACCAGTGTGTGGCTTTGGTGCCAAAGAGAAAAATGTCTTAGATTATAGCTGCAGAAATAGTACCTTTTCCTTAGGAATAACAGTATTTCCTTTATACAACCATGCAAGTGCCAGCCTTTCCACTGCTTTCAGAGGCTCATTTTGATCACCCATTTCAGCTCTTTTTTTCACTCATTAGCACTACCTAGTCATTAAGTCATAACAGGTGAGCTCCAAAAGCAGGGCACAGCCTGAGCAGCTGAGCCTGAAGGTGGGGGACACTGATGGTGGTAGGTCCTTCCGCCGGCCCCGTAGCAGCAAAGGGGTAATCCACAGGAGCCCGGGCAGCCCCTGGGACAGACAGAGAGCGGGGAGGTGGAGGAACCAGCAACTGAATGGATGAAGACACAAGGACTGCAGCATCCTTTCCCCACCCAGCTGGAGCACTGGAAACAGCCTGTGGCAGGAGGCCAGTGCATGCAAAAGACATGGCCTCCCCATGCATTTTACCCAAATCATGCCCTGGTTTGTTTTCTTTCTTCAGCAAACTGGGCTGCTTACAGTATGACAAGGACTTACGTGATTAAAACTGTAGTTAAACCAAACAATTACTCCAGACCTTATTACGCTCTTTTCTCTTTTTAATTAACTAATCCACACCAGGCTAGTGCAATTTTCGGTCAGTGCTTCTTTGCCCTCTTCACCTCCTTCTCTCCAAGATTTTTACAGTCTCACTGAATGCCATATTGGAAAGTTGGCAGTAAGGAAGGCTCCTCCACTGTTTCTCAGGAGATGGACTAACTGCAAACAAGAAGCAGTTGTTTCTGCTCAGCCATGTTATCCCAATTTTACACAAGGACAATGCCATCAATACAAATGAAGATTCTTCTAAATTACAGTACTCACAGATGAGTATCAGGGCCTAAAATTTTATTCCTCTCTCACAATGTGCAGGGTTGTTGTAAAGTTTCCTTCCAGTAAGACCCGTTTCTTCTTACAGTTTTTAGTTCTAAGTGAGGCACACAGTTTTCTAGGGCTGAAGGATTTCTGGGAAAGACTCTGAAAAAGGTTGCTCTGGTGGTTTTAAAACTGGAGTGAAATAGGTACCTTACAGAAGCAAGCTAATTTCAGGTGGCTCCAAAATATACAAAATAGTTATCTAATTCAGGATAAAAGATAATGTCAAGACAAAGAAATATATCCCTTTATTTGTAAAGTACTATTCCATCTCTTAATGGCATCATAGACTGCAAAGGTACATGTTCTTGAAAGCTGTTGTAACTAAAGGCGTAGGGAGGATGCTTGTGTGGGAGGTAAAAATAGAGTAATGAATTGCATTTACTCAGACCAAGCAATGAATTCAGAAGCAGTAGCATGCAGAATTTAAGTAATATAGTGAGGATTTGAGAAAAACTGTGGATAGTACCTATGGTTTCATATTAACTGCAACTACAGTTCTAATTTGCATGGATGAAGTAAAGTAATTGATGTGAATAATTGCTTTAGACACTATGATATATACAAAAACAAGGCTGGAAAAAAAGAGCAGGCAAAATATGGCACCTAGCATGAAAAAAAAAAGCTGTTCCAGTCCTGGAGTCCCCAGAGACAAATCCACCTGATTTTGCTTAAGCAAACAATGTGGGAGGGTGTCCTATTTTAATTTCCTTTTTGACCTCCACTATATCGTTTATCTTGAGTGCTCATCTTGTTGACAAATATATTTTCAGGAAACTATTCTTTTGGGTCTCATAGCCCTGAAGAGAACCTGAATAAATGTGTCTGCTCATCAAGACTGACTTGTGGTCTCTCTGTGGCTTTATTTAAAGTTAGAGGTTCAGAGAGACCTGTGAACAGCCAACTGCAGGGCCTGGAGACTGAGAGAAACAATGTAGTACATAAAAGAGCTTACTGCCACCAAACATTTCTTTTCTCCGTAAATTACTGTGTTAGACATTCATGAGCATAAGAAAGATAAGACTGATGACTTAGTATAGCCCTCATTAAAATGCTCAATGTACTTCTTACAACATCGCTCAGAGCTAAGTAAGGAGTTTCAGACCCATTTTGCAAACGAGGAACCGAAGGAGATTGGCAAAGCGTAGCAATACCTATACAGCAGTCCCAGAAGAATCTGCCATGTTTTGCAGAGGTATCAAAGGTTTAACTTTAAACCAGGTAGCATAGGTAGCACCAGCCAGACAGCATCTTGATGCTCACCACAGGTTGGCTTGCCAAGTTACTTCTATTTCTGCACTGTAGACCCATCTGGAGTCCTGAACTCCAGATGTGTCCTAAATGAAATGTGTGAGCTAAGAGACCTTAAGACACTACAAGAAACTCCATTGCCTGTTGATTTGCTTCTCTTTGTTGCTCCTTTCCTTCTCCAATACAAACTGTAATGCTCAAGGTGGAAGAAACTTGTGAGCAGGGGTTAGAACATGCCAAAAAGAAGGTGCTGGGGAGTCATAGCAAGTCATACATACATGTGCAGAGAGGGCATAGGAGCTGGTGGATCAGGACTGCCTTTTCCATAGGAACAAAAAGAAATGGTGCTGTAAAAGGTCATAGAGGTAGTTTTGAACAATCTTATACACATGCTTAAAAATCTCTAGTTCTTTTAAAACTTTAGCCTGCTCCTTGAGTGATGGTGTGCAGACACACAGGAACAGGACTCACAACCAGAATTTTGCCATCCCCTACCGTTGTCCCGTGATGTGAGTAAGCAGGCAGGATTCAAGTCCAACATAGGAGTTTTTCTTAGAGCCAGGGGCCAATCCATTATTTAACTCAGCAATACCAGACAGTTTATAATCTGCCTTCAGTCTTTGTCAGAGATACTAGCATGTCTAAGTCTATCCTTAGGAATTCATCAGGAAAAAGTATAAGCCAGACATTTCCTTAGTTCTCTAGGGGCAGCATGTCCTCATAGGGAGCAAGAGCAGTATTTCACAATTATCATTTTCTATATGATAGAAAATCCCCTCCAGCACTGTAGGAAAGAAACAGTATCTTATGAGAACAGCAAACATTCAGCACGTGCCTCTTTCACCATTCTGATTCATAGCACCAGCCCCACATTCAGAGATAGCAACTGTAGGATTCTGTGTTACAGCTGTGGTAAAAAGTGTTGGCTTTTCTGGATCTGGACACTGCCACCTCAGCTCATTTCTAATGTGGATGCTTTGGCAGCACACAGCTGAGCAAGCCCATAGATGTGCATTTTAAAATGTGGTAACCTTCAAACTGTGTTTTTCTTGAGAATCATCTATATTATAACTAGAAGGAAAAAAGATGGCACCACTGCATTGCTTTACAAAATTATTCGATGTAGGATTATTACTTTTAGTCAGTGAGGCATCATCACCAAGAGTGAACAAAACTGAACGATGAGTAAGTTTAAAGTGTCTTTGTAATGAGTTTGACACATTTGGAAGCCGTGGGCCCTCCCACGCTTTTTTTTTCACCAATCTTCTGGGATTGGACAAAGATCAAACATAAAAGTGTGTGTAGCCAGCACACAATATACGTGATCACTTTGGTTAAATTATAAAAAAGACTAACATCTAACTTGTCCATGTCATGTTATTTGGCAGAACTAATGATATAATTAAATGGGTTCAAATATCAAAAACATATGTATCTGCTTACATTTATACTTTTTTTTCCATTTTCAAAATAATGCTTTTGTTAGAGAATAAAATTCAATGAGCTTCATATGTACTGGTGGAGTTCTTAAACTCAATTATTTCTTCATCACAATGGCAAGAGAAACTCCAGCACACAAATAATCTAGAAGATTTATAGACTTGATTGCAGTGCTGACACTTGGCCTACAGAACTCCCTAGCAGGCCAAAGACAAGTAGTCTTTTCCGCAGGTATGAAGTGGGTTGGCTGATAGCATCAGCTAAGCCATGGTGAAGGATATGAGCAGAACATTTACAGCCCTACTTCTAGCTAAACTAAGAAATCTTTGAAGTATGATATGTTGATTTCATGAATGTTTAAAGAAAACTTCTGCAGGAAATGGGATCCATATGCAGGTTTTCTTGGGAGTTCCTTGTAAAACAATAGTCAAGTTTGACCATAAGTACGTATTTTTAATTTAATAGATAGGTTTACTTTGCAGGTTCTTCCCTCATTCTCCTACTGCCTGTAGGACTGTACATCAGAGACATCCAAAGTCTGCTTTCATTTAATGAAATGGGATCTTTGTCGCCAGTTAAAAAAAAAAAATCAGATATATGAAATAATGTCTGTTCTCATGACATCTCCAGCTCAGTTTCCAGGAAGAATTTAGGATAGTTTTGAATAGATGAAAAGAATGATAAGAAAAACACTTCCTTCAAAAAAATTAAATGAAAGCAACACTCCTACTTATCTTCCAACTCTTCCATCTTTGGAAATTTTCCATTTAGCTCAGAGGGGCTAGGCAAGTAAAGCTGTTCATCTGTGACATCCCATTAAATGTCATCATCAGCAAGATAAGATGCAGTAAAATGGACTCAATAACAATTACTGCTGTCCACATCAAACCAGATACATTTAATCATAATTTGTGATAATTTCTACAGCAGAAGAATACCAATATCAATAAATTGACCACATGGAAAAGTTAAGACTCAGTGATATTGGTGATTCTTTTTATAAATAGGAATTACCTCCACTGCAGTCAAAATGCTACTATAACTGAGGACAGAATCTGGGCCAGTGGTGGATACCTGCTTACTTAGCTACACAATCGTAGGCCAGGGTTTGGGTATTTTTAAGCTAATACAAACCAGTGCAATTCTAATTTTACTGCCTGAAAACAGGAATTTCATAGATCTAAATTGACATTTGCTCCTTGCCAAAATATTTTGCACTGGCACTTACTGTTGGAAAGACCAGTTTTTCCTACTGCCAAGATTTGAATAAAACTCTGCCAAATTCTTCAGTTCTTAATTGAGCGAAATTCTCATTGTAATTTTGCTTGATTAAGAAAAACAGGCCATAGTCTACTGCATGGATAACTGTCTGGGTATACATAGGTTGAGATCTGTTTAAAAATATTTAACAACTAGCAAACTTCATACAGGTTATAGTTCGCGTTAAAAATTAATGGGGCTATCTATGTATGTCAAATTGCCTGTCTGCACAAGTGACCAGTTCCCCGACTGTTGAATTTCACAAGCTTCTAATGTTGCTAATTGTCACATGGAAGTAATTAATTGAGTCACTTGAGAAAAATCTATTCCAGATCATCTAGGGTTTTTCTTTACAATTGTGGAGGCCTGAATTACTCAACTCTAGGAAGTATTAATTTTTTTTACTTTAAAAAATAGATATTTACCAGTGTAACTGATGCACAAGAACTGATGGGACACAAGTTTCCCAAGGTTACAGTCACTAACTGCATATAGTTTTCCATCATGTCTGTTCATATTTCTGCATTTTATCTGTGTCACAGATCCTCCCAAGGAGAATTACTACACCTTCATAGTTAGGAGGATTCATAATACTAAACTTCAGAAGTAATTTTTAGTCTGAGGCAGACAAGGGAAAACTAGCCAGGAAAATTCTTCAACATTATTGTGTTAATAGTTTTGCATTTCCAAACGAAAAATAAGTAGGTTTGTCTTCTCTTGCATAACAGTTATCACGACATTACAAATGCCACACCAGTGTTGTATGGTCACAATATACTGATGACTGCAAGTGGAGGAAAACACAAAACTCTCCGCTTCCTCTCAATGATTTGTTGTGGCTTAGTTCGTTGAAGACAAGCTCATTTCAGGTGTCGTGTTTAATCAAGGTGAGGACTTTATTCCAACCTGAAGATATAATGGCATGTAATCATTATTACACTATCAAAAAAGTAAATAATTTTCAACTGGCCACTGTTATGAGATTCTGCATCATTTGGGAACAAATATAAGCACAAGAAAGGATAAAACAAGGTATAGCTATTAGGCATAAAGAGAAGAGAGATAACATAAGAAGGAATTCATGAAGAGGAGAGGCATGGGTAGAATTTAACAGCAGTTCTCAAAGGTGATTTATGAGATTTGTACATTAGGAGATAAGCCAGTCTAGAACCTAAATAGGAAAAAGAAACAAAACTGCCAACAATGAAAGATACTGTGTTGGGTTTTTTAAATTTCTTAGTGATTTTGATTACCGGTACTGCCTTTTAGGTTGAAAAGAATAAAAAGAGGAAGGTGATAATTTTTTTCTATAGATACTATTTGAAACGAATCCATCCACATCTGCATTTAAAAGCAATGGCATTGTCATGTGGCAGTAGTTTGCACATTTTGCCCACTATGTCTTAAAAAAAGAGATGAAAACTCTCCGTAAGTTTGCCTTACTTCCCCTCTCTCAAATGTTACTTTCAAAAACCTGTAATTAAAATAGTATCTAATGAAAGAGCAAACATGGATGCCATACAATCCCACAAATTATAAAAGGTCTTAGGTGTTTGTCCAGTACAGTCACTGCTAATTTATTATTAAAGCTTAAATCAGTGAAGATAGAAGAAATTGGATTACCCCTCAATTCCAACCAGTGAGCTGCTAAATTTGTAGTATCTCAGTTAATTCCTTCACACGTCCCCCTCTGTTCATAACCCAGTTTTCCTCCAGGCGCTGCTTCTTTGCCTGCCATGAAGCTGCCGTGCTCTGGGGTCCTGTCAGCCAGCAGCGTGAAACAGTTATGCCACCACAAGCTACTCATATAGATGCAGTAATACCAGTAAAGCTGACTTGGGAGTTTTTGATTTCTTTATTTTAATTCTTACTGATTGTTTCATTTGTGTGTATATGCTTATGTGTATATGAGCAGGGCTTACTATCCCAGCACATTGCTCAGAGTTGCTGGTATGGCTGCTTCTCAGCTAGAAGCACTTTGCCGTTTAGAATTCCTTTATCAGTAAAGTGCTCCTACTCTAAACGTTCCCTAAAGTGCACCCTGCGTCCAGCACTGGCACTTGCCAAAGTATCCCTCAAAGATTTTTTGGAGCTCACAAAGCTGCAAACACATCTTTTGGAAACATTAGTCCCTGGATGACTTTACTAGCACAACTTGCGAGTGCAGTCCTTTAAGAAGCTCATTCCTGCAGGATCTAGTCAGCCTTATTTCATTTATTCAGAGTTTTGCAACAATTTTCAGGGAATACAGCTCAAACCTACAAAAAAAATCCTCTCAAACTCTGAGCCTGAGGGCTATAATTATGTACTCCAGATAATCTCTTTCCTTAGCACAGCTAAACAAGGCTTCCACAAAGCACATTCAGAAGTGTTTCTATTAAGAATACATGATTTCCGCTAACATCTGAAAATCTCAGCAAGCTTCTTGTCCTAACATAAAATTAACTTAGAATTAATGTAGGTGCACCATCTCACAGTCAAACAAAACGAACAAACAAAAGAAAATAATTGTAAGCATTGCTGATAGCCATTCTGCTGTTTGGAGAAACAAGATTCCTTTTTCCTTGCTAGAGAAGTATCTGCCTAGTGTATTTATTTTTTATTTGTTTAAGCCATGGCCTGTAGGTAGCCATGAACCTTTGGTTCTGATGTTCAGCTCTAAAAATCTGGTAGACAAAGTTTGTGGGGAAGAATATGATTTCATTTAAGTGCATTGATTTTTCTAATACCAGATTTTGTGAAGTTAGTCATTGTTATCTTAACTGCATCATCCTGGCAATAGCTAGCACATGCCTTAACTACTCCTTCGCATAGATACAAGAAGAATTTTTAAAAATACATATCTGCTTCAAAAAAAATCCAGATTTTGAAACAAAAAAGGAGGACTGGGCAGGGATAACAGAGGCCTTAGCTGATTGACAATACAGGATATAGAACCTTTCAGATCCTAATCCATGAGGGGATGTTTGCATCTGGCCCCATAATGGAGTCCACATGCCTGAATTAGATGCCTGGACTCCATGCATGTGTGTAAGGGGAGTTAAGTGCCTCAGAGGGGGATTCACAAAAGCCACTGTTTGGGGAGCTGCCTAAGCCAGCCAAATAGGAAAAGCTGAAGACTGCGGTTCATGCTAAGTCCTAGCTCTCTCCTGGGTTTAAGTGCCTTCTGGTGAATGAAGTACATAGGTGCAAGTCCCTCCACTCTCAGGTCATAGCCCATGATCCACTTTTGAAGGCAGGTGCCAAATTTTTCTTTCAAAGTCTGAGCAGCCATCAGCAGCTCAAGCACAGTCTTACTCAGGCCATAGAAGAGGGCTCTAACTCCTTCTTTTAGCAAAGGGCGTTGAAGGGTGCATTTCCTACCTCCTAGGCATGCCCCAGCCAGCAGGCTACAGGCATCAGCTCCCAAGGAGGTGGGTGGGAGCTGGCACAGGTCACAGCACACTGGAGGAGGCCTGGGGAGGGCGAGAGCTATGACAGACTGTCTGAAGGCTTGGGAGGTGTCAGCAGGCAAAGGGAGCCTCAGCTCCACGCCCTGCACCAAGGAAGGTTTATGCGCTGGGACCAAGCAGCCCTTGAGGAAGACTTCAGTGGCCTGCCAGCTCAGGCAACAGCTAATCAGTCCCCAGTCAGGGACCTGGATTTCGATTATGGACTGAAGTGCTTTAATTTCTCCCTCCAGTCCTATCTCCTTGTGTGCTTCCAGCCCCACCTCTGCCCCGTAGTGCTGCAGGCAGCTGAAGGGAGGCTGGTGTCCCCCTTTGATCCGGTTTAGCAGCTGGGTAGCAACAGGTTTGTCAGCCTATCACCGCTGGCATAGTCCTTCATTCTGGCTGCAGTACGGATGAAATGCAAGTGCTAGCTCCTGCTGCAGACGTTTTATAACAGAAAGACAGAAGACTTGAGCACTGACCAGCTTTATAGCCTGTATATTTGCTAGTCCCCCAGTTACCAGAGATCATGGGACCAAATGGCAGCACTGAACATTTCATATTGTTTCTCTTGGCATAGAGTTGAGAGACTTAAGTGAGTGAGCGATCGTATTTGCTCTTCAGTACTTGGCTCTGCTTTCCTTTGGCCTTGGTTGGGTTATTCCTAGGTGACAGATATGGTAATTTCAAGTCCTTTAAACCATAGCAGATTGGGTTGCATATAGGAAATTAATTCTGCCTTATGGTATCTTTGGAGCTTAAATGACTATATATTTTCATGGATCCAGGATAAGGTGGGCGGGGGCGTCCATTTTGTGTCTGTGTGTTTCATAAGTATTATTTTTCTTTACTGTGCTTTTGAGAGACGTGGAAAACATTTACCATAAGTATTCAAACCTACAGGGAGTATTTCACAACTCAGGTTGAAAGTTTTTTTGGTGATGTCATGCTACCCTTATTTCTGCACTTGTAGAGCGGGAAGAGAGTGGCGTCTACGTAGGCCTGTACATGTTATACTTGTTTACAAGTAACAATGATTTCAATCTTTGTCTCTCTGCCCATTGACTAGTCAAGTGGTTATGTGTTGAAGTAGACTTGAATAAGAAGCGTTTCTTACCTGCTGCACAAGAGGAAAAGACAGGAGGTCTTTATGGGCAGATTTGTCTGGCATGAACCAAGGATGTATGTGTGCAGTTCAGCTGTGGTGGCAGTGTAGAGGAGTACACCAGAGTTTTTGGTGGTGATTGCAACCAAGCGCCAGATTACGAAGAGATGTACATTGGTCGACCCACTGTCAACCATTCAGCAACTTTCAACTTCATGTCTGCCCATAGATATGATGCAGAGAACAAAGGGTCTTTCATAAAAATTAAAAGCCTGGTTTTGAAACCATTTTAACCAAATGAGTGCTTAGTTGTGTTTATTGTCATTTTAGTCTTTATCAAGAAAAGCAGCATAGAAAATAAAATTTACCCATTTAGGAAATACTATTGTGAGATAATATCTGCTTGATTTTTGTGAATGGAACAGTGTCAGGTCGTGACTAAGATCAGCACATCCTAACAAATATGACAATATCTGCAATATTTCATAATAAAATAGGAAAATAACTGTTGCTAAGTAATTTTAAAACATCCTCCTGATATCCGTCTGGGTGGAATAGTCTAGTATGTTTAACCTTCTAAGGCAAGATCATTTCTTCCACTGTTTGAGCAAAGGTAGGAAAAGTATGCAAAGGGCAGGAATCTTTTTAATGGACAATAACCTTCCAATAAAAATTGTCTGAGAGACAGTAGTTTTTTACATGAAAAATACTTCAAAGACATTTGTTGTTGTTTTCATATCTCCCTTGGACTGGGACTTTGGAGTTCTGAGGAGCTGCAAAGTTAGAACACAGCAAATATAAAAAAGGGAGAGAGGAGCTGCTCTTTCTCTCGACAGGCTCATCAAAGCACAGTGAACGGAAATATTATAAGTGGTAACAATTCATCTCCAAAATAGAGCCTCCAAAGCCTTTTGCTTTTATTAAAAAAAAAAAAAAGTGTCATGAAGCAGCATGAAGGCAAGAGCAAAGAAAACAAAACACATTTAGTACGCCATCAAAGTGAGAAAAGAAATAGAAATGCTATACCGTGCCAGTTTCAGAAAGAGGCAATCAAGCGAATTTTATGGCAAGAAGGCAACGTGTAAGGCCACAGGATTGCAACAGGAGTCAGAGAACAATAAATTGTTTCAAATTAAGATCAGGCCAAGTACTTCAGAGTCCCACACAGATTTCTTGCTTCATAGTTCAAGAACTCCCAGGACTGTTAAAGTAAACATTGTCCGGGTTGCAAAGGCTAGAGTATGATTGCTGCAAAGGGGCACGTGAAATAAAGTTTCTCTATAACCAAAAGACTTCCACTAAAGAACCAGTGCACCCCAAATTAGACTCTTTTCCTTAATGAGATTTCATGATCTTGATGCCTTGTTAGGGTTAATGGCTCCTGTCTAGATCACTGTAAAGCACTTAAATTTAACCAGTATGTGTGCAGTGCTAAAAAGAGGAGGGAAGAGGAAGAGGAATATAGTTCTAAACCTCAGAGAAGTCCCTGCTTCATCACTGATAATAAAGAGGTAAAAACTTACCCCTTTCCAAAGAGCCATCCCTCCTGCCTGCCTCAGGCATCTGAGAGGTGCCAGGAGCCCTCACCTCCCAAAATGCCCCACTGCAGAGCTCTGGCTGGACCTCAGTGGTAACGGAGACAGGCACCTGCCTTTCCCAAAGCGGCAGCTGGGCTCTATCCACCCAGGACACAGTGCAGCCTTTCTACCCCCAAAATAAAGATATGGTGACAGTGGCTATGGTGTGGCAGGACGTCACCACGGCAGGGTGTCTGCGGCTGGCCCACAGGCCATGCAAGGCAAGTCAGACCTCAAGCAGCACCAGCGACTGAAACAGCACTTGCTACAGTCTCAGGATCAAGAGAAGCACAAGAACAGTTTCTGGCCATTTTCCCCTTGTCTCCTCAGGTTTGGCACTAAGCATAGCTTAACTAGTCTGAAAAGTCAAGCCTACACAAATATTACATCTGCAGACACTGTACTGGTTATACAATGTTTAATCTAATAAAAAGACAGATTATCTTCCCTCTGACATCTGTAACACTCGCTCATTGTCATTACCGAGAACAATTTTATAATCAAAATTTTCCTTTCCATTGCCACTTCTTGGGAGGTGTTTAAGAAAAATACGTACTCTAGCACCTATTTGTGTCTTGCGGGTGTTAATGAAGGGGATTTTTGCATACATATCTAAGCTTTCCTAAAGGCACTGAGATCTACTAATTCACACAATGCTCCCCCTCTAAGCGGTCTTCCCAGACACATGAGAACAGGCTGTATTAAAATAAAATCTATATAGCCTGAGTGTTTCTTAGGACTCAACACACCTTTGCAAAGAATATACTTTTTTTTCTGCTTTTAGTACAATATTTTGGTTAATCAAAGGAGAAACTAAGAGTTATCTGAGCAGTAAAACTGGTAGATATCCTTCAGAATAAGATTCTCCGCCGCTTGTGAGTATTTGGGTGAAGATTCAGGATACGTTTGATTTTATTAATTGCCACAGAAAAAGACAGTCTTCTTCCCTCGCTTTTGTCTACTCCCATACATCTGATAAGATGAAGCATTTCACTGATTAACAAGTTTAACACTAAACTGTGCAGATTATTCACATGTCATTTAGAGCCAGTTGCTAGCGTGTGGCTTGTTCACAAAGCTGTAGCTGGCTGAACCAAGTGGTAGCGAAATGGAAATTCTTTACGCTTTTACCAGTGAGTATAATTCATAGCAGCACTGCTAGAGGCACTGCTTTGGATTAAAATAGTGAAATGCTGTGATACACTTTGCAAACCATTGTACCATAATAACATGAAAACAATTGTACCATGAAAATTTGGGAGGCTTCTACTGCACGCAGCCAGCACAACCTATCTCAGGGCAGAGCAAGGCCAAGAGTGATGAATGACAGCTGAGAGGGAGGTTTCCAAAGAAAGACTGTAGTTCCCTGTCCACACTGTTTTGCAACCAGTAACCACCATAATTCATTATCAACACCTTGAGGTTCAGCCTTCTGGATCAAGCACTTCAGTCTGAAGTACATCTCCAGTTGTCTGTCTTTGCATTTATTTCGGGGTAGGGGACTGGCAGTCGATGTGAAGCATTTTCGCCAGAACAATCCCCAAACTAACAATGCCCCCAGGAGAGGGTTGGTTGACCATCAAAACACTTCCATGAAAACCAGCCTTGTTGCCAGTGGGCTGCGCACCGCAAACCCGTTACATCTACGAGGAGCTCCTTCTGCAGCAGCCGGTAGCACCACTGCTTCAGAGAAGGAGCCCTCAGTTCAGTTTCCACGTTGAACAAACAGCCTCTGCTCGGATGCATCGGCTGCCAGTCCCGGGCTCCGCGCCAGGAGGGCGATTATGTCCCGATAAGCGGGGAGGCAGCTCTGTGCTTTGATCACTTCGTGTGTTCCACGTTATCGGGTCTGGGTTTATGTGCCTCGCGCAGCCGATCGCTGAATGGGGAGCTAGTGGCAGTCACTTAAGTGTCTCCATCAAAGCCGCCTGCCACCAAGACTGTAGGCAAACTGCCCAGAAGAGAGCATTAGGCAGAGGATTCAAGCACATGCTGTATGACAGAGAACAGGAAAATGTATTCAAACACAGGTATTTACTAAATCCTACCTATAATTAATTCTAATCCCATAATTAAAGTCGCATGCTTTTCTGCAAACATTCCCCCACGTTGGTCCTTCCTCCCCACCCTGAGGTCAGACACCGATTCATGCAAACAAGTACACGCCACCACGCAAGAGAGCTGCATCCCTGGGGACTGTGGTCACCCGGCCAGCAGATGCCCAGCTTGCTGATCCTTGTCACGGCTCCCTGCCATCTGACTGCAAGTAGCTTTCAGGCATTTTCCAGCAACCAGCTTCTGGGCCAGATCCTCAATGACATGCAAGAGACTAACTCCCCTGGAAATCAATTACTAGCACCAGGCATCTGAATACCATTGTAAATCATGAGCTTTGTGTTTGTGATGAGTTGGCAGAGCCCTGTGCCTGGGAGTTAGGGGTTGTAGAAATGCCAATCTCATCACGCCCAGGTTTGCTGAGAGAGATGGAGATGCCTACCCGGGCCCACGTAGGTAAGCTCACAGCAGACTGAGCATGCGGAGAGGACTGAAGGCAACATAATTATGTCTGCATAGCCTAATTTCTCCTTCTCCTCATGGCTGCTTCCAGTCCCAAGATGTGTGTTTTCACATAAATACATGAAAATAGTTGTCTGTGTGCAGGTATTTGTACATACAGACGCAAATGCAAATATACACTGTTTGTTAGTAAGAAACTGGGGAAGTCCAAGGGTGCCATTTTCATCCAGAGGCCTGGGTGACCATCCAGATTGAGCACACACACAAATGTTATTTGCAAAAAGACTGGAGACAGTTGTTTTGCCTTTGGAAATGGATTTACAAATGGATAAACTGAGATCTTGCCAGGCATTGTACGAAAAGATCATATAATTACCACTTGAAGACCAAGATATCTTATAGGTGATTACCAGCTTTTAAGACGAAGCCATTGTTTTCATACTTCTCTAAGAAAGCAACGGTAGGCACCATTTTGAATTAAAAAAAAAAGAAATAGGCATCTGCCACATGTTGAATATACCCCATGAGCAGCAGGTTTATGCATGTGTGCCTTTTAAAATGTTTATTATGACAATCCTTGTTATGACTGTCTTAGATTTAGTAAATACCACATGATACTCACAGTTGTTAGACCTTGAGCAAAATACAATTTAATTTAAGTTCCTGAACAATAGCTGTTTCTTGGTAATCTAAACTTAACACAGACACTCAACACTACTTAGTTTCCTTGGAGGGGACAGTGAAAAAGGAGAGAGGGGAAAAAAAACAATCCACCAAACCTGATCTCTGTGGGAGAGTTTCACAAGAGGCAGGATTACATTTACCATCAACCCTACTTGCATCCCTGCTGAAGACCCTTTAGCAAGGTAAACTTTTTGCCTACTCAAGAAACAGGTTAATCACCTTCAATGAAGCTGCAGTGTTAACCAAAAAAGTCGGCAAGAAAATCCTCTAACACTTAGTTTGAAGTTTTAGAAGGCAGGCATTCTTTATTGCAGCCCTGGATGCACGGGGGATCGCTCCACCTAACATGCATGCCCTGAAACAAAAGTTCACCCTTTATATACCTTAAAGACATGAATAATCACACATTTTCCAAGAAATCTCCGCCTCCCTGCCTATCTACTACATTTACGTAATGCTGGTATCGCAAAACTACACTACGCACGTGCAGGGGTCTCGGGTGGTCATCGGTGGGCGTTTGGGGAGTCAGCCCCCTGCTCCTTTTTCCCTTTCATGGTCACAGGTGTCCTGAGGATAGTTTCTTCTCCTTGGATGTTTGCCCCTTCTGTTGTACAGCCAAGTGATCCTTGTTTGAGCACTCCTGCTTGGATGTTTCTACTCTCAAGGTTAAGATATCTTCTCTGTACTCATCAATCTCTCAGTCCTTAACTCCTTAACTCTTTGTTTTAATTTCATGAGGCCTCTTGGTTCACACACCTGCTTTCCTTGTGCTTAACTATTTACACATAGCTGAAGTGTTAGCATTGAGGCAAGTATAGCCTAAGGACTATGAGAGTAGGCTGTTAAAACATAATCACACAGTTATTAGGCTAAAGAAATCTTTAAAAGTTAAACAAATCAAGTAATCAATAATCTTCTAGAAAGTACATAAATGTATCAGTAGGGACTGTTAAAAGTAAAATGATGCAGGACCCCAAACCTGCTTGGGCTGAAGTCAGGCACTGAGCAACCGTTTCCTGTCAACGGCATGGCTGAACCCTCACACAAGGGCTGCGCTCTCCCTTACCATCATCCTGCTCTTGACTGCTGAAAAGAAGATTAAATCAGCATAGCTCGTCTTAATTTGTGTCATGAAACTGGTTAGCTTTCAAAGGAAATTTGGTCCAAGTTGCATTTGGTTGCCTTTACTCCCTCTTTTTATGTGGAGTATGACAGAATTTTCAAAAAGAAACCCCCCAAGCTGAGTTTAATAAGTTTGAAAACATCTGTCTAAATGACATAAAACCTTGTTTGGCACAGAAAGGCTGAAGAGTGCTTTATATTCAAGTGGTAAAGTGTGTATTAAATGGCAGTCTAAGCTCTGAGCAAATGCAGAATTATTTGGCAAGCAGAAGGTTGTTGGGTTTTCCTGCCCCTGAAAGTACAACTTCCCACTAAAATTCAGTCTCCGTGCAGTACAGGGTATCCTCAGATCCCTTCCAAAAGTACTCACTGACTGACAAGTTGACTCCTCAAAGGAGTTTAATGATCCAGAGATTAATTTTAGCCGAGATTAAGTTTTGAAATCGTGTCTTTTGAAAACTGTGGACAACAACGTGCTGGGAAGATCACTGCTCGAGTCACCTACACATCACAGCACTGCTGCTGAGAACAACCACCAATATTTGCTTGACTTTTCACATCTAAAGACATCCCCTGCTTGAAGTCACCCCAGATACTCACTGGTGCTGAGCAACTACAGGAACTAAGGCCTTGAGAGCTGCTCTTCTCATTTTGTGCTAAAATTTCTTAGAATAAAGGTCGCTGGCTAACAGAATTAATTTACAAATGCCCCCCCCCCAAAAAAAACCCCACAGTGATTAATCTAATGCTTTTCAGGTGGTAGGGACCTTAACAAAAATATGTGTAGGGGTGGGCGTGTGCACACGCTTGCAGATATAACCCAGCGGTTTAAGGGAAGCATATTGTACAAGACAGTTAGTTGTTACCCAAGTAACATTAAAAATGAGAACAGGAAAAAAAATGGCTATCGCCTCGTGAAGACTTTGTAGCTTTCTCTTACCAGCCCTTCGTTGACTCCACATGAGCTGCCATGTACCTCTTCCCGTGAGCTGGGGGACAGCCACTGAACTTCCCTGGAGGGCTACTGTGCATCTAACCCACCAGCTCTCTGCAACACTACATATTACTCCTCACGTACGGTAACACGTAATTTGCCATTTCCATTGCATTATGCTGTCCCTGCGTGTCTCTGTATGACAAAGAGTGACTTTAGTGAGGTTTATAACGTTCCCATGGCATTTGACCCCCTCATCCCCAAGAGCAGAGCCATCCCTGGATACACTATTGTAGATACTTGGTAACACAATCAGTTATCAAAGTTAATCCAAGAGTAGCCATGTTCCTAACCACTTTTGATCTGAAGCCAAAAACATCCTAGAGAATTTAGCTTTTTAGCATCAACTATTTTTTAGTAGCCCTCTTCTGGGTACAAAATCTCCAGAGTCACCAGGATTTTTATTTTGCAAGTTTTGCAGCAGTCATTTTCCATGTGGAAACCTGAGTGCTGGCGAGTCCATCCCCTCAGTGCAGTGGGGAACGGGTCCCTGCAGCTTTACGCAGCCCCCCTGGAAGGGACCCCAGGGCAGAAGAGTTCAGGTCACTGAGACCTACTCAGGCCTTATGCCTCTTTGGGAAATAAAGCAGTTCAAAAGCAATGCCTGGTAAATTAAGCCCATAGGGCTGGTCTCTGGGCGAGTATCTTAGAGATTGTGAGACATGGGTAAATTTCAGTTAACCCCAAAATTGGTTGCAGAGCGATCACTTCTCTGTAAGAACCGATAAATCAAGGTCTGGCTTCCACTCTTTGCAAGACCACCTATGATTTCAAGTCCCACATGGATGGGCATCACTCTTTCCATACATTCTTTACACAATTAGGCTAAACCAGCCATTATTTCTTCACACCAATTTAAGAATTATGACTGCTGGTACATTTTGTTTTGTCTTCAGTTTCTACTGACAAATGCAAATAGCCAGAGGAAGGTCCTTTCTAGTTTTCTCAGGAGAACAGCTCTACCAAAGACATTATTGAGAAATGTTTTCACTTGAGCTTTGCCCGTAAAAATGTGGTTTTTCAGGGACTCTCTCTCACCCACAGAGCCAGCCACATGCGTTCATACACAAGCAGCTGAACACTGTGGTTTAGGATAATGTTCCTTCACCCTTGAGTGGCTTGCCCTACCCTAGGTAAAGCAAAATGTTTGTTGTGTCTTAAT
The DNA here is from genome assembly GCF_964289735.1 of Phaethon aethereus. NCBI lineage: Eukaryota > Metazoa > Chordata > Aves > Phaethontiformes > Phaethontidae > Phaethon > Phaethon aethereus. The sequence continues at coordinate 94,981,620 of NC_138575.1, read as the reverse complement.
CTGAACGACTGGTGCAAAATGACACATCACACACCATGAAGGCACAGTTGCTTCTTCTCCATCTTCCTTCAGACATTCAAACAGTTAAGGTACAACTTTGCTTTCTCCAAGCCTTTGGCTTCTCTAGAGGTAGATGCATGCACTGATTTACCTGCCATAAATACACAGACATGTTCCCATTGCTTTCTGAAAGAAACCCAGGAAAATCCCATTCAAAAGCCAGCTTACTGCTCCACTGACAGACACCTTTGAAAGCATATCAGATCACATTACATGAATGTGTTTGGAGATGATCCCTAAATTGCCTGGATTTGGGTGAAGGGTGTGGGAAGTCTTACACTTTGGCTGCATCTTCAGAACAGATTTTTCTCCTCCTCACTCTGGTATTTTCCTTAAGTCCTCAATTTTCACTGCTGGGAAAATCTCCTTTTGGAGTTCATAAGCTCTGGAGGACCTGTCCAACATTTAGGATCTACACACTTCTTTTAAAAACCAAGAGCAAGATTTTTGAAGCTTTTAGGTATTTAAAGATGCTGGTGGTTTCCTAGCAAGGAAATAAAAGCTGTGCACCCAGGCATTCAGAAACAAACTGCAGTGCAGAAAAAAAAGACCTTCAACTTCTCTCTCTCAGCACGTAAGTAACTTTTCAGAGAAGCTGAGTAGGATGAGACAGGCAATGAGCTGAAACATTGAAGGACTATCCCAGGCATACCTCATGCTTCAGGGCAGGCTTGCCTTAGAGTGACAGTGTCCGATAGCAATAATCCAGCTGGATCCACTGCCGGGAGGCAGTGAGCAGTAGCAGTTGCACACATGACTCTATCACATTTCTCATCAAGACTAATTTTGTCTGATCCCTCCTTCCTTTGGGAGCAGGGGGAGAGACGAGCCATATGGCTGGCACCAAACACAGGCCGCTTCCCGGGTACCTGTGGCAGATCCCAAGACCCAGAGAACTCACAGGAGGCCACCAGGGAGGCTCTGATCTCCTCCCACAAAGACACCAGCCAAGTCCCATCTAGCCCGAGGTTGTTCAGTAAATAAACCCCCACCTTCCACCTCAGCTAGTCACAGGCATCAGCCCCAGCCAAAATCAATAGATGACAAGCAATTTGTCATTTCCAGGCCACACTGTTTTGTTTATGATGAGTCAAAAAACACTAAAGGAAACACAGATGTAGTGAGATCACCTCATTTTCTGGAGCCTTCCTATCTCTAGAAGTCTTGTCTGATCTCCCTCAAAATTTCCACGCATGCTCACAAAAACCTCTCATGTGCTACGTGGTCATGTCTGTTAAACTGCAGGTGCGTTGTGTGATGTTTGGCAGGTCTGAGGGAGCTCGGCACAAGCAGCGGGAGGTTGAGTTGACCCTGAGCTGCGGGCAGGCTGGTGTCTCCCTGTCGGAAATTTTTTTCAATTATTTCAAATAGCTCCCACTCACACACAAAGCCCATGTCTTGTAATAAAATCAAGGAGAAAAATCACATCCAAAGGAATTTTACCTATTTCCCTCTCCACTTATTCCACTGAAGTTATCTTTTAAAAAACAAAACAAAACAAAAAACTGGCCACCAGAACAACAAAGTAGCCAAGAAGCTAATTTAATAACCACATTCTTCAAAATCCACCCTGTCCTTCATACTTGTAGGTTTCAACAACAGTCCTAAATCATCCAATATCTTCTAATTTTTTTTTTAAAGGTTTCACTGCATTTCTCTCTTCATACAGGCAATGTTTTTCATTTGGGAGAGATGCACAGAATGCAGCAAATTTTCCAGTAGCTGAGATTTTCCCTGCAAACTGAGGCAGGTGTTACCCTACTCAGCTACAGAGAGGCAAAGCTGCAGCCGCTTACTTGTTATGGTACAGAAAGAACCAGAAAGGCCAACAGAGACAAGAGTGGGGATACTCCCCCCAAAAAAAGGTTGCTCTCAGGGTCCATGTGCCCAGATGAAGCTACAGCAGGTTAATAAGTTATCACGTTGCAGTTGAGCCATGGTAACTGATCACCGTCCTCACAGTCCAGTGCCATTGAGCTTTAAGCAGAAATACCACATCCCAAGGCCCTAATCCTTTAGCGCACAGCAAAGCAGGCAGCCGTGGGCTAAAAGCCACGTTAAACTCACTGGAGATGAAGCGTTTGCTGAAACACTTTGCTGAACAAGGATGAGTGACTGTGCTTGGGCTTTAGCTACACTTAGAAACTCCTGTACATTTTGGCTCTGGTTTTCTTTGCCACATGGCAGCTTCTTACATCCAAGACCTTGAATTCCTGGGATAGAAAGTGACTGCAGAAACTCAGCTGTGCAACATATGCTCCATCTAGTGTTTCTTTACTAATATTTCATTTTCTTAAATGTTTTTTTTTGCTGTTAACACATAGTTCCATCTTTTCTGTAGTTCGTTTGTCTATTTAGGATCATAATTGAAACTATTAACCTTCTGCTGGTTCTTGTAACTACACAGTTTTGACTTAGCCGCCACTTACGCCTTCAGTAATGATGATACACTGATCTCCATTGAGAGATTAGATCTCATAGACCAAAATAAAGGAGAAAGGAGCAGCAAGCATTTCCCCAGGTGCTTTGCTAACGCAAAGCGAATGGAGAACTTTGAGCAGGAGTAAAACATAAAAACTGAATGACACCCAATGTTACCGCCTGGTCAATAACCTTCACCACAGCACAGAGCAGCGAGAGAAGCAGCTTCTCTGGGACAGCCCATGCCAGCCCGCCCGGTGCTCGAGCCGAGATGTACAGTGGCGAGCGGGGAAAACACGACTCATGACTGCAGGGCTCGACACCTGTGGTGGCACTGACCTGATCCCTGAGCTTGGCAAGTTTCGCAGCCATCCTGCAGCCTGCTCACACCTTCTGCCCACCAGGCACGAGTCCCTCACGGACGTGTTGCAAAGTCCCACCTACCCAAATTACTCTGAGGCCCATTTGGGGGACCTACTGTACACTACGCAACGTTAGAGGAGGCAAATGGGGCCGCTTGCTGTCCCCTCCTCCATAAATACATTTTCTCCCTCCAACCCCACGTACCTCTCACGCTTTCCCCCGGCTCTTGGCAGTGGCCTCACCTGCCCCAAGCCAGGTCTCTGTGGGGCCCCTGCAAGGATGTATCCCAGCCCACACTGGGTTGCGCAGTCCCCCAAGTGTGAGGAGTCCTCCCTCATGCTGCAGAATCATCCTGCGCAGGGGAGCCAGGGCTGCAGCCCCGCCAGCAGCTGGACTCGGGCAGGGAGCAGCCACAGGAGGAAAAGGAGGAAAGCATCTCCCCACAAAAAATACCTCCCAATGCATAAGGAGGCACCAGGCTGAGCCCCTTTGCCACAGACTGAGGGGCTTTTTTGTCCTCTATGTTGAACCAGGCTGTGGGGAAAGGACAGGAAAATAAGCAGGCGGCACAAAGCCCTTGCTGCCTCCTCGGGCCACCCTTGTCACACCTGGGCTCAGCCGGGCCCAGCAGCTGCTGGCAGCGAGTCCCAACCAGCGGTTTGGCAAAGCTCTGCTGGCGCGCCTGTGTGGTGAGGGCTTTTCCAAGTGCCCAGGTTGGGTGCAAGGCGTCTTTGCATGGTGGAAAAGCAGGGATGGGCAGGGGGACAGCCGTCAGGCCTGGCAATTGCCATGTGCAATTGAAAAGAGCAGGACATGCCTGCCGGGCTTGGCTGTGGGACAAACTGCAAAATACTCAAACACATGGAGAGTCTCCTTGCTACCTCAGGGTGTCCCCAAATTTGCACTCATTTAGGGAGTTCCCGGTTCCTCATTTGCTGCTCACCTGCAGAAAGGAAAGCCAAGAGCAGATGGGACAAGAAGTCCCAAGCTTATATTTTGTTAAGGAAGAAAGAGAAAGAAAAAACAATCATGTTCCGTTGTGTTAGCAGAGCTGGTGAGGCACTGGGATGGGCTGCCTGGGGAGGGGACAGCATCTGCAGCGGGGGAAGACCTTTAGAAGATAGTTGCACATCCCTGGAGAAAGGCTTGGGTTGGCTAATCCTGCCTGGAGGCAGTGATGGCCCACACAACCCCCAGGTAGCCCAGGTCTTCTGGGTGAAGGCTGAGAGGATCGGAAGCCAGCTCCGGAGGAGAGCTGTCAAGCAGCTGTGATAGGAGTGGAGAGCCCCTGGACTCTGCAGCCACGGGGCACAATCCTAGGGACAGATTTAAGCTGCAGAAACTGAGCTTTCATTGCTATGGAAAGCATAGCAGGACGGGCGTCGATAATTTAGCTTCCTTGGGCAAAAAGTGTTTAAGAGATCCCCCCGTGCCCCTTGCTTGTTCTCTCCCTGAGCTGGAGCTTGCAGCAGAGCTCCCCAAACCTTGTCATGGCACTGACACAAGTGAGAAGGCAGCAAATTGCAGCTTGGGGATGGGAGGCAGCAGGTGCCCATGCAGAGAAACCACAGAGGGCACTGCCCAGGGTGTATGGAGTAGCATAAAACTAAACGCATGTAAGGACATTTGCTATAATAATACTATTTGAGTAAGAGCTTCCAATAAACTGCATATAGGGCTGCTACAGGATGTCCTCCAGGGCAACACACAAACCAGAGCCAGTTTGCAGAGGTTTAGGTTCAGTTTGCTGTAGGAAATGAGAGCAGGTCAGCCCTAATGGGAAACGCAAGACACGAGAAAAACATTTTCTGCCAACCCTGGGTTTCGTTGTGTTTTTCACAGGTGATGGCCATGCTGCTCTTCCCCGTGCAGCTGCTGGCAGTGGCTGTCACCATTTACCTAGAGCTGGTGAGGTCTGCTCAATGCGGTGTCTACTATGGGATCAAGCAGCTGCCACCCCAGGTGCCCCAGTACCAACCCCTCGGACAACAAGTACCTCACATGCCGCTGGGCAAAGAAGGCATCCCGATGCAGCACATGGGCAAGGAGGTGCCCCACATGCAGTATGGGAAAGAGTACCCCCATCTGCCTCAGTACATGAAGGAGGTCCCGCAGATGCCGCTGCTCGGCAAGGACATGGCTCCCAAAAAAGAGAAAGGTAGGCTCAGCACGTCCCTTGCCACCCCTGCACAGTCCCGCGTGCTGCCCCACAGCACTGTCTGCCTGGGGAGGAACTGAAGATGAGGAGCAGGCTGCTGCAGGCTGGGCATGGCACCCAGGGGCCCCAAGGACTGGCCAGGCTGGTACCTGGTCAGTACCTGGCTACGGGTGGACAAAAGGGGCTGACGTAAGCTGTGGGGCAGCTCGGGGTCAGCAGAGGAAGGCCACAATTATCCCCCGGGCTGCAGCACAGCCTCTGAGCAGCCCTACGTGTGACAAGCCTCCAGCACCCAGGGCTGGCCCTAGGTTTGTTTGTGTGCTTGTTCGAGTCTAGGAGAAACCTCGTAATCACACCTGCCTGCAGAAAACCCTCTGATGGGGTTTCAGTGATGGCCCGGGTAGACAGGCTGGGGTCCTGCCTGGAGCTGCTCCCACTCTCACTGCAGCGACCAGACATGAAATAAGAGCTAAAAGCCCCAAGATTTGAATTTACAGGAATATCATGGTTTTGTCTAGATTTGTCCAGACCCTGTGATTTAGAGGTTTGCAGACAAAAACATACAATTACTCTTCTGACTCTGCAGTTCTCTTTCTGTGGGTTATTTATGGGCATAACGGAGGCATTGAAGGTACAGGGCATTACTGCACGAGTCTGCAGTACAAGCACTTTCAGTATTCCGTAAAGGAAGTTTGTATAACGTTAGGATATTTAAGAAAACAACAAAAAATGGCCGAAATACAAAGGGCAACCAGAAACAACCGGTGTCATAAAATCCTTGTGGGGACAGCAAGCGATCTGTGCAAGTTCAGACAAGCTAGTTAACTCTTTTGTCTTATTGAGGGTTCAGCGTAACCACAGCCTCCACTGGCTTGAGGGAAACGGAAGATTGCAGGGCCTATTTTTGGAGTGTCTGAACAAGCACAACTGGCTGTTAGTAAAACCAACCCATCTTGTGAGCAAGGGAGGTTTTCTACGTGCATAAAACACAACATAGGGAGAGAGGGAAGGTTTCTGCCTCCCAAAGAACAGTTAATTCTCTTGCCCTGAAACCTCATCTCTTGCCTTCCCCCAAACCTCTCACTTCTTTATACATTTTAGAGTGGGTGAGAAGCAGACTTTCCACGTAACAAAAAGCCTGCAGCCTGAAAAGCACCCAACTCCCACGCGGCAATTCCCTCACCCTGACCTGCAATGCTAAGCGGTCACATACACAAAAATGTGGGTTTGGACAACAAAAACATTTTGTGAAATGTTTGGAAGAACTCTAACTAGACATGGTTGTGCCAAAAACCTGTGGGAGCTTAGCAATGCTGGATAAGGCTGTAGGCTTCCAGCAATATCTTAATAGGAACCAAAGCCTTGGTGAAAATGCAGTCATACCTACATACAAACTTCTTACTGATACATGAGCAAGATCAATTAAAAAAGATAGTAAGCCCCTCCAGGAAAAGCACTTTTATGCCAGAACTGCTCCTACAGCACGAGACCACCGAGCAGCTTCTGCGTCTGCAAAAACTCTTAAAAGTAATTAGTCTACAGCAACCTGGGACAAAAAGCAGATTTTGCTGCTTAAGATTGTATAGGTGGAAAACACTAGTAAAGTGCATAGCAAAACCCAAGCAAATACAATGCAAAATAATTATTTTATGGTAACAGAAACATGCACGCAAGCTCAGGGTACGCAAAACAGTAGGAACATCCTCTTCTTCCAAACACCAACCTGCACCTCACTGTCCAGCTCTGCCTCCTCACCTAACACAAACCCAAGAGGCATCATAATAAGCACGTTCAATTCAAAGCTTTGTATTTCTCGAAGGATGCGGTTGCAATCACCTTTTGTCTCTCCCCCTCCCCTTTTTTTTTTCGTTTCTTCCCAACCCAGAAATGCCTGTGCGCAGTCTTCGGGGTGAGCAAGGTCCCCCTGGTGAACCTGGACCAAGAGGGCCACCGGGGCCACCAGGGTTACCGGGTCACGGTGTGCCAGGAGCCAAAGGAAAACCGGGCCCACAAGGATATCCAGGAATTGGGAAGCCGGGTTTGCCAGGGATGCCGGGGAAACCAGGGGTCATGGGGCCCCCAGGGCCGAGAGGGGAGATGGGGCCAAAGGGAGAGATTGGGCCCATGGGGATACCTGGGCCGCAAGGACCACCGGGGCCTCACGGGCTTCCCGGCATAGGAAAAGCGGGTGCTCCAGGGCTGCAGGGACAGCCGGGGCCGAAGGGTGAGCCTGGGATGAAGGGTCCCCCAGGAGTTCCCGGGATCCCAGGGCCCAAAGGGGAAAAAGGCGTTGGAATCCCAGGTTTGCCAGGGCTGAAGGGTCCACCTGGGCTGCCTGGCCCTCCTGGCCCTGTGGGGCTGCCAGGGGTTGGCAAGCCAGGCATGGTTGGCTTCCCTGGCCCACAGGGACCCCTAGGCAAACCAGGACCCCCAGGAGAGCTGGGCCTGCAGGGGCCCCCAGGGGCCCCCGGGATCCAAGGCCCTCCTGGCCTTCCCGGTGTTGGCAAGCCCGGCCAGGACGGCGTCCCCGGCCAGCCCGGCTTCCCAGGAGGCAAAGGGGAGCAGGGCCTGCCTGGCCTGCCGGGGCCTCCTGGCCTCCCCGGGGTTGGGAAGCCAGGCTTCCCTGGGCCCAAAGGTGAGCGTGGGGTGGGTGGTCTGCCCGGCCCCCTGGGGCCGAAGGGGGAGAAGGGGCACGCGGGGCCGCCTGGCATGGGGGGGCCGCCGGGAGAGCCAGGCCAGCCGGGACTACCGGGCATCATGGGCCCCCCAGGGGCTGCCGGCTTCCCAGGACCCAAAGGAGAAGGCGGTGCCGTGGGGCCGCCAGGACCGGTCGGCCCCAAGGGCGAACCCGGCCTGCAGGGGTTTCCAGGGAAGCCAGGCTTTCCTGGGGAAGTGGGGGCCCCCGGGCTGCGGGGGCTGCCAGGCCCCACAGGGCCCAAAGGGGAGGCTGGGCACAAAGGCTTGCCAGGGCTGCCAGGTGTCCCAGGGCTCGTGGGGCCGAAAGGTGAGCCGGGGCTCCCTGGTGCCCAGGGGCTTCAGGGCCCCTCGGGCATCCCGGGCATCGCGGGACCCAGTGGTCCCATCGGCCCCCCGGGGCTGCCAGGGGCAAAGGGGGAGCCTGGACTGCCAGGACCCCCTGGCTTCCCCGGTGTAGGCAAACCCGGTGCTGCGGGGCTGCAGGGACCCCCGGGGAAGCCCGGGGCACTCGGTCCCCCTGGCCAGCCAGGCCTTCAGGGGCCACCTGGCCCCCCCGGGCCTCCAGGTCCCCCAGTCATCATCCCACCCACTCCGCCAGCCGTGGGACAGTACCTGCCCGAGGTGGGACCAGGGATAGACGGTGTCAAGCCCCCCTACGGCTACATGGGCAAGAAGGGCAAGGCTGGCGGCGCCGTCTACGAGATGCCCGCATTCACGGCCGAGCTCCTCACCCCCTTCCCCCGGGTCGGGGTGCCCGTGAAGTTTGACAAACTCCTTTACAACGGCCGGCAGAACTACAACCCCCAGACGGGGATCTTCACCTGCGAGATCCCCGGCATCTACTACTTTGCCTACCACGTTCACTGTAAAGGCGCCAGCGTCTGGGTGGCGTTGTTCAAGAACAACGAGCCGCTGATGTACACCTACGACGAGTACAAGAAGGGCTTCCTGGACCAGGCTTCGGGCAGCGCCGTTGTCCAGCTGATGCACGGAGACAAGGTTTACGTTCAAATGCCCTCCGAGCAGGCGGCAGGACTCTATGCCGGGCAGTACGTTCATTCGTCTTTTTCAGGATATTTATTGTATCCCATGTAAAACAAAAACCAGACACACACACATAGACACAAAATCAAAACCTTTCTTCTCTGCTTCAAACTTTTATACCATGAAAGATGCATTTTATGACCGTTTTGGACCATCTTGTACAAATAAAAAAATAAAAATATACCAATTTTAACATTATGCACAGCTAGTTATAAAAAAGGTGTGATGAACATATCTACAGATGTGTATCAGGTTCATAAACAGTCGTTTTGCACCCGAGGGGGCCATATTAGCTGTACATTATATATTTCTGTGATGCCATGCTTACTTCATTTCATTCACAATAATTCAGTACTAAAGGTTCAAATCAGTGTACGTCACTCACTCCTGTTGGATATTTGACTGTTGCATTGATCATAGCTATGAGATAAAAAACAGTGACTTAAACCAGAGTAGGACTGTCTCAAATCATATAGGAAAAAATTGAGTGGCTTTTTATTTGTTTGGGTGGGGGTTTTGGGGGGTTTTTTTTGACAGCAGGTCTGCCTGACAAGCAAAGGATCTCTTAGCTGGAGAGCTCTATTTCCCTTCTCCCCATATAAAATATTCCTGCAGGTGTGGGTTTTGTTTGTTTTTGTTTTTTTTTTTTTTTTCCCCTGAGCAACTTATTTATGATGGGAAAGGAGCACTGATGGTGTAACTATTCCCCACGAGCCCTCTCCAGCAGTCGCTGGACCCAGAACGCCACCAGTGATGCCAGCAGGCGCTGGGTTCACCTCCAAACGCCACGGCACTTGAAAAGCCTCCATCTGCATTTGCACGGTTGCAGGTGAGCTAGATCAGAGACAAAAAGGAAGGGTTCCCCATTTGCTTCGTGCCACCCAGTTGAGACATTTTGGCCAACATGTGGCAATACAGCAGGGCGGAATAAATTCGCTGGGATTTCTGTGCTGGTGCCAAGAACCTGCGTCTGTTTGGCTTGTCAGAAGAGACGCCTATTCTGCCACTCAGCGAAAATTAAATCAGTTTACTCTCCAATGACTAGGCAAAGCAGAAGTAGCTCTGTTTGCTAACGAACTAATTTGTTGTTTGAGATCAACCAATTAACTTTACCAGCAATACTGATCACACAAATTTATCCGAGAACTTCAATTTATATAAAAGCTGATTTCCAATCCTTATTTATATGTTACCGATTGTCAAGGAGAACCTGCGGGCCTCGATCTTTTCTGTACGCGAGGAAAGCAACTTCTCTGCGAGAGCTGTCTGTTCATCAATGGTGCTAATCTCACCTCAAAAGTGTCCGTTTCCAAAGGGCAGCGCTTTGCTGAGGTTCCCTGGACAGTGCTGCACATCATGCACTGCTACGCTAGTTGAAAAGAGTTAAATACTCATCACTTCTTCAGTGTCTTTAGCTAATGCTACCGCTTTTGATTCAAAAACAAACTAGGTTTTTCATGCAGAACTAAGATTGGATTTAACTGGCATTACCATTATTTAAATGCAGAGTTTAATGCAGTCTAACATTGACTAAGGACTCCAGTGATATAATGTGGTGCTTTATCTCAGAAATTTTATGGAATGGTGGCAGGAACGGACGGACAGTTTACCAGGCATTGGTGACCGGTATGTTCCCAGAATATATGAGATATGTCAAAAGCAAATAATTTTGTATTTAAAATTTTTGTACTGATTTGAAAAAAATATCTTATTAAATATCTTTAAAAAAAATTTTAAAATCCTGTCTTCATTCAGCAGAACAGTTAGAAGGAACATCCAACCCGCTGAACTCATCTATCAGACCACAAGGACTCCGAAACAGAGAGCCTGATGTGAAAAAAATAAATGAGACTCTCTTTTTCTTTAGTTCCCCTCTACTGGCAAAACCCGCCCTAAGCTACCGTGGGGACTGCGCTGTCCCAGCATCGCGTTTGGCTGGAGAGCATGGCTGGGGCCGGGGGAAAGGCGCAGAGCGAGGGGCTCTGGCTGGCGGCTCACGGGGACAAGACGACATGGGAGCACAGCTTAAGAAGGCACAGGGACAGTGTGCGGGAGGCAAAGAAATCGGAAGTCATCGAGGTGCGCTCTTAAGGGTTTGTGCTTGCCTAAAAAGCCGGAGCTGACTGCCCAGGCTGGGAGGCGCGCACCACGTCCCTGGCTCTCCCTGCGATGTGAAAACAGCTTTTCCCATTTTTTTCACCTGTGGCAAAAACCTAGTGCGAAAGCGGCCACGTACTTGTCACTGATCCACATCGCGCTTCAACCGCGGCTCCATTGTGGGGAGTAAATTACAACCCACGGTGCAGCTCCCCCACCTCGCTTCAAAGACAGGCACTTCCTCCAGGCTGGTGAATGCCTGAACTCTCAATACTAAAATGAATGCATTGAATACCTACTTGTGTCAGGTAATCGTTTTCTAAATCTCCCTCAGGACGCCCTGACACTGCTGGCGAAGCAGCTCCCCGCTCCCCAGCATCTCATTTTTACTGCACAGAAAGAGAAAACAAAACATGACCGAAGTATCGCAATCAGTGCCTCTCACTTTCTATCTAAAGTCTTTTGTCACGCACCATCTTCTTAGTTAAATATCTTTTATTTTAACGTTCCCCTGAAAGTCCCCAGTAAGACAGGCAAGATTAAAAAAACATGAAAAATTAAAATCAGGAGGATACTGCTCTTGATCTTACCCACAAAAACTATGCCCCAGCTTTGCTTTTACTCAGCCTGAAGTGAGATCTCCACCCGCAGCACAGCTCAGCCTACTCAGCTTCAAAAATTTTCAGCTCTCTTTGCTCTACTAAGCACCAAAGGTTGTTCTGAACTTGATACGGCACCTGACAACACTGTATGTACTTTACACAGCATTAATAACGGGGCTGGGCACACGCGCGCATCCACACACACACACAGCAATGACCTTGCAAAAATAAGCCTGAGGGCACCATCTTTCACACAGTTTATTCACAGGAAAATAATCTCTTTCCATTTGTAGCATTCAAAATTTCACTTGAAACAATCATAAGAATGTCTTCGAAATACAGCTGGCGCTTTAAAGGCATATAAAACTTAAGACAAATGGCAAATAAAATAAGTATTTGCCAATACCAAAAACAGATGTTGAGCTTCATGTGTTCTTAAAAATCAGACTCCACTTAAAAGCTAAGGTATTTATACTACCTCCCAGGGCATTGTTAAAAAGGAAAGCAGGGCATAGGAAACAAGAGGTACCACACACTCGTTATTAAACACCAAAGTTGTGATTCTCTATTATTATCACCAATACAGTCACTGGAAATGTCATTTAGTGATATCTTTTAGGCACTTTCAAATTCATAGCTAGTGCAACAGTTTGTGACCTTCCTTCTTAAGTTGTATCTCCGTACTTCCCTCAATTATTACAGCAGAGGGAAAAACACCTTCCTGACAGAAAACAAGCAAAAAAAAAAAAAAAAACCTCTAAAAGTCTGAGCCAAACAGAGCTTTCGGCTGATGCAGGTCATCCTGCCTGTTCTGTGCGTACTTAGGTACCTTAGAGCTGGGTCTTTCTGATGGTGCAGTATTTCGAGGGGGCTGGCAGACAAAATGCAGGAGCACCTTTGCTGTAAGATGCTGCTGTCTTGAAATTCAGCAGGCTGCTGGAGAACAGGACAGCAGAAAGAGGGATGAGACCATCTGACACGGCAACTGATGCAGGAAGAAAACTGATGGGAGACACCGGGTACCTCTATAGTTACACCGTTACCACATATGGAAATACAGCCGGCAGCACCCTGGGATTCAAAACTGGCAGCTTCACTGCTGCGATAAAAAAATTGGGTAGCTTTTAAAAGGAAGTTTCAGTGCAGAGATTTCACTTTCAGGAACAGCAAAAAATAGGAAACAGAAGATCTTAGTAGCAGCTCGCTCTCAGAAAAGATACAAGTATTTGGCATCAGTGTTATTGCTTTTTTCAGAAACTCCCAAGGCAAGTCTTTGGTATTGCAAAACGCCTGCGAAGATGCGTGCCCGGACAGAACAGACACCACGACCTGCAGGCTTTGCGGGGAAGCACGCTACGTGCAGGTGTTCTTGCCTGCCTGAAGTCAGCGTGAAAGCAATACCTGTCCTCGAGGCAGAGCAGCAGAAACGGCCGCGTGATGCGGGTGATGAAGCAGGGCTGCTGTACACGGAGTCCTACACCACAACGTCTTACGGGGATGGGGAAATGAATCACTCGGGTCACAGTTTATCACTGAAGAGCAAAGCTACTGGCCTGCAAGCTGTGCTTTCAAAAAACACCCGTACCCTGGGGTTTGTCAGCAGTATCAGCTCTTGCCTCCAGCCTGAGTGAACAGGTCTGGCTCTAAACATTACTCAGTCACCCTGGGACAGTGACCTTGGCATACGTGGACTCGACATCCCTGCAGGAGCACAGAAGTGGGGGAAAAACATCCCTGGGAGTACTGCTTAATTTCAAAAAGTCAGTCATACAAGTGGGGAGGCTTATTAAAAAGAAATAAAAAGGAGCAGCCAATAAGGATAAATGCTTGTAGATAGCATATTAAATGCATTGAGAATATCAAACATTATATGGAAAAAAAAAACCTTAGGGAGACAAAACCCAATGTAGTAAAAAAAATACTAATAAAGGAGTCTATCTTAAGTAACAGTTCGGGGGCAATGCCATTTGCTTGCCATGAAGCCTTTTTTTCCAATTATTTTGGGGGAATTTAACTATAGCAGGAAAAAAAAAAGCAGTAAACCTCCTAGGAAAATTAGGAGAAGGAATCAGCTTGGATTAGTGGGAATAATATCTCTGGAGAGGAAATAAAGCCAAGAAAATAACCACATCCTCAGAATCACAGGTCCCTACCCAGCTCCTGTCGCTGGGGACGGGGGTGGAGAAGCAGAGGGAAGCAGCCTGCACCATCACAAGAACCCGGCACCATGAGGAGAGGGCAAACTCAACAGCTCCCCTGGAGAAAAACCTCTCAGTCTGTACTGCGTGACGTTCCACGGATGCGGCTGGATCTGCGGCAGCAGCCGGCGGGAGAGCTGGGGGGCCCGGCTCCAGAAGCGACCGGGGGTTTCGAGGGGGAAGAGGCAGCCCTGCTCTCAACAGTCTGAGATCTACCCAGGACTTCTATGTAAAGAGAGCTGGGACGACACCACGACCTTTGCAAAAAAGTCTTACCTCGGCATTTTTTCCACATGGAATTGCTATCGTCAGTAGTCTAAATCACTGCAGGTCTGGGGCTGCAGAGTCACATACAAACCTTTTTAATTAACTGAAATAATCACAAGAAATAAATGCTGGTAGAGACAAGGACAGTAGCGTCACTGTTTTCTGATGCAAAACCCCACCTGTTTGTATTCAGATTTTTAAGCAAAGATCTCATCAAAGCCTCAGAAATGTGCATGTTTAAAAGAAAAAAAAAAGGAAGAAAAAAAAAGGAAATGAAAATAGCTGAGTAAGAGCCCTTCTGCCACCTGGTGAAGAAATTCTGCTTTCCCCCATTTCCACCACCACAGGACCTCCCACGCTCCTCTCTCCCCCACGCTCTTGCCGGTCACCCTGCAGCATCACCTGCAGCAGCTGGGCCCAAGGGACACACATCCAGCTGGCAACACCATGGCACAGCCTGTCCCTTGCTGGGGACACACCTGGGTCCTTCCGCACACCATATAGACCTTTTATGACATCTGGAGTTACTTCAGGTATGTCCAATTTGCTTGAAACGGACTGAAGCTCAGGAGTCATCAGGTGAAAGCACAATCCTCCTCCCCTTCGGCTGTGGCTCCCTTCCAAATCACACGGCCCTCACTAATTCCCCAACGGCAGAGCCAAGGAGCTGAAGAGGGAGATGAGGACTACGGGAAGGTGGGGTTTTGTAAATACCTATTGCACTCCCCAGGAGAAATAGGAAAAAGAAAGATGTCTCTTCACTGGTCATTTCAATGCTTATTCCTCTACATTGCTGCAGCAAAGAAATTGCGTTCTGTGTAATCCTCAGCTTCTGAAAACACAAATACCATTCTCTTGACCTGCTAGAGGTTTGTATTCATACTGCAATCGTTTGTACTGCTCCAAAACGTACTAAAACTCTCTCTTCCTCAACTTACTAAAATTCTCTCTATAATTTTCTTAAAAAGCAGTTTTTCTACCAACTTTAAAGACCTTTTTTTTTTTTAACCGGACTTCTTTGTGCTTTCTTTAGGTGTGATTGATCAAGATAACCACAAGATCTTCAAGCAAATCTGCCACAATTAAAAAAACAATATATATACACTCTTATGAGAGAATTGGAACGGCATATTACTTGTTCTTTGACAGTTGTCAAGGGCATTCCCAGGCAGATTTAACTTATTCAGCAGGCTTGTCTGAGACAAGCCAATACAGGAAACTGAAATGTCCCAATAAATGTTTCAGTTAAAATCCTGAGTAAGTTCCACAGCTAAGTGATTTAGTTCAGCCACAACTTTTAAACCTAAATGTCAAGACAGGAGAGGTAAACAGAAATCCAATGCTAATTCAGCTGAGGTACATCTTGGATGTTCCCTAACACACTCCACTGCCAAAAAGGGGACCATTCATTGCTCATATTAATGCATGTCAAAAGTGGAAATGCATTACAGCATCTGAGAAAGGAGATTGTGCTGGTTTGGAAAAATACACCTCGATTCCTCGGGAGTGAACAGAAAGATTCACGAGATCCTGTCCTGGAGATCTAGGAATCCAACAAGCGTTGGCTCTAAATTTAAACTCAGACGCAACCACCTCTGTCCCAGCTCACGTTTCTGTTGTGGTCTGGGGGAAGCGGCTGACACGCAAGGTAGTTAGGACAACTCTTCAGTCTTCATACTCCCTCTTTTCTCAATTTGTGTCAGGTAATCGTTCAGTTTTCCCTCTTTTCTAAAGAGGGAAGAGTCTTCTAAAGAGGGAAGAGTTTTCCCTCTTTTCGAAATTCACCAACTGTAAAATTTATTGGACGCACAGCATGGGGAGTATGGTTTTCCATAAACTTGGTACAACTCGAGCACTGTCAATACCAACATCTCCACAAACCAAGCCAAAGGGTCTTCACTTTCGGCAACGGCAGGCAGCAGTTCAGAGTCGATGGCCAGTGCAGAAGCTGTGGCCTCTTTGCTGAAGATGGACGTTCCCTCCTCCGGAGTAGGGCAGACCAAAACCTGTACGCTCTGTATGTTCCCCCTTCTCCCAAACACACAGTAACAATTTATAGGCATCGTTTTAAAGCCATTTTCGTACTACAAGACAGACATTTAAGACTTCCCATCCCATCTACTAATTAAACACTGGTTGTCTCAAGTCTTTTGACAGTGTAACTCTTTCGGAGGGCAACATCACAAACAGAAGTATTCCAGAGAAGTAATCACTTGGAAAGAGTTCTTGCTGATAAATAAGTGATGTGCATCACATTTTTACATATCCCTGATATTTTCAGCTGAAAGTTTCATGCTATTCCCATTATTAAATAGCTTCACAGAAATTCAGTTAACTCTCTTTGCAATAGTCCATTACCATCAGGCTTAGAAGAAGCTTCTGCCTTGGTGAGGTTTCTGTACTCCTTTTAAACAGTAAACAGTTATGCTGCACTTAAAAAATAAAAATGTCATACAAAAAATAAAATTTTTTCAATTCTTGAAAATAGCAATTGTTCTTCGTATTTTCCATTCAGCTTTCACGTCAAATTGACCACAAAGTTCTTGTCTATAAGCTTCTTCAAAAATTTCTGCTCAGCATTGATGTTGTGGTATTCATTCTAAAGAGATGTGAGGGAATAATAAAAAAAAACAAAACAAAACATTAAATTCAAATTATTACCAGAAGCATCACTTCGTTGTTCTTTCCTTTTAATCACCTGTGCTACTTGGAAGATGCTAAAGGTAGGAAAGCTCTGGGGAAAAGACTTCTTAGCAAAGGCTGTAGCACAGTCTCCCAAGAAAACAGGTGAGTGACGCTACTGCTCAAAACTAGATTTTCTGTTCGGACACAAACCAAAAAGCATGATCCTTCAGTGGCAAGAAGGCGTGAGACATGGTCTCAGAGAAGTCCTTCCATTACTAACCCTCCCAATTCCTCCCCGTGCTTAGAGGGAATGGCTGCGTAACCACATTTACAGCACAAGCAGTCAGAAAATGAATAATTCTCAACATTTCATGGCAGGTTCCCGAAAAGCACACATCAGGCATTTGTAAATCGGATGCATCCTGCCAAACAGTTTCAAGAAGCCAAAACCAATCCATCCTCCGTGCTGCATCCAGATCCTGGATACACAGGAGATCACTGAGGTTAGTGGAGGACAGCACGAGGGAAGTAAGTTTACTGACAATCTTAAGACATTGAATCCAGTGAATTAAAATGAATATAATACAAATACTGCATAAAAGATTATACATATATATAGTATATTTACAACTTAATGCCACTAAAGAATTAATGATAAGGTTTTTTTAAAAAGTTTCAAGATTTTAGGAAACTTACAGATTAATGTCTATTCAACTTGTGATCAATCTTACCCAAGCTTGGTATACATTGCAAAAAAGCACCGGCAGAGAGGAGCCGCAAAATGAAGGCGAGTTCAGTGTCAGAGGAAAACTATCGCAGAGCAGCAGGCACCTAGGAGTCCTCAAAGAGACATGAGAGGCTCCTATGGGCATTGTCCCTATCCTTCCTCTTCAGGAAAGGGGGGAGGATAGAAAACGGTCCCCACATGCACGGGGCATGCACGTGGAAGAGAAAACTGTTCACACTGAGGTAAAGGGCGGCAATAGAGTTGTTCGGAGTACAGAGCTGAAGACAAGAGCAGAGACAAAAGAAAACAGAGGCAGGATTGTAGCAAAATAGGAGGGAGCAGAAGGCATCCCTGATGTTTGCCAACCTCCTGCTGCTCCCTCTCCTGATGAGTTGTGGCTTCCCACCTCCTGGAAGCAGTTCCTTCTCTTCCAAGCCCCCTCCAAGAGCTACTTTTCCTTTCTGCTTTCAATTTCTGAAAGTTCAGTTCTTTTCCTAACTGCAAGCTTGTGTGTCTTAATTCCTTCCATTTCCCTTTTCTCTTTTTTCTCTTTTTTAAGAAGTTTGGCAACTATGACAAATTGTACAAGTAGGTGCCAAGGAAAAAGAGAATGCAACAGAAACAACGCTATTCATGTTCTGACAGTGCTAGCAAATACGCCTCTATGAAGAAGAGCCTCGTAGCCTAAGGATAACACCAGCAAAGCAAAACAGAAGATACACATAGACGTGTCTCTCTCAGATGTTCCAGAATATGGTGTAGCATAAGGAACACAAATATCATTATCACATTTATCAAAAAG
Organism: Phaethon aethereus; assembly: GCF_964289735.1. Classification (NCBI taxonomy): domain Eukaryota; kingdom Metazoa; phylum Chordata; class Aves; order Phaethontiformes; family Phaethontidae; genus Phaethon; species Phaethon aethereus. The sequence continues at coordinate 94,963,559 of NC_138575.1, read as the reverse complement.
AAAAACAGAGATGAAGAGATTCAAGCAATGTTAAGCCATGAGCAGCTGAACCAGGAGAAGATGGGGGGCCTTTCTGACCTGCAGTACACGCTTCTATCTATATTGACTTGCCTTCCGCACCAGCTGCATTTCTCTCAGCATAAGCAAGTGTTTGTTACCTGCATCATCTGAGACATTGTGTCGTTGCCATAGTAGTGCAAAGAACTGTTTCTGTCAGTGAAGTCGTACTTGAAGCCTGCCAGGTGAACTTCATGGCATATGTGAAATGCTAGTGTAATGGCAATTAGTCCCGTTGTTGGATGCTTGGGTTTCTAAAACAAAACACAAAGAGCATGCAGACATAAATAACGGCAGCTTGACAGCCAAAGCAAATCTAAGAACAAAGTCAGTGGAAATCAGGCAGCCTGGCTCTTCTACACACGTTTGGTTTTGCGGTTTGATCCTTTCATGTCTCATAAGGAGCAAGGTACTGCCACAGGTCTTCCATGACCAGGGTTTCTGCCATGTTGGCCTTCCCTGGGATTCTCCGGTTTCTAGTGAGGGCTGAGCCCGTACTGTACCCCTTCCCTCCACACAGGCATCAGGAAGGTCTCCCCATCCCACTGCTCAGCAACCTCCTTTCATGAAACTGGTCAGGCTTCAATATATTAGAGACCATTTCACCCCATCAAATTTGACTCCATGAGCAGATGTGCTCAGAAGTTTCCAGATGATGGAGATCCAGACGAACAGAACAACATGACAGGCCTCAAATCTTCCTCACACCAAATTGAAAAAACATGAATGCTACTGCTACATAAATTTGTCTGCATTTGAACTTTTTCAAAGCAGGGAAATTCTAGAAGAACACTGCTTTAGACCTTCCCCCACTATTTCCATTAGAAGAAAAGAAACTGTAGATAAAATTGCTCATTTCTCCCTACAGTGACACAGCTCAGAAGTAAATGCAATGTAAAATATCAAGAGCAGGTCATAAACAGGTTTTATCTGTGCAAAATTAAGAGCACCTAACCACAAATTAGCATTTCTTACAAGAGCACAGAACAACTCATTGCAACCATCTATCCTGTTTTGTGATCAAGTACATGACTGTTTTAGCAGCAGCAACAGCTAAAATGATCTGGGGAAGTAAATGAGGCAAGGTTTGTAGAGAGAGGTGAACTCTTTCATTAGACCAACAGATGAAGCTGCGGGGAAAAAGCATCCCCAGAAATGGACAAAACTTTCAGGCACTAACACCTTTAGCTAAAATAACAATTTTCTCTGAGACCAAATGAGCTACACGCTTTCGGTAGCTGCAATCAAACCTTAAACTGAGCACAAAGTCACATGCTTTTTTCAACTCTTACCCAAGTCTCAATTCACTTGCTGCTGGAAACAAAGCAGGCAAACCAGTACTGGACAACTCTGTGCAGATAAAATGCAGATGCACTCGATACAGAAAAATATTTCTTTGTATCATATAAAAAAAAAGAACAAACCCCCAGGAAAGAGTTACTAACATCAGCTCTGTAAGCCTAATTAAAGTTGCAGAACTGAACTATCACCTTTTATATAGAATTTTTTTGTACTTTTATACAACTCTGAGTACTCCAGAAATAACATCAACTTAAAATGCACACTATTGCCCAGGGCTCCTGCCAGTTAGCAATATCACTTTCTGCCCCAGGGGCCCAATACCATAAATTTACTGGTGACTCTATTGCAATGTCCACACTAAACAGGACCCCAAAATTATGGCAGGAATGCTACACGTCAGGATTAGTGCTATTTGGAAATATCAGGAATATCACAGGTTGCAACTAGCTCCGTTTACCTTTGGCTGTCATAAAGTTCACCTCAAAAGAATACACTAAGAACAGCAACACTACCTTTAAAATGTATTGTCACGCTAGCGCCCCAGCAACACCCAGATATCCTCGTCCTGTAACAAAACGTGTTCAGCCAGGCACATTTAATGGGAAGGGGCACAGCCCTGCCTGTGAGGGCCCTGCAGCACCTTCTGACTTCAGCGCATCGGATTTTACAGTTGTTCTTCCCGGCTCTGCTAACACCATTGCAGCCACCAACGAAGAAACGGAGAAGCTTGGTGGACTACGCACAAACGCGCAGACAGGGAACTTGAGATGGGCTTAACGGAGAAGGCAGAGACAGCGGGGAAAGCAATAGTGGTCTTCGGCGTCTCCCGCAGGGAGGCCAGGGGACGAGGGGCTGCAAGACCCCTGGGGTGGAGAAAGTGGGGTCTGGAGGTGGCGGAAAGGGGCTCCAAGCAGGGACACACTCTGCCCCAGCTCCGGGCACGGGCGCCCGGTGCGCAGGAGAGGAGCAGAGGGGACGCACACTACCCAAAGCGACCGAGGGGCCTGTGCCTTCGTACCAGCTCCAGGACACCACGCACACCCCTTCGGCTCGCTGACAGCACTGGTCTCGCTTCTACTCCCACTGCGAGGGGAGCACAGGAAGAGACAGGAGGGATTTCTGGAGGCCACGGATGTTCTGTGGCCCTTTAGGAGAGAGTTAGGTGCCCACCTGTTATGCTGCTTTCTTCCCACCCTCGGCTGAAGAGCTGAAATGCCACGGAGCCGCAGCAAGCACGCAGCCAAACTGGGTATTCCAGTTTGAGAGTTAATAAGGGAGGAAAAAGCCACTAGTAGGCTCAAAAAAAGAAATTTAAAAAAAAAAAGCACAGAAACTCCCAAAAGCAAAAAAAACCTCAACTCCCTCAAATATTAGAAAGATTCAACCAGAAAAAAATTGTGGCAGATACTCCACAGTGACAGCCTGTCAAACGTTTCCACACGTGTCAGCTGGCTGATCCCGATGAAGCGGCTCTGTGCAGCGGTGTGACCCCAGGGAACCGTATTTGTGCTGAGCAGCACGTGGTCAGTCCTGACTGCGCAAAGGGAGGTCTCCAGCTTGAAGTCTTACAGCCATCAGAAACATTCTTCAGTCATAAACTGACAGTTAAAATGTATTTTTATGTCCAAATTGCCAGTTAAGTCATTACAATGCTTGGCATCATACCAGTAAGTACAAGAATGCTGCTAGACGTACGCTATTAGCGCGGGGCTGGAATATCCTGTATGGTCCCTAGTCCCTACCCACACCCAGCAGTGTCAAACTGCAGCAGTGTTAGAATTACTAAGTTGTTGGGTTTTGGAGGGATTTTGTTTGTTTGGTGTGGGACTTTTTGGGGGTTTTTTTTGTTTTTTTTTTTTTGTTTGTGGGGTGGTTTTTTGGTCTTTTTTTTTTTTAAGAAAAAACTATAAAACACTCTATATTTAATAATTCAAGACTCCTTAATATTTCTAGAGGCTCTTTGGATTGGCCATGTTCCAATGCCTGTCTGCTTTTCCCAATTTTGTAAAAGGCAGTAACGTCCGTCCACAAAAGTGGTCTCATTTAATACTAATTACAGAATGCATAAAAAAAAAGATTTTTGGTATACAAATCTACCCACTTTCTTTCTGGATTCCATTTTCCCATCTTTTTCGAGGACCAGCTAAATACAAACTAATGCAATGCAAACCTAAAATATGTTCTAACATAGTCCACTATAATAAAGAGATAATTACCTCTGAATATACTTTTGGTTGCACAAAACCAAATGGCAGAGAAGAAAAAAGCCTACCTCCTTTTTGGGAAACCTTGTTGGGAAATTAAGCCATTCATAAGCTGTTTTTCTGGTGATGCTGGGGTCGAGAATCCTGATTTGACTAGATTTGTATATCATGTTCAGGGCCGGTTTCTTCCAAAAGCCTTTAGCACTCTGTAACAGGCAAGCAAATACACATTTTTTTAAAGGCTATAAACAGTTGATTTTGGTTTTGCAGCAACTCTAACCAGAGCAAAATCCAAGAGCAGGCGGTTGAAGAAGAGCAGCAGCATTGAGTCTCCCAAAGTTCAACAAACACACATGCCAAATTGTGCTCCTGCAAGAGAATAACCCACTGCAGCAGCAGAGGCTGAGGCCAGCTGGCTAGAAAGAGTTTTGCAGAAAGGTGCCTGACGGACAACATGCACCAGCAGCATGCCTGGAGGCAGTAAATGCTCATCGTGTGCGTGACCATGTTAATGAAAGCATAGAGAACAGGTAGACAGAAGTTATCACACTCAGGTACTTTGTACTGGGCCTTTCTGCGGTCTCACAAATGCTGTTTCAGGCTCCCTCTTGTGCAAGACAGTTGCAAACTGAGGCAAGCTCAGCAGAAGGCCACTAAAATGGCCGAGTGGCTGTAGCACACAGGAAACAGGAAGGGTCTGAGGAGGCTGGATTTGTTCAAGCCATCTTCAACTATCTGGCAGGGGTTTACAAAAAAAGACAGGATCACACTCTTCTCGGAGGTGCACAGTGAAAGGATGAGGAGAAATTCTTTCCAGTGAGGGTGGTGCAGTACTGAAACAGAGATTGTAGAAATGTCCCTGGAAATACTCAAAACGTACCTGCATGATGCCCATGATGCTTTGAACTTGGCCTTGCACTCTTTCAACATGGTTTTGGACTAAAGACCTCTAGAGAGAGGTCCCTTCCAACATTATTCTGCAATTCCACAAAGTGCGCAAGATAAAATAATCTGGGAAATGGCTGGAGCATGCATGTTAGAATATGAAACAGTGCTAGGAAGAGGATTAAAAGGTACTTCCAAGAGGAAAACTGCTTTGGGATGAGGAACTGATCAAACGTGGGTGAAAAAGAGGACAAAAGCATTTATGGGAAAGGCATATTGAGCAGACTGACTGGGAGATCCAGTGCTTCCTCCAGCTAGGAGGACTAAAGGTTAAAAGCAAAACAGGTAACTCACATGAGAGGTGTGCGGCAAGCTGAGCCAAAGCACATGAATAATTAAACTCACTATTTTCTGGCCACCTAGTATCTCCCAAAGCCACTTCAAGTCACGTGGTTTGAAGACGATGAGAACAACAGTTGTATTAGGGTCATAGTGGATTGGATCCGAGAAGATGGATTCCGGGTAAGAAAGGCGGAAAGTCGTCCTCCTCCCAACATCCTCTTCGTACCCTATAACAGGGCCATTATTCATTCTGCAGAGGACAGAGACACGGAGATGGCAATGACTACCCCACCCATGTCCTTACTATGCGGTGGCTGGCACACACATTAGTCTGTCTGAGAGAGCGTGTCCAGGTACCGTAGCGTTTAGTGGCCCAGCATTTACTTATCACATTACATGGTAGATGAGCAATTACCAGGTGCACTCACCCTCTAACTCAGAGGGATCAAGCACATACCGGAACTTGGCCACGGTGGTTTAGAATACAATCACACAATTGCTTATTGTGTGTCACTTGAGCAAGTGGCCTTCTGATTTGGCTCAAATGCAGAAACTGGAGAAGATCAAAGAGAGTATATGGCTTGGAGAAGTACCCATTGCTCCATCCATGATCCAAGTCATACAGTAGGCAATTCAAGAATGTTTTAATACTCTTCACTGTCTACAGCATATAGGAACAGGGATTATGACTGTGTACCTGATGCCAATACATCTTTATGTTTGCTTGGGTTTGTTTGTTTGGTGGGTTTTGGGTGTTGGGTTCCCCGCCCTGCCCCCCCCAGTATTTGCACAGCTGGCACTGGTTTGAGATATAACAGGTTAATAAGCAGTGAGCAGGTGGGTCAGCACTCTCTGCTCTGAGGTGTTAGAGGGGCTGTGTTTAAGTCTCCATCTTACAGTTTTTGCTTTGTGGGTGTGTTGCATATTCTTTGGAGAATTTAGGCAGTCTCTGCATGCTCCATTCCTGCCAGTGTGACTGAATGCTGAGAATAGGAGGCACGTGGTTTAGGAGTAAATGTTTGCAAAACAAGGTATGCAGACAAGGGAATATTTCAAAGTTTTATCAGAAGTTGTAATTAAATACGGAAACACCACCTCTTTGCTCAATTCACAGTAAACAAATGTGTATTATATTTCTGACGCAGTTTTGAATTTAGAGCTGTTTTTAAGTGTGACACCAGTCTACACAAAAATTTCAATTTTAAGAAGAGTAGATAGATCTACAAGGAGCCCAAATACTGGAAATAGCTTAAAAATAATCCACGGAGCTTCCTTGCATCATTATACTACAGTGAAAATAAGCGCAAGGTGGGTTTTCTTTTTGTAGAGCACCAAGTTGTCAGGCAAGTAAAGTTTCCTAAGAAGGGGGATATTATCTGGATCATTTTCTATCATTTTAAGTTTATAAGGGGAGCTGCAGTTGAAGAACTGCATGTATTTTTCCACCTTATCAGTATGCTTTCACATGCATGTCAAACTCCAGGCTTTGTATACAACTTTCTAGGGTAGCGCTTGAAGACTGAAATACTATTACTAAAATGAGCATTAGGACTGATGACAAGGTAACGAAAATGAGATTTTGTTCAATGTTCAACACAATGTTGAAGCAGACAAAGTGAAATGGCAGCTCAGAGGTTTTAGTGAAAGAGCACACTATCTGACAGGGCACCTACAGGTACAAGGGCTGTTTAATCAGTTACCATCTCAGTTCCTGTACAGAAGAAACTGATTTATCTTTTTCTTAATGTGCAGAAAATTCTGTTATAATTAGCCAAATAACCCATTTTCAGTTTGCTTGGCATTTGAGCTTCCCCCATGCCCCTCACCTGTTCTTCTCTGAGCACTTCCCCAGTTTCCCTAGTCCAGATGCCTCTTCTTCAGACCCCAGCATGCTCCGGTAGGTTGAGGCATCTCATAAACTTCCAGTATGAACTAACTTCATAGTTGAGAAAAAGGGGCAGACATCAACATCATCCTCCAGCTGACATGTGCCTTGGGGGGGACTTCCCAGCATAAACATCATTTTTAACCCACTCGGAGCAACGCACATGCCAGCACAGGGGTCAGACAGGTGTGGTGCAGGAGGTAAGAGGCAGGGCTGCCCGGGATGCTGGCTCACAGCGAGGGGTACATGCAGGGCTCCGGGCTGTCACATGCTTGGACCCATCCCTGACGGCAGCGTCTTGCACGTGTGCATCCATGCACAAGGCAGACTGACCACCCAGCGATCTTTCCTCCCCTGTATCGATCAGTCTGTGTAATAACACACTGACCCATTTTTTTCCTAAGTTTTTTTTTTAAATGAGGGCTGAGAGAGAACAAGTAAAACAGGAAGTTTTATACATTTTCATTTGTATAATAACTCCAAAGCTACTGGCTGACAGGAAAAGTTTGTTAATTCTTTGCATGTACACAAAATGAAAAGGAGATACCATTTACCTTATTATCACATCATATGAGTCAATTTTCTCCCCTAATGTCTTATTTCGAAGTACTCCTCCATTACCGACCACAACACACCGTCGACAGGCAATGCTGTGGAACAAACAGAACTTTTAATATGCACATCTTCCCCCACTTCATATTGTTATTAATGATATATTTGCATTTACCTGGCTCATTTACTAACTGAAGTCCTGTATCTTTTACACTCCTTGGCCCCTACAGAGCAGTCTCTCTATCACACACTGAGGCAGCTTTCAAAAAAAAATGTGGCTGCATTATTTCAGGGACTGCCAGAGTCAGGAAACAGCTTCTCAATGTAAAACTGTTCTTATACAGGTCCTTTTTCTAGTGGTTTGCTGTTTCAGATCATCTAACCAGTTGGTGATATGGGTGCCATTAGATAAACCATCTCCCACAATGCTTCAAACTTGTCCCAGTCTGGGGGTGTAACAATCAGGATAGAGTATGCCCGGAAAAACTAACTCAAATTAAGGTGCTTCTCCAATATTGTACAACACGAGATCTCCAGCATAAGCTAAAGCAGCAAGATTTATGTTCACAATTTACCTTACAGGCCTCTGAACTGTACCTGTGAAAAACCTTAGCCCAATGACACATGTGACGGCTCTTCAAATTAATATAATCATGTTGATTTTTCTCCTTCTACTTAGAAAGTGCTGTCTAAACTTGATTAAACACGTGATGAAGTGCATGCTGTCATGAGGGATACACTTGATTAAAAAGTTGCGTTCTCATATGACTAGATTCGAATTAGATGGCATTACTAAGTATATAAAACATTGAACTACTAATTAGACCTTATACCACATCATATCAAAATAGTAATTCCTTTCAAATTTGGAATATATTCATAGTTAAAAAGCACACAAAAAAGTATTATGCAAATGCTAAACTTATGAAAGTAAATTCTAATGGTAAGATTTTCCAAGTTATCCCAGGTTTTCTAAGTGTATCTTCTGCTCTCTACTGTCTTATTCCAATACTAGTAAAATATATACTTTGCTAAAAAAAAAAAAGCACACAGACAGGCTTGCTGGTTTTTTACTCAAGAACTTTTGCCTCTTTAAGGGAGGTTTACATTCAACATGTAAGATTGCAAACACATCCTTACAGAACAAGCACATCATTTTTTGTTGTAAAAATGCTTCTTTATTTAGAGCAAAAGCTGTTCAACTCGGCTGCAGCAGAAACAATGGCAAAATAAAAATGTTGGTATTTTCTTCAGACACAAACAGGCTCACAGCTTACTGAGGATGAGCCATCTCCCAAGGTCCCACTCCCATTGTTCTTCAAATAACAAAAAGGCTCTATGCTATTTCTTACCCTAAGGGATCCCAGGACTGTGTTGCAAAGAATACTATAATCTGTATTAAATGCCCAGTGTGCCACTTTATGCAGACTAATTAAGGTCTTTCTCCTAGATAGTCCAACCTGCTTTTTTCAGCTGAGGAGAGCATTATTCAACATCAATGAAAACAGCCTGTTCCAGCCGAGACTGACCGACATCTCAGTGTACAAAGCAGTTCCCTGTATTTCCTACAGAATTGTTAATGCAGTTATGTTGTACGGCATGTGGACTAGGGAAAAGAAGCTGGGCCTCAAAGCAATGCTGAAAACCTGACGCTTAAAGAAAAGGTGAAATAAGAATAAACGCCAACTGTAAAAAGCACTGTATTTCAAAAGAAATGCTGGGATGGCACCTCCTCACCTGCTGCGCTAGGGCCACATCTGCTATATAAATAGTGCTGCTAAATGCAGCTCTCAGGGTAGGGTGGCATGGAAAAAGCTGGCACACCTTTCACTAGTGTTGCCTGAGCAGCTCAGTAGAAGCCAAGAATTCATAAAAAGATTTCCAGCTAATGCCACAAGTCCACGTGGCTCAGCACCTCGGAAATCAGAGGGGTGAAAACCCGTTGCACCAGCCTGTCCTCAGTATGCCCATTCCCTCCACACCCACAAAACCCTCCCCTCCTTACTGCAGGACTGTTCCAGCCCATTCATTTTCAAATTAGTTTTTCAATCTAGTTTTGAGATATCCTGAGAAAGCAGGCTGATGAACATAGTCCATCTTGCAAAGTTTACAGTGGGAGGAAGGGAGCAGAAGTTACCCTTTTCCTGAATTACACTGTTACTTGCAGCTATATCATAGACCTCAAGCAAGGTCCTGGCCTACAGTGAGAAGAAACAGGAAGGAAAAAAGAAAACTGGACAAAAAACATGATCGGTAAGTGATGAAGGTGGAATGAGGGAGAAGGGGAAAAGCGCAGAATTAGCGTATGGTTGCATCACATTTCCCTGTCATTTACAGCATGCCTCTGTAAATCACTGAAAGTTCAATCATCTCAAACCTCTGAATTGAGCATCGCCAAAAGTTATGTGGCCACATCTGGGTAACTGAGGTACAAACCTCATCACCACAATGCAAATCCTAAACTGCTACTCATACTCCAAATCCTGTGGTACCTCTTGACTAGAGCATCCATCCCCAGTACTTGGTGGACACCATGGTTTGACAGTGACTGAGAACACCATACATGAACTCATCTTCAGGTGCGTAAATAAAAAGGTAGTAAGAAGCCAGAAAAATTGCTCCTGATCTTGCTGAATATTTTCTTTTATACTCTACATGGTGTGAATTCTCAAAAACGATATCAAGTCCATTACAAGTGATTTGTAATATTCTGACCCTGATAAGCAGCCAAAAGTTACTTTGAGAAGGCAACGCTTGTTCTGTCCCTTTAGATGAACTTGAAGAGATTCCTTATTACATACCTTCTAACTTTTGGCAGAGGGTATGATTTAAGAAGCTTCTTCGCTATGTGAATCCCTAGCTATTGAAATAATGCCTTCCACTCCGGTATAAAACAGAAGAGCTTTTTGGTTTCCCCTCTCTGCACTGTGCAGTTGTGATGTAGCAGGACACATTCCAGGCAGGGAGGGTGAAAACGTGACTTTAGAGCCGGGCAACTGAGGTCTGCGCAGTTACAGATACTGGGTAGCTGCTCTCACATGAAATCCTAACTCTTCCCTCTTACTGACGAACGCAGACCAGATCTTGTTAGCGGCCAAGAACTGACTAATACTACTTGCATGGAAAACTGAGTGAAATTTGAAGTTTGATTAAGCTTTCAAACTCCAGTGCTCTTAACATGCATACTCAAAATAAAGTTATCAGCTACCTTCAAATAACGAATGAAGCATCTAACATTGGCATGTGAACTTTTGAAACAGATAAAGTCAACAAGCAGATCACATACTCCTGAGGAACTGTACATTAATATAGTCATGAATACAGTCAAACAAATCAGAAAGACCAGCTTTTAATCTCTGTCAAGCTCAGGAAGTTGAAGCGGGCCAGATCAAACAGGAAGTCTGGCACGAATGTGCTATTTCCGAATTGTCTCCTCCCCTTAGCTCCCACTGCCCCCCAGTATTCAAGTGTCTCCAGTTACAGTCATAGGTCTACATCCACAGTAGAAAAAAAGTTTCCTTTTTCATAACTTTTTCAATATTAAGAAAACCCAAACACTCACTCCAAAGGGTGAGTAACCCTCACCCTTTCTCCAAGTCAATAAATTGGCAAGAAATAAATTCAGATGTCCAACAACATCAGGTATGCTACAAGTGAAATATAACAGACTAAATATCTAGAGGTCCAGCTTACAGCCACCAGCACAATACTGATGAAAGTGAAAAATATTAAGACCTCAGCTATAACAATTGCCATAGCAATGGTCTGAGTGACTAAGGGATTGCATTTAGGTGTTAAGAGATCTGCTTAGAGTATAAATGGATCCTGATGCAAGTCGCATGGTAACCAATCTCCAACATCTAAATGCAATCCCTTTAGTCACTCAGACCATTGCCTTGTTCATGTGGTGTACAAGAGCCTCTTAATCTCAAGGTCAGGCATTAGTTTACGTATTTTGTTTATATGGTGAAATGCTATAGGAAACATTTTCCTAGGCTAAAAAAGAAAACCATTGTTAAATGGAAATGTAGCCTTTAAAGGTCAAAAGGCTTGCATCCTCCACATTCCACTGAAATACTGTTTCTGTGGAAAAGGGAAAAGAACATCTCAAACGCAACTCCTTTAACACACACCCCCGTAGTCAGTTGAGGAATGCAATTTCCTTTGAGGTTATTTGGTAAAAGGAGGATGCAGAGGCCACATTTTGTTGACTCAGGACTGTGTAAATGCATTTGTAAGAATTTACTGCTGTTGAGATTAGAGTCCTGAGAGTGTTCAGTGAGTAATTATGATGAAATGGGTAGAGCAGGTGTTCAGAGGTGACTCTGTGAATACACCCCTAGCCTGGAAAATCCTTCTCCTATGGGCTATTCCACTGAAGTTTGTGACACTGTTCAGTTCCAAAATGTTTTGGAGAACTAGACCTTTACCCAGTGAGAATTCCACTTAAGTTTGGAAAAAGACACTGTTTGGAAAAAAATCCTTTGTAGGTAAAACTGTACATAGTGAGTTAAGTCACACACAAAGACAGCAATTTGGTGTCGACCAACAACAAATACCATAGATTTGGTGCTCATATAGCCTAATACTTCTTAAAATACTTTATAGCAGGTTCCTCCACTTTGCCTCAAGAAAACTTTACAGGGAAATTCAGTTTGTCTTCTGCCAAGAAGGCTGAATTAGGCAGCAGCATTACAAAGCTGCCTAATAATTCTGTATAACTGGACGACATTGTTAGGATTAGTTCCCAGAGTGTTTCACATTTAAAAGCCACTGTATCTCCATTATAAAAGCTCTTCCCTACTACAGTGATTCATGCCTTAACAGTACTATACAGAAAATCCAATGGATCCAGAAAGAATATATTTTATGAAGTCATTGTACATTTGATTTGTTTATATTACTCCCTAGTAAATAGTAGTAGTTCTCATTTTGTTTCAGTACTACTGAAGTATATTACTTTTATTAAAATGAAGCATATCTCCCAGAACCACTAAACATACCTATATCTCAGACAACCTACATTCAAAGGTTAAATACCAAGTTACCTTACTTCTGACAGGTAGACACTTCCATTTAAAAGGTACTATGCTGTACTGCAAGTGTCTCTACTTCACAGCCAAAACGACTATAGTGCTGAACTTGTGATTTCAGGAAATTTCTAATACAACATTTGGCATTCTCCTTCAAACTCCAGACAAAAGACTAGCCTTTGTCAGCCAATTCAATATAAATTTCCCCAACTATCACACTCCTGATGGGGGGGGAAGGAAAACCCCCTATTTTCTATCACCTTAAGAGTAAACCTGAACATCCTAGAAATAGATACTAAACACAGGGAAAGGAAGAAGTACAGTAGGTGAAAAAAAAGAAACCTGAGTATTAAAACAAAGATAGTTCTTAGGCTTGAACACCAATTATTTGTTCATATTCCACGCAAGTTTAATTAAAATGCGATCCTGGCATTTGGCCTGAAGCAACAATCTTCTGTTTGATCTCCTTGTTTAAAAAACAAAACCAAGTACAGCCAACCTCAGCACTATTTACATTCAACTCTATTAAGAAGTCTGCATATTAACATGATATATGGCAGGTTGTCAGCCTGTTTGCTAGACTGCAAATCTAAGAAGTCATTTGCATCACTTGGTAAATGCAGAATTTTAGTATATTGGCTAACCCTACTACACTACCTCCAAACCCTCTCCCCTGCCAAAAGAACCCAAAGTGCCAAACCAAACCCCAGCAACAGCAAGACACACACACACACACACAGAAAGACCCTGCAAAACCAAACAAAAAAAATCCTGGCAGAATTGGCTTCTAACCCAGAGTTTTAATCTAATGCATGGGAAGCGAGTTATCTAAGGCATGCTCCACTCCATGCCACACCCTGGTTATTCCCAAAATGCCAGGAACAGCCTTTGCTGGCTGCTTACAATCTCCCCCATTCACTGGAAAAGGAAGCTGAGCACACATACAAACGAGGGCGTGCGGCAGGCCAGCGGATGCAGCGGCACGGGGATATGCGTAAGATTTCTTTTGCGTACAAAGAGTCATTGATTTGCGTCTGCTTATCTCAAACATTCTCTAGCTTACACTAATAATGACTTTGAAAGAGGAGATCCCATTCACTTTTTAAAGGGTGGTTTCACTTCCCTCAGGTATGAAAAGATACTACAGGAAGATGGGACTTCGTTCAGTTAGCAAATTTCTAACACACTTATAAAAAGAAAACTGTAAGTTTAAGCTCCCTCACAGAAAAATTACTCTTGAATGCTGGTGCTCTGTATATTTAAAACCAAACTTACTTCAATTTTTGAGTCAGTTATATATTGCTTGGACACTGTCAGTCAGATCCACATCCTGGCTAACTTGATCCATTACAGGATAACACCACTGACATTCATTTTCAGATAAATATTAAATATTAAAAATGCAATGAAAAGAAACAGTAGCAAATAAATGACCTCACCTGTCACCTTCATTGGAAAGCCCACAGTTCTGCACTCTTGAAAGGGCTAAACGAAAAAATTGCTCTAGAAAGCAAATACAAAAGAGGATTAATGAAAATGTTCAGTGCTTTCCAATATAAAAATAAGCATACCACCCTGCCTAGAGCATTTTCAGACACAGTAGTTTTTATGCGCTGTGCATAAAAACCAAGAACGCTTGTAATTTAGGGCCACAGGTCAATCAATGATGCCAAAAAAATTAAGGTTTATCCGAGCTCCTCTCTGGGAAGCTTCTCCTGCCCCAACACTCCCCTGATGGAAAACAGTACAGGATTTGTATCAAAAAAAAATTTTTGTTACAGTAAATAAGTGTCATAAGAGTATCCAAGACCTGCATCCTAACTGACTTTTTTTCTTCTCCCCACCTTCAGCTGAAGCAGCCTTGACCCAACGGGGGCTGCACAGCCAGAGAGAGCAACAGCATTATGTGTCTTGGGAGAAGACATCAAACCAGCCTGTGCTCACTGGCAAAGCTGGGGAGAGGCACCGTCCCAGCTCTCCCCCAGCAGGCAGGAGCCTGCTGGACGTTCAACGTGCCTCTGAGACGGGGCCTCAACTCATTCCCAAACATACTTTTCCTCACCGCAACCTCAGAGATGTGGGAAAATGCACCATCCTTGTTACACTGATGGAGCACAAATCGAAAGTCTAAAGCCCAAATCCACAGCGTACTAGGAAGGTGCACTGTTCAGTGTTAAAAACTCTGAGACTTTACAATCCTTTCCAAAAGGGCGACCAAGACCTTTAGGGTCTCTGGCCCTCTCTACTCTGTCCTGACCAATGCGGGCAGCAGGCAAACACTTTGCATGGGTACAGCAGCCATGCCATGGCAGGAATATCCCCTGCAGCTTCAGTGACACCTCCCCTGGTGGGAGAAGCTAGCCCAGTAAAAGGGAAATTTTGCTGCTGTAACTGCCCCAACCTGGGGACTTCTGCCTCAGTAGGAGTCTGGATCCCGATCGGCTTAGGCATGTTGATCGAACCCCATCACACTGACCCAGCTAGTATTTCACCTAGCCAAGCACTAGCTAAATACCTACAGCACTCCAGCCCACACTCAAATGAAAGGAAGCTGAATAAGCTCCACTCTTCCTCACTCCCACCTTTTCAGAGCTTCTCTACTAAGAGGCACAACCCCAACATCGTGTTTTATTTGTTAAAAACAGGAAGGTGCCAGGTCAGAGGGACTAAACGAAACCATTAAGTCACTGCTAGATATGCCCAAAAGGATTGGCATCAGTGAACAGGAAAGACCAGGGCCAGAGATTCAGGTGGTCTTACATGCCATTTAGGTATTTCTGTTTGAAAACAGGGTACAGGGGGAACACAAACCTGCTCTCTTTATTCCGTAAGGTAACTCAAACTTATCGCTCCCGTGGAACTCCGCCACTCTGATAAAGTCATTAGCACACAGGAACGGGTATATTTTGTCAGCACTAATGAAGGGAAAAAGTAAGAAGTTTCAAATATCCACATGATGTATTTGAATAAACCAATAATTTATTAAATCATTTTTTTAAAAAAGCTTTCTTTATCATACTTCAAGTATTATCAATTTTTAAAAGAAGAAAACTCATGAACACAGGGAAAGAAAGCAAGTGACAGAAAAGGAGTAGATTTTATAATGGAAAATATAGGTAGAGAATGAGATAAAATTAGTTCTCTGCTAGTATAAGTCATACTGAGTCATTAAAATTGCATGACTGAAAGCTTATACCATGAGACAGCATATTTAAGAGAATACGTAACCCAGGAAGACAATAAATAACTTCAAGTTTGAAAAGTACGTAAGAGAGGCAGGAAGGAAAATTAAGAGTTGTTATTATTATATATGGCAATTTAACAAACAAGAATGGGATTTGAAACAAGTGTTTTAACGTGAAAATACCATCTCCTGAAGACATGAGCTTATTTGAGATGCAGCCCCATTCCAAACAAGCAGCTGGCACTTTATGGCTGTGTTGACATTAGTAAGTAGTTTGGGGCAACAAGGGTATAACTATACAGCAAGAAATTATGGAGTTCTCACGTTCACATTACGCATCTCAGGTTTATTTTACTCTTGACTCATTCTAGTAGGGTCCCACAGATTGAACACCCTTTCGCAGCTGCAGCGCCCCAGGTATGCTCCTGCAGTGCACCTTCTGGCTTAGCCAGAAGTCAGATAACTGAAAGGAACCCAGTGCACATGTGCCAGGGCCACCCTGCGATAAGAAGCATGCCATGTGGTGATCACGAGGAGGTTTGCCTCAAAAGCACATTCCTCCTGCAAACTGGAACATGACAGAGTCACACCTTACAAGCATCAAGATAGAAAGAATGGGTCACTTCTTCCTTCAGAAGACAGGAAGCACAGACAAGGGTTCTCTCATAGCAGGGAAAGGACTCTTATTACCGTATCTGACAAGTCAAGCCAAATGAATAAAGAGTAGACCCAATCCTGTCACATGCTACCATGCCCTTGGCTTCACCTTGGAGGTGACACACACTCACTGAACTGGCTGACTTTCTGGCGATCCTGTGTAATAGGTCTTATACTGAAATATTAACACAGAGGGTCACAGTCACAGTGAAAAAAACCTAGTGTTGATCATAAATACCCACTGCCAGCACAGGACTTGTTTCTCCATTAATATTAATAGCTGTTAAAAAAAACCCTCCCTCTCAGCTTCACAAATCAAGTATTTCACTCTAAGCTCTATGTATTCAGAAGATACTAACAGTAAAAAGAAAACAAAACGAAATGAAACAAACAACAAAACACCACAGCCCACACACCAAGAACTGGGCCATACGTTAACTAAGCAAGATCAGCTAACTTTCAGACATCATGCACTAAACACCCATATTAAATTAATAACCTAGCTTGCCGTCCAGAAACAGCTGGTAAGCCTAGACACAATAAATAATTTACCTACTGCAAAGAGATTCTTAATTCTAGTTC